>NC_053159.1:15022500-15627500 GCF_016835505.1 Polypterus senegalus
GAACATATTTTGAAGTTAGAAACTGTTGTTGCAAAAATAAATAGATAAACATACACTATTATAGCTATAGCCATATCTATTAATCAGCAAAAGTAGAGTTACTGAGGTACACATACAGCCATAAGTTACACTGTATTGATACAAAGGAGGGTCTGAATATGTATGAATGATTTTGATGTGTTTTCAGTGCTGTTATTTTCTTCTTTTTTTGCAATCTGACTTTCTGAAATTTAAGGCACAGAGTTTGTGGTAGTGGAAGACTCATCCTGTGTTGATACCAATGCCATCATCTTGAAGGGCACAACGGTTTTAACTTATAAGCCACGCTTAGTAGATCGCCCTTTCTCTGGTAGCCTATCCAGCATTGAGGTGAGCCCTTTTGACCACCTGAACTATGATATTTAAGTCTAAACAAGACTGTGTCCAGTCACTTGTGTTACTTCATTATCTCTTCCTGCTTTATCATACAGGTGTTTTCATGTCGATTAGGCAGTGAGCAGGAGACTGCCTTATCTATTATCGACCCAGTTAATATCCAGATAGAACTCCTTGGAAATCCCACTTATGAGAGCACATCAGGACTTTTGGACGCTTTCAGCACAGAAGACTTTCCCCCATTGCTTGAAGTGAGTGATAAAATAACTGCTTTATAACCGTGCTGAAACTATGCAGATCTGAGGCGTTTCTAAGCTCACGTAATCCTGACCAATCTTGTAGGGAATTAAGCTATATTATTATCTTAATTAAAGATTTTATTTTAAAGTGATTTCAAAAAGGACAATATAACTTTTAAATACAAGATACCAACATTCAATTTTCCAAACTTGCTATTTCCATTACAAGGTTACAGGAACCTGACATTTATTCTAGCTTTTTCAGAAATAGCATACTAGGCCATTATTAAGCACATTGCATACAGGACAATTCCATATTCACACACACTGACTCAACTGACTGTTACCAATTAACCCTCCGTTTATTTGGGAGGAAACCAACATGCTTTGAGAAACTGAAATGCCTAAAGAGAAACCTTGTGTAAATATCGAGAGTTAAACTTCACTGCCAGGCTGGAGATTCTGAAAATGTAAAGCAGTATCTCTATCAGTTCAAATAAGATACAGACTGACTTAAATTTGTAAATAGCTTTTTATAGTAAATGCCAGTCTTCTGAATCCAAATACAGTCCCTCAGCCCCATGACCATAGTAAGTAAGAAAAAACAAATGTGCATATGAGGTATATAAAGTCATGTGAAAAAAGAAAATATATCTTCTTACAGTTCAATGGTTTGACATATCTGGACATAAAAAAAAAAATCATCTGGTCTTTGTTCTAAAATTACTTTAATCTGACCTCAGGTATAAAACAACACACAACAGATTCCATCGTGTCATTATTTATTTAACAAAAATTAAGCCAAAATGGAGAAACCATGTGTGAAAAACTAAGTACACCCCATGATTGAATAGCTTGTAGACCACATTTAGCAGCAATAACTTGAAGTATTCATTTCCGTATGACTTTATCAGTCTCTCATATCATTGTATAGGAATTTTGGCCCACTCTTCTTTACAACATTGCTTCAGTTCATTGAGGTTTACGGGCATTAGTTTATGCACAGCTTTCGCAAGGTCCCACCAAAGCATTCAGATCGGATTAAGGCCTGGACTTTGACTAGGCCAGTACAAAACCTTGATTCCTTCTTTTTTCAGCCATTTTGTTGTAGATTTGCTGGTGTGCTTGGAATCATTGTCCTCTTGTATTTCACTGTCAGACAGATGGCCTCACATTTGACTCTAGAATACATGGTAAATGGTGGAGTTCATGATCTACTCAGTGACTGCAGTGTGCCCAGGTCATGTGACTACAAAACAAGACCAAATAATAACCCCTCCACCACAGTGCTTGACAGTTGGTATGATATGTTTGTTCTGATATGCTGTGTTTGGTTTTCACCAAATGTGGTGCTGTTCATTATGGCCAGACATCTTCACTTTGCTCTCATCTGTCCAAGGGACAACATTCCTGACGTCTTGTGGTTTGCTCAGATACAGCTTTGCAAACCTAAGCCGTACTGTCATGTTCTTTTTAGAGAGAAGAGGCTTTCTCCTGGCAACTCTTGTAAACATGCCATATTTGTTCAGTTTTTTTCTCATTGTACTGTCATGACTTTTAACATGCTAACCGAGGCCTGTAGAGTCTGAAATGGAGCTCTTGCGTTTTTGGCAGTTTCTCTGAGCATTGCACGGTCTGACCTTGGGGTGAATTTGCTGGGATGTCCACTCCTGGGAAGACTGGCAACTGTTTTGAATGTCTTCCAGAATAATCTTTCTCACTGTAGAATGATGAACTTCAAATTGATTGGAAATGCCCTTATAACCCTTTTCAGATGGATGGGCAGCAACAATTGCTTCTCCAATCATTGCTGATGTCTTTTCTTCTTGGCATTCTGTTAACACACATCTGAATGCTCCAGACAAGCAAACTGCCAAAATTTTTATAGAGGTCAACACACTTGCACATGACCAATTAACATCTGGCTGCTACTTACCCTCTTGATTCCTATGGAAACAGCAAGGGTGGTCTTAATTTTTCACACACTGCTTCTACATTTTGGCATAGTTTTTATTAAATAGTAGGGGGCTTTGTCCCCTGCTCACTTCACTTGCCCACCCCTCCATTTCCCCTCACCCCGAGGGTGTACTACGCACCAAGTACTTCGCATCTCTGCCTCTCCCATTGTAAAGAGGTGGGGTGAATGCACGAAAAGGAGATGCGGTTGCTCCACTGAAACCTCCTCTTAAACGGTGATACAATGGGAAACAAATACATTTTATTTACCTCCTCTTTGCTCGATCAGCTGCTGTGCTACATGTTCTGCATGTCGCTCTGCGCTTCAATCATGTAAAAGCCTGTACAGCAGCTGACCTCCTTGTCTCGCGGGACGATAAAGTGTCTCAGAGAAAATCATGTCTCGACCTAAGATTTTTTTTATATAATAGGAGGTTAGGACACATTACACTGCATTATTATTTCTCTCCAAGACCTGCTAAGGATCAGCTCTGAGCCCTTTCTTATTTGCAGTGGTGATGGACAGGTTGACAGACAAGATTAGACAGGAGTCCCCGTGGAGTGTGAAGTCTGCTGATGACATTGTGATCTGTAGCGATAGTAGGGAGCAGGTTGAGGAGACCCTGGAGAGGTGGAGATCTTCTCTAGAGAGGAGAGGAATGAAGGTCAGTAGGACCACCAAGACAGAATACATGTGTGTGAATGAGAGGGAGGTCAGAGGAATGGTGAGGATGCAGGGAGTAGACTTGGTGAAGGTGAATGAGTTTAAATACTTGGGATCAACAGTACAGAGTAATGGGGATTGTGGAAGAGAGGTGAAGAACAGAGTGCAGGCAGGGTGGAATGGGTGGAGAAGAGTGTCAGGAGTGATTTGTGGCAGACGGGTATCAGCAAGAGTGAAAGGGAAGGTCTACAGGATGATAATGAGACCAGCTATGTTATATGGGTAGGAGGCAGTGGCACTGACCAGAAAACAGGAGACAAAGCTGGAGGTGGCAGAGTTAAAGATGCTAAGATTTGTATTGGGTGTGACAAGGATGGACAGGATTAGAAATGAGTACATTAGAGGGTCAGTTCAGGTTGGACGGTTGGGAGACAAAGTCAGAGAGGCGAGATTGCGTTGGTTTGGACATGTGCAGAGGAGAGACGTTGTGTATATTGGGAGAAGGATGCTAAGGGTAGAGCTGCCAGGGAAGAGGAAAAGAGGAAGGCCTAAGTGGAGGTTTATGGATGTGGTGAGAGAGGCCATGCAGGTGATGGTTGCGACAGAACAAGATGATGAGGACAGAAAGATATGGAAGAAGATGATCTGCTGTGGCAACCCCTAACTGGAGCAGCCGAAAGAAGAAGAACATACATAACACCTTAGAATTGAAAAAGGGTGTACTTTCTTTTTCACATGACTGTATGAATGCACCTGCTTTCTAGCCATTCACATCTTCATAAAATTGAGTACTTCCCTTTTTCTTGTTTATAACATAATTTCTCATATTTCACAGTCATATTTTAAAATGCTTAACACATTATGCTTTCTTTATTAGGTGTTTCAAAATGTTTTTAACTGTCATGCAAATTATGACTTTTCTTGAGGTTTGAAGCATTTTTTGAAATTTCCTCCTAAGATCCAGTTCCAAGCCTTGGACATCCGATTGTCTTACAATGATGTTCAACTCTTCCTGTCCATTGCAAAATCTATTCCAACCCTGACAGCTACCACACCAGATTCTGTAACCCCCTTGCCCAGCCAGGACTCGGTCACTACTCCAAAGGATCTTTCTAGACTGAAGACAGAGGCTATTATTGGTGAGGGCATTTATCTTTACTCATTTATTTACTGTTGTGTGAACTCCATTCTAACTTTGTTCTAGCCTGTATTTTCTTCCTTTTGAAGAGAAGAAAAGGAAACTAGTCACTAGATGGAAAATGTGCATTAAATTAAGTCATTTGAGCAAGAAATGTAGATGACAGTCTCTATTAAAATGACTGAATGTCACATTGTTTTGCTTTGTGATTTTTTTTTTCTTTCTTAAAACAACATTGATATGCCATATGTGTGCAGTCTCAAGATGCAGATTAATACTCGATAACATTTTTAAATTGAAAATTGGACAAATTCAGTAAATTTTAAGGCTTTTTCTTTCACCTATACACTGCTGTAACCACTAGTGCCATTGTAATTTGCAAGAACAGACATGGAATGTTTTAAATTAGTAAAAGTGTTTCACTAAAGGATACCATTTTATATGGCAAAGTAATATATACCATGATAATGAAGAAACAACTTCAGCTTGAAAAGCATCAAACCTTTCCTGTAATACTAGCTTAAAAAGTTGCTTTTTTATGCAGAAACACAGTTGTCTCTATTGCAAGATCTTGGCTTTAAGAAAGAAGACTGTCGGCAAGCACTGATCCTGTGCAGAGGTAAGCACTGGCAATCTTGTTCACAAAATAAAGTAAAATACTATAAGTTGACATATAAGGGAATTAGTTTGTAACGTTGCTTTCGGAGGTGCATCAGTGACTATAAATATTAGTAAATTCCATATTTGTTACTGTTGCACAGAGAGCATTTGCTTTCTTGTTTTATTTAAATTAACATTATCAGGTCACAAAGTGAATATGATTCTATTTTAATACTGCAGAGCTTATAGGAAAGAAGAGTTTATTTGAAGTTTCTTCTTTTGAACATATGTTAGTGATGTTAGCAGGTGAATTCTTGGAGCAGATTATTATTAATTGAATTCAGCACCTGCCTTTATTTTTAGTGTAACGTTGAATGTGAGATGTCAAACTTAAAATATTTCTTTAATGTATTGATTTGCAACAAACTGACACAATTGCATGTATTATGCTTTCTATATTTATTTATCTGAAACATTTCAAGCACTAATATATTAAGGGGAGGCAGTAAGCCAGTGGTGGGACTGAATCTGCAATGTACTGCTTTTCGGATGAGTGCCTTGGCTTATGGATCCATAAAGTATCATATATTTGTAGAGCCATTCAGCTCTCCTGAAATTAAACAAATTTCAAAATGATTGCCAGAACAGTTTATTGCTCTGTTTAATCTGTGCTGTTTATTTGAGGACTCCTACCCTGGGAAGTTTCTGGTTGAGCTGATAATATTCCTCAACACACACTGGAAAGTAAAACAAAAGGAATGGCTTCATGCTTCAACTTTTAAGAATTTCTCTGTACTCTGTACATGTGACAATATTAATATTCCTATAACTAATACTACTTATATTCCCTGATCCTGAAAAATGCCCATTCAGATGGTTTTACTGTCCAAAATTTGCAGTTTTTGTTGTTTCTTAGTTGTAACGACATGATCAAGCTGCAATGCTTTATGTATGTTTTCATTTGTCTATTTATTTTTCATATAATTAAAGTTTTTGCTATGTATACTACCTTTTCTGATGAGTTTTGTTTATTTTACTAGAGATATATGTAATTAAAAATCTATATTTTATGGTCATTTTAGTAAAATGTCCAATTTGAAATTAAAGAAATAGCACAAATAAAATTCAAAGGGTATCAATTCGTACAACTACTCATTTCCTTTCTACAGCTAAACATGGCATATTTTGGTATATATAATCAAACCACTAAGCAACAAAAGGGGTACCACTTAGGCCTACTTATTTAAATTATTTTGTTTCATGTAGTCTTGTTGATTTATAGTGCAGAGAACAAATTCGCTGTAAGCTGGTCATTCCAAGATTTTTTTACTGCAGTAATGATCATTAAATCCAGATCACGAAACTTTGCTCAAGAAATGTATTACTGAGGTTTTCACCAGCTTTTTGGTTTAATCTCACAGTATTTTGCTAATCAATGTGTATATAAATGTAATGAATTATTATTAATATTTTTTACTTTAGTCATTGCTCTTGCTATTAGTCTACTTTATAGTCTTATTACTTATATTCACCCTGTTTAAATGGTTACATTTTTGCTTTTCTAGATAACTCTTATCAAAAGTTATTTCTGTGTCTAACATATGCATATTTGGGGGTTCAGTTCTGATTTTCAGAGGATCAGAGGACAAGCAACAGCTTTGATAAAAAGATTTTACATTTAATCATAGGGTTAGTGTTTTTGTTTTTATATTATGGAATTCTTTAACAGGACAGATGGACCAGGCAGCAAGCTGGCTCTTTAAGAATGCTACAGCAGTGACATCAAGACCTTCAAGTGCAGCTGCAAGTTCTTCTCACCCAGCAGTTCCGCTGCTATCTGGGGTTGAGGTGAAGGCAGAGAGCGTTTGCATCTGTTTCATTGATGATTGTCTGGACTGTGATGTCCCACTAGCTGAGATCACCTTTTCACGTGAGTGTACTTAAGCAGCGAATGGGCATCAACTAACTGCCAAGTTTTTGGGAGACTAAGTGGTAATTGCTTTTTCAGGACTGTACTTTCTGCAGCGAGTGGGTTCTAATGCTGAAGGCAATGCAAGTCTCACACTTTCAGGCGATTACTACAACCGAGAGCTGTCTGGTAAGCTTACCCTCTACATAGAATCACTTTTCCTTTTCTGCTTGACGTTTTCATTTGCCAGTCTCACTCTGTATTTTGGTTTTCAGGTTGGGAGCCCTTCATTGAACCTTGGCCTTGTACTATTAATTGGCAACATCAAGATGCTGGGCGCATACACCCTCCACGTTTAAAAGTGAAGGTAAAGGCGAAGCAGAGGCTGGACTTAAACATCACATCTGTCTTACTAGGTGGGTGTCTTCTATCCCTCATACACCAGGCAATTAAAATAATTCTGTATACTATTTTTTTTCTGCTATTTCAAGAACTGAGATTTACCCTGACTGCTTCTTATAGAACAATATGACACAACCAAGTCATCTTGGCTGGCAGATTACTGTAAAGAAGAACAAGATGGACAACGACCCAGAAACTCCTCATCTCTTCTATGGATGGGATCTTCTGTTGATCCTCCATCTCTTCGGCCAAGTAAGTGAAATTGTAGTGGAGTTAAAGAGTTATGTCATTACAATAAAGCCATTTTATTCAAGTTGCCATCTGGTAATCTGTCTTAACGGTGTTTGGAGGTTTTCTTTTGGTTTTTTGAGTTTTTTTAATTTATTATCAGTAATACCAGTTTATTATCCAAATGATGTAAAAATAAGCTTGTTTTGTTTGAAAGTAATTGTAAGTTCTGAGGATGAATCTTGGGGATTCTGCTTATTTCATTGTTGAATATTTCACCATATGATGATCATGATACTGTAACTCACAATAATTCTTCTTTTGTTTGTGGCTCTTATCTTGCCCTCTGAGGGAATCAGTGGGCCTGAAGATGGACTCCACACTATATGTTTCCTCTTGACTATGCAAAATGAACATTCAGGTTTTTGTGCATAGCATTTCCTAATGTCTACTCGTGAAGAATAAGTTGAATTATGGCTAATATGTGAATTACCATTTTCCACTTCTCAAGGTGGTGTATACCACAGCCTCACCGTGGGATTCTCATCCATAAAGTTTGTGGTGGGATAGTTTTTATGGTCCAGTGTTGTTTGCCTGTTTTTGCCTGCATCTCAAATCTTAAATCCCAGGTTTTCTAAAGTCTTTCTCTGTAACTTCTGTTCTGACATCACCTTAGTCTCTGTTCTTTCTGAAACCTAAGAAAGTTGAGTGGTCTTCTCTACTAACACTCTTGCCAAAGCGCCCCAACGGTAACAAAATAACCACAACAACAGCACAAATCAATCATGACACATTGAATTTATACTTGCCTTGTATTAAAGAATCTTTCAGCACACACATCCACAAACAGGCTCTGTCAGGAGACCCAAGGTGAAAGTCTGCAGAGATAAATGCAGCCGTTAACTGAAATGCATTTGGTGCTCCCGTTATCTTCTGTAGATGTTGTATTAGTGTGCAGAGGTTTGGCAGTGGATGGCAGAAGGCAGAAAATCAAGTCCCAGGTTTGAGCAGATAAGCAGCTATGTTTCTCCAGCGTATTCAGGGTTAAGTGGTGTTTTGGTCTCAACCTACCAGGGTGTGGTAACACTTTTTATAATTTTAGGATAATATTGTTTTGATGCAGTAAACTGATCCTTGCCTAACTAGGAATTTTTCAAATCAGTAAACCGAAGAGTTTTATTTTTCATTCTTTCTCTCAGCAGAGCCCCTGGAGCACCTTCTCATACAGCACAAGAGTTAAAACAAAGGCAAGCAATGCATAACAAAAGGGAGTAGACAGCACTGTAACATATTAATAAAAATAATCATAATCAGAAAAAAGATATAGAAGAAAGATGATTATATGACAGCAGATCTTATTAAATACACTTACCACAATAATGTACTGAAAATCATCGATCTTCACAACTGCCTGCACCAGCCATGGTTCTCAGCATTATAGTAAGCCATGTCTTCCCCAAGTTTTAACACATGACTTTAAACTTTATGAAATATTAATTATCTCAATGACAACCCTGGTATATAAGCACATAAAAGTTTGGTCACTCACTTCTCAAGTGATTCTTTTATTCTGTTACTTTCCAATGCAGAATTAAATACAAGCATCTCAGTATAACTTTGTTCACGATTCTTTGGATGTTTGTCTTTAGAGTTAAATGTTAAGTGACCCTAAATGTTTAACCTTTCGTATAATTGCAATGCTAACAACATTCAGAGACAAGCTGAAATCACTACATTCTGTCTGAATGTGTAAATGAGGAGGAAACAACTTTCTATTATTTTGTGAAAAATCTTGAATTGCATTTTTCTACAGCTAACCTAAAAAGTACTTCGAGCTGTAGCTTATCTCTATGCCTGTATGTTTGCAGTCTAATTCTGATGTTCCCTTTTCCTTGCTCTTTTCTAACTGTGTTTCTCTCATCTATCAGGTGTACCTCTTGCCTGTCTTAGAACTAGAAGCACCGCCAGCTTGACTAGTCTAGAGCAGCAAATCCACGCCAAAGGTACTGTCCAGAGTCTGGGCAGCCAGCTAATATAAGACCGGAATTCCTTATCTCTGTAGCTTGTGTGAGCTTTGGTTTTCAATTTGCTCAGTTTTGCCAGTTACTGAAATTCCAGTGTTTGCATAAAATTAGTAAAAGTTTGCGTTAAAATTAATGACATTAAACCCTGTAATGGATTGGTACTCTCTCCAGGGTTTGTTCTAGTCTTGTACTTAATGATTGCTGGGATATATTCCAGCTTTCACCGGAGCTGGCCTTGAATAAGAAGGTTAAGAAAATGGATGGATGAATGAATGATGCTGGAATAACCTTTTTTTGGACCATCCATCTGTCCATTTCATATGATGCAAAGTCCTAAAGGGACTGCAGTAATATTTTAGGGTTACTGTCCATAGATCAGTTAATCACTTAGTGGCTTGTTTGTTTTCCCTTAAGTTCAGAATTCCTTTTGTAACTGCTACAGCATATTATCCTGCATAGCTTGTTATTTTTATTACTTTGTTTTCACCATCCGTGCAGTTTGTTTTTTTACCTGTTTAATTTCTTAGATATGTTTCTTCTCATTTTCACATTTTTTTCCCATTATGTTATTTTGAGTCCTCATTTAAAATATTTTTTTTTGTTTTTATGACCAATGAAGAAAACTATCATCACCATCAAACACACAGAAATTCATTCATCCATTCCCATACCTGTTAATTCTAATTCAGGATTGAATACAACTGTAAATGTTAATTTTTAGATGACTCAGAAGAATCTGGAGATAATGGATTATTCTGATCTTATTTCAAGAATATTTTCATGGTTATTTGCAGTTAAGTAAGCTAAGAACCACAGCTTTACAACATATGTTAAAGTTTATTCTTAGAGTTTTTGATGTAGATATATCTGATGCATTACATTTATATATTATACAAGTATATAAGCTTAGTATTGCTTTGTGTAGGCTGCATGTAACCTCTCGTCTCCTTTTCCTGTATTATAGCCAGCACAAAAATGTCTAAGAGAAGGCAACCTTTTGTTCCATATGCTTTGCGGAATCACACTGGATGTACCTTATGGTTTGCCACTTTGACTACTACACCAACAAGGTGAATATAATGAGGCAGAGTCGGTTTAAACGGTGGTGCTAAGGGGCCTCTTAACTTAGTACACATCTAAACAATTATTAAGTAATTAGGCCACTAAACGGTAATCATTCATTAGGTTTCTAAAACTGTTTATTTCAATAGAGCCTTGGGGGGGTGATGTTGGTGCTTTATGAGTTTACCTTTCTTTACATACGAGGGTCCAAGGCAGATACCGTTTACAAGGGTATTTGTTCATTGGTGAGTCCATTAATATATACACTAACTTATGAATAGGGAACTTTGGAGTCTCCAATCAACTAATTCTGGTCATCTTTGCAATTAACGGAGAAAATTGTGCTATTTAGATTAAGCCTATATGAACACAATAGAAATGTGCAAGCTTGACACAGTTATTGCTTGGTCTGAAATATGAAGCCGAGGTTTTGGAGCTGTTAGATAGCAGGATGAACCACTGCACCACCGTGAACCCAACATTTTATTGTAAATAGGATCATGGATGAAGAGTCATATTCATTTTCTGGTATTTTTTAAACATTTTTCAACTCCATTTTCCTCCACAGGGTGGCACTGTCTCACAGTGGGAGTTCTGATGATATTGTTGATGGTGGTTTAGATGACACACACAATGTTAGCCAATGGCGTGAGGTTCTGCCTGGAGAAGAAATTCCCTTTGAATTCCAAGCTCGAGAGAAACTTCGGCACAGGTGCTCTGTAGTTCATTCTAGCTCTAAATTTCAGGTCCACATTCAATATAGCAATTGTTTTTATTGATTGCTGAAACAAGGCTTAATTATTTTTCTTTAGAAAAAAGTATGAAAACACTGTAAACTAATTATTTATTTTTTAAAGGATACTGTAATTTGTAAATCTCAACTTTTTTTGAGTCAGTTAGGTAGCATTCACCTGAATCTATCTAGTAGGGGGAATCAAAGATACCCTTAACATGCAGTTTCGTTCTGATTTTGGCAAATAATTTTTTTTTTTTAATTTTGTAAAAAAAAATTAAAGTTGCAGCTTTAAAGTGATGACCCTGCCCTGGAAAAATGTGTTTGGAAGATGGATGGACTTATAGTTATTATTGATTTTTTTTTTTTACTGGACAATGATGAGCTGTTGAAGTATTTAGATATAACTGCAAAAACTTTATCTACAAAAAAAGTTAATCAAATATATTTTAAAAATATAATCACCTAAGAAGCTGTTCTAAAAGAGGTGATTTGCTGCATTGTGAGTTTATTACTGCTGTTGCATAAGTAGTGTCATGGTTAAGACTCGAGGTTTTTATTTTCATTTTGTTTTTTAAAGTAATAGCTCTTCTGAAAACTTAATTTTTCATTCATGTCTTAGTTTGATAAATGTGTTTGGGTATCAGGGTGACTCCCCAATTTTCAGAGCCGCTGTTTTTTCAGTATTTGAGCAATGAGTGCAAGTTTATCCAGTAACATCCAGTGGTTCATAAAATAAATCCTCAAGTAGTGGCTTTACGACTTTATTAATCAGGGTTGGTGTCAACTCTGTATCGATTCCCATGGTCTTGCAATGGGATGTCCAACAAGCTCATATAGTGATGGTCAGGTGTCCATAAACCTTTGGCCATAAAGTGTGTATTGAATCAAGATTAATCGTTTTCATGCTTTACAAAACACAAAGTTGCTTTCCTCTGCCTTCTCTCTATCTGGCTAATTTTATAGTAAATAAACACATATGTGTGAAAACACTAATCTGTTTTTTTATGAAAACTGAATATTCATTTTTACGCATTAATTACTTCACCTTGCCTCGCAGTTAGGAGACCCGGGTTCTCCCTGCTTGGTTTTCCTCCGGGCGCTCCGGTTTCCTCCCACAGTCCAAAGACATGCAGGTTTGGTGGATTGCCGATTCTAAATTGGCCCTAGTGTGTGCTTGGTGTGTGGGTGTGTTTGTGTGTGTCCTGTGGTGGGTTGGCACCCTGCCCAGGATTGGTTCCTGCCTTGTGCCCTGTGTTGGCAGGGATTGGCTCCAGCAGACCCCCGTGACCCTGTGTTCGGATTCAGCGGGTTGGACAATGGATGGATGGAATTACTTCACCTGCCATGTTGGTCCTTTTTATTCTTTTCATCATTGAATTACTGCCACTATACTTATTCCTTACATCCTTTAGTAAAGGAAAGTTAATTTCTAAAATCTGAACACATTGAAGATATTGACTATAGGTCAAATAGTGTAAAGAGCAGCTTGTTTCTTATGATACTTAAGCTGTGCATTTTTGTCTTGAAATGTATACATTGAAATTAGTAGCATTTTAGGAAAATGAAGTACATCAGCAGGAGTGATATTCTCCTTCTCCAGTCATCTAATTATTTTGTTCTTCTTGGCATCCCCTGTTTGTACCTTGACAGACACACTCATGACTTGAAGCTACACCAGCTGCTAGTACGTGTATGTGGCTGGGAGCAGGTGAAGCCTGTCTCGGTGGACAAGGTTGGGGTGTTCTTTCGTTACGCTGCCCCTGACCGCGACAATCCTTCTAATACAGTGAGTCTACTCAGAAATCAACATTTAATTTTAAGTTTCTAAAACTAGTTTTCTTGTTGTCCTTTGTGTAGTATAAAAGTGGAAGAAAAGGTTTAGTATTCTAAAATTGAATTCCTTGCTACAAAATGGAATTTCTTGAATAAGTCTTGTTTTGTTATTATAGGTGGGAAGCCCAATTAGCAAAACCAACATAATTCATCCACATGTCTATGTAGGTATTTCTTGCTTCAAACTTTTTCATATGTTTCTTTCTAAATTGTTCTTTTTTTAAATGCTAATTCTCAGGCTCCTCATTTGAAGTTAATGTTAGCATCTTTTAGAAAATGTAAATCAATAATGTACATGTATGGCGCTTCTTAATCACTTTACTGGGATGCGTAACTATTAAATACAGTATCTAATGCCAAATCATACTTCTTCCACCAAGAACTATTTTTACATTGTTTTATTTCTCCTGCTTTTTCCAGTCTCTCTCTTTTTCTCCCCTCCACCACAAAGTATTTTTTGAGATTTACTCTGTATGATGTTGGTCAATTTCTTTACATATCTCTCTGTCACTGTGCTTTCATCTAGTTCTCAGCACTGCCACCTGTCCGTGTGGTCTTCTCAATTACCATGGAAGGTAATGTCCGGAAGGTGATCACAGTACGGTCAGCATTGATGGTCAAAAACCTACTTGAAGTCCCCATGGAGATTCGTCTAGATAGCCCCTCTGCACCTGATAGTGAGTTATTTATGTGTTGCACATACATTTGACGATTCAGTAATTGGGAAAAATAAGAGATTCTGTTTGCTTAAGAAGAAAGAAATAAATTGTTTGGGAACTACGGCCGGTCATAAAATTAGAATATCATGACAAAGTTGATTTATTTCAGTAATTCCATTCAAAAAGTGACACTTGTATATTAAATTCATTCATTACACACAGACTGATGTATTTCTAATGTTTATTTCTTTTAATTTTGATGATTATAACTGACAAATAATGAAAGTCCTAAATTCAGTATCTCGGAAAATTAGAATATCAATTAAGACCAATGCAAAAAAAGGATTTTTAGAAATGTTGGCCAACTGAAAGGTATGAACATGAAAAGTATGAGCATGTACAACACTCAATATTTAGTTGGGGCTCCTTTGGCCTGGATTACTGCAGCAATGCGGTGTGACATGGAGTCGATCAGCCTGTGGCACTGCTCAGGTGTTAGGAGAGCCCATGTTGCTATGATAGTGGCCTTCAGCTCTTCTGAATTGTTGGGTCTGGCGTATTGCATCTTCCTCTTCACAATACCCGGTAGATTTTCTATGGGGTTGAGGTCAGGCGAGTTTGCTGGCCAATCAAGAACAGGGATACCATGGTCCTTAAACCAGGTACTGGTAGTTTTGGCACTGTGTGCAGGTGCCTGGTCCTGTTGGAAAATGAAATCTGCATCTCCATAAAGTTCGTCAGCAGCAGAAAGCATGAAGTGCTCTAAAACTTCCTGGTAGATGGCTGCTTTGACCTTGGACCTCAGAAAACACAATGGACCAACACCAGCGGATGACCAAACCATCACTGACTGTGGAAACTTTACACTGGACCTCAAGCAACGTGGATTCTGTGCCTCTCCTCTCTTCCTCCAGACTCTGGGACCTTGATTTCCTAAGGCAATGCAACATTTACTTTCATCAGAGAACATAACTTTGGACCACACAGCAGCAGTCCAGTGGAGACGCTTCTGACGCTGTCTCTTGTTCAAGAGTGGCTTGACACAAGGAATGCGACAGCTGAAACTCATGTCTTGCATACGTCTGTGCGTGGTGGTTCTTGAAGCACTGACTCCAGCTGCAGTCCACTCTTTGTGAATCTCCCCCACAGTTTTCAATGGGTTTTGTTTCACAATCCTCTTCAGGGTACAAGCGGTTATCCTTATTGCTTGTACACTTTTTTCTACGACATCTTGTCCTTCCTTCGCCTCTCTGTTAATGTGCTTGGACACAGAGCTCTGTGAACAGCCAGCCTCTTTAGCAATGACCTTTTGTGTCTTGCCCTCCTTGTGCAAGGTGTCAATGGTCGTCTTTTGGACAACTGTCAAGTCAGCAGTCTTCCCCATGATTGTGTAGCCTACAGAACTCGACTGAGAGACCATTTAAAGGCTTTTGCAGGTATTTTGAGTTCATTAGCTGATTAGAGTGTGGCAGCAATTGTCTTCAATATTAAAACTTTTCACATTATTCTAATTTTCCGAGATACTGAATTTGGGACTTTCATTAGTTGTCAGTTATAATCCTCAAAATTAAAAGAAATAAACATTTGAAATACATCAGTCTGTGTGTAATGAATTAATCTAATATACAAGTTCCACTTTTTGAATGAAATTACTGAAATAAATCAACTTTGTCATGATATTCTAATTTTATGACCGGCACCTGTATTACTGCACATACATGTGGAAAGCTATGTCAGGTAACACGTTAGTGCTGTGTGTAGCACTGACATATCACAGATCGACTTCTGGGGTTCAAGTCTTGTTCTTGGATAGAGTCACTGTGGAGTTGGTGCACATTTTCCCTGTGATTGTGTGGGTTTTCCTCCCACATCCACCAAAGACATGTGTATTAGGATCATAAGCAATTTCGAACTGTGTTTATGTCAGTGTGTGAATGAGTGCTGTCTTTGATCGATATGTGTCCTGCTCAAGTCTGTTTTCCGTCCTTGAACCCAGTGATCTGGGATAAGCTCTGAAACCACATGACCCTGAAAGTAGATTAAGCGATTTTGAGAATGAAATGGGACCAGGTGGTAATTGAGTTATTATGCACTTTCTGTTATCCTCAGGTTTGTTGAACTGACCAAGTTTTTCCTTGCTCAGGCTGACAAAGAGCGATTTATAAATAACAGTGATCAAAATAGTGTGTCATTGAATTGAGGAAGAAAACCCATATATGTACAGTGAGAAGATGCAATCTCCATGTGGAGTACATTATAAAAAAAAAATTGTGTTGCTGTGGACTCAAATCACAAAGCATTTCCATTTGAAGATTTGCACTGTGGTGAATTGCTGGTGGTCAGCCACTAACCTGCAACGTCTGGTTCAGAAGCAATCTCCTTGCTGTATGAGCTAATAGGCAAACTCTAGTCTTATGCTGAATTTACATGCTCTTGGACTATTTGGATCTCTGAGGTGAGGCTTCAGTATGTGTTCACAAAGGTTTCTTCTCAAACATTTTGAAGATACATGAGGTTGGTGCTGATTTTCTACTTGGTCTGCAAATAAAAAAAATAATTAAAGATAAAAAGCATTTTATTTTGGAAATAAAAAGTCAAAATAAACATATTAAATGCCTTCACTTTACCCCAAATTCAATTTGACCAAAAAACTGCATTTGTGGCTAAATGGGTTGTGTTTTGTTTTACACAACTGACTAAGGTGAAAGGTCAGTGTTATATCACAACTCGGACAATTCTGGTATTTTTGTTTTTATCAAACTCTCTGACTTGTAGCTCCGAGTTTGTACGGCATTCATGTGGAATTTCTGACTAAGAAACTTGAATGCAGCATTAGTTGCCTAGAGACTGCTTCTGAACACTGTGAGCAGAATCTTCCTGATGACGACGGCTAAGGTCTGCCTCTCTCTCTCTCTCTCAGCCAAAACTTTTTCTGTGAAGCACCGCCACTATAAGAATTATCTAAGAAAGTCAAAATTTAATTATATAACTGCATTATTTTGTTCTTGAGATTGTGAGAGAAACATCAACATTTAGGAAAAGAGTGATCTGCAGTTTTGAATAAAACTGCATTTGGATTTTGTAATGTGTCATTTGAATGATAGTCAGATATAATATATATATTATTATATATATACAGTAATCCCTCGCTACTTCGCGGTTCACTTTTCGCGGATTCACGACTTCGCGGGTTTTTAAATATAGTAGTAGTATTTCCTAGTCTAAGAACAACACAACAAATTTGGTGACTAAGTGCGTTGTAACACGGGCTGTGATTGGTACATGGGAGGGAGACGACAAATCACAGCTTCCCGCTTTCTAATCGGGCCCGTGATTGGTGCTTTGACTGATGCCCAGATCCCACAGCATCTCCTCTTGTCTCTCTGTCGCGGCCATTTCGCTTCAAGCTTTCTCGCCGAGCAGTTTACTTTACACTGTACTGTGTGTGATTTTTTTGTGGTTTCTTTGTGTTGAACTTCGCTTCAAATTTCACCCCCTGCAATGGCTCCCAAACGTGCTCCTTCTTCCAAGGCCGGTGCTGAGCCTAAACGCTGTTCGATTGGTCCAATTTTGCAACAAGGTCGACGACGTCATGACTGCCTACAAGCTGCTCTTCGACCGGAAAAAGAAGCAGCGGCAGCAACTGGCGATCACAATGTTTTTGCAGCCTCGCAAAAAAGAGCCAGTTCCTACGACTACTACAGATACACTTCGGAAACCGTGGAAGAGGTACCCCAGGAAATGTTAGGTAGGTCCCTGTTATTAATAGAGTAAAGGGTGGGTTGTAAACAGTACAGGGAGGGTTTAACAACGTCCAAATACATGTTAAATAATTAAATAAATATGGTGTCCCTACTTCGCAGAAATTCAGTTATTGCGGCCGGCCTTGGAACCTATCTCCCGCGATAAACAAGGGATTACTGTATATTGTTATGAACTGCTATTTGAGATAGGATGATTTTACCTTTCTCCTAAAAATAAATGTATACTCTATATATATATATATATATATATATATATATATATATATATATATATATAAAAGTCAATATGTGTATTTATGTTCCAGCATCACGTCCAAACGGCTGGAGCAATTTTCATGAAACTTGGTACACATGTTTCACAATGGTCGACTAAAAATACTGTAGGGTGAAATCAGTCGTAACCCACCCCGTTCTGGGTAGGTGGGGGGTGATCTTGCAGTCTTGTATGCATGTTATCATCCAGTTGACACTCAGAACGACCACAAGAGGGCGAACTGGAGGCGACTTCCAGCATCCTTTATGTTTGAACGTCACGGCGCCCCAGTTGCTTTTAAAATTAAATCGAGTTCTAAGCGTGGAAGTGTGTGTGCCTGTACAGCCTGGAAGTGAGACATAGAGTCGGGGTGAGGGCTCCAGCTCCGAGGATACACAAGCGAGGCCAGTACACCAGCAAAACCCTCCTAAGAAAGACATTCGCTTAGCTGCTAATGTACAAATGATGTGAGCAATTCGGCAACATGAATCCTTCTAGCAGAGAGATGTCCAGAGTAGTTCTGATGATTTAAATACGGCTTACACAGTTAGTATATACCAGGCGAGTGCCAGCATTCTTTATTTTTGAGTAGCACCGCGCCCCTGTTACTTTTCAAATTAAATGGAGTTGGCTGGTTCAGAGCGTCAACTAGACGATAACATACGTACAAGACCGCAATACAAGGACATTAGTGAGTCTTTGTTTCTTAATTTATTTTTATTTTTAACTTTTTTAATTATGTTTTTCTTAATTAAAAAAAACACGAGGGCAAACTGCCAACATTCTTTGTGTTTGAGCACCACTGCGATCCTGTTGCTTTTCAAATTAAATACAGTTGGCCGGTTCCGACCGTCAGCTGGATAATAACATACATAAAACACCGCAAGACAAACACATTAGTGAGTCATTATCAAACATGCTATATCCTAACTACAGGATCACTAGGGTCTGGTGGAGCCAATCCCAGCCAACACAGGGCGCAAGGCAAGAATCAAACCCTGGGCAAGGTGCCAGCCCATCGCAGGAAACCCACACAGACACGGCGAGAACATGCAAACTCCATGCAAGGAGGACCCGGGAAGCGAACCCAGGTTTATTGTTTATTTTTTATTTAAAGTTGGGTTTTTTTTTTTTATTTTGTTTTTCTCAAACAATTAAAAAAACCTTTATTTTCCTCTCGGGCAATGCTGGGTATTTCAGCTAGTATAATATAGAGTACATGTACTGGCTACCTCATCCTCTGTGTCATTCTAGTCAGAAGGGTCCGGAGCAAAAAGTCAAAGTAGTGATTTTTTGCTGAGCTGCGTTTCCTGTTTGAACTTTCTGATATGTGTTACCATCACAGAACTTGACAGATAGCTTGTCACTATTTTTAGGGAATATTTTGCATGTACCATCAATAATTGTGAAATCAGATCATAATTTTTGGACTAAATGGAAATCACATTTTTTTTTTCTTTCCCCGCCATTGCCACCAATTTTAATGGCACTTTCCCTGGAGTGATTCAACGGAGCATAGACATTTTGCAGTGACAAAACATAAAAATAAAATAGTTTGTTTCATAAGATCTTTCTTGAATGAACTTATTTAAATGCAAATAAATTAATTTGTTAAATATTGCCATTTTAATAATAAAATGACCTGATTACCTTCCAAGAGGCTTATACAAATGTGCAGATGCATATTTGCATGTGCAGATCCATAGCAACAAAGAACTCGCTTTCTGCTATGCGACTGAGGTTAAAGATACTTGTCTGGGCAGACATCCTTCAGGTGCAACAGAATGAATGTCCCTCTGTTGCCCATGACTGCATCACACATATTTTTTTTTTCTTTTCCACTTGTATTTTCTTGGCAGCAGACATAGTGTTCTAGCTACAAATCTTATAATTGGGGAAAAATGCAATCTTTCTGTCTTAAAAGCAATTTTTGTACATAGCAGAAAGAAGCACATTTTAAGTATAATGTATCATAGACAGGTATAGGATTTCCATACTTAAAAGGCAGTTTGAGTATGCTATGCCACTCTGCAAGATTCCATTGTAATTTGGCTTCAAGTCTGATTCAGTGTCATTTTACTATCATAGACCTTTGAGCCCATACCAGTCTTACACGATAATATTTTCATTACGAAGAAGATGAGACAGTGAAATGTTGTTTTTATTTACTAACACAAACATGATTACCTATTTTATTTCTTGTAAATTTATATCAGTAATTAGACTTATAAACGTGCAGCATTTTACAAAATGTGTAATATGTATTTATCTTTAAAATTTTTTTGTAGAGCCAGTACTGCTTCCTCCCATTCTACCTGGAGAGTCACAGGCTATGCCTCTTCATCTTACCTCTTGGAGGCTGCAAGCCCGTCCTAAAGGTTTAGGACTCTTCTTCTGTAAGACACCCGTTCACTGGACCAGTGTGGAACGCATGGGTGAAGTAAACAGCAGCAAGAGAGAGTGCCACTCCACTGACTTTGAGGAGCACCCTAAACGCAATTTCAGGTATTAGTTTCCTTCATATTTCAGGATAAGGTATCTATAGTGGCCCGACTTCATTAAAGGTCATCCATTTAACAAAGGGGTTTAGTGTTTGCTTTATATCAGCTGTAGTTTTATCGTCTATGGATTAGATAAAACAGTCTCCAGATCGCCAAGTTATCTGAGAAATGACCAGCTAGTGGCCTGTTCACCCCCAGATGCACTCCTCAATTTTATTACCACTCATACCATGCCTTATGCGTGTTTCAGATATATTATAACTGGTAATATAAAACATGCAGTGCATTGCTGTGTTTGGAGTTAACTTAGATAGATAGATAGATAGAAAGGCACTAAATAATAGATAGATAGATAGATAGATAGATAGATATTTATTTCTTCATAGGGCACAAGACTTTCTTTCTTTCTTCCCAAGGGGAAATTCACATCTAGATGATTGAGTGACACATTTGAAGTCATTCAGATGCCTTCTCTTATGGGCAACAGTATTACAACTTTCTTTCACACTCTGATAGTGACCATTAAATGAAAATTAGTTGTGTTTTAATAATAATAACGATCATTATCACAAAGCTCTATGCAAAGCAATTAACAATATTTCTATGTAAAATAAATGAAAATTTATGTAGGGCACCAAATGGTTTTCCTACTAAATATTTACTTACCAGCAATAATTTCCACATGTTTATTTTTAAAAAGTCACATGATGTGTAGATCTATATGCTTTGTATTTTACTGTAACCCACTGCTAATTGTTTCATGTTTGGTTGTTTTTAAGTTGAATATCTCGTATCATTTTTCTTTTCAATGTATATTACCATGTTAATATTTGCAACACAGGATAAATTCTTCTTCTGTTTAGAATCTATATACAGTATGTGTGTATACATACACATGCACATAAGATTCTTAAAGTTGTCAGGCCCCTTCACATTCTGCTTAGTTCATTGTGTTGTAGATTTATTTTTAAATGAATGCATTTGCTGTTTTTGGCCATTAGTTTAGACTGAATATCCCTAATAACAAAGTGAAAACATGTTTTTAGAAAAGTTTACGAATGTATTAAAAATCAAAAAGGAAAGTCTCTTATTTATATAAGTAGTCCGACCTTTAATGCAGTACTTTGTAGAAGACTTTTTGCTGGCAAATATTGCTTCATTTCTTCTTGGTGAAGTTTGTACCAGCTTTGCACACCTACATTTGGGCAGATTTAAATGAGTAAGTAAAATGGTTTAAGTACTTTCTGAATTTTTATCTTGTCAGCAAAGCTTCCAGTGGCTTTTTGAAACTTGAGATAATGTATTATTTCTTCAGGAAATGTACACATTTCGTTTTGCTGGTGTCTCAGATATGGATTAATGCAGTGTTCTCATAAAGAACTTCTTTTCTGTCCTAGATTCTGTGTTGTCATTAAAAAGGAGAGTTATCCCGACTATGTTCCTTCCCAACTCGCCCCAGACATCAGCAAGCAAATCTACCGGCAACCAGGACACACCATCTACCTTCTTCCTTCGCTGGTTCTTGTAAACTTACTACCATGTGACTTGAACTTTTACATCAAGAATACTTCAATTAAAGGCACCTTAAAGTCTAGCAAGGAAACAGTACTGCACACTGCTGACACCTGTCAGAATGTAGAACTTGGTAAGAAAAGGAAAATTCACTTGCAGATCTGTACTAAGATTTATGCCAGAATTGCCACAATGAACACAATGTCTGAAGTTTTGATACTGTGTATTTGGTATGAACAAAAGACAATATTTTTGTGTAACCTGACCAAAGCACCTTATCTATTTGACTTCCTGGTTGTCTGAATACTCCAGAAACACAGTAAAAATGATTCATTAAGGCTAATGCACAGTTTAACCACAACTTAAACTGTCTTGATTGATCTGTTTGATGTTGGCTAAAGCACTAAATTTGAAATCTTATGGTTACCACTTCAAACCCTTCTTTTGATAATCTGTATTTCTTTGAGCAAGTCAGTTAATTTTCTTGCAGTTTAGATGTAGAAAATTACTGTAATCAATTAAACCTGTAAATTGCTTTGGGGTGGATTTGCTATAGAAAGGTGCTATATGTAATAAGGATTGTTTATTTTGTAGGGTTTCTAATATAAATTAATGTTGCTAGCAATTTTTATTCCTCATATATTTTAAGTGAAGGATACAAACAATGTATTTTGTTCACATTCACAGGAGTTGTACTGGAAAATTTCCCAGTCTGTAAAGAGCTTCTAATACCTCCAGGCACTCAGAACTATGTTGTACGTATGCGACTTTATGATACCAACAAGCGCCTTTTAAATCTGACAATTCGTATCATCTTTCGGGCTCAGGGAGCTCTCAAAATCCTCATTTCTGCACCTTACTGGCTTATTAATAAAACTGGTGAGTAACTATTTGTATTTAAATAAATGAGCCCAGCAGTAATCAGAAGTGGAAAGGGGAAATATTAATTGCTTTAAAATCAATTTATTTTTTCTTTATGAAGTGCACCACCTCCTATGAGACCCACAAGGTATACATAAATTAGATATATAGTATATTTAAACCAAAACAGAATAATAACATACAGCGTAACCACAAAACAATTTTGAGACACCAACAGAAGAGCATAACCCATGTTATTCCAAGAAATAGGCATACTGCATGTTACGTGTATTTTTTTTAAAATGTGCTAAAACTTTAGGATGTTCTTTTCAGTCCCATGTTCCTTGGGTCAGGAGCACTCTTAGGTAGATCCTAGTGCAAGTAAATGTTGATAATCACAGGAGAACCATAATATCACAATGTGCTGCCATTTACTCTGGCAAGAATGGATCCACTTCAAGATACCTGAAGTGCCAAGGACACTTCAGAGAAAAAGAAAACATAATTTTCTTAAGCCCTCTAAATGCAATTCAGCACTGGGTGCACCAAATAGCCCAGGACTAGATTCTTGTACATGATAGGGTCCCATTCTCTCACACACACACACACACACACACACACACACACACAGGTGTTAGTTTAGAGTCACTAGTTGAGTTAATAACTTGCATATTTTTGAGCATGCTGGCCAAAACCCTGAGTACCAAGAAGAAGTGCATGCGCAGCACAGACAAAGTAAGAATATGCAGACTCTGCCAGAATGATGGGTACAGAATTTAAACCTAGGTTGCTGGATATGTGAAGCAGAGCAAATAACCACTATACTATTATATTGTATAATCACTAAAAATATCTGTACGTCACTGGTATAACTGAAATTTGCCATTATTACAGTTATTATCAATCCTGCCCGTTCCTGCTAATGATCTATGAGTGGAATGTGTAAAATACACATTTGTCTTAAGCATACTAACAAGTTATCTATGTAGCAATTTCTAATTGTATTTATAAATTATGTCATATTCTTTATATTATATATATATAATGTATTTTAATTATAAAAAGTTATACTGAGAGTGTGGGAAGATTCTGCAATAAGGCAAAAAAAAAAAAAGGTTACACAAGTGATCTCTGCATGTGGCATCATACGGAACAAAACAGCTCCTCTTTCCCACAGTTGCACAATACGACTTGGTTAATTTACAGAGATTTAAACAGCAAATCTTTCCTGTTAGAGAAATGTTAGCATTCATGTCTGTCTCTCCAGTAGGTATTTGGCATAAAGCTCCAGTTGTATGGATTACACCAACTAGACAGAAACATAATGAATAACAGAATAATATGAATTAGTATTTTTGAATTAAATCCAGTTCAGCCTGGGAAAATCAGCTTTTTAAGCACTTTTTTTTAACAGTTTTCACTACATATGCATTTTTTAATGTTAAATAGCAGTAGAATGTTGTACCGTGTTAGCCATAGACTGATACAGGAGAAAGTAGGGGGAAATGACACCTTTTATTGGCTCACTAAATAGAATACAAATGCAAGCTTTCGAGGCAGCTAAGGCCCCTTCATCAGGCAGGGTGTAACAAAGAAACTGAAAAATACTCTTGCTTATATTGGGACAGCAAAGTGATTTTTTTCTTTCATCTTAACAACCTTTTTTTTTTTTTTTCAAATGTTAGCAAAATTAATGAACCTTAGATGAATTAATTCTGAAAGAGGAGAACAATGAACTAATAAAATGTAGAGATAAGATAACCATCACTAGAGAAAGTTCTGTAAGGTTTTTTTTGTTTTTGAAGTGCATTGTCTGTAAGATGTAATCAGCTGGTCAATCAGTCTGTTAGTCTACATATCTGCTCATAAAACTCTTGTCTATATTAAGACCATTTTGTAGAGTGTTGAATTTAAGCATACGTTTGTATTCCCATTCTCTTTGCTCCTGTTGGGTCTTGAAATTACCCATAAGCACAGTGACCCTAAGATCCTTTATGCTGTGGCCTTACTGTTTTTAATGTTAAATAGTCTCAATTAAAGGGGAAGTTAAACTGTCAACACCAGAAAATGAGCTGTGTCATTTTTGACATTATAGGTAGTAATAATTGTACATTTTTTGTTTATTCTCACGTCCTAGATATATTTATATAGGATAACTTGATTAGTAACTCTTAATTGGGCTAATATTAGTGAGTGGCACCTCCAATAGTCTGAGGTTCCTTGCATAGTTGGTTTCAGACTTGTGCCAGATGCTACCTGAACAGGCTCCATCCACCCACGAGTGTGCATTAGATTAAGCAGGTTGGGAAAGAAGGGGATGAATGAATTAATTAATTCTCACTTGCAGATTCTAAGACCTTTTAAGTATAGAACTATAAATTACACAGTGTTACTATAAACAAATTACATTTATTTCTAATTGAAGCTAAACATAGAATACAAGGCCAGGGGCCAAATTACATTTGTAAAAGGGTTGTTTGTGAGTTTAGGCACACAAAGGCATGGTCATCGATCATTTACCTTAAACAGTAGTTGTGTATTTGTTTTATTGAAAACTGCGGTTTTTGAAGTGTATACAGTTTTTTGCAGTGTTTTTTTTTTTAATATGTTTTTTGCTGCTTTAACCATTAGATTAGATTTTTTTTATTAGTTATGAGCAGGGAAGGTATTACTAACCTACAGTTGAATATAAGTTGATGCACTTTTATGATTATTTTTTTTTTTTGTCTGTTGATGGAGTTTTGTTCTCCTATTCTACATTTATATTTTTACAGGGCTTCCACTGATTTTCCGTCAGGACAATGGAAAGATGGATGCTGCTGGCCAGTTTGAGGAACATGAAATGGCGCGAAGTCTCAGCCCCTTACTCTTTTGTTATACAGACAAAGAACAGCCATACATGTGAGTGTGATAATCATTTATGATTGGAATGCATATTAGCTGTTTAAAGGTTTAATTATTGGTTTAAATATTATTATGGCACAGTTTTACTTTCTTTTGTAATGTCCTGCGAAATAGCCCACAGAAGTCAAGACTCATTTGGAAATTAATGAAAAAGCTCATGTATGTCCTACATTTGCCTTTCTGTTTAACAGGTGCTCTATGCGTATTGGCAAAGCCATCCATCCTGATGGTGTTCCTGCCTGGTGCCAAGGCTTCTCTCTTGATGGAGGCAGTGGTGTGAGAGCTGTCAAAGTTATTCAGCATGGAAATCGTCCAGGACTCATATATAACATAGGTAATATTTATGAAAGACTAGCCGTCCCCCACAGCTCTGTCCACGTTGTAGTGAAACAGGACAGTGAGGAGGGCCCTGCCCGGCTCCCCACACTTGACATCTAGCTTCCACTTCCCTCGGCCCGCAGTTTCTGTCTCGGATTAGCACAAATATATCGCTCCTGCAAGTGAACTATGATTCTTAGGGTGATGAGAGAAGGCGCAAAATCAACCACAATCTTCAATCAAATTATAGAAAAAAACCTGATGTAAATCCATTAAGTTGTTGTCTCGCTCGCTAGCTAAACAGAGGTAAGATACGCCCTGAAGCTGGCGCATGAGTGAGGAGGGCCCTGCCCCCCTCCTCTCAGCCCACTGTGTGTCTCTCAGATTCGTGCAAATAACTTAGTACCGCAAGCAAACTGTCATACATAGTGCAATGAGAGAAGTCACAAAATCAACCAGAATGTTCAAGCAAATTATAGAAAAAAAAACTATATAAATCTGTTAAATAGTTCTCTCGTGAAAAGCAGACAGATGTTGGATTTTATATACAGTAATCCCTCCTCGATCGCGGGGGTTGCGTTCCAGAACCCCCCGCGATAGGTGAAAATCCACGAAGTAGAAACCATATGTTTGTATGGTGATTTTTATATATTTTAAGCTCTTAGAAACTCTCCCACACTGTTTATAAATATTCTCCGCACAGTTATACAGTAAACCCTCGTTTATAGCGGTTGATCCGCTCCAGACAGATAAATGAATTTCCAAGAAGTAGGATTCTTTATTTATAAATCTAATATTTTCGCAGGTAGAGCATTGAAAACCTGTTTACGACCTTCTAAATACGCTTTTTAACATTATTAGCGCCCACTAGACATGAAATTACACCCTTTAGTCAAAAGTTTAAGCTGGGCTCCATGACAAGATAGAGATGACAGTTCTTTCTCACAATTAAAAGAATGCAAACATATCTTCCTCTGTAAGGTGCGCGTCAGGAGCAGAGAATGTCAGAGAGAGAGAGTAAAGTAAACAATCAAAAAACAATTGGGCTGTTGCGCTTTTAAGTTTGCGAGCACTGCGATAAAGCGGCGGAATGAAGGGATCAATGTGAAGGTAGCCTTTCAGCATTTTTTTTACAGGCGCGTCCGTATCTTCTAAGCAAATAGCCACTGTGCAAACAGCCCCTCTGCTCACACCCCCTCCGTCAGGAGCAGATAATAGGGCCAATCATACGCCTCCCTGATGGTATTGCATGATGGTTAAGTATCTGCCTGTATTTCTCAGAGAGAGTGAGAGACAGAGAAAAGCAAACAATGAAAAATCATGAATTGTTAGAGCTTTTAAGTGTGCGAAGCAGCACGCGGGAAGCATATCGTATATCATTGAGGAGTTTTATTTAATATGTAATACGTGTGCTGATTGGGTAGCTTCTCAGCCATCTGCCAATAGCATCCCTTGTATGAAATCAACTGGGCAAACAAACTGAGGAAGCATGTAACATAAATTGAAAGGTCATTGTCCGCAGAAATCCGCGAACCAGCGAAAAATCCGTGATATATATTTAGATATGCTTACATTTAAAATCCGCGATGGAGTGAAGCCGTGAAAGTCGAAGCGCGATATAGCGCGATATAGCGAGGGATCACTGTGTGTGTGTGTATATATATATATATATATATATATATATATATATATATATATATCATATGTATGTATATGTATATATATGTATGTATATGTATATATTTATGTATATATTTATGTGTATATATTTATGTATATATTTATGTGTATATATTTATATATATATATGTATATATATATATATATATATATATGTTGTGGAAGACTGCCGGCTTCCGAGGCCGGTCCGCACCCCCAGGCCGACAGGAGGAGCTCTCCAGACAGCGGGATCGTGCTCCGAGGTCCAGCAGGGCCTTATGGACTCTGTGGTGTTTATACACAGCCCTGCTGGATACCTTGGCGCCACCAGGAGTCGCTGTGGGGGACTTATGGGCTCCGTTGTGCCTTATGACCCGGGGGTACGTCACGGTCATGTGACAGGAAGGTATGGCGTGCTCCCGGGTTGAAGTAATGGACTGATTGCCCTGACCCGGAAGGAGTAGGGAACTGTGGACTCCTGGGACAGGAACACCTCCGGGTCAGGGGCTATAAAAGGACGCTGCCTCAGTCCAGACACTGAGCTGTGCTGGGTGGGAGAGGAGCAAAGTGTCTGGGCGAGGAGGAGAGGTTATTGTGTGTTGATTAGAGTGTGTTTATTTGTGGTTTATGAAGAGTGTGGAAGGTGCTTGGTGCACTGAAGAAAATAATAAAAGGTCCTGGACTATTACCTGGTGTCAGGAGTCGTACCTGAGGGTTCAAGGGTGCACTACTGCCCCCTACTGCCACAATGTATAAATATAAAATACATTGCTTTTCTTGTCTGCAAATGACTTGCATTGTAAAGTCTCATTATATTTGTGTACTTTAAGTTTCCCATTCTGGCAATATTTTTCATTTTATTACTGAAGGTATTTCAACTACTCAAAGAGTGGTATCAAAGAAAATATAATTCAGTTTGTTTTCCTACTTTATTGTAGGAATCAATGTAAGAAAAGGCAAAGGTCGCTATCAAGACACCCATGTGGTTACATTTGCTCCACGCTATTTACTAGACAACAAATCATGCCACCAACTGGCCTTTTCTCAGCGAGAATTTGCTCGTGGAAAGGTATAGTATCAATGCAGATTAAGTTGTATTTTGGGCATTTTTATTATACCTGTGTATCAGGAAACTAAAGAAAATCTCATGTACATGTGACATTTAAATTAAATTCACTAAATTGTGTATATTTGTTTTACATTGTTTCAGGATACTGTCAATCCAGAGGGCTACATTTCTACATTGCCTGGGTCCAGTGTAGTCTTTCATTGGCCCAGGAATGATTATGACCAGCTGTTATGTGTCCGATTAATGGATGCACCTAATTGCACCTGGTCTGGTGGATTTGAAATTAGCAAGCCCAAATCTTTTCACGTCAATATGAGGTGAGTGATCAAAATCATGAAGCAGACTCTAGCTCTGTAGTGCTTGTGCTATATGTGATGGCTATTTCATTTACCCATTCTTAGAAAAAAGGGTTAAATTCAGAATATATGCCAACCTCCAGTTTTACCTTCAAAGATTTTACTTTGTACATATTTTGTACATAATTTACTAATTTGTAAATTTTTCTTTATAATTCTCATTTTCAAGATGACTAAAGCTGACCTTAAAACCTACTGTGCTTTCATCAGAATCTTGTCAAAATGATCAATTCTCTATTCAAATACTGAAAATTCCACTATGTTCAAATTATTAACACATTTTCAGGGATACAATTGGCAATTGCTACTTTCTGCGTGTTGAAGTTACCCTAAGAGGAGCAACTTACAGGATCTGTTTTGGTGACACCAACCAGTTTCCTCCACCCTTCCGCATCGATAACTTCTCTGAGGTATGTGCAGTTGGAGTAGTCCTGGATGGTAAACCTTAATAGATGGGAATTAGTATTAATAGTGAAAAATAATGAAAGCCATCTAATTGCGTTCCTTGTTATTACAAAGTTACTACTTGTGCTTCCATAGGTTCCTATCCAATTTTGGCAGCATGGTGTTGCCGATCTCCGTTTGCATACAGAAGTTAAAGCAGGAACATCTACGGACTATGCCTGTGATGAACCTGTTCTCCCACCTTACATCACAGTGACAGCTAAGGGTGCAGGATCTTCTCAAGTCACAGCAGATATGAACCTTTTTCAGGAAAATAGCAAGCTCTACTATGAGAACTTCATTTACATTGCTGCTTCTTACACTTTCTCATGGTATTTACTCCTTTACCTTATTTAGTATTTTTATATGTGTGTAGAGTGCTGTTGATATATGGTGTTGAATCACAACAAAAGTAGCTGGGCCATTTGTTTTCGTCCTTGTCAGGTGAAATGCCTGTTTTTTGGCTGCTTAATATGCTTAATTATTTCTCCCTTTCATAATGTTTTTCTCTTCTGGCTTGTAGAGGTAGGTACTTTATTTTTCAGCAATGTCATCCCACATCTGAGTTGTTAGTTGCACTTAATAGATAATCTTATATAGCCTTTACGGTTTCTCTGTTATTCACATGCTCTGCACCGCCATAAAATCTGTAGGTTACTGGCTAAGCCACCTAGCTGATTTATTCAGTATTAAATTATTTACAGAATCAATCATTTAGTGACTCCATGTACCCAAAACATTTCATCCTGAACCAAGTTATAAATAATTGGGAAAATTAAGTTCAATTCATAACTTCAGGGTTCTACCAACAGACTGTTAAATGATAGTACATTTTGTTATGTAATAATCTTGTGGTTAAGTTTCCACTTTTGTCTGTGCCCTGTAAGACTGCCCGTGCAGTCTTTTTCACTGACTCATTGTGTGACCTACAGAAAGTCACTTAAGCTGCTTGTTCTGCAGATGAATTAATAAAGCTATTATTTAAATTTGAGTACAGTAATCCCTCCTCGATCGCGGGGGTTGCGTTCCAGAACCCCCCGCGATAGATGGAAATCCGCGAAGTAGAAACCATATGTTTGTATGGTTATTTTTATATATTTTAAGCCCTTATAAACTCTCCCACACTGTTAATATTATTAGAACCCTCTAGACATGAAATAACACCCTTTAGTCAAAAGTTTAAACTGTGCTCCATGACAAGACAGAGATGACAGTTCTTTCTCACAATTAAAAGAATGCAAACATATCTTCTCTTCAAAGGAGCGCCGTCAGGAGCAAAGAATGTCAGTGAGAGAGAGACAGAAAAGCAAACAATTAAAAAATCAATACGTGATATTGAGCTTTTAAGTATGCGCAGTGCGATGCAGCAGCTGCAAAGAAGGGAGCAATGTGAAGGTAGTCTATCAGCATTTTTAGAGTAGCGTCCGTATCTTCTAAGCAAACAGCCACTGTGCAAACAGCCCCTCTGCTCACACCCCCTCCATCAGGCGCAGAGAAAGTCAGAGAGAGTGAGAGAGACAGAGAAAAGCAAACAATCAAGCACCGCTCAGGAAGCACATCGTATATCATTGAGGAGTTTTATTTAATACGTAATACATGCTCTGATTGGGTAGCTTCTAAGCCATCCACCAATAGCGTCCCTTGTATGAAATCAACTGGGCAAACAAACTGAGGAAGCATGTACTTTAAATTAAAAGACCCACTGTCCTCAGAAATCCGCGAACCAGCGAAAAATCCGTGATATATACTTAGATATGCTTACATTTAAAATCCGCGATGGAGTGAAGCCGCGAAAGTCGAAGCGCGATATAGCGAGGGATCACTGTAACTACTTTCCGTGGATTCAAATTTCCTTACTCTGCGCATGTATTGCCAAGTGAAACCCTGGCTTTGTCACTTTAGGTCTTTTATTGATAACTAATGCTGAAGTTCATAAACAATGTACAGTAGACTTTGTTTTTTTTTTAACTTTAGTCAGTTTAACCCTTTACTTTTAAAATTAATAAAAGCTATTTTTTATAGCAATGAGGAGCTAAACCAGAGAACAGCGACTGCCAAAAGAGGACCTTTGTGTTCTGAGTTAGTCCTGGATGTAGAACCAAAGACCTTAAGAGTTATTCTGAAAAAAAAGGTATGCTCAATTATTCTTTAGTATGTCACATGTTTACTCTTAAAATCACTGTTTAATCTGGATTATATAACATTGTATTATTTTATAAAGCAATGATACTGAATTTTATGAAAGAAGATCCTCTAACTTAAAGTAAAATTTAATCAGTTCAACAAATATTAAACAGAGAAAGTTATTGTTGCCATAAACTGAGTTTTACTTATACATGCTACATGGCACCTACCACAATAAGTGATTGTAGGATTATGTAAAATTTGAGGTATTTTAACAACCTGCCATCCATCTTCTAAACCTGCTTATTCAGAGCAGGATCGCCAGGAAGCTGGAGCTTATCCCAGCAAACACCGGCCCCAAGGCAGGAACAATCCCTGCACAGAGTGACAACACGTTCAGGGTCAACACACACAGAATAGCAGACAATTTAACATTGCCAGTCCGCCTGTCCAGCATGTCTTTGGACTGTGAGAGGGAACCAGAGCACCTGGAGGAAGCTCATTTGAACACAGGTAGAACATGTAAACTCCACACAGACTTAAATCCGAGTCTTCTTGTTTCAAGGCAGCAGTGGCACCACTGCACCACCTGTATTCTAACCTAATATTTTCAAACCAGGTTAGTGCAGTTCTTTGTCAAGGGGAGTCTGTCCTTAGAAGACAGGAGTGAGCCCTTGGTAGGTCTGTCACATTCATAGACCCATGCTAATATGGGATTCAGTTTTACACTTTTCAGTGAACCTAACCTGCCTACCTTTTGGGACAAAGGAGGAAATCCTGCACCTCATTGGGGAGAACATGATAACTGCAGAAAGACAGCAACTGGTTTTCAATTTTAAAATTATAATGCTGGATCTGTGAGACAGTAGCACTAGTCATTGCATCTCTGATGCCACCCATGAAGATTTATTATTTTTCTCATAATTTAGTAGAAGGAATTGAAGGAAACATTGATATCTAATGCTTAATATGGGGGTGTGCAATATTTAAACAACATCTCAATGCTGCCATATACTTGGGAAGATGTATAGTAATAGCTTTGAAAGTTACAGTAGATCATTTATATTTAATCAGTCCTGATGGTTGACTTTCTGTTTATTTTTTTTTATTGCTGTGCTTTATAATCTATTTAATATTTTCCTTGAAACCTTTCTTGTAAGGAACCAGGGAAGCGGTCCCAACTTTGGCGGATGACTGTTACTGGAATGTTATGCCATGAAGGATCTTCGCCTCCACAGAGCAAGCCTGCCCAGCCTAGGCCTCAAGAGTCAACCTTTGTACTTGACATTGCAGGACTGGCAGCTGTCACAGACAACAGGTTTAACTTTATATTTGGCTGCTCAATTTTTGGATTCTTTATGTGCATTCATCCTAAGTATGAAGTTTGTGCAACATCTGTTTAAAGCTTTCTTTTTTTCTTTCTTAGCCCTGACAGTAAGATTTTCTGTAACAAATGAAAATGAAGTCAGTAGCTTTAGCTAATTAGCAGTGATAACAGAATAACAGAAATGAATGAGATCTAGGTTATACTTGTTGACCTTGTTGAGAGGTTTACTTACCTTGGCAGTGACATTCATGTCTCTGTTGACTCTTCCTATGAAGTCAGTAGACGGACTGGGAGAGCATGGGGAGTTCATGAGGTTGCTGGCATTGTGTGTGTGGCGCTCCTGATATCGCTGCAAAAAGTACAAAGGTCCAAGTCTTTAGAGTCCTGGTGCTTCCTGTCTTGTTATATGGTTGTGAGACTAGGACACTAACCAGTGCCCTGAGACGAAGACTGGACTCCTTTGGTACTGTGTCTCGCCGGAAAATACTTGGGTACCGTTGGTTTGACTTTGTGTCGAATGAGCGGTTGCTCATGGAGTCCCGAATGAGGCTCATTACCTGCATTGTGAGGGAGCGTCAGTTACTGCACTATGGCCATGTGGTGCGTTTCCCTGAGAGAGATCCGGCTCGTAAGATCCTCATTGTTGTGGACCCGAGTGGCTGGACCAGGCCAAGGGGTTGCCCACGTAATACCTGGCTGTGGCAGATGGAGGGTCATATCCGGAGAGTGGGACTGGACCGCTTGTCTGCCTGGGGGGTTGCAAACCGGGATCTTGAGTTGTTTCGCCGTGTAGTAGGTGTGGCAACGCATTGTACCAGTGCATGCTCCCCGACTTGACTAGGTTATATTCCAGCCATTTTTAACTCCCTTAAGCACAATTGCAGTGTTCTGGGTACAAGGCTAAAACCAACCTTATAAAGGGATAACATTCTGCTGCAAGGTATAAACTCACACGTACAGGGTGAACAATGAATTTAATTAATATGTTTTGTGGTTTGGCAGGAATTGTGGAGTACCCTTAGGAAAAAAAATGACATAAAAGACATAGACACAGGGAAGACATGAAAATACGCAAGTAGTGATTGGGCAAGGATTCAAACCTAGTCTCCATGAGCTGTGCATTTAATTAGACTTAAGAACTGACTTTTTTTTTGTTACACTTTTAAGTTATGAGCCTTTAATGCTGAGAAAGCCAGATCGCCGGCGGAGCACAACTCAAACCTGGCACTTCAGCTCTGGAAAACTGACTTGTGGCCTTCCTCGTCTAGTAGTGCAGGTGATGTACCTTTATGACTTCTGTCTACTTTTTTGAATAATAGCCTATACATATCAAATTTTCACTTGTTTTAATCTTTCACTGATCTATTCTTGTGTTTGAAATTTGTATAAGATTATTGTGCATATTACTTAAATTTTGCCATGTTGTTTAGGTGTACATAAGAGATTTACAAATTAAATGCGAAAGTGCCAGCTGACCACTTGATTGTTATTAGCACTTAATTCTCGTTGAAATATACAGGGTTTTTCCACACCTTTTGCTTTATTTCATTGTAGTATTAGGCATGCTGTTATGGCTCAGTTTGCAGTAATTACAGACAAAAAAGTAAGAATGCTTCTTAGGAAAGTAATTTAGGTATTAATTGGGCTTTTATTAATAGACTTTAATGAGAAAAAGCAAAAACAGCAAACTAGAACAGTGGTAAACACAGAGACTCACTTTCTAACAGAACTGGAGATATTTTAATGAGAGCAAGTTATTCACACAGAGTAAATTGTCAGTTCCTATTCACTCCACTAATAAAAAATATCAAGTTCAGATCAAGAAACTTTTACTGTCAACTATGCTACCTGGTAACTTATTTAATGTACAGTATTTGTGTTTCTCTGTATGACAAGAACAATAGCTGTATTTCCTGTTTTCCCTAATAGAACTGAATTTTGAGTTAGTGTATTCAATAAGTTAAATTTGCTGTAGTATAAACCAGCTTAAAGTTACTTTTCCCAATTTCTGAATATTGCAAGAAATGGTTAGAGGAGCATTTCATTACTCATAAGTATGCAAGCCTCTTTACTTTTTTGCTTGTCTTGTCTATTGTTATCTGTATCTCTTTATTTCTCACTCTCTCTTGCTGTATCACTTAATAGGTTAAAGGTGGTATCTCAGGGTTGGTTGATGGAGCTGAAGTTGTTCTAGGTCCAGACCCAAATGGAGGTTTAGATGCTATTATTCCACCTGAACAGAATTTTATTAACCAGAAGATGCGTCCTGGCTCAGGCATTTTAACAGTGCAAGTGCTGCCTGATGGGCCCACTCGAGTCTTGCAGGTTAGTGAAATAAGCCAGTGTATGACACTGACCTATTATCTATTCAAAAGTTTCGATCTTTTCTGTATATATGTAACTAAGATGGTTGAATGAAAGAAAACAAGAAACCATATTTAATGTTTCCGTGTTAAAAGACTTGATTAATTACTTAAGCATTTGTTTAGATACCAACTTGTAGGGCTTGGCTCATCAAAGCAGAAATTGCCTGCAACTCCACCAGTTATACAAATTTAATCCATTATTCTGTGTGGCCAAATATGTTAACTCAAGACACACACCCCACATAGAGTTATCTGACAGTCACTGCAAATTTTATAAAATGGCATCTCCTTTATTCAGTTCTGTGTTACCTTACCTTAGCTCAATAACACCTAGGGATCCATGGGTTGAAGTACGCTCACTACTCAATGGATTGAATCTCAACTGTCATTACTGCCTAATGCTTTCTTGCTTTCAAAGCCAAATGCCATAAGATGGTCATCTCAGTTGGCATTGGTTTCTAATATTTGAAAGTAGGGGTTTCTGGACAGTATTGCTATGTTTGTGTGCATGGCCGTGCCCTTTCATCTCATTAACCGTTTGCTAAACAAACAAGAGAGGTGCGCAGTGGCAGAACAGTCTTGGGGTGTCACCTTAAAAGTTATGTAAAATCCTGAAGTATAAAGTACAGATATGCTTTAAAATGTCATTATTTACACAAGTTCTCAGAAGTAATGGTTGTATCAGAAATGTCTCCTAGGAGTGCTCAGTGGACTTAGTGCCGTCACCATCATTCAACATCTCTATTAATACCTTTGCAGATAACAGATATGAATCAGCGAAGACCTAACCGTTTATCTCCAAGTCAGGAAGATGAGAACTGGGGAGAAAACAAGGTGAAAAAGGCAGAAGAGGAATTTGAGGTATTACATTCAACTTTTTTCTCCATCTAGTGGACTTAATTAATTTTAAAATCCTATTTGAGAAATGGTTTACTGTGCAACTGTAATTTAAATTTAAACAAAATGTTGCAAAGAAAGGAAACTGCTGTCATCATAAACCATATCCACACCAGCACTCACAAAAACTCTTGTTACAACCCAGCTTGTAAGTCCATGTATTGTAAAAATGCCTACTTGGGTTACGGGGAATTTACTTTGTATTGTTAGTGTACTTAAGTAGTTGACCCTAAGAAGAATTATTCCTTCAAAATTAAGTGTTAAATAAATTAATGTTCTATTAATATTAGCACTTGTGGGTAAAAGGGGGAATGGAATGTAGTTTTTAGAGTGCTAGTGTGAAAGGTTCTGTAGTCCTAACGTCTAAAATAACATGTTCCTCTTTTAGGTGTTGGTGAACTTGGAGGAAGGATTGGGAATATCATTAGTCAACAAAGTCCCAGAGGAGCTCATCTTTGCCACTCTTTCTGGAATTGATGTACACTTCACCAAAACCGCTACTAGTCAGGTCCTAGAACTCAATATTGGTGGGATCCAGGTAAACTAAACATCTATTGAATTGAAACATTGTGCATAAATCTCAAAACCTTTTTATGCAAGCTTTTTGTTTATTTTGTAAATTTTTGCATCTTGTAATAAATACTGTAAAGCATTGATTACAGGCAATGTAACTAAGAGGCCCTGCAATGTTCTTGTATATTTGGCTGATACCTTTATCTAAACACCTTACAAGATCAGTATTCATTATAGCTGTTTACATATATTTATTTTTTTACAATTTCAATGGAAGCAGATTAAGGGGATCAAGCTGTCACAGTAAGTCAGAGGTGGGAGTTGAACCAGCGTTTGTGTGGTCTAAAGTCTTTTGCCTTACCCACTTCATCACTGTGCCTACTGTGGAACTACATTGCAGAGATCCAACCATTAAATATTCTAAATAATCCTTGATTTTTATGTTGCATTCTCTTAGGTGGACAACCAGCTGCTCGGAACAACCCAGCCAGTGGTGCTCTGTGTTACTCCAAATAGCGTCGAAAGTGGTGTTCCAGAAACTGGTCCTGCTCTTCAGCTCAACACTATGAAAATCCCAAGCAGTCTCCTGTTAACTGAGCTCTTCAAGGTAGTTAATTCCCAGTCACACCATATGTTTTTTGATGTACTTAATTTAATGGTAGTACACAAGCAGTTGGTAAAGAGGAACTTTATATACAGTAATCCCTCCTCGATCACGGGGGGGTTGCGTTCCAGACCCCCCCGCGATAGGTGAAAATCCGCGAAGTAGAAACCATATGTTTGTATGGTTATTTTTATATATTTTAAGCCCTTATAAACTCTCCCACACTGTTAACATTATTAGAGCCCTCTAGACATGAAATAACACCCTTTAGTCAAAAGTTTAAACTGTGCTCCATGACAAGACAGAGATGGCAGTTCTTTATCACAGTTAAAAGAATGCAAACATATCTTCTCTTCAAAGGAGCACCGTCAGGAGCAGAGAATGCCAGAGAGAGCGCGAGATAAAAGCAAACAATCAAAAAATCAATACATGCTTTTAAGTATGCCGAAGCACCGCGATAAAGTGGCATTTTGTAGAGGAGCGTCCGTGTCCTCTGTGCAAACAGCCCCTCTACTCACACCCCCTCCGTCAGGCAGAGAGACTGAGAGAGACAGAGAAAAGCAAACAATCAAGCACCGCTCGGGAAGCATATCATTGAGGAGTTTTAGTTAATATGTAATACATGCTCTGATTGGGTAGCTTCTAAGCCATCCGCCAATAGCGTCCCTTGTATGAAATCAACTGGGCAAACAAACTGAGGAAGCATGTACTTTAAATTAAAAGACCCATTGTCCGCAGAAATCCGCGAACCAGCGAAAAATCCGTGATATATCTTTAGATATGCTTCCATTTAAAATCCGCGATAGAGTGAAGCCGCGAAAGTCGAAGCGCGATATAGCGAGGGATTACTGTATTGATAAAAAACACTGGTTATGGTACATTCAAATGAAGTCTAGGAATTTGTACTTAATAATCTGTGTATTTGAGAAGTTGGTTAAATTGTTTTATAGAAATGCATCAATTAGTAAAAATTAACATACAAGCTAATATTTATTGCAAAATCTTCTGCAATGCATTTAAAAACAGCATAGGTTAAGGTTTAACGGCCTAAGCTACAATTCTGCAAGAGTGTGGCTGCTGTATTATTTACTAAGCATTTCTGATACTTGGATCTACCCAAGTATAACTCTGTTTTATAAATTAGTATATCCTGTTTTATTTCCATAGCTCTTTCTTTCTTTCTTTCTTTATATATATATATATATATATATATATATATATATATATATATATATATATATATATATATATATATATATATATATATATATATTATCTTCAAATTTGTAAGAATTTGTTGCTCTGCAAAATATCCAGTTTCCTTATTGTTGTTCTGTACTATTTGAAACTGAAATCTTTATAGTAAAAGTTGTTCATTATTTATACGTATAACTTTATATAAATTTTTGGATAGTTTTATTTCCATGTTATTGGCAATGTTTTAATTCTAATAACTAATTTGTGATAGTTTAGTTTTCCAACAGTTTCTTATACAGTGTCTTGTAGAATTTGTAAAAGATGATAGGTATTATTGGTTTAAACTTACCATGGATCTTCGTTGGAATGAATGAGTTTGAAAAATGAATGAATGAATGGCTTTACTTTTTAGCTGCTGTAGTATGTAGCAGTCCACTGAGTGTCATAACGAATAATTGTATTGTAATTGTATGAAGGCCAAGCCAAATATTCAGATCTTTTTACTCTTAGAATATAATGCATATAACATTAAAGTGTACATTTCATTATATAGTCCAAGGGAACAGTTAGGAATATTAATGTGGATCATTGGTACACTATATGGCCAAAAGTATGTGAACACTCCTTCAAATTACAGAACATAGACAGACAATGGAATGGGTCCCACTGAAGATCTCAGTGATTTTTTGTCTTTGTCATAGGATGCCACCTTTGCCCAAAAGTCAGTATGTGACATTTCTGCTCTGCTAGATCTGCTCCTTATCAGCTATAAGTCGCATTATTTTGAAGTGGAAGAATTTAGGAGTAACAACAGCTCAGCCGCCAAGTGGTAGACCACACAATCTCATTAGAGAGGGACCACAAAGTGTATGGTGCATAGAAATCAGTTATCCTCTGTTGTGTCACTCATTGCAGAGTTCCAAACTGCCCATGGAAGTAACATCAGCACAAGAATTGTGCATTGGAAGCTTCATAAAATGGGTTTTCATGACCGCGCAGATGCACACAAGCATAATATGATGATGGGCAATGCCAGACAAACTGGAGTGGTGTAAAGCGCACTGCCGTTGGACTCTGAAGCAGTGGAAATGTGTTTTATGGAGTAATAAGTACTGAATATGTATGTATTCCCAAAGGATGGAGGCTGTTATAACAACTTTATATTAATGTCTATGGTTTTGGAAATGGGATGTCCAACAAGCTCATACAGGTTTCCTTAAACTTTTGGTCATATAAGATATCTCTTTATGAGTCAGCTACAATTCCTCACTTTAGTAATGTCCTCTTTAAGGCATTTCACAATATACAGTAATATGGAAGGAAAGAATTAACTTGACAGAGAACATACAGTTGCTGTCAGACTGGTTGAGCATTTTACACCTGACTAAACATTGATTGCATTCTTTATACACAGATGACACAAATAGCATGTATCATTTTATACATTTTTAAAGCTAACCACCTATATTATGTACTAACATTTTTGTGCATTGCAATGCATTTAAACCCTAAAACATATTCCTTTTCTCAGCCTATTTCAGTTTCAGGACTGAAATACCAAACCTTAAAATATCTGTAAATGCTGTAGTTATGAAACCCCTGAAATAGAAAACTACATTTTGTTAGATAAAATAGTAAAGGTGCTAAATAGCTTGAACTGTTTATGTTTGTAATTTGACACGAAGTGAATATCTGTCCATTCATTTTTTGACCTTGCTTAACCCACTGTTAAAGTTGTGCAAAACTGGCAGTTGAGAATAAAATAGAAGTTTGAAATTAAGCAGTTCTTGAGTTACACTGATGTGAACTTTTTTTTTTTCTGGTTTCTTACTGAATGGGCCATAAATCAGTAACACTGGTGAATTGTTCAGGGTACATTTTGTTCCCCAGTGTTCTTACTGAAAAAGTTTAAGTCCATAAATATTATAGAGTATGGTCTAGTTGTCTGTTGTGCACAATTAAAAAATGTAATGGTAAACACTATATTTAAAAAGTGTGTCTTTGGGTGAATGAGCTCTTTTGTTCCTGCTTCATTTGAACACTGCGCAGCTTCCAAATTCTTTTCTCACACTCCTTATGGTTTCATCTGGTATGAGGAACTCTGGCAAACTGCTTCATATATCCTTATCTCCAGGACTGTCCGGCTTCTGTCTTAAATCTTGTTCAGATCCTGAACTACTAACCTTTTGTTATGTATACCAGCATAAAAAGCATCTTTTGGCCCTTCAGTAGACAAGCACAGCTAATCTTTAATGAAAAGCCTCTCTTAATTGACAAAGAGTCGAGTAAAGCACCCATCTTATTTATGTGCAATAGGGAAATTAAAAACGAATGAGATGACACCCTTTTCTGTGTTTGTTTTCTTCATTTTCAGATATTTTGATATGTACTTCCTCCTGTTCGGTCTGTTTGTATACGATGATAGAGGGATGCTGTCATGTTTGCAAAAACATTGAACTGACTGATTAACTCTTTGAGGGCTGAATTTTTTTTCCAAAAAAACTGTTTCTGAAAAACAATGGATTCACACAGGAATCAACATAAAACATCTGTTGCTGCATGCTGTGGCTGCCAGTTCCCAAGAATATGTGTCAGGCTTGCTGCTAGACTCTCTTTGCATGGCTGGGACACGGTCGCTGTGCATTGCAATCTGGTTTATACCTCTTATCATTGTTAAGTGGCAGTCCTCCCTGGCGAACATTGTCAGTACAACGATTAGCTGGGGACCAATCAGCTGGAACCTCACATTCGTTTTCAATAACTTGTATCAAAATCTGATTCATTCATGTCATAGTCTAGTTCAGAGATGATAGGCAAAATGCCGTCCACGGAGTGTTTTTGCTTTATGCATTCGCTTTGACATCTTGCCAGATGTCAGTGCCATTTTTGCCGTTGTTTGCGCCTTGCTACTCACACGAGTGCAGGAAATCTCGGTCAAATCAATGAATCTAACTGTCCTTCTAGCAACGAGAGTCCAACTAAAACATAATGGTTGATTTTGTCACAGTTTACAGTCGATTACCATCGTCAACTTCTCCTTTTGACAAAAGTCGACATCAGCCCTGAAAGAGTTAAAGTGATAAACAGCAATCTCTGCCTGCGTACTATGAATATTTGCGATTGTGTGCCATTACATATTCTGTCATCAGAAGTAGATTGCTTCTTATCATTGGGCTCCTTGTACGGATTGACAATTAGTGAGTTTTTATCCCTGTTCTGTTATGCAAATAATACTTGCAGCAGTGGGCAATTTCACCTTCAAGGAGGCCACATTGCCTGTGAGTTTTTGTTGTAGTCAAGTTGAACATTTGTAGCTACACTGAGCCTGCAGTAGAACCCTGTGCTGCTGTAGCCCTACTGTCCCCGTTCGAGGGAAACCGGGACTTATAATAAACAAGAGATGGACAGGCCTGTTTTAAGAGGGTTGCACTGGCTAGAAACATACTCTTCGACCAGTTTCCTCATTAGTAACATGTTTTTATTGGAACAAGTCATTTAATTAGATAATCTGATCCTTGTTCCTGTGGTGATTGTGGTATGTCAGAAATTCTTAACAGCGGATATTTTATTTGTTTTTTTCTGAGAATATCAATGGATGTATTATGGACTATAGAGGAATCAAAAGGCCCAAACTGTAAACTTTTTTTGTAATATTTTGTTAAAAGATGTAATTAATGGTAAACACCCATATAGATTACAATGGCTCAAAACTCTTGTGAAGCATGTGAATTAAACTGAGGCCAAAAATGTAAATCAGTGTCTGTTTTCTGTGCATTGTCTCATCTAAATCACTGGCTTGTTGAAAGGTTAGTTGTGACAAACAGCCTCCAGTGTAAATGAAATGCTGCTAATTAATATTTTCCTGTTTACACTGCTGTCTTCTAATTATAATTTGCTGCTTTATTGTAATGTTTCAGGAGATAATCTGTAAGATTTAAATTGAATAGAGTAGACACTGGCCAATAGTATTCACAATAAGACAAATACACATAGATCATTTTTGAAAACTAAAACAAATTTCAAGCTAAATAAAGAATTCTGTTATGGCTTTATTTTAACATTTATTAGCTTCTACTTGTTTGACTTGTTGAAAGGAAAGCCAGAAGCTATTGTGGTCTGATCTGCAGCTTTCATTACCTGCAACTGTGAGAGAGGTTTAGTGTATTAGAAGTAAAACTTGACCAGTTTTCACCACAAATACATGAACTTTATCCCAAGCCATTGCAGTGTAGTATTTTTCATATTCCATCCTAATTTTTTGCAGAGACAGAGAAGGTTTGTGTGAAGACATATTAACAGCAGTTATAATTCTGTTTCATTTAGCACCTGATGTTGACAACCAGGCGGTTCACAGTGCAAATTGAAGAGAAACTTCTTTTGAAGATGCTGTGCTTCTTTGGCTATGGCCAGTCTCTGTCAGGTATGTTCACTTGACTTCTTTAATTTGCAGCTTATGCATCCATTTATATTCTGAATCATGCTAAATACATTTAAGGATTACCAGTGAACTAGTCCCCAGAACTTCAGGAAGAAATGTGCAGTAGATGACAAACTGTCCTTTTGTCTTTGCTTTCTGATGTTTAATGCAATTGATGCATTACAATCAATACTTCATTTGTTGCTTACCAGTCCAATTATACATCATCTTCTTTTACATGTTAAGATGTTTTATGGCACGGTGACTATCCTTGCCAGTAATTTTCAGATATTTTTATTGTGTTGTTAGAATAAATGAGTAAGGAGGAAGGAAATCAGATTTCCTCGAATGTAGGTTATTACCATGAAATTCAGGAGTTTGGCCTAGGCTTGTATTAGTAGATAAATAATTGGATATACACTATATTGCCAAAAGTATTGGGACACCCCTCCAAATCATTGATTTCAGGTGTTCCAATCACTTCCATGGCCACAGGTGTACAAAATCAAGCCACTAGGCATGCAGACGGCTTCTACAGCCATTTGTGAAAGAATGGGTCACTCTCAGTAGCTCAGTGAATTCAAACATGGTACCGTGATAGGATGCCACCTGTGCAGTAAGTTCATTCGTGAAATTTCCTCACTACTAAATTTTCTACGGTCAGCTGTAAGTGGCATTATAACAAAGTGGAAGCAAATGGAAACAACAGCAACTCAGTCAAGAAGTGGTAGGCCACATAAAATCACAGAGTGATGCGCATGCATAGGCGCATAGTGTGCAGAAGTCACCAACTTTCTGCAGAGTCAATAGCTACAGACCTCCAAAAGCTCAAGAACAGTGCAATGTAGAGAGAGAGCTTCATGGAATGGGTTTCCATGGCCAAGCAGCTGCAGCCAAGCCTTACATCACCAAGTGCAATGCAAAGTTTCAGATGCAGTGTTGTAAAGCACCCACCCGCCACTGGACTCTAGAACAGTGGGGACGTGTCCTCTGGAGTGACGAAACACACAATCCGATGGACAAGTCTGGTTTTGGTGGTTGCCAGGAGAATGGTACTTGCTTGACTGCATTGTGCCAAGTATAAAGTTTGGTGGAGGGGGATTATGGTATGGAGTTGTTTTTCAGGGGTTGGACTTGGCCCCTTGGTTCCAGTGAAAGGAACTCTTAATGCTTCAGCATACAGAGCCAGTTTGGACAATTTCACGCTCCCAATTTTATGGGAACAGCTTGGGGATGGCAACATGACTGCGCACACACCAGTGCACAAAGCAATGTTAATAAAGAAATGGAGGAGTAAGTTTGGCATGGCCTTCACAGAGAGATCCCTGACCTCAACCAGACAGATCTTTGGGATGAATTACAGCGGAGACTGTGAGCCAGGCCTAACCTCACAAATGCTCTCCTGGGAGAATGGTCAAAATATATATATATATATATATATATATATATATATATATATATATATATATATATCCATCCATTATCCAACCAGCTGAATCCGAACACAGGGTCACGGGGGTCTGCTGGAGCCAATCCCAGCCAACACGGCACAAGGCAGGGACCAATCCTGGGCAGGGTGCCAACCCACCACAGGACACACCCACACACCAAGCACACACTAGGGCCAATTTAGAATCGCCAATCCACCTAACCTTCAAGTCTTTGGATTGTGGGGGGAAACCGGAGCGCCTGCAGGAAACCCACGCAGACACGGGGAGAACATGCAAACTCCACGCAGGGAGGACCCTGGAAGTGAACCCGGGTCTCCTAACTGCGAGGCTATATATATATAATATATATAAGCTCTGGAATTTCACGCCTTTTGATAGTTTACCTACTGAAGTCCTTTCGGCTTTTGGAAACCACTAGCACCAATTATATGCCAACTCTGCAACGTCCTGGTTCAGCTGTTTTCCAGTCTCTCTGATCAACTCTTGCATGTAATCTGCAGCTGACTATTTATGACTTCATTCACCTGGGATCAAACTAGTATTATCTATTCTTGCTTTCTACATATTATAGATGTAGACCCCATCCTACCCCAGACATGCGGCTCTTCTGGCACTTTTGACTTCGTGAAGTGGAATTTTCTCTGGAAAGTCTTACATTCAGTGGGTTTTGGTGATAACTACAGTATATTAATTTGATCAAGATGTTATACTTCTCCCTAGTTCATTTTCATCAACCTAGCTCTCCTATTCCAGAAGGTGGAGGACAGGGCTTTATACTGTCTCCATTATTTTTTTTAATATCTCACTTGCTGTTGCTCTTTGCAATCTTGATTTGATCACACTAATTGCTGTTCATGGCTCCTATCATAAAATTTCTTTTTAGGCTGCTGACCTTGGTAATGCTGTTTCTGATATCCCTCACATTCTTAGTCTCTGTAGTTCGTCTTTGCTTTAGAACTTACTGTGTCTTTTGTGAATCTCTTACTGGTATGCACAGGCATCAGTGGCTGTTAATTGTAAAAGGGGGTCCCCTTTTATGAAGTGGTTTTAGGGAGTGGCTTTGTTCTTGTTTTCTCTGCTGTTGTCTGACTAGGGTTACAACTGCTTTTTTTCTTAATGAACTGCAATAAAAATTTTATTACAAACAAAAATTTCTTTAAGATTCAATGTCACATTGCTTTAAGCTGGAGGTGGCAAAGGAACTCCTTGCTAGTGCATCAGACTGTCAGTTGAAAACTGACCTGGAGAGGCAACTCACATTTCTGAGAGTCTAGCACCATAACCAAGATTAAGGTCAGACATTGTCCTTTGTGTCTAAATCAACAAGGCAGGTGATGATGTTGCAGCTGGCATGAGGGCTATGGAAGAAAGAGAGCCAATTAGTAGTATTTAGTAGGTTACTTCCACAGTAAGGGATTGTGTGCACAGTGCTAGCCCATAGAAGTGAGCTGCAGAGTTGTTGCTATAGTTAGTCCCTCTGTGTGATGTGTTAAACATCCTGTACTTGTAAGAAGAAAACCATCAGAGCAATCAGAGGCAGCAGAAACGACCTTAACTTTGCAGTGAATTAAAAGGAGCAGTCCATGGGCTGTGTTACGTAGCTTGGAATCTAATCAGCTCTCTCTTGGTTGGCTGGACAAAGAAGTCTAATCACCTAAATCACCTGATGACCACTTGTAATATAACTGCTAATGTGTTCAAGTACATCAGTAGATATATTCATTAGTCTGTTGCTAAAGGACATATAATTAGGCACTATTCCTTCATAGACCTGTTCTAGTAAATTATTAACTTGTCCTTTGCCTTGGGCTTCTCGCATATGTGATATCTTCCTTTACATTCCTTAGCACTCATTTTAAATGGCACCTTAGCTAATTAAACCCATTTTTACTCTGATTAACCCCAGTCACCGCTGTAAGTAAGCTTATGGGAATTAATGAGCTAATTTGAGATCACTTTAAATCCTGCATAGAAATATTACAAGAACCTTTAATTTGGCTTGAAAGTGAAACATTTTTACCCTTTTCCTTTACAGGCTTTGTGGGTTTTTAAATTTTCTTTAATTCAACAATAGATGTTATACAGTAGTAGACTTGTCTTGGATTTTACTTATTGCTCTTTTGTTTTTTTCTTTCAGAGATGGAGAATCTTGATGAAAATATGTATGAGAAGCCTAGTGAACAGGGAGGACCTATGAAGCGTTATTACTTTGAAAATTTAAAGATATGTGTGCCTCAGATTAAACTGAGTGTGTATACTTCTAGCAAGCTTCCACCTGACCTCAAGGTACTAGAAGACAATAATTTCACTTTTTATGTAACTAACAAAGTCTGAGGAATACTTAAGACATTTTCTTGAATTTGGAAAATATTTTGAATTTCAAGAGACAAAAGCAGTGTGTTGTTAAATGACAAAATGCAACCTCTTGACCGTTTGATTTTCATATTTAGCTACCATTAGTGAAAGTCTAATATAACAGACAAAGTGGTTGCTTTTCTCCAAATATCTGTGTATTCAATGAAGGTCTAGTGTTACAATTTACTGCTTCAGTAACTTCACTGGAAGTTGGAGGGGGTGATTAAAATTGCACTTACCATGAGATGCCACCTTAAAATAAATCTGGTGAAAAGCCTGATGCATTTTGTGCTGCTAGTAAATCACATTCTGGCCACCACAGGATCATTTTTTCTTCTAAATAAAAGGGATTTTAGGACATATAAAAATAATGAGGTTTATTCGTTCCAAGCAACAGACACACTAATTTAGAACATAAGTGACAGTAAACCACAAAGATGCTGGTTCAGGCCCACATTATAGCCTTGAGCAAGTCACTTAACGTGCCAGTGCTCCATTTGTAGAAATATGTTAGCAGTTGTACTGAGCCGTTGTGTTTTATAAATTAATTTGAGTAAGTGCAGCAGCAAAGTAGTTGATAGTAATGTGTTTAAGTCATATACTTCTCTTTTCTAAAAATAATTTTCTTCACTACTATGTTGTGATAGATAGATAGATAGATAGATAGATACTTTATTAATCCCAAGGGGAAATTCAAGTTTGCTTATATAGTCTTTAAATTGTGAATATAAACCTTACAAGTGAGAGGAAGTCACTTTGATCTATGCACACACACACACACACACCCCCACACACACATATATATATGTGCGTGTGTGTGTGTGTGAGTGTGATATATAGTGTGTGTATGAGATATATATATAGATATATATATGTACAGTATATGTGTGTGATATATGTCTATATAGATATAAATGTGTGTGTGTGTATATATATATATATATATATATATATATATATATATATATATATATATGTATGTATGTATATATATATACATGTATGTATGTATATGTATACTGTATATACAATGTGGTGAGCGGCTGGGGTGGATACCCAGTCGGGATACCCAGAAGGACAAAAGAAGGGATTATGTCTCCTCCAGACCACGAGAGGGCAGTCGCCCTTGTTGGTATGGGGACCACGGGAACAGAGCATGGAAGCTCAACCCTCTAGGGGCCCATGGTCACCACCAGGGGTCACCCGGATGTCTGAGGAGTCCTGGCCCTCAGCACTTCTGCCACACCTGGAAATGCTGGGGGGAAGAAAACCAGAGACACTCGGAGTGCCTCTGGGTGCACAGCCGGCACTTCCGCCATACCAGGGAGTGCCAGCAGAAGATCATTGGGAGGCACCTTGAGCATGTCCGGGTGTGGATAAAAGGGGCCGTCTCCCTCCATTCGAGAGCTAGAGTCGAGTGGAAGAGGATGAAGCCTGGAGGAGAGGAGTGGAGGCAGTCTGAAGCAAGGCATTGAGGAGAAGGACTGGACTGTGGGTGATTGGTATGTGGTACTGCGTTGTGTGCACCACTGTAAATAGTGTAAATATGATATATTTATATATATATATATTGTGGGGAACAGCCCAGACACAGACAGGCAGACACCGATGGTTTACAACCCAACACACGTTTATTCATCATATTTACACTATTTACAGTGGTGCACACAACGCAGTACCACATACCAATCACCCACAGTCCAGTCCTTCTCCTCAATGCCTTGCTGCAGTCCTATTGGGGTCCGTGGTCATCGCAGTGGGGCACCCGGAGAATCCAAGAGCCCTGGAAACCAGCACTTCCGCCACATCAGCCAGTGCTGGCGAGAGGAGTTCCAGGGTCACCCGGACTGCTTCCGAGTGGTCGTGTGGCACTTCTGCCACACCAGGAAGTGCTGCCGGAAGTCCATTGGATGCACCTGGATCACCTGGTGGGGATAAAAGTTGACTGCCTTCCGGCGATCAGGGAGCTGGAGTTGGGTGGAAGAGGACAGAGCTCGGAGGAGAGGAGCGGAGGTGGCAGAGAAAGGACTTTTGAGAGCCCGTACTTGAGATTGTGTGGTGCAGGGGCAGTGGGTTGTGTGCTGTGAACTATAAAATGGAAAATAAACGTGTGTTGGTGTTTTAAACCATCGGTGTCTGCCTGTCTGTGTCAAGGCTGGTCTCCACAATGCATGTATATACAGGGATATGTATAATGTATGTATATTATGTGTACATGTGTGTGTGTATGTGTATATATATATATATATATATATATATATATATATAAAAATATATATATACTGTATATATATAAAAATATAGATTGATATAATATGTAATACACTCACTCATCAACAAAACCACTATCTAGTTTAGTTAAAAAGCTGAAGTTTTGCACTTTGGAAATGTACTGTATAACACTAGGTATTTGCTAAGAAAGGATGTTTTGATATATCAATATTTAAGGATAATAATTAAACTAAAAAAAAAATACCCCAAAATCTCAAAAATACCTTGAAAGATTTGATTGAAATTTGGTCATGTTATAGACAAAACCATATTAGGAGTTGTGTATTTTTGTATTTTGTCAATCAATTTTTTTGTCGATATTTATTAATATTATGCTTACTTACGTGATCCTCTTTGCACTGAGAACATGCTTTAATCAAATGAAGAACACAGCAGAAGTAATTGGTGGGCCACATGAATAGGATGGTGTCCTGGACAAGAAATATAGAGACCAATTTTTAAATGTAGAAGGAAACATTGTTTAAACTCAAGGAAGACTCAAAGCTCAATGGTTTGCAAGAGCTGTTTTTTTTTTTGCAGTTAACTACCAGCACTTTCTGATGCATATCCATCTGGCCCTATCGACATTCAGCCCTCACTCATGGTGTTGATAACTGAACATCATCTCCCAGTCGCCCGCTCTTCAGTCATGATGCTGCAAACTCAAAGGGAGAAATGTCTGTCTTAGACAGTGCCATTTGAATTTTTAATTAGTAAATGCTCAATGCTCCTTGCTCATCAGTGTAACACATAGGGTACTGTCACTTTTGTATATCCATTTCAAGCACTGCTTTGCATATACATTCAGATCTGCAGACTTTAATTGGGAACTAAATGCAACTGACGAAAAATAAGAAAGGAAATAACTGCTTGTGTGAACAGCGTAAAAAAGTAAAATCAAAAGCATCTAATAATGATGATAATATATACTTAGGTTTTACATTATTTCTGCTGATTACCCGTTTCCATTCAAAAGAATTGAAAATTGTGTAAAATTCTGTTTTGTAGTGACCATCAACAAAAGCCAAGTCGCTAGTAAAGCAGGAATGTTTTCCTCATGGATAATTGTGTATTGCATGTTCAAAAGTAAGCAGCTCCAGTGATCTATTATTATTATTATTATTATTATTATTACTTACAATTTGGTGGATACCATCTGAGATGCAATTACTTAAATTTCTTTTGTTTTTTTAATCAAGTGACTTGCTCATGGTCACATGGTGTCATTTGCAGAATTTGAACCCACAGCTTCAGGGCCCGATATCCTAATTACAAAGCCTTAACAGCTACAATATACTGCCTGGCAATAATGTTAGTCTTTTGGATTGACAATACATATATTGTACAAAGAAAAGCACTTAATTAGTTACATACTACTGCTATGCTACACTCGATTAAGCAATGGCACAACAACTGTTGCCCATTGTGTTATGAAATTTCCCTGGCAAAACCAGGTAACGCAGCTAGTTTGGTTTATAAGTATTAGACAGCTGTTCAAAATACCTCATCCAAATACTTGTTATATTGTTTCACATATGCCTTTATAGTAATATATATTTTTGTATGTTTGTATTTCTTATGGCATGGTGATCAAGAAACACTGTAATGGGTCTACGATGTTCTTGATTTTCTTGTTAAATCAGTTTCTCCTGCAGATCATATTTCCTCCTGCAGTAATGTCTTTGCTAATTCTTATACATTTTCATTAGGGCAGAGACAAGTTATAGGCACAACTTAATATAAGACTAACTTAAATCATCCATTCATACATTTTCTAAACCTGTTTTATACTGAGCCAAACTGTGGTGAAGCTGAAGTCTGTCCTAGCAAGCTTAGAGAGGTGAATTTTAATCCTGCATATCGGGGACAAAGCTGCGAAAAAACCCCAGTCCATCACAAGGCTTTGCCATTCGGGGGCTAATTTGATATCACCAATTAACATAAAATGCCAACATAGTTAAATTTAGGTTTGAGAATGTTATTTTTTTTGTTAATCAAATTAATGATTTGTTTATCCTTTTAAAATCGCCTGTTTTATATTGTCACCCAATCTATGTCTTTTGGTTTTTAAAGGAGTAATGTTTCATCTTTGATTAACAGGAGCATACCATCTCCAATTAATACCTGTATATTAATGATGCATTTTTATATAAACAGGTTCAGGCCTCTTTTCTGTGTTCTAGTATTTCCTCTAATTGTGTCTGGCAGAAATAAACAGATGATCTCATCGAAATCTCTTTAGGTAATTGAATAGAATGTGGAGATCAATCTGAAAGCAACACAGTACAAGAGAGTGATGATTGTGGGCAAAGAGAACATTTAAAAAATAGTATTTGTAAATTTACGAAATTTATTTAAAAATTCAAAAGAACAACCTGCATTACTTTTCATTCTGCTGCTGGAAGAATAAAGTTGGCCGATACTGTTGACAGTTTTTTAAATAAATCTGCAGAATTGCCAGTCTGACTGCAGATGGCAGAGTTCTCCTTTCCAACGCAAGCAGCTCACAGGTTCAGCAAAAGTGGAATGAACTAATGTAACCTTTCCCATGGCCAAAAAATGGCATTTCTGTTCAGTTTTGAAGAATAAAGGTTGTTAAAAATTCATCGCTATTTCTGTAGTGCTTTTTACTATTCCTTTGTTCAGAACAGATCTGAAAATTTATTCCAGCAAAAAAAAATCCTGTACTTTATAAACATATAGAAGATATTAACGAGTGGAAGAATGCCTGTGGAAGAAAAATAATGTACTCTGTATTTGTGTGCATTTGAAAAAAATAATCTCTTAGGTTTTAAAGACAGCTGTTTAGCCAAAGTAAATTTCTGAAATACTGCTATTTGACAAATTTCTGGCCTTTTTATTAAAAACAACTTCTTTTTCAATTCTGATGACACATTTGCCTTTTTTTTTTTTTATAGGTGCTGAAGAGCATGTTGGGCATCCCACTCATTCGTTTTGAAGATGCAGTGATTAACATGGATCCATATACACGTGTTCATCCTTATGAAAGCCAGGAGATAATAATCAATGATATCCTGAAGCACTTTAGAGAGGTAATATATGACTGATCATTTTGTTTGACCTCTCAATATCAATTTCATACTTTAACATAATTTAGAGTTGGAAACACTATACAAAATGTGAGCCGATAGGTGGAATATTAGAAAAATGCTTGCAGGGATAAGTGTCCTAAGGCAATTCTGTCGACTTGCTTTCGAGTTCCTTATTGAATATTTATTCTTAGTTTCACATTTCATTTATCTTGATGCATCATCAAAGTTTATTAAAAAATCTGTTTTGTTGACAAGAAGTGTTCTTGTTTGTTGATCTGAATAGGTGTCAGTTGATTTTAAACAGAGAATGACACAGAAGCATGCAAATATCAGTCAGAAATCTGACACTGAAGCCACATTGTGTTTTATCTGTCAGTTCAGAATATTCATTAACAGAGGAGAATCAAATTAAGTTGGCTCTAGTTGTGTATTATTATTCTCTTGTATACTTTAGGTTGATTTTGTTTTGAATCAGTATCTTAATCAGCACAACTTTTCTGCCTTCACAGCTCTTGTTTACACACTTTCTCTTTTTCTCTTTTGTTGGTGCATTCAAGACAAATATATTTGGTGACATTTATTAACTTTTCATACTAATACTAAGATATACTAATATTTTATAAAGGTGACATTTAGTTTAAGTAGCAGGATTAGGTACTTGTTTGCCAATCAGCTCTAACCAGTGTTAAATAGCTACTGCATTTTCTATAGCAACAGAAGTGTTACCCATACCATTAAGGCACAATACAGTTGGCATTTGCTGTAAGCCTTTCAAGCTCACATGTTTATTATCAGTAAGTCTATTGTTTTTTTAAAATAGTTGACAGTAGCAGGTTTTCATTAATATTTTTTATTTTTAACACTCAATATGTAACTCCTCCAGGCCATTAAACTCATTATAACAAAACTTTAACTGATACACTATGGTATGAAAATTGCTGAGTGACACATACTGCCTGCTATTTGTGTCACACGTGTGCATGCCAGTCAAACTCACAGTGCATGCTGTGCCCAGTTATAATGTCGTTATGCCACTCAATCCTAAGGGTATGAATTGCCAGAGACGCGTGAAATTATATTATGCAGGTTGTTAGGTCACATATATTTATGTATTTAAATATTGCATTAAAAGTATTGCATTTAAATTATGCATTATTACTAAGTATGATACAAGTTAAAGTTGAACAACCATATCCTTGTAGGCAAAAATGAATCAGTGTGTTGTACCTAACAAGAAAATTACTTGACTTGACTCATTTCACTTCATTTTTTTATTTTATATATAAAAGGGGATTTGGAATATGCATTATGAGACTACCTACCTACCTATCTGCAGTTAGGTCCGTAAATATTTGGACAGAGACATCTTTTTTCTAATTTTGGTTCTCCACATTACCACAATGAATTTTAAATGAAACAACTCCAATGCAGTTGAAGTGCAGACTTTCAGCTTTAATTCAGTGGGTTGAACAAAACGATTGAATAAAAATGTGAGGCAACTAAAGCATTTTTTTAACACAATCCCTTCAATTCAGGGGCTCAAAAGTAATTGGACAAATTAAATAACTAGAAATAAAATGTTCATTTCTAATACTTGGTTGAAAACCCTTTGCTGGCAATGACAGCCTGAAGTCTTGAACTCATGGACATCACCAGATGCTGGGTTTTCTCTTTTTTAATGCTCTGCCAGGCCTTTACTGCAGCGGCTTTCACTTGCTGCTTGTTTGTGGGCCTTTCTGTCCGACGTTTAGTCTTCAACAAGTGAAATGCATGTTCTATTGGCTTAAGATCAGGTGACTGACTTAGCCATTCAAGAATTGTCCAGTTCTTTGCTTTAATATGCTCCTGGGTTGCTTTGGCTGTATGTTTTGGGTCATTGTCCATCTGTATCATGAAATGCCGCCCAATCAATTTGATGTCATTTAGTTGGATTTGAACAGACAGTATGTCTCTGAACACCTCAGAATTCATTCGGCTGCTTCTGTCCTGTGTCACATCATCAATAAACACGAGTGTCCCAGTGCCACTGGCAGCCATCACACTGCCTGCCTCCACCGTGTTTTACAGATGATGTGCTATGCTTTGGATAATGAGCTGTTCCACGCCTTCTCCATACTTTTTTCTTGCCATCATTCTGGTAGAGGTTGATCTTAGTTTCATCAGTGCAAAGAATGTTTTTCCAGAACTGTGCTGGCTTTTATAGATGTTCCTTTCTATTCTTGAGGCTTGTGAGTTGGTTGCACTTTGCAGTGCACCCTCTGTATTTATTTTCATGCAGTCTTCTCTTTATAGTAGACTTGGATATCAATACGCCGACCCCCTGGAGAGTGTTGTTCACTTGGTTGGCTGTTGTGAAGGGGTTTCTCTTCACCATGGAAATGATTCTGCGATCATCCACCACTGTTGTCTTCCATGGACGTCCAGGTCTTTTTGCGTTGCTGAGTTCACCAGTGCTTGCTTTCTTTCTCAGGATGTACCAAACTGTAGATTTTGCCACTCGTAATATTGTAGCAATATCTCGGATGGGTTTTTTTCTGTTTTTGCAGCTTAAGGATGGCTTCTTTCACCTGCAAGCAGAGCTCCTTTGACCGCATGTTGTCTGTTCACAGCAAAATCTTCCACATGCAAGCACCACACCTCAAATCAACTCCAGGCCTTTTATCTGCTTAATTGATAAGGCATAACGACGGACTTGAACACACCTGCCCATGAAATAGCCTTTGAGTCAATTGTCCAATTACTTTTGAGCCCCTGAAATGAAGGGATTGTGTTAAAAAAAATGCTTTAGTTGCCTCACATTTTTATGAAATCGTTTTGTTCAACCCACTGAATTAAAGCTGAAAGTCTGCACGTCAACTGCATCGAGTTGTTTCATTTAAAATTCGTTGTGGTAATGTACAGAACCAAAGTTAGAAAAAAGTTGTCTCTGTCCAAATATTTATGGACCTAACTCTATCTATCTATCTATCTATCTATCTATCTATCTATCTATCTATCTATCTATCTATCTATCTATCTATCTATCTATCTATCTATCTATCTATCTATCTATCTATCTATCTATCTATCTGAGATATATGTTGACTGTTAACATGTTTATTTACAAGCTTTTAAACATTCATACATTTAGTTAACTATAGGAAGAATATCCAGTGATACTTTTCAATTTTAAGAATATTAGCTGCCTTTTCCACACTTCTCACTCAGGAATGACCATTTGTCAGTTAGGATGGGAGCAGACAAAGCATCTGCAGGAGATTTGGTTTCTACAGTTCTGAAGTTCAGCCAAATGTGACAAGTGATTTCAGCACAGGTTACTTGCTTCTCCACTTTCTCTTTTATTACATCAGTTAGTGAATGCTAAAGTCATTATGTCAGCCTCCTGGTAGCTGGAGTGGTAGAGGCAATCAAAGTTTGTAGTGTGCTCTTTTACTTGATTTTAACAGTGCCATTTAAGGTCTGTCTTCACTATTCCATTGGGAATGCCAAAATGAACCCAAATGCTCTGCAGACAAATTGGTATTTGCCTACCTGCTGTAATACTAATGTATAAACTTAACATATAAGTTGTAATGTAGAAGAAATACATTGTGTTATGCAAATACCAATAAAATGAATTGTTTGTACATTGCCTCAGATTTTATGCCACAAATGGTAGTAATGCATAATAAATTCTCTTACAAGACACAGAAAAAATCTGAAATGCTCCATTGACATTTTCCCCCCAATCTTTATCTTGCAGCCTTGATACTTATTGGTACTTATTTTATTTGGTACTTATTTTATTCCCTTTTTATTTTAGTTTTAACTTGAGTAATTGTGTTTTGTTTTGTTTTTATTTTATTTTTTGCACTGGAAAATTGCACCTAAAATTTCATTGTACAATGTCTCATTGCTACAATGACAATAAAGATTTTGATTTGATTTGATTTGATTTTGATGAACTGATCCCGGCACAGCATCATTCTTTTCAGCGTTATCAAAACACACTTAATTAATTCTGCGACTTGCCTTCTACTGGCATTATCATATATTTTATTAAATAACAGAAAAAAACAAAATGTGATTATCAAAAGATCTTCGATTTTTATAAAGAACTGTACTGTATTCCAGCAGATTCTTATCCATGTAATACGGCACAAATAATATCTGCTTATCAAATGAAAGCTGATGACTGTTAACTTCTCCGGTACAGACGTCACACGTAGGAGTGCAGTTCTTAAGTGTGTTGTGTTCCAAGACTAAGTCCTTTAAGGAAATTGAACCTTTATTCAGTCTTCGTGCAGTTTTAATTGAATTGATCGTTGAACTGAGCTCTGCAGATATTATCAAAATAAGTCAGGGAGGTCAACAGTATCATGCAGCGGAGTATGCTGTGCCAGATTATAGGAAATTAAAAAAAAAAAAAATTTGAAGTTGGCTTTATTCATCAGTTTGCTAAACCAATTCAAACTGGAAATCCTGATAAATTCTGGTGTGTTATCTGAAAGTCAGATAGGACTCCAATCATTTACTTATTGGGTACCCCTCAAATAATGAAAAAAAAATCATTAATAGTCAATATAGTTGTCTTCAGTATAGGTGCAGAATATAACTTTTAGACATTAATGGAGAGTTTGCAAGGTTTCAAAACAAATCTCTCGTTCTTTTTATTTTGTGAGGAGCATGAGGCTTAAGTGAAGTATGCCTCCTTGAGTTTTTTTTTATTTTATTTTATTAATATGAACGATCCATTGCAGGTTTCTAGTTTCAATACTAAACAACTTATTTTTGTGTATAGCGCTCTTCATTATATGTAAGCTCAGAGTGCTGTGAACAATTCTCAGTTAAAATACACATGTAGATGATACTAATTACTAAATACAGAGCTGGTGCAAATAGAAATGCAGATTTGTTAAAACACAATAAGAACAAGGTAGCAACTGACTAAACACAAATTGAAACCAACAATATTGGTCCATTAATTAACTGATGAACTATGGCCAGTTGACAATGGTGGAGTTTAAAATTGTTCAAGAGAAAGTCAAAAATAAAGTCACAGTCCTGGAGAGCTTGGTCAGCTGGCTACCTACCCAATCCTGAGTTTTCTATGGTGGAGTCTGTCCAATTTCAGTATCCTAGTATTAGATACAGAGATTCAGAAAATAGATGAATGGATAATTCACTCATATATTCTTTTGAAATGTGGTTTTATTTTTCTAACTGTCCCTAAAATCCAGAAGCATCAAATCACATCTATTGCTGATGTCAGCGCAATTGGTTAATGTCAATCCACAATCTTCTGTCAGTTTATTTCACTCATTGAGTAATTCTTTATTTTATTCTTTTATGAATGACTAAAAAATAAAACAAATAAAAAGCCCTTGCCTTTAAACAAATGTTCAGACTAACTATGCTAATTTTGGCTCATTTCTTAACATGTACTCAGAGCAGACACCCATAAAATTGTTTTCAGACTAGTGGGACATATTCATCCAGGTCAGCAGAAGGAAGATCTGATCCTGATTGACGTGGCACGGTGAGAGTGTTTATTTGCCTGTGTAGAAGCTACATGAACAATCCCATATACAGAAAAAGACCAGGGTCATCGGAATTGTTTTTCCAATTGTGCAGTCACAGATAGTTCAAGACCTCCAACAGAGTACAAGCTGTTTGCTCAGGCTATTGCTCTGTGTGCTACCACTTTTATATGATACACTAAAATCTTAAAGGTTTATGCTGCTGCGTAATATATAATTGTATATTTCTGCTTAAAAAAAAAATCCATTCTTTATTTTTTTATTTTGTAGACTTGTATCCTCTAAGTCCCACATAGTCACGTCAAACAGTAATTATCTAGGTCACCTGATACATTAATTAATATACAGTCGGCTTTATGAAGGTTCATGTTCATTTATCAATTAATTTGACCAGTGAATTTTGTATCCCGTTTGCCTTGCTAAGCTAATTGCTGAGGTGGCATACTTTATCGTTGGTATGATATGCTGTTTACACCAAATGTAGCCTTACATTACAACTTATAACTCTGGTTTGTCTGCTTTTCATTTTAGGAGTTGATTGGACAGGCTGTGCAAATTCTGGGATCAGTTGACTTCCTTGGGAACCCAATTGGTCTGCTCAACGATGTCTCAGAAGGGGTCACAGAGCTCATCCGATACGGCAATCTTGGGGGACTGATTCGAAATGTCACTCATGGAGTATCCAATTCTGCAGCCAAGGTGCATCCAATTCATACATGCTGTATGCTGTGAATGTCCTTAAATATTTCCAAGAGTTCTAATATTTGATTTATCTTCATTTCTGTTAAATGGGCATTTGAGCCATTAGAGCATTTCATTGAAGTAGTGCTTTCATGTTAGATTTAAATTCATAACTGTAATTAGAAATTCAATAGCCACATTACGTACCAGGTTTTCAAAACCTACAAATGTGTAACTCATTTTTAACATTATAATGAAGCTTTTCAGTTTACACAAAATGTTAATACTAATAAATGAAACACCATGCTCAATTAGGAACACACATTTTGTCGAACTTTTCCTAAATTAAATCCTTCTTATTTTGTACACTTGTTTCTGCCTTTTAGCCTTGTTGATGTACCACATTCACACCTTGGATATTCAGTGCCGTAATAGCCCAAGAACTGTGTAGAAATCTAAATATAATTGCTTCAGTCATTTTTTATTTTAGAAGTTTGTTTCTCTTCTCTGTTTTACCAGATCTTATTTTCCTTGGTTCAAGTTGACCGTTTCCCAATCCCAAATCCATCTTTATGTACAATGTACAGTACCTCATCACTTTTTAGTTTCTTAGATACCAGATCCTGCAAGTTGGCTAATTGAAATTATTGTCTTAACTCTTTTTTTATATATTAGGAAATAGTTGTGTTGTCATTGATCTCGTTAGTTTATTCTTTTCATTTATATGCATTTATTTTCTATTGATTTTATCAACATTTCTATTTTTTTTTATAGACTTCATCTTTTTTTAAAAAAGGTCCTCATACTTCAGTAAATTTAAACTACCCACCATCTTCAAGTTCATTCAGAGTTAAAACCTACCATAAATACTATATGTCATGAACATGCCATGTTCTTACTCCGTTAGTTCTTGTAGTTGAATGCTGGCCTAATCATTCTTATAATTTACTAGCAGATTACCCAGTGGCTTCGCTCACTGAGCGGAAGCGAAAAAATAAAATGCAGAATCTGGAGGAATTTGTGGCTCGCATCGGGCAACTGACGCCTGTGTGACGTGGTAGCCTGTGAAGACTGCATCCGTCAAATCCGATTCTGTTCAGCACGCTGTTCGGGTGTTTGTGAGGCCCTCAATTGTGATTGTCATATACGTTGGTCAGCGAGCCTTCTCTCTTGATCTGCTTCTGTCTCACTTTCTCTGTGTAACCTGACTCTTTTTGTCGATGTTGATGGTTCCTGAAGTTCCCCAATAAATTTTTTTTTTGGGATTTACCCTTTTTAAATGTCGGCATAAACCTAGACTGTTCGGTAGGAGCCGCGCTGCCAAACGATGTCATCTGAAAACACGAATTGTATTTCATAATGTTCTGTAGAAAATGAGTTGAATGTGGATTTGCGCCAGAAATAAGAGACAACAACGGTACAGGTGGATGGCTTAAAGGTGTTAATTTCACATTGCCGTCTGAACAACACATCCCACGTGATTCAAATTTAAACCGCGCCTCCCAGCGTCCACTTTGTTCTTACGACCTGTTGCCGCTGAAGGTGGTTTACAGCTCGGCGCAGTTAAAAAGTGGAATGAAGCAAAGCTGTTTTCTTCATGTCTTCTACTATCAGGTACTGGGAATTTAAAAAAAAAAACTTACAATGTGGCAGTTTTGTCTGTCTCTAAGCGCTGGAGAGTAAAGAGAAGGGCCCGAAGAGGACGACGCGGGGCGCACTTCTATGGGATAGATTGACGTGTTTCTGTTTACTTTTCAATATAGTTAAGTGTTTCTTTTTACTTCTTTTCAATATCAGTAAGTCGGGGCGCACTTCTATGGGATAGATTGGCGTGTTTCTGTGTACTTGTTTTCACTAAGTGATTAGTAAACCGCGACTCCCAGCGTCCACTTTGTTGTTATGACCCGTCGTCGCTGAAGGCAGTTTACAGCTCCACGCAGTTAAAAAGTGGAAAGAAGCAAAGCTGTTTTCTTCATCTCTTCTACTATCAAGTACTGAGAATTAAAAAAAAAAAAAGTTGCAATGTGGCAGTTTTGTCTGTCTCTCAGCGCTGGAGTCCAGAGCGGAGGGCTGGGAGAGGGCGACGCGGGGCGCACTACATAATACGTAATTTCCATATCGAGTGGTCATACATAATTTCCGTTTCAAACGTGAAAAGAATTTTATATATATATATATATATAGATAGATAGATATGTATAGATATAGATATACAGTATATAGATTGTAGTACATTAAATTTGTGATATATTTTCCACAGTTTACACCTGTTCAATTGTACTGTAGCAAATTTCTTATCATTCTTCGTCTTCAAGACCAATAACAAATGATGCTGTTTTATATGACTGCTTGTGACAGAAAATGACAAAAAATTATGTAATAGCCTTGTACTCTTACAAAACTTTCCTTTATTTTTGTAATTATTTAATTTAAAAACAATGGCTTTTAAAAATAATTTTATTGAAAGATGTGGCTGACGTTTGATACTGTTAATTTTAAGCAAAGAAAATGTATGAAATATGCATCACATTTTTAGTTCATCTTACAGTCCAGTTTGGAAAGGAAAATTACTGCTAATTAAAACAAATTTAGCCAATACACATAATTTGTGGTATGCACACAGTCTTTGGATTACAGTGGGTTCTTACGTCAAGCATGGTAGGCACCCATTTTTCTGTCATTTGTGAAAATGACCGAGTACATATGTGCTAGCATTTAAAAGTTTAGAATCATCTAGAACATTCTTATGTTTTTGGTACTTATATTTTTTTATCAAGGAACCATTAAATTAATATAAAAATAGAGCAAAGACTTTGCTAAAACAGTAAACGGCTATTACCACTTGAAATGGCCGATTTATAATTTATTCACATATGATTGCAAGGCCCTCTTTTTAGCAGCCCTTTTAGTAAACTCTGTTAGCTCATCCGTAATTAATAATATTTAAATTGTAATTGGTTATTAAAGAAACCTCCGTAATTCCATTAGCATAGCTAAAATCGTAATGCTGTTCAATGAAGAAAGTTAATTGTCTTTTCCTTGGGTTTAAGTAACTTACATTCCTAAAGTTCATTTTAGGGTTCAAAAATAGCAAAAGAAAGTTATTTACTTAATTAGTTAGCTAGTTCTGTCTTTCTCACCAGGAGAAAATTTGGCTTTTTACAGAATCTCTTTAAATAAATACTGAAATTGATGTTAGAGAAATAAATATTAATGATAAAATATATATATATATATATATATATGTATATATATATATATATATGTGTGTGTGTATATATACACTGTGTATATATATATATATATATATGTGTATATATATATATGTATATATGCGTGTATATATATATATATATATATACACACATACATACATACACACCCCAAAATGACTAAAAATAACAAACATTTAAAAGTAACAAACATTTAAAAATAACGAAGACATCTGACTTGGCGGTCCCAGTCACAAGGAGGCACTATGGAGGCATATTGCCATGGGTATAAAGGAGCCCCTGTAGCATTTCTTGACTCACTTCTGCTGATTAATTTGTTGACTGAAACTGCTCTGTGTTAGTACGTCAGAAGAAGGATGTGCAGCATTGTTCCTAATGGCACTCAGTTTTGTTTTAATTCTCTTCTTTGATACTACCTCCAGGGGGTCCATAGTGCATCATATAACTGAGCCTGCCCTTTTAATTAGCTTGTTGATTCGGTGGGCCTTTCTTAAAGTCATGTTACCAGCCCAGCTTTCTCAAGTAACATAGCGATCTGTTTTATTTTTGCCAAATGAATGTTATTCCATACTAAAGATTACCTAGAAACTCTAGCTTTCATACAGAGATGCCCAAAACTGTCTTGTCTTTGGTCTACCTTGATTACAAAGTGTAATTTTCTGTCAGAAACATTAAACTTTCTAGGTGTTTCCAAACTTTTGAAGGCTGATGTATAAACTTCCAAAAGTATAGAAATGTTGTTGACGTTTTGACTTTTTTTAATTTTTTTTTACCAGAATGCATGTTGCCTATTAAGTGGTTACTTTAACAATAATGATGAATAAAATAATAATACAGCTTTGTAACTACTTCAAGAGAACCCATGCCAGTTAGATGTTGGTATACTCTTCTTTTTTTCATTGTTGGCCCATTCAGAACTGATTAGTCATATGAAAGATGCTTAATTAGAAGTGTCAGCATTTCTGATAGTGGTGCTTTTTGGTAATGGCTGTCATTTCATACTTTTGGACTATTGCTCTGGCCTGCACACTTTCACCTTTTATCCTCTCAGTTTGTTGATTATAGATGCATTGACCAGGTTCCATTGAGAAGATGTGCTTCTCTCCATCTCCCATCCTTGTCTTGTATATGCAGACATTCTTTATAAAATGACAGTGCACACAATTCACACTAGTCTTGCCTTAAATCAAGTTAAAGATTTCTATGAATAACTGCTTTCATTTTTTTTCCATTTTGGCCCTTGTTTTTCTCTATCAAACAAACGTACTATGTGATTGGACATTGTTGTTGATGTTTTCTAATTTCTTGAATGCAAATTGCCATACTACTAAAATGGCCATATTATCATAGCTTCTAACAACACATTTTGTGAATTTTAACACTTTACATATTTGATTCTGAGAACCATAGAGAGGAGATTGGTGCTAAAATGATTTTGAATTAAAAAAGATAAAAAAAATCTATTCTGACCCAATTTCAGTGGTGTTTGTACAAATTACAAAACCATCTGTCCTTCAGGAACCTTTAATCCCATTTATTGAGCTGGAGGATTTAAAACTTCCCCCTGCTGTCCTTCAAATTAGTTTTGTGACACTATGCCTTTAAACACAGCTTTAAAACTCTCGATTTTCATTGCCCACATTAGCAGCCTTTGAAGAGGCTGGTCACCTTCTGCATCCTCTCCTTTCAGCCTGTCCATGCATCTTGAGCTGCACATGTTCTTCTTTTGTTACTAAACAAGTAAGCCTATAAACTTGAAAGAGCATTTCTTTTTGTCTCTTCCCAAGAGGAGGAGAGTTGAATTGGAGGGTGGTGGGGGGGCTGTGGGGGGCTAGATTCTGATCTGGAAAGAGTATTAGTTTAGTTTCCCAAAAGCAGCTTTGGCCTCCAGATGAACTCGAAGGGGACTTTGCAAACCGGGGTCATCCCAAGTTCATGCCTTGCTTGGCGCTGACTGTTTGTATAGCTCTCTGTACTCCAGAAAATTTTTTTTTCAGGCCTTGTAACACAAACCCATTTCCAAAGGGCACCTGTCAGGCAGATTCTTGGAGTATGATCAGCTTTGGGGAGCTGATTCCCATGATGCTTAACACTTCCTATGGGGTTTTCTATGAGAAAACCTTACATAGACATTGGCTTTTCTTGTATGTGCTTGTATGCATAACTGTTACGGCCTTCTTGTGCAAGAACTTATTTTACAGTTAGGTTTTGCTGTCAACAACGTCAGAAATTTTAATATATTCTTGTGTGGACCAAAAAAGATTAGCATTTTAGACCTGTAGTTGTCATTGGCATGGTGTGGAAGTGCTGGGGTTGAGGGAAGGTATGGTCATCTTAGACAAAGCGATGTGTGCATTGGCATAGCAGTCACCCTCACAGGCAAACCTCCGTACCCAAGGACCTCTACAAAAATGTATTTAATTTTTGCAAAAAGAATAAAAAATAATAAGAAGTAATAAAAAATATTTTGTGCATTTTCAGGTTAAGCAAAGCATTGAAAAATTGGTGTGTTGCATTGTATGATGTTATAAACAACAGTCAGGCGAACCCAAGAAAATCTGTATAAGTTAGCTAGTAGACAATTAAGAGATCCATCATGATAAGAAAAGACAATACTAAGTGTTGCCTAAATTAAGCAACTAGCTACCAGAAATAACACCAATGCTTAAAGCGTCAGTGTAAAAGGGAATTGGCAAAATGCTGCCCATGCCATAAACGAAGCAGATTACTGTACGTCAGGCGATTCAAGCTTTGCAGCAAGTGTGACAGAAAAGTCCTCTTCTGCTTGTCCTCCTTGCCTACCTCTTCCCATTGCAGATGACCCTGAGCTTATTTATTATGATGTGCCAAGCAACCTGACAGCTCCAGTCCAGATGTGTTGTTGAGGGCATGGGGGTCTTTTTGGGGGCTTTAGCTCCTGATCTTGGGTTTCCATTGCTTGATCTTTCAGAGAATCAACCCCCTACCCATCTTATGGTCTCTGGCATACAGCCCCTTGCTATTCAAAAGCCCAGTCATCCTCTCCCATTTTACATTCTGACATGGGTGGATAACTTGTGCTAAACTCTAATGGGGGTAACTCCCATCTCTAAGAATGTGCAAAACTCCTCAGAGGGCCTCACCACCCCCACTTTTCGACTGTGCAATACTTCATAGGGGAACACGTCTTTAAATATAGGTACTAAGAGAGGCAGAGCTAAGCCCTTAATAAGAGCTAAAGCTGTTGATGTCCCGCTCCAAACATAGGTAAAAAAAATAAGGCAATGCAGTACTGGAATAGAAAGAAGCAAACCGGAACATTGGGGTCTCTTTCATTATATGAGAATGCCACAGCACAGCAATCTGGCCAGGCAGAGCACAGGTTTAATTTAGACTTTAAACATTTGTTTGAAGAACCCAGCCGCAAGGGATGCACAAACCAGTGTGTTTCTTTGTGCCGGTCCCAAGCCCAGATAAATGGGGAAGGTTACGTCAGGAAGGGCATCCGGTGTAAAGTTTTGCCAAGTCAATATGCGGACAACGTACAGTAGATGATCCGCTGTGTCAAACCCTAACGGGAGCAACCGAAAGCAGAAAAAGAAGAAACATTTGTCTGAATAGTTTTCGACATCAGCAGAGAGGCAAACAAGTTTAAAATACAGGAAAACAATTAAGGTAATTTTTTTACTAGGGACCGATAGAAAAAAAAAAAAAAAAAGAAGTGTTAAAGGTAGGAAATTATCAATCTGATTTGTTTTAGAAAAATATGATTAGAAAAAAAGTCATGAAATTAAAATTTTTCAGAAAGAATTTACACTGCTCGCATAACGACTGTTTTGCATCCAAACCATCCATCCACATCATTCTCACTAGTCCTGTCTGTTCTTTTCACCACTTGAACACTGGGAGGGCTAAATGCGCTCAAACCAGCGTTTCTGTTCTTTCGTTTCTTGCTTCTCTTCCCTGCTGCCATGAGGGGACAAATTTGCACCCACCCTGCAATTCAATGATGGGGAGTAGAGCAGCAAATGGCATCCTTTAGATTGCATCTGTCTGACAAAATTGTTTTTGTTTTTTTGCATGTGAGGCACTTTCAGGATAGACAGATTTGGACCAGTCAGTCATAAATTGTAGCTCGGGACAGAGAAAATGAGAATGCGGTCAGTTTGAGCTACTTGTGTGAATGTAGCCTTAAAAGATTTATGCTTCTTCGGACAAGAGCTTTCTGATATCAACAATAGCATTCAAAAAAAGAAAAACTGTTAAATGTATGAAAATGCTAAATATTGAAGTGTTCTATCATAAATGCTTTTTTTTCCCCAGGGAGAGGCCCCACCTCCATTATTGTAGGGGTCCCACAAATTCTGAGCTTCGCCCCTGAATGTGTGCACTGTAATTCTAACAGCAAATGCATTGGTAATATTAGTATAAGAGTCCTAAACCTATACCATCTTCATTGACTTCCACTTTGTAACTGTAAGTACTCTGAAACTCAGAAAAAATGATCACTTCCGTGTCTGAAAATAGTCATTACTGAACTGTAGCAGAATTTAATATTAAGCAACACTAAACTATGTAAAATACGAGCCATCAGACATGTTTGTTAGGGCCAGAACACCGGTTTTCAGTATTCGTTGTAGCTGCATTATATGCATTGTAGTGCCTTATACACTGAGCCTACTAAAACGAATTAAGATGAAATCAAATCTGTCGCAGACTGGATGGACTGAGTTGCTGGGAATGTCAGGCTACACAACTGGTAATCACAGGCGTGTGCTGCAAATCCCTTCATCTCATTAAGATTATGTAAATGAAGTCTGCGAATGAAGATTACTGTAAAGGCTGTGTAGTGTGAGATGGCTTTTAACTGTCAGGCCATACTGCACATCAGGAGATGCTTCTTATTTCACAACTGAGGTCTGCTTTACAGCATAACCTTATTAAGAAAGTAAGCTGAAGTATGTAGCAAAGGTGGTTCCCCGTTGGAGGAGATGGTTTGATATTCATTAAGATATGTCTCTTCTTCCCTTTTCAGTTTGTATTTCACTATTAATCTCCATTTGGTGGTGTAGTGGTTAGCACTGCTTCTTTGTAGCTCAGTGTACAGTTTTTTGGTATACCTCGAAAAACCCTCATTTTAAAATGATATGACACCACCACTTCAGAATTTTTGGTGCCGGAAATAAATGTATGCTTTCCTCTCACTCCCCCTGCTCCCCCCAAACACCCACTGACTTTAGCTATTGCAGTTGTGGAAAAGCATACATTTTGTGAAGTCAAAACTGTGCTGTTAGATGCGATCATAACTTCACGTGGGGCCTACCCCTTTATTGCTTAATGGAACTTCCATGAAGCTGGAACTTAACAGAGATCACCAGCCTCAATCCCGCACCTCACTTATTGCTTCGACATGATTGGGATTTCATGGGGAACTTCCCTTATTTAACTTCTGTGAAGTTAAAACTGCACACTTTAACATGTTTGGGACTTAGTGGGAGATTTATTATTGCTTTGACGTGATTGGGATTTCAAGGGGAGTTCATAACTATCATGAGGGAAGCGTGAGTAGTTTGGTGCAATTTTCGACTTAATGGGGGATCATCCGTTATTGTGATTGGAAGTTAATGACTATCAAGAGTGAAGCATGCATAGTTTGGTGCGATAGGGCAACTCACCAGGGAGGTTGGAGTAAGATGGAGAGTTTAAATGTTATCTGTTATTTGCTTTGGAACTTTTTTGGTTCCGTTACTGAGGTCCATAAGCTAGTAGCGATACCGAAACCTAATTTAGAATCCTGGGTTTAAAGTTTCGCATTAAGCCAAGTCTTCATCAAGGCTACACATTCTCCCTATGTCTGCATGCTCCGGATGTTAGTTTTCCTCCAGCATCCTCAAAGGATGTACATATTAGTTTAATTTTGAATCCTAAATTTGCCCTGGATAAGTTGTGGGTACTTGTGCGATTGGGTCCTGTAATAACAACAACAACATTTATTTATATAGCACATTTTCATACAAAAAAAATGTAGCTCAAAGTGCTTTACATAATGAAGAATAGAAAAATGAGAGACACAGTAAGAAAATAAAATAAGTCAACATTAATTAACATAGAATAAGAGTAAGGTCCAATGGCCAGGGGGGACAGAAAAAACAAAAAAAAAACTCCAGACGGCCGGAGAAAAAAAAAAAAATCTGCAGGGATTCCAGGCCATGAGACCGCCCAGTCCCCTCTGATAGACTGGCATGTTATCAAAGGTTGTTTTCTGCTTTGCTTTTGATGTTGTCTGGATAGGCTATATCCCACTATAACCCTGAGCACGATGGAGGAGTTGTGAGAATGTTAACGTTATGCAATTGGATAAATTTGACATGAAAACCCGTGCTCTTCAGTGCCAGTTAAGCTGTCCTAATACAGTGCTTTCTTCCTTTGCAAAGGAGTTGCAGAATAAAATACCAGCAGCCGTTCAAGGAAGCTGAAGCCTCTTGTTAGATGATTTCTTATTCGGCATGTGGAGCAACATGCTGAGTCGAATTAATGGGATGATAATCAGACACGCCACCATAGCTATGTGGGGGGCTTCAGGGTTGGTCGACTAATCAGGCATTTCACACAGACAGCACAGTGGGGAACTTTTGACAAGTTAAGTGGCCCTGCTAATGGCTTCAAGAGAGGTTGGGGAGAGCTAATGAGTTGAGGGCCTGAGAATGTGAAGACACACCATGTGTTTTAAATGTTGGTCGCTGAAGACAGTTACCCCTGCCTGCCTTGTGAGAGATCTCCTGCTTTCACTGAGCTTTGTAAAACAAGTTGAGATATTGCATGCTAACTTAATAACCACAGAACATAGAAAAGTATAGATGTTAAATCAGTCATGCTGGACTTCTCTCTCTTTCTCTAGTGATCCAGAGTAGACTATTTTACAGCAGGGAATAGTGCTTTTTGACCTTGCATGTACCACTGAAAGGACACGACACAACATTTGCGTTGCCGTTTGCACATGTGATATCTGGCATCATTGTTGATTTTTCTGGAAGGTGTAATACAAGTATTCCTTTCGTTTTTGTCTTTCTTGCACGTGTATGTTCTTGTTCTGTATAATGTCTGATTCTCAGTTCTGTGGGTGACTAATGTTTTCCATAGCACCTTGGAATATTTGAATCTTTTGGCTGATAGCTTGTGGATAATGGTAACATTAAATAGTGTAAAAATGTTTAAGGTTATTTCCATTCTGAAAAGGAAAGAAGACAATGTTTCGGTTGTATAACCTTCATCAGGAGTGTGAATACTATACATTAAGTAATATCTTCCTTTATTCTGAAAACTCTGAAAAGACATTTGCTACATCAACAAATAACCATGCATAGATGTATACTCTTTAAATGTAGCTGTACTGCCATTTGCGCAACAAAAATTGTGCACATGAGGAAGCCCATCCGTTAATATTGTATTCCTTCTCAGAGGTCCAGAGAGTAAGAACGTAAGAAATTTTACAAATTAGAGGAGACCTTTTAGTCCTTCAGGCTCAATTGTTCAGCTAGTAGCTAAGCTATCCCAATATCTCTTCCAGGTACTTCCTGAAGGTTTTCAAGTTTTCAGCCTCAACTTCCTATCTCAGTAGTTTGTTCCAGATTCCCTGGCATCAGTCCTTAATGCTCTTCCCCTTCATTTCCACCATGTCCTCAAGTGCATGATTCACCATTGAGTTGAAAGAATTCTGCGGGATCTGCATCATTAATGTCTTTGACAATTTTGAAGACTTATATTTGGTCCTCATGCTGTCTCCTCTGCTTGAGACTAAACAGGTTTATTATTCTTGCCCTGTCAGAGTAGGACATACACATTTGTTGCTCTCCTATACACATTTGCATAGCTGTTATGTCTTTTTTTTTGTAACATAGTGACCAGACCTGTACACAATATTCCAGATGTGGTCTTATTATTCTAAATATTATTTTAAATAAGAATAAATGGTAAAATAAATATCTAAAAGAAATGTGGTTAAGGTGACATATGTAAAAGTATGAACACACACAGTGTTCGCCTCAAACTCGTCTAAATGATATGTTGTTTGGAAAAGATGCTGCACTGTGCATTAAAGTCTGCAAAAAAGGAAAGTGATAGGATCACCTAAAGAAAGCCCAGCTCAACTTTGTAGGTGGACAGCTCTGTAACCTTTACGCCCAACCTAAATATTGCCAAACGTTGGCCATAATTGCAACTATACATAATTTCAGATTTGTTTCTTCTTAAATTTATTTTTCTTTTAAATTTTGCTGTGTTTTTGTCAATTTCAGTTTGCTGGTACCCTTTCCGATGGTTTGGGGAAAACCATGGACAATAGGCACCAGACAGAAAGAGAGTATATTCGTTACCACGGAGCCACCAGTGGAGAGCACCTAATAGCTGGGATTCATGGACTTGCTCACGGTAAATCATTAAAAAAAAGAAACTGGTATGCTTGAGTTATTCTTTCTGCCCCAGATTAAATTAATTCAAAACAAACAATCTTTTTAGAAAAATGCTTAAAAAAAACAAACAACCTACAACAGTGGTGACTAAGTAACTTTTTAATTGAAGATTTGGTGTTACAGTTGAGCTTACAAGAATGTTAAGGTTTTGCCTTTTACCAGATATGTTTCTAAGGTCCAGTAACAATATTCTTTTCACCAGGCATGCTATGCATATAACAACTTTTAACCAAATGTTTAGCTTTTTATTTTCATTGCAAGTACCATCTTCAGTTTTTCTTTGTAATGTACCGTTTACTTATTAACCTGTCAGTTTTGTTTTGTTTTTTCTTTTATTTCGCATTATACAATTTCTCGTATTAGGAATTTGTTAGTTTTCAAATACCCCTTGGGGTCAGAGCGCAGGGTCAGCCATTGTACAGCGCCTTGGTCAAGATCTCTTTTAGCAGTGACGGGGATTCGAACCGGCAACCTTTGGGATAGTAGCACAGATCCTTAGCCTCAGAGCCACCACTCTGACCCTTTGCTTTGTCTTTAAATCTGTCTTTCTTTCTCACAAAGAAGGGAATGCAATGCCATTTTATAAAGTAGTATTTGAATCTAAATGTTTCTAGTGCTGAGTTTTATGTACTTGCCAAAATGTATATTTAGTTCTTTTTTTTTTTTTTTTTTGGTTTTGCCTACAGGAATCCTTGGTGGTCTGACCAGTGTGATCACTTCCACAGTGGAAGGAGTCAAAACTGAAGGTGGGGTTAGCGGATTCTTCTCCGGATTGGGCAAGGGGCTAGTTGGTACAGTCACCAAGCCTGTTGCTGGTGCTCTGGATTTTGCTTCAGAAACTGCCCAAACTGTCAGAGAAATGGCAACCCTCAGCAGTCAAAGGTGAGTGTTTTGATACAAACTACAGTTTAGCTACAGAAAGAAACCTGCACATTTTTGAAATTTTAAAAATGCCACTATACATTTTTATACATGTACTTAAATTTTGAGGGATTTATTTTTCTTATTTATACATTTATTTTCTGAATCTGCTTCCTCCAGTGCAGTGCTGTGGAACCCTAGAGTGTAAAGAAGAAACAGCCCTGTACTGGATAACAGGCCCTAGTAAAAGCACATTTTTTTTACAGAGAGCCAATTTCACTCGACCGATTTATAGTCATCTGGTGAACCTACTAGCCTGCTTTGGACAAGCCTGGATTAAGACCCCCGAAGGCCCCTGGGTGACTTAGCTCCTTAACAGGAAGTTGACCACACCAATAAAAATGCAGCATGAGGATACCAAGGAGTTTAATGTTGTGCAGTTTTTACCAGTCTTGCATTTGGTGCGCATAGACTTGTGTGTGTACGCTGTCTCATCAAGCTGGGGCGCACAGAGACTCTTATCAAATGGAGGGGTGGTTATCTCCTTTGGTTATTTCAGAGCACGGAGACTCTGTCATTTTATCATGCTGGGATGGGGCTTGTTTCCTTAAAAGGCCCCATGCCATCACAAGCCCCAGAACGCCCTGATGGTAGGTCCACCCCTGGGTCTGAACTACAAACGGAAACACTGATAGACATTGGAGACACATTCATGTTCCACAAAGAAGGCAGTCCAGCCAGAAGTAAAACCCCAGGTTTCTTTTTCAGTTTTTAACCAAGAATTTAACTCTGTTGTTTATTTGTAGCTCCCCATCTTGCATTTTTTTTCAAATTAGAATTACTGGCTCTGTTGTGAAATGTATCACTGTAGACCAGACCTGGCATTTTACGGCCCGCGGGCCACATCCGGCCCGCTGACTACCTTGGACCGGTCCACGTGAGTTCATATTAAAAGTGTAGCAACATCTATTACTTTGTGATAGGTGCATGAAATACAGTTTACAAGGGTTTTATTTTGAAGGCCTCTATTGTTTTTCTTAATTATCCGTGTGCTTATGCACTTCAGTGAATGCGTTTAACAGCTTCCAAGAAATTAGCTCTTAGCCCTTAAATATGTCAGCTAACGTTAAAAAAAGAAAAATTGACGCAGAATGTAGAGTTTTTAACAAGGCATTGACTTCTAAATATTTATTTGCTGAAATCAAAGGTAAAGCTGTGTGCTTAGTGTGTGGAGAACATATAGCGGTGTTTAAGGAATACAATTTGAATCGCCATTACGAGAGTAAACACGGAGAAAAATAAAAGAATTTTAGTGATGCAGAGCGGGCACGAGCATCGGAAGATTTGCTAGCTAAACTGCAAAAGCAACAAGGATTTTTTACAAAGCTCTACTCATCCAGGGATGCAGCGGTTATGACCAGCTTTGTAATATCCCACAAAATTGCAAGATACACTAAGCCATTCTCTGATGGGGAGTTTATTAAAGACTGTTTGGTGGAGTCTTCAGCACTAATATGCCCAGAGAAAAAAGGTGCATTTGCCAATATGTCTCTCTCGAGGCGCACCGTAACGAGGCGGGTCGAGAACATCGCGGGGAATTTGGAGCTTCAACTGCAAAAGAAAACGGAAACTTTTGTCTTGTTTTCCTTGGCTCAGGACGAGAGCTGTGATGCCCGTGATACAGCCCAGTTACAGTACTTATCTTTGTATGTGAATTAACGAAAGACTTTGAGATGACACTGAAAAAACACTGAAAGAAGTCACACTATCAGCTGATCACCTCCACAAGTATTCATCCATGTTAGAGGCACTGCATGGTGAGTTTTCAAGAAGATTTGAAGACTTCAAAACAGTTGAGAGTGAAATGCACATGATTTCTTCTCCTGTTACTTATAGTGTGGATAATGCACCCAGTGATGTCCAGCTTGAACTCATTGATCTGCAGTCTGATAATCTACTGGCCGAGCATTTTAAGTTGGTATCGCTGGTAGAGTTTTATTCCTCTCTCAAAGAGTAAATCTTCCCACACTTGAGGAAACATGCTCAGAGAATGTTGGTTCTCTTTGGATCTACCTACATCTGTGAACAAACATTCTCAGTTATGAAGTTTAACAAATCCAGATATAGATCCTCTCTCCGCGATGATCACTTGTGTGCTGTCCTTCGCATATTCAACCTGACTTCAGTGCACTTGTTCAAGCCCAAAACAGGCTAGATTTCTCTCACTGAACACCAAAAGAACTGAGGCAAATTAATGTGATGTTGGTCTTTGAAAACTAGCTAATAAAGTTATGATGCTATTTTTTAAATACTGCAAAAAATGCACATTTTCTAAATTATTTTTTATAAATGTTCCTTAAATAGTTCAATAATTCTGTGCTCCACACTTCTTTGATTGACTGTTTGACATGTTTGGTTTACTGTAAGTTGATGCTGCTATTTTACGTTAAGTTATGATGCTAGTTTTTTTTAAACATTGCAAAAGTTGAAATTTTCTAAACTGTTTTTGTGATTGTTCATTAAACAGAATTATATATATATAATTGGAATATACAGTGGTGTGAAAAACTATTTGCCCCCTTCCTGATTTCTTATTCTTTTCCATGTTTCTCACACAAAATGTTTCTGATCATCAAACACATTTAACCATTAGTCAAATATAACACAAGTAAACACAAAATGCAGTTTTTAAATGATGGTTTTTATTATTTAGGGAGAAAAAATCCAAACCTACATGGCCCTGTGTGAAAAAGTAATTGCCCCCTTGTTAAAAATAACCTAACTGTGGTGTATCACACCTGAGTTCAATTTCCGTAGCCAGCCCCAGGCCTGATTACTGCCACACCTGTTTCAATCAAGAAATCACTTAAATAGGAGCTGCCTGACACAGAGAAGTAGACCACCTCAAAAGCTAGACATCATGCCAAGATCCAAAGAAATTCAGGAACAAATGAGAACAGAAGTAATTGAGATCTATCAGTTTGGTAAAGGTTATAAAGCCATTTCTAAAGCTTTGGAACTCCAGCGAACCACAGTGAGAGCCATTATCCACAAATGGCAAAAACATGGAACAGTGGTGAACCTTCCCAGGAGTGGCCGGCCGACCAAAATTACCCAAGAGCGCAGAGACGACTCATCCGAGAGGTCACAAAAGACCCCAGGACAACGTCTAAAGAACTGCAGGCCTCACTTGCCTCAATTAAGGTCAGTGTTCACGACTCCACCATAAGAAAGAGACTGGGCAAAAACGGCCTGCATGGCAGATTTCCAAGACGCAAACCACTGTTAAACAAAAAGAACATTAGGGCTTTTCTCAATTTTGCTAAGAAACATCTCAATGATTGCCAAGACTTTTGGGAAAATACCTTGTGGACTGATGAGACAAAAGTTGAACTTTTTGGAAGGCAAATGTCCCGTTACATCTGGCGTAAAAGGAACACAGCATTTCAGAAAAGAACATCATACCAACAGTAAAATATGGTGGTGGTAGTGTGATGGTCTGGAGTTGTTTTGCTGCTTCAGGACCTGGAAGGCTTGCTGTGATAGATGGAACCATGAATTCTACTGTCTACCAAAAAATCCTGAAGGAGAATGTCCGGCCATCTGTTCGTCAACTCAAGCTGAAGCGATCTTGGGTGCTGCAACAGGACAATGACCCAAAACACACCAGCAAATCCACCTCTGAATGGCTGAAGAAAAACAAAATGAAGACTTTGGAGTGGCCGTCAAAGTCCTGACCTGAATCCAATTGAGATGCTATGGCATGACCTTAAAAAGGCGTTTCATGCTAGAAAACCCTCAAATAAAGCTGAATTACAACAATTCTGCAAAGATGAGTGGGCCAAAATTCCTCCAGAGCGCTGTAAAAGACTCATTGCAAGTTATCGCAAACGCTTGATTGCAGTTATCGCTGCTAAGGGTGGCCCAACCAGTTATTAGGTTCGGGGGCAATTACTTTTTCACACAGGGCCATGTAGGTTTGGATTTATTTTCTCCCTAAATAATAAAAACCATCATTTAAAAACTGCATTTTGTGTTCACTTGTGTTATATTTGACTAATGGTTAAATGTGTTTGATGATCAGAAACATTTTGTGTGAGAAACATGGAAAAGAATAAGAAATCAGGAAGGGGGCAAATAGTTTTTCACACCACTGTATATTGGAAATTAGTTAAGAATATTACAGGTATTAAGTATATATTAGGTATATTGTATATTTTCTGGCCCTCTAAAACCATTCAAATTTCTCATGTGGCCCCTTTGGAAAAATAAATGCCCACCCCTGCTGTAGACTATATTTTATCATAAATGAAACGTTATAAAATTCTGCTGGATATATTTGCCTTACCTTTGGCACGGTGCAATTGAGCAGAAATAAAGAGTAGCTGCAACTGTCCCAACAGCCTCCAGTGTACATCACATTACACTACTTTATGGAGTTTTTGTTAACTCCATGTTGTCATTGTCTATACATGGCCATTGTTTTTGCCACCAAGCATACTGATTCAAAAATAAATTTATAAATAAAATGAAATCTGTGCCACTTTATTGCAATGCAGAATGCATTCAGTATGCACTGTTTTGTGCATTCCTTTTAGCAAATTGGGAATCTCCCGTTAGCAGTGTATAAAGCTTAATTATTAATATTTCTGAGTTGCAGGTACCTTTCATAATATACTTTATGTGCTGACACAAAGATTATTAGCTGTTAGAACATTTCTGATGAGCTGAAAATTTTAAAATGAAATGTGGATAATGGATTCACCTAAAGCGAACTTCAAAACTAAATTCCCATGCACTGTCAAAAATATCGAGTTGTAGTAAACAGAGTGAAATAAGTAACAGCAGTTAATTTTAAGGAAGTTGTTGAATATAGTAATTGAGGCAGCCATTTTATTTATTTATTTATTTATTTTTAATAAATTTCAATATGCAACGTCACGTGCATGTGTAGGTTACACTGAACGTTTCGGTGATCGTTTCAAAGGAGCGTTAGCTATAGAGTTGCCTAAGACAGGCAGACATTTTACATTTCTAGCCATATTACTGGTAATGATTTAAGTTTTTTTAAGTTTACTTGCTGCTCCTCAGATTTTTGGCATTCTTTACAGCTGCTGTATTGATGTTTGTAATGCGTTAAAAATGTAAAAGATCTAATTAAGCTGAAACACAATGTTTATTGTTAAAGGCAAGAAAAACTCCACCTGGTTGCAGTTTGCAGTGATATTATATATTTATTTATGGCAGAAAGTTATCAGAACAGAAAGGACCGTGAAATATAGAATTTGACACTAGACTTGAATAATGATGTTCATTGATTTGTATAGTTTTATAATGCAGCTTAAAATTTAATTAGCATTTTCAAAAACATGTTTATGAAGAGTTACAATGATATGAAACGTAAACCCCTGAATCGTTTTCTGACATTGCTTTTTGCAGGTCAGCATTGCTTTTACAACATTTATAATTAATGTTAATGTTACTTTTTCCTTTGAATGATGTTTTCCTGGTATTTCTTTCTGAATTGATTTATATGGCCTTCTTGATATTTGTTGTTCATATTATTTTGGTGGCGTTTGCAAATTGCACAGCATGTTCTGAATGTAAATTAGAAAGAGTAACAATCCCACAACAGATCCCTGAAGGTTTCTTTTGTTGACCTCACCCCATGTGGAGCATTCTTCTCTTATCTGTATTTTTTGTTTCCTGTCCATTAACCAACTTGCAATCCAATTTTGTAAATTACCGCCAACGGCTTCTAGCTTCACAATTGATCTTTAGAAACCGTACCTCAGCTTTTTTGAGCTCTGTGTAAACTTTGTTGGAAGCTTTGTTTTATTTTACTAATCTAATTGCCTGTTTAAAAAACTTTTTGCAAGTAATTGTCTTGCTTATTTCTGGTAACAGTTTTCTTCATATCACATGAGATGTACTGTAAGTAATGGTAATTGGTAAATATTTCCTGGGATGCATTTTGTCTTTCCTCTTATGTAGGGAAGCAACATTTGAAACGTTCCAGTCATAATGCACTTCTTCCGTCTGAAAAGATTTTTTAAATTAGTTTAGTAATGGTTTAGGAATTAAAATATGGCATTTCTTTAATCAGTATCATACCAATAATGGGCCCTTGTATTTATTTTCTCTGAATATTATCTTACTCTTTTATTTTAAAAGGCTTTAAAACAGAGTTCATTGTCACTCCTTCCTGAATCACTTCCACTTGTTTCTTTTCTCTGTACACTTAATGTATTTAGTTCATATGCTGTTTCCTGTTCATTGTCAAAAAGTACGCTTAATCTCCTAAGCACACAAATATATTTTCTCTCAGCTCTGCACTTATCACCCTGTTCCTGTTGGAATATGCCCACATCCTCCTAGTTATTTATAACATAGTCATTTCAGACTTGAATATTCCACATTTGTTGGCCATATCTAGTAATTAAAAAATAAGTATATACTTGTGGAACTAAATAAAAGGATGCATTAAACAGATAATTTGATAAAATTGTGATGCCATCCAGTACAAGACGCCTGTCCTGGCAGCATTGGGCACAAGACAGAAATCGAAAAACAGCACACAAGTTAGACATGTGAGAGGAAAATCAGAATACCTGGAAAAAAATTCACGCAAACATGTTTTGGGGAAGCAAGCCCCACACAGCTTGTGCCTAGGTGGGATTTGAACTGTGGACTCTGGACCCTTGATAAAAAATGCATCTTAATGAAAGGACAAGAGTCTGTGTGCGTTTCTGTATCTTGCGTGTCCATCTAGGACAATGTCTCTCTTATATACCATTCGGGATGGGATTTCTAGAAACAGTGCTATGGTTTGTGTTGCACCATCTGTTAGAATGAAACATGCAGTTTATTATATTACTACATGCATTACAAAATCCATTCCAACTAATGGTGTACTGTAAATTGTTATAATGCTAAATATGCTGAGGTCTTTGTTGATTATTTCAACCCGGTTTTAGATGGGTAGCACAGCTGGTAAGAACAGAATAGTTTGACAGACAAGAACAGATCATTCAGTCAGTCAAATTTGCTTGTTTCACTGATAACTAATTTCTTCCACTATCTTAACCAGATACTTCATAAAAGTTGCCAAGATCTCTTTTTATTCAATATGACTTTGTAGTTCTTTCCAGATTACAACCATTTTTACAATGCAACTTAACATTTTACGTGCTATTTTAACTGCTTCTGCAGATTTGTTAGACAAAGAGAATACTGTGTCAAGACACAGTGTAAGACAGTGTTTCCCATCTTGTATTTATACTATAATTAATTTTCATTTTGCCTACATTAGACTGTGATTCCTAAGTGTTTGTAATCAATTTTGAATTTTCTACTGCTATTAGGAGATACTGAGGAGTTAGAGCAATTTCTTTCCAGTTTTCTATATAGTGATTGTAGTAAAGTGTTAAAAGTTATGGAGGAAGCCCTTTCAGAAATAAATCTCCTGCTCCATTAGTTTTAAGATATTTTTGTGCCAGGAGACATCTTTTTTTTTTTTTTTTTCCCCTCTTTGCGTCTGTCCTAAAGTAACACCCAGCAACTTCAATAGGTTTATGCCTATCCCCAATGTAGCACTCATTCATGCCTGAGGGGATCCAAGGCCTTTCAGTTTATATTGGCAAGGCCCGAAGGACTGTAAAACCTGCTTTACTCCTATGGTTTAGAAAGTAAACTCTTCTAAAGTATGTTGTATCTCAAAATACTAAACTTGCGCTTTGTTAATATTATGTTTTGATAACTTGTTTTAAATCCAGTACTGTAAACCAAGAAAGAATAAGCAACATTTCTTTCTTTCTTTCTTTTTCTTATTGTTTTGAGGCCTGTAAGTTTTACTGTTTTAGAATTATTGCACTTTTTAATATTCCTTTTCTTTGTTTCAATTGAGCATAATCAATTTCATTTAACAAAATTGCTAGACTTAGTCTGAGATCCTCCTATGCTACATCGCATATGAGGCAACAAGCGTCCTCCAGCATTTCCTGAGGTCTTTGGCAAGGGTCTCAGATTCGTCCCAGCTGATGTTCAGCGCCTTCAGATCTCGTACGAACATTCTTCTCCAAGTGTTTAGTGGGCATCTTCTCAGTTGTTTGGCGTTGGGAAGTACCCATGTCATCGCCATCTTGTGTCTGCTAGAACAGACTTGATTGGTGGATCTCTTGTTGGTACTGCCTTTTTATTTACATTTTAATTATTTAATTAGTTTTTCTCACAATGTACTGTATACATTACAGATCACATACACATTACTACGTCCTACTGAGAGCAGGTTACACTTAGCTTTAACTGGATTTTATATTTTAAATATAGGATAATTTTTCCTGACTTTATTTGCATTGTTTAATGTAATACTAAATGCTGTTAACAAATCAGGCATAATCGGGGAAAAAAAAAAAAAAGTTTAGGGGCTCCAGGGAGCACACATTTTAATGTCCGGGTTGGAATTCAGTAAAAGAAAGCAAGAGAAGTAGTAGACGTCTTGTGAGATGTATGGCATGGGTGTCAGTGGTGAGTTACAAAATTGGATTTTGTTACAAGGGAAAAAGAGTACAAATTGGGTTAATGTGAAATGGATCTGCGACAAAGCTGCCATGCTATAAATTGTTGCAGGTGACATTTACAAAGCGTATGACTTAAATATTAAGAAAAATTTAACAGTGATAATTAAAAATTAACTAACCAGACAAGTTTGATGGACTTAATGGCATATCGTCTGTTTAAGTGAAGATTTTATGTTAAAGAAAAACATTTCATGGGGTGTACTTGCTTTTTCACACTTCTGTTGTGGCAGCTCAAGGCATCCTGGCTGAAAAGCCCTAATTCAACTGACTTTGAGTGGATAGTCACGCTAGATACAGTACTCTGTGCCCATTTTAATTGAAACTCTCAGAATTACTCCTAGGAATTGCACTAAAATTCTGACTAGGGTAAGAATTTGTGCTATCCCAGAGGAGGACAGTGAGAATTAATTGTGACGCATCCCACATCCACTCCTAGCGAGGAGTAGGAGTTCATGTTTGGGTGTGAATAACGTCACAATATTATGGCATCCCGAGCCACAAATGTCACTCATGTAGAGGTTTCCTTGGAAATAATGATGTGGCGTTGTAGTTTTCTGATACTAACACTAAGGCTGCACTACAAAGATAATAAAAGTAATGACATTCAAAAGGACATGATTATATTCAAGTAAAAGATTCATGCCGCTCTCATGAAGTACTCTAGAATCATGCATTGAACCGGGTCACTCCATAACAGCATTAAGAATGATGGGACAGACCAAGACACCCACCAAGTAAGAGTAAGCTTCATAACGGGCATTTTTATTTAACAGTAAATGATTCACAGCCGAACTTTCCACTGTTTAGGCCACATGTGACACCTCATAAAATAAATTACTGAAACATGCTATTGTTGTGCTGTTTCTGTAATTGTGTTCACTCTTCCAGTGTTCCCGATCATCTTCAACAATTGCATGCTTTGTCTCTCTCTGTGATCGCCCTTTATCTTCTGCTATTTATTCAGCGCCCTGGGAGTCCTTGCGTGTAATTTGAATGTTCAAGGATTTCGTGTAATACTAAGCTTAGGGTACCTGTGTGACGTTTCAGTTCCAATCACCCACCCATCATCATCATCATCATCTATCTTCCTTATAGTTTACATTCATGACCACCTGAATGTTAAGACTGTGATATCATTTGTGCTTGACATATGCATGTTCATACACACTTCAAACAATGGCCTTTACGTGCGTGACATCAATCACAACAAAAAACTCCAGGAGAACCAGTGATTTGCACAAAGGCAGCTTGCTTTAGTATTATCTTACGTATATTATAATAATATATATTACGTATATTAGCTCACGCATTGTTCAAGGTTGTAAAATTAGAGAAGCTGTTGGTTGTAACATGCCTAAATCATTGCTATTGCATAGCTGCATTCTCTGCATGGCTAAAAACCATAACATTACCAACACTTTAATTTTGGTTGACAGCATATGGCTTCTCTGCGTAGATGTAGCAATCATGTGATGTACATCTCCTTATTTCATCTCCTTCAGATCGATTTCTTTTTACAAGTTCATTATTGTCCAACGTTCCCAAAGGATTCTGCCTTTCCAGGGATGCACATACTGACCTCTATCTGAACACCATCTTCTGGAAGCTCCTAGCGAGTTAGGACATCTCACAAGCTCTCCTAAATCCTGGTGAAATTAGTAATAGTTTCCTAAATTAGGAAAATTGATAAAATGCTTTTATACCTTATGATATAGCAAGGTCCGTGGGGATTGTGCCACTTTAAATAAATAAATATATGTGCTCAGGCTTATGCAGAGTGTAGATGTGAGTGTGGTAACGTGGCGGCGTGACTCCAGGGTGTGAATGAGCGTGCGTTCATGTACAGGTGGATGCAGTCAAGCCGACTCCCTAATTAGCACATTGGTGGCTAAAATACGCACCACCGCTCCTGCATCCTTTGAAAAGTGTATTAAGAAGCCTGAACAGGAAACAGAGGGGAGAACAGAAGAAAACCGCGAGTGACAGGGCAGTATCGGTGGGCTGAGGTAGTGTGAGGGAGAAGAGGCAGAGCGGTCAGTAGCACAGAGGAGTGATTGATCAGCACTTTAGGGGTGGATCGTCCCCAGCTGAATAAGTGGGGTATGATGGTGGTGGTGCCTTCTTAGGGATCCTGAAGATGCTCAGAAAACGTAGTAGAAGATGGAGGGACAGCCAGCTCAGAGCATTTTTGGCAGTTGGGATAAGAATTGGAAGTGGGGACCACTGCTGCTGATATTCCTGCCAGCTGCAAGACTGTTGTGGAGAGCTGGAGAGACAATGGAAGAAGCCACACTGGGCTCGGACGCAGAGAGAGAGGGCAGAAAGTAGGCAATGACTTCATGGCTTTATTCCATTTTTGTTGTTTGATGATGTTTTGGATTTTAACTCCCATACAGACGCTGGTTTTATAGATTATTTATTAATTGGATGAAGCATTGCACTTTGAACACTTTCTTGTTTGGTTTGTAATAAAAGCACTACTCATCTTCAGTTTTGAACGGACGGATCCGGGTTCAAGCTGCCAGGGACCATGGAGCTAACCTGGACTGCCACACACCTACTTCTAAGAGAAGTGCTGGTGGTAGACTGTATTAACCCCAGAGGGGAAATTCTCTTTTTCGCTTACCCCAACTTACTTGGAGTTTTAGGGGTGGAGTGCGGGGTCAGCGATCTGTACAGAGCCCCTGGAGCAGTTGCAGGTTAAGGGCCTTGCTCAAGGGCCCAACGGAGTAGCATTCCTTCTGTCACTGCCAGGATTCAAAGCAGTAATCTTTGAGTTACCAGCCCAAATCATTTATCCACAGAGCCACCACTCCATCTGTAGGACCAAATTTAGATAGATAGATAGATAGATAGATAGATACTTTATTAATCCCAAGGGGAAATTCACATAATCCAGCAGCAGCATACTGATACAAAAAACAATATTAAATTAAAGAGTAATAAAAATGCAGGTAAAAACAGACAATAACTTTGAATAATGTTAACGTTTAAAACCCCCCAGCAGCCATAACCCGGTGGAATTGAAGAGTCGCATAGTGTGGGGTCTCCTCAGTCTGTCAGTGGAGCAGGACGGTGACAGCAGTCTGTCGCTGAAGCTGCTCCTCTGTCTAGAGATGATCCTGTTCAGTGGATGCAGTGGATTCTCCATGATTGACAGATGCCTGCTCAGCGTCCATTGCTCTGCCACAGATGTTAAACTGTCCAGCTTTATTCCTACAATAGAGCCTGCCTTCCTCACCAGTTTGTCCAGGGGTGAGGCATCCCTCTTCTTTATGTTGCCTCCCCAGCACACCATCGCGTAGAAGAGGGCCTCGCCACAACCGTCTGGTAGAACATCTGCAGCATCTTATTGCAGATGTGGAATGACGCCAGCCTTCTAAGGAAGTATAGTCGTCTCTGTCCTCTCTTACACAGAGCATCATTATTGGCAGTCCAGTCCAATTTATCATCCAGCTGCACTCCCAGGTATTTATAGGTCTGCACCCTCTGCACAGTCACCTCTGATGATCACAGGTTCCATGAGGGGCCTGGGCCTCCTAAAATCCACCACCAGCTCCTTGGTTTTGCTGGTGTTCTGGTGTAAGTGGTTTGAGTTGCACCATTTAACAAAGTCCTTGATTAGGTTCCTATTCTCTTCCTCCGGCCCACTCCTGATGCAGCCCACAATGGCAGTGTCATCAGCGAACTTTTGCACATTCTGAGACTTTGTTCCCAGTTAGGACCATTTTTGTACTCTGAGCTGAGATGCTTGATAAACACAGGCCTGACCTGGGATGGAGAGAGAAAGCTTGGTTGATCATGGATTCTGTCTTATGGTCAGGTGATCATAGCAGCCCTCCCTATGAGTTCAAACGGAGGTCAGGCAGAAGGGTGTCTCCCACTTGGCTGAGCACAGTGAGAAAAGAATAATTTTCGATGGGTGCAGCACTCTGTAAATTATCATTTCTCAAAGGAAAGGTGCAAGTTTGGTCGTCTGTAAAGAAAATCATTTTTTTATTTTTTTGGAGTTGCAGATTTCTCCCATTTCTGTCAGACGTGTGTGCTTTACCTGCCTTGTGTATGAATACATAAACTGTTCCAACTTGCCTTGGGTTACATTCTCCCATTGCAGGGTTGTCTTAAAGTTCAATGCAAATCAAAAGCTGCAAACAGGAAATAAACAAATAAATGAGAAACAGACTGCAGTCGGTGGAAATGAGAGCATCAGGAGGATTATGGGATTGTCCATACTCATGCTGTGGCCTTTTGCCCTCCAAATGAACTCTCCAGTCACTCAGCACTCCCCCTTCCCCAAAGCACTAGGCTGTTATCCAAAGCCAGCTCAATTACAGACCTCGAACAAAGCACACAGGCTCCTGGGGCTCATCTTGTCTCCTTTCTATGCGTTTTTGCCTAAATTTTGGTCCTTGGGTTTCACCGTTGTGATACCTCGTTCAATCTGCCACCCCATTAATTCCTGGGCATGACTGTACATGGCATGCATGCTTCTCTGTGGGTAGCTGCTGTTAAACTCCCGAAGGCATTTTTTTTTTAATTCACTATAAATTCCTTTTTAGCATTGAGCAATTTAAAATGTGCCATGTTTGTCAGCTTTTACTGCTCTGTCGTGTATTTTTTTTTTTTTTCCTTTTCTGCCACATTTGATTCCAAAGATGCTTTGATGCAGCATTTGAGGATTATCTCATTATGCTGGAATCACTTGATCAGTAATTCTGAGTGGAAAATAAAGACAAAACAACATATCTTGTTGTCAGCTTCTAAGGTTGTCACTAAAGACTTTGGCAAAAAAAGATCCTTTTCATCAGACGGAGCTGTTTTTGTGCGGCCGTTCTGTTTGAATGAAAGGGCTTTAAGAAGGTGAGCTCAGTTCTCCCCCGCCTGCAGCAATTCACCACAAGGAAGAGCGAAAGGCTGTTTGTTTGCTTCAAATGACTGTTGTCTGGACCAGCGCCAGCCCCGGAGGTTGACCTAGAGTTGAACCGTGCCTGCTGAGGGAGAGGAAGAGGGCGGAAACCAGAAACTGGCAAACACAAGCTAAACTGGAAGTCTTAGTCTATTACCAGTAGGGCAATAAAGACCTTGAAACTGAGATGCTTCCTTGTTTTAAAGGCACCTGAAATTTGAGAAAAATATCTCTTCACAGGAATGAAATTATAGAAGTGCCTTTGTTGGCAGTTTAAAAGATAAGAATCATTTGCCCGACCCCCCCAAGGGTTGATTCTATTTTATTTTTTCCCATATTCTTCATTTCTTGAGTCTTCACAGCATCCATTAAGTCTCTTGCTTATTTGAGGTTCTGCCTGATTTGCCATTTGTAGCACACAGCAGTACGACTGTCAGAATTCACCCGCCCATTTTAGCTTGAGTCTGACGTGGCTGCTGCCATTTCAAGATGATCTTTTTTTTTTTTTTTTGTTAGTTTAATATTTGAGATCACTTTCAGTCATCTGGACTATTTCATTTGTAGTAAAAACACCTAAGAACCATATACTCACCGAGCAAACCATTAGGAAGACCTGCACACCTGCTTGCCCATTCAGTTATCTAATCAGTCCAATCATGTGGCAGCAGTGCAATGGATAAAATCATGTCAATACAGGTCAGGAGCTTCAGTTAATCTTCCCATCAAACACCAGACATCTGTTTACTTTGCTGACTCACCACTGGGTACGTCTGCAAACAGCTTAACACCATCATTAAGTCTGCTGAGGTCACAATGATGGTGGGTTTCATTAGCGGGGCATGAGTCAGCTTACAGAATGGAGATGCAGTGATTGGCAGACCATTGCAAGTGCAACAGTCTACTTCTTAACATGGATAAGATAAATAATGGCTGGCCTCAGGAAAACCCATGCTGTCCACACCTCACTGCACATTCAGAATTCTGTAGTGAAATTGGTCAAGAGCACTACATTTCTTGGTGTGCACATGCCAGCTGTCCATACTTGCTCAATTAACAACACCTCCATAGCCTAAAAAGAGACAGTAGTATCTCCATTTCCTTCCGCGGCAGAGAAAGGCAAGCCCACCTTTACCCCCCAAACCCATCCTACTTTCTCACCTCAGTTCAGCAGGGGTGCCATAGATAGTGTACTGGCCTGCTGCATCACCGTCTGCTTTGGGCACTGCAGTGTCTCTGAACACAAGCTCCTACAATGCATAGTCCACACATCAGCAAAGATCATTGGGTCCTCTCTGCCCTCCATTAAAGACATCTTTATCAAGTGTTTCATCCGTAGTGCCTATAGCATTGTGAAGGACCGCTACCATCCACCCCACTGTCTTTTGGTCCCATTTCCATCTGACATAAGGTTCTGCAGTATCTGAACCAGTTCCTGCAGGTACTGCAGTCGCTACGCTACTACCCCTTGGCTGTCCGGACTCTGATCTCTGTGCTACCTGACATCAATCAGATCTACTTCTAGTAGTTTAGTTATATGCAGTGCATTTGTTACATTTGCTACTACTGTTGTTTTTTATTATAAGTAGTTGTTATCATTTATTTACTTATTTCTCACTATGTATTTCAATTTATTACTATCTATTCATGTACCTTTTATTTGTTTATCTATAGCAGGGGTCCTCAGTTGCTGTCCTGAGGGGCCACAGTAGCTGCAGGTTTTCCTTCCAACCAGTTTCCTAATTAGAAGACTGTCCTTGCTGATAATAAAACTTGGTATTTAACTATTTGGCTTGTTAGAGCTTTCACTAACTAACTAAGTTTGAATCTTGGTCTGGGCCCCTTCAGAGTTCTCAGATATTGATACAGATGAATCAGCAGAATTCTTTCATGGCATTTTTTTTTTTTTTAACCCTGCTTAATTCAAACCAGGGTCATGAGATTATTTGGGGCTGTACTCTATCCCAGCCAGCACAGGGCACAAGGCAGGAACATTCAGTTAAACAGAAATCTACCCGAGGACCCCCAGTGAACATTAATGATAGATAGATAGATAGATAGATCTACTAAGTCACAGAGTTAAGTCAGAACTTTTTGACAATTCTTAAAAAGTTCTTGGATGAGATATTGGAATAGCGTTGCTATTAGCTTAACAAAAATTAGCTTGAAAGACTAAATGGTCTCTCTCATTTGTGAAAGATCATATATTATTTAAAGACATGAACCATTAAATATTAATACTTTCATCAAGTATCCTATAACATCATGAGATTAAAACAAAAAGTAAAAATACAACTTAAGTTATCTCAGTGAGAAAAGCATGAAGTTTTAACTTGCTTGTTGTTTGTTGTATCCCAAGCATCATTTGTCATGTATAATAATTAAGTGTCTTGTTGTGTACTCACATAAGAGATAACCTTTCCCCTGTCAAATTGTATCATGGAAGACCTCTGACTTGCAACATGACCTTTTGCAAACCGAAGTGTTCCATTTGGCAAAAGCTCACAGAAAAAATATTGACACATTATGTTGAGAATTATACTAATCACTGAAATGCCGTGTGGATTAAGATTGTCAAATATGTCCATAGACATTGAGAAAAGAGGACAATTTCATGCATTGATGATGTATTTAAGAACGGCAGACAAACTATCGCTGTAGAAATTGCTTAAGAGCTTACTCTGATTTTAGTATTTTATAGCAAAAGAAAAACAAGTTTGAGACAGTTTTTTTTTCAGTAACAGAACATTCTTGGTAATGCGAGAGCCCATCTCCACAGCACTGCTCTCAAGTCAGGAACTAAACCCGGAAGGGGTTAATCCTCACTCAGGGAGAATTCAAAACTACCAGCCTTATGCGAGTGTCTTTTGGACACAAGACACATTTTTTTCCCTGTAGCCCTTCTGATTTTGATGGAATTAATGAAAGTGATGTTTGTGTTAAACATTAAAATATTTGCTTTCAGATAGAAAATGAAAAGTCTCTACTTTTAATGTTTAAGTGTGTTTGCATATGTTATATAACATGAAAGGTACTGACTGCACATCTTCACATTCTATGTCTGTAATTGCTGTGATGCCCTGAAACTGCTTTAAAGTTATGACCTCACACTTCTAACAAAATGATACTCATTTACACCATGTCTGTTGCAGGTTTTTCTTCTACTACACAAAAACTTAAAATATAAATGCATATGTGTATTTCTGTATATGTGTATATGAGGTGTGATCAAAAAGTATGGCGAATGTTGATGCAGAGCGCCATCCAAGAGGAACGGCAAACAATTCAATGCCGGTTCTGACGTGTCCATCCTAGAGCCGAGTTTGTGACAAGTTTCAGCTTCTTTGATACTGTCAGTCGTTTGTGAGCCACTGTTGAGTTCAAGTGTGTTTTTTAAGTTTCTCGTTAATAATGGCTATCGAGCAGTGTATTAACATGAAATTTTGTTTCAAATTGCAAAAAGCTCAAGAAACCCATCAGATGTTAAAATCGGATTATGGTGACACTGCACCGACAATTAAGACTCTTTATAAGTGGTTTGATCGATTTCATAATGGATCTGACTCGGTTGAAGACGAGAAAAGATCAGGACTTCCTTCAACAACAAAAACCGAGGAAAATGTTGAAACGGTTTTATTCTTCATCATGACATCACTCCTTGTCACACATCCCTTCTAGTACGACAATTTCTGTCGAATAAAAACATTATGCTGTGTCTGCATCCAACTTATTTAATGCGACTTCTGGCTGTTCCCTAAATTGAAAAAGACCAGGAAAGGCAAACGATTTCAATCCATTGAGGACATCCAGGCAGCCACAACAGGCTAACTAAAGACCCTCTCGAAAGAAAACCTCCAGAACTGCTTTACAGAGTGGCAGGAGCGTTGGGATAAGTGCATTCGAAGTGGAGGAGAGTATTTTGAGGGTGACTCGTAGTTGTAAACCTTTTACTGCAATAAACGTTTATTTTTTTTTTTTTTTAAATTCACCGTATTTTTTGAGCACACCGCGTATAGATATATTGGGCAGCAAAGTGGCATCATGTTTAGTGCTGTCAGAATGTTAAGATCTTAATTTTGGTAAGGGCATTTTCAAAGCAGGTCCTATGTGTATCCATCATCATAATATCACAGATAGTACGAAAGATATCATTTTATTGTTTTTTTTTTTTTGTTCTTTCTTAGAAATATCAGGCAGAGCATTGTTCACAGATGGTGGAAGTACTGTGCCTAACATAAAATTCTCAATCCCACTAAATCCAATTTATGGTCACTGGGACTAAAACCTGACTCAGCGCAGTCAACAAGTTCATGCTTTTGCCAAGAAAGCAATTAGTATTATATGATTACACATTTCATAATTTATCTCTAATTATTTATTGGCCCTTATTGCAGTAGACACACAAACTGCAGCTTTCACAACCTAGTTTTGGTGGAACAGGAATCCAAGCCATCTAACAAGTGACCATTGTCCTTGCATAACACATGCATGGTGCCGGTGCTTCCCATAAACTGTTTGTTCAGTATTAGCCATGCTAATTTATTTTTTTTTAAATTTGGATTATCTGGTAACTATTTTAGAAAATGTTTATCAGTTAAGCAGTTCCTATCAAATGGATGAGTGAAAAGGACAGTATCATTATCAAATGTCACTCAGCAGTGTTCAATGAAAGAATAGTAGTGCCAATATTAAATGCAGTCCAATGTGTTAACTATGTTAAAATACTATATATATATATATATATATATATATATATATATATATATATATATATATATATATATATATATATATATATATATATATATATATATATATATATAATATATATATATATATATATATATATATATGTGTATATATATATATATATATATATATATATATATATATATAATATATATATATATGCATTATGGGCTATTTAATTCTGGTATGGTTTTATCATGTGATTATTAAAAAAAAAATGTATACCGAATGATTGCTTTTCCCTATGGCATGCAATTTTTGTTTCACTTTAAAATACAGTACAAAAGTGCATTGCATTTTAAATTCATGTCCATAGATTCCGTGTCGTAACTAAAAGCCAAGTAGACGTATTACTGTTTGTTTAGTGACGGCTCCATGTGTATTGCATTTCGATTTGAGACCATGCTTTAATTGTGTCAAAACTAAATGAGATCAAATGACCAATCAGCATCAGACTTTGGGGCAGGTGACATCAACAGTTGACAAAAGAACCATTCCAATCACGAGTGCGTTCTGCTTGGAAAGGAGTTGATAAGGCAGGAGATCAGTCGTCTCACAGAATGGGTGGAAGCTGGTGATCTAACTGAGTATTTCATTCTTTCATGTGTCGACTGACGGGAAAAACTTATATAATATCTGCTTATCACAGAGAATATAAATAAAAAGCTACGAAGATACCAAGCTCAGTGACGCTAACAAATCTTTCACTTCAATCAGTTTTTAGTTAAATTCGCTAACAACCCACACCTTGCAAATTTTAACTACACTGCTTAATTTAAAATGTATAGAAAGATAATAACTTAATATACTGTAAGAGTAAACCTTTTCCACGAGATCTAAACCATACTTTTTTGCTATTTCAGTTAACCTCTCCCCAGTCCATATTAACTAAACGTATGCTCACTGCCAGAATACAGAAATGTTTAGAAGTGGAACTACTCTTTCCTCAACTGTTGACGCCTCTTGCCCTGCCTTTTGATGTTGATCGGTTATTTGATTACTTTTAGTTTTGGCATGATGAAAGTGTGGTCTCGAATCGAAATGCAATACACATGGAGCTGCCGCTTAGCAAAATGCAATACGTTTGCTTTGCTTTCAGTTATGAAATGTGATCCATGGACATGAATGAAATTGCAATGCGCTTTTGTATTGCACAGTAAATTGAAACAAAAAATTTGAGTGCTGTAGTGAAAAGAAATCAGTCATTTGGTTGTTGTGTCTTTAATTATGACACAATAAAACCATGCCAAAATGAAATGTCCCACTTGCATATGTATGGCATTTCAACCTATTATTTCCTGTTATGTATTTGCAATATATAGCCAAGTGTCTTTTATTCAGAATGAAGATATTTCACCAAATGCAAAGATTTAAGTCAGTTTCCACAATATTTCTCTGCAAAGTCTGTGCAAGTACATCCCTTCTCTTGTTCCTACTTTGTATTTTCTTTTCCTGTTTACAACTGTTGGCATTGTAAGTGCCTGAACTCCCAAATACTAGTGCTGCTATTTGGAAACAGTTTTCCCTCTTTAACTGGCACTAGAACACGTTCTTCTTTTACCCTTAATGATGGCTTTCACTACATTTTTGGTTTATTATGTGCAGGATGAGTTGCCAAAGTTCTAGCCTCAAAGAATATGAACTCAAGGTTAGTTTGAGAGTTTAGATGCCTGAAACTAACAGGTTTTTGTCAATATCAATTCAATGCGAGCAAATAGAAGCCTTTCTCCTCCAGTATTCCTTCAGAGCTAAAGGTCAGAACTGCCACATTCTGGCCAGTTTGGTCCATGGGGACCTGATACTGCATCTTGTCAGCCCTGCCGACTCTACGAGTCACGCTATAAGATGATGGCACTCAGTTTAGCCATGGCTGGATGAACAGTAACAGCTGTTGGCACACTGCCCTGTTGCAGAAAGAGAAAAACGGAAAGAGAGACTCAGCACAGTGCCGTCTTTGTGAATTGACTGGAAACCATCAGCTAATATAATGACCACAGGAAAGATTTAAGACAGATGTAGAAATTCCTCAGCTCTGGAGTTCAGCACCACAATGGTAGCCAGAAAAGAGGTCATTGGTAGGAGGAGTGACTACCAAGTTTGGCCTTTCTGAGGAACTGCCTCTCTATTCAGTTGTGCAGTGGAGGTGAACTAGAAAGCATTTCTTCTGCTATATGCTGTTGAGATATTCTAAAAAGGGTAAAATGAAAAAAAAAATTTGATCTCCCCAACAGAAATCTAAGATAGGTAATTAATTTCTTCCATCTTTTGACACCGCTTATCAAGTTCAAGGTCAGAGAGAGAGCTAGTGACTATGAAACCATATCAGGAAGGTATGCCACTCCATACCAGGGCACACCTACACTTGGTCATGGGAGAAAACGATGTACTTGCCAATTAATCCAACCTTCATGTGTTTGGGATATAGAAGGATATTAAGCCTGTGATTGTTTTCTTGTGTTTTATTAATTCCTTCAGTCCTTCTTCATGTGCTGTGAAATAAATAACATCCATCCTTGACCTGAGCTGTTGATGATTTATGGTATGGATACTGGCTGGTATGTCACCTGATCACAATTTTTCAACATATCTGTAGCAAATAGCTGGATTAAAACTAAAACTAAAAGACTTTATAAATTTCTGTTACTGAATTGCATGCAGTACACTCCTTTCTTCTTGGATGTGCAATTGAACCTTGTAAAGAAAGAGCATACTGGTACATCAGGTCTGCTTCTTGCCTTACACCCAGGGCTGCTACAATAATAATGACACAGGTATTTTTAATTCAATAAGACTAGGGGCTCTGCCCCCTGCTCGCTTTGCTCGCCAACCCCCGGGCAGGCACTACGTGCTAGCCTCTTCGCGGTTCTGCCACTTGCGTATGGGGAAGCGGATGTACAATTTAAACAGATTGTTATTTTCATGGGAATTGTTAAATATGCATAATAGAACTAACTGTTTTACATTACAGCGAGTAATTAACCACAGTAAAAATAGTAAAACGTAATAAATTGAAAGAAAGTTATGTTTCATGTTGCGTTAGAGGTATTTGTTGCATTATACATTTTCATTCTGTTTGGCTTTGAAATTAACACGCAAATACTTTTTAAACTTACACTTTTACTGTAAAACTTCAGTAAAAACAATTTTTTTAATTAACTTTTCGTCAATATCGCATTGAATTTTGATTCCATGTTTGGGCTTACATGGTGATAACGCAACGTACTGTATAACTGCCTGTGAGTGAATATCGTTTCTTTCTGTCTAATAAATAAACTGACTTTTTCGACTGTTTCTCCCTGTGATTTGTTAATTGTCATAGCAAAAGCTATTCTAACGGGAGACTGTAAACGTTTTAATATCAATGGCATATCAAGATCTCCTTTGGTGTCTAATGTTATCCGTGGAAGATGTACTACATTACCTTTCTTGTCTCCTGCTAGAATTTTACATCAGAATTGTTCAACCAATTTTGAATACAGCTAATCTTGTTCTATTGCATAGCTCATCACTCAGACATAAATTGCACAAATAACATTGAGATACATGCTTCTTTCAACAGTAATTAGGCCAGTGGAAGACCGGACGATGTTAACGGTTGTAGATATTCTATGGGATATTGTAAGTTGATGTTTTCATCTTCTGCACCATCACCGACCAACTTTTTCAGCATAGTCTATTGATACACATTTAACCAATTTGCCGTGTAACCGCTTGACAGTTTTTGCGTTAATTCGTTTGACTTCATCATTTCTCGGTGCTAGGATTGCCTGTGTACTCATTTCTTCTGTTGTTAAACCTTTGGGATGAAATTCTTCAATAAGATTTGGGCATAATAAGTCTTCTTTTATTGCGAACTTAAATTGAGGAAAATGTAAAAATGTATTCACACGAATGAGAGGTGAGAGGACCATGGGCGTGGTTGAAAATGGTTGAGAGGAGGGTGGGTCTTGAAAAAATCTCTTGGCCATAGTCCCGTCTCGTGGGACATTCTTTTATAATAGAGAGATAAGTGTTGTGTTAGATTATTGTTTACTTTAAAAATCAGTCGGACTACGTAATGCATGTTACCTTTTACCACTATGTTCTCATCTCATTAACATAAATGTAACAATTTCTGAAATACTGAGACAGATTATTTCAACCAGAAGAATAAATAATGCAATCACCGAAGCACATGCCTCAGGAAATTTATCTTGTGGACCCTTCTACTCGCGGCTTCTGAAAGTGTGTGTCGAACCTAACACATGTGCAGGCGAACAGAGTGCAACAAACATGCACAGACTACAAAATCCTTAACTGTAACCTGGTTAAGGGTTTACACGGCCATATAACTGGGTTACTCATGGAGAAATCTACTTGTGTTAATGGTATTGTTCTGAGATTAAAAACAAGTATGGTTGTGCCATGCGTTAACTCTGTCTTACAGATAAGGCACCATTGTGAAGAACCACAAGCTCTTATTGATCATGATGAAGCCTTTATTGTCATTATACCATGTATAACAAAATTACAAAGCAACTACCACTTCAAATGCAACAAGAAACAATCATTTACACAGTAACTATAAAAGTAATACAGTGTTTTTAGGGGTGGGGGGGGTTTCTGGGCTGGAGAGAGAGAGATTATAAAAGAGAGATGGGGACAGGGACATAGACACACAGAGAGATGCTCTGTACAGGCTGAGATTCAATGTAGTTATGAAACTGTCCCCAAGTCTGGTCATCCCTAATTTGATGGATCTGTAGGGCCTACCAGAGGGCAACAGTTCTATCAGGTGAAAGCCCGGATATGTGAGGGGTCCATCAACCTATTTTTTGGGAAGTATCAAGTTTTGTAGGGAGCAGCCAACAGTCTTCTGAGCTGCATTGATGACATACTGAAGTCCCCTCCTGTCTGCTACAGTGCAGCTTCTATACCACACTGTGATACAGTATGTCAGCACACGCTCTATGGAGGAGCGGTTAAAGTACACTAGCAGCTTTTGACCCAGGTTATTCTTCCTAAGCAGTCTCAGGAAGTGAGGTCACTGATGTGCCTTTTTAATGGTGTTTGTAGTCCAAGATAATCATCAAAAAGTGAAATACATTTTGGTGTGGTGCTGCCAAGGATGATGGGAGTTAAGTACGTAGGGAGCTCGGCTGACGTCATCAGGAAGTGATTCACTCACAGTGTTCAGAAGCAATATCTGCTTGGCCAGGACCAAGAGTCCTCCTTTAGCTAAAACTATAAAGAAACGTCTCCTGAGGCCCATTGTAAGCTAGATGTTGCAGGTTCATTGCTTACCACAGTGAAAACCAGCAAACTGAGATTGTTTGTGGTGAGAGTCCAAGCAATTCATGCATACTAGCATATTCTCAAACCCACTTAATTCAATTCCGGATTCTAAGAGCCTGAGCATCCGATGAGCAGCATCACATTTGGCAGAATTACTAATTCCGATTTTTTTTTTTTTGCGATGTTATTTTAATTTGTTTTATTCTGCAGCAGAGTTGTTTTGCCTTTTTTTTTGGGACAACCTGTAAAGAAAACGTACCTGGAGGCTTCTGTTGACTTCTGTAATAACCCTGACATTATTGAAAGCCCAGGTTAAATCTAATGATTAATTTTCAGTTTATATTTTGGTTAATTAATTATTTATTTTCCTCTTTGTTTATACAGGCTTAACATCCAGCGTGTTAGAAAGCCACGATGCTGTAAAGGACCCCAGGGGCTCCTGCCACGATTCAATTCCATTCAGGCTGAAGGCCAAGAGCAGCTTTTTCGGCTCACCGACAACATCCAGTCTGAGTTGTACGTAAGATTATCCTTCCAAAATACAAGTCGGCACTGTTTCTGTCCAACTTTGTGAGCGCTGATTCTGTCGGTCTGCCTGCCCGCATGGATTCAAATGGGTTGTAACCTCTTGCACTCATTCTTACTGGCACAGTTTTGTGTGTAGCCTCATCTGTTTCCAATTATTAGCCAAGGCAGAAGAATGCTTCTTTAGGTTTGTTTTAAAAGTAATGTTACAGGAATGCTGAAAGAGCAGGAGTCTGCTGTGAGGAGCAAGTCTGTCTTGCTCAGAAGCTAATTGAACCTGGGCTGAACCTAGAACAGACTTCTAATAACATTTTTGCTTCCCTCTCCTCTTGTGTTTTTGAATTTTAAATCACAGCAGGATTGTTAAGAATGTAAGTTCCAATTTAGAGGTAAAAAGCTTTTTAGTGCCTCCAACTGAGCACACATCCATGTTTCCACCCCCTGCTTTGTTTAATTTCTGAGGTATAAATTAAAACAAATAAAAGGCAAATGAAAACACTTCCCCATATTTCTTAAGATAATGGTTGTAGCCCTAAGTGATTTTTAAATCACTAGTGGATTTTATGTATTCCAAGTTATGTGAATCTACAGAACAGAACCTTTTCTACAAGGCAGTACAGTGGCAGGCTTTTCTGCCAGCTGCCCGCGCCCTCTTTACTAAAATCTGGGTGCATTGAGTGGGCAGCAGGTTCAAAGCAGGGACCATCTGGAATGGGATAGTCCATTGTTTCTTAAACTCATTCCTTGGGACCCCAGTTGGCTCCAGTGTTTCTGTGTCAACCAGTTTCATAATCAGTGAGTCATTTTACCTCAGATTGACCTCATTTAATTAGCTGGTCTTTTTTGTCTCATTTTCTGCACTCAGAAAATCACAGAAATGTGACTTTTATATTTATATGACAATTACCTTTTTAATTTAGCTATAAATACCTACCTCTTCTTTCCTATTGATTTGTGTTTTTCTGTGTAGTTTGCACCCTTAATTATATCCTGTCAACTAGCAGAGCAAACACCTTGGCAAATGACACTGAATGCTGAAACATTGGATCTTCCTCAGTGACAGACCCACTGATGTGCTTATTAGGAAATAGATAGATACAACTTTGTTTGTCCCCAGAGAGGCAGTTGGCTTTATACAGAAACTCTTTAAATACTACATACACACATAGATAGATAAAGGTATACACACTGTGGTCTGTAGACACACCAGAATGACTAAAAAGCAAGAAAATTAAAAAGAAAGAAAACTTCTGACTTGCAGTCACAGCGAGGCATTAAGGTGGCATATTGCCTGTTGGTATGAAGGAAGCCCCGTAGTGTTTCTTGACACACTTCCACTGAATAATTTGTTGGCTGAAAGTCCTTAATGTGTCAGAGAGGATATGCAGCATTGTGTTCATAAAGGTTTTCAGTTTTGTTTCAATTCTCTCCTCCGCTACTACCTCCAGGGTGTCCAGAATACATTCCATAACTGAGCCTGCACTTTTAATTAGATTGTTCATTCAGTGGGCCTCTTTTCAAGTGATGTTACCAGATGATATATATATAGTATATATAGTGAAACAAGCCCCGGACACAGACAGGGGGACAACGTTTTCTCACCCAACACACACATATTTATTTATAATGTTCAAAGTGCACAACCCAGTGCCTCCAGCAGGGATCCCCCAAAGTCCAGGCCTCTCTTCCCGGTGCCTTCCTTCCGGCCGCCTCCACTTCTCTAACTCCAGACTCCCGTCCACTTCCACCCGACTCCAGTCATCGAACGAAGGGTGGCGGCCCCTTTTATACATGCCCGGATGAGCTCCAGGTGCTTCCCGGCACTCCCCTGTGTGGCAGAAGTGCTGGCTGCGCATCCGGAAGCCCTCCGGGTGTCCCCAGTCTTCTTCCCCCCAGCACTTCCTGGTGTGGTGGAAGTGCTAAGGTCCAGGGCTGTCCAGGCACTGTGACGACCCCTGGCGGTGACCACAGGTCCCTACAAGGTTGAGCTTCCAATCTCTGCACCCATGGTCCCCAGTGCAACCAGGACGGTCACCCCCTCGTGGTCTGGAGGAGGTGCAAGCCCTCCTCTGGTCCTCCTTGGCGTCCCGGCTGGGTATATACACTGTATATATAAAATGGAATAAGTAACCAGAGCACCTGGAAAAGTACAGTGAAACCCATAACGATGATGAAAAAACTAAAAAACCAAGTCAGAAAAACACTAAACTATCCCCATGTAACACATAAATGCTTTGGTACACTCTAAGTTAGTTTAGTTGTCTCTCTAACAGAGGAACTGGCAAATAACAGCTTGCTTAATCAGGCTAGGAGTCCAATTTAAAACAGACTTTTTGGAACATAAACGTCTAGTCACATGGGGTTTCCAGGATGGAGTTTGGGAAATGTACGACTGAAGTGTTTAAAATCATGACGAGAATTAGTACAGTGGATCCAAGCTGTTATCTTAAAATGAGTTCTTCAGCAAGAAAATGTGGATACAGAAACTCATTAAGTCTACATTTTTACAAAAACATTAAAAAATGTATTTCTTCTCTCTGACAACACAAATTGAATGCATTATCAAGTAGCATGGTAGACAGTAGGACTTCAGGAACCTTTAAATCTCAATTTGATGTCTTTTTAGAGAAATTATGTGATGAAAACATAAATATTTTGTGATCAGAATGGCCCGTTCTTGTCAAAAGTGTTTAATGTTCTGTTGAAGTCTGGCAGTCCTGGTAATAATTAGTTATTTTTACTTTCATTCTTTTATTTCACGTTTTATCTGAACTCACTTTTGCGCATTCCTGAAGTTAAAGTGGAAGGGTTAAGTGGCTCACTGCGGTTCACAGCTTGAACCAACAGCCTTGTGATTTACAGATTACAGCTCTCATCACTAAGAATGCTGCAGTAATTTTTAATTAATTTTTTTTTTTGTTGTTTGGAGAACCAGATAATCATATCCAGTGATAAAACAAGTAAAACTGGCTTTGTACAGGTGTAGATCTTTAGGATAAGCAGAGATGGAGGGAGTGTTTATTTTGGTGCTAAAACTAAAACCATTGGAGCCTTTAAAAGGTCTTAGCAGAAAGAATGGTACATTAACCAGAAGGTCACAATTTTAGATCCAAGATGGTGTTTCAGCTGCTTTTGGGTCATCAAATGTGTGCGTTTCACTTGTGCCCCCGCTATTGCTTCTGCATACTTTCTAAGGTCAAGACAGATGCTGGTTTATTTTTGTTTTTCATTAGAGCTGGAGTTCTACCCTGTTGTGATCATTAAGAAAAGTTAGATGAAGTCATTGCTCAGGCACTGTGCCTGTAGGCACGCTAATAGAAAAGTTGAGTGGTGTGCTGCATATTAAAGCAGAAACTGTAAAACAAGCATGTGATTAGAGTCATCTGTCATTAGCACGTTGTTTGGCTTCCCTGCACACTCCCAGATGCCCTGTGTGCTGAGAAAACTAATTTATCACCTCCCAGGCTAATTAATCCACATAAGCAGACCCCCTGCTTCCCATCTGACCTTTCACCCCTAAAGTGTTAACCAGGCAATTACTCTTCTAGCTTCTGTGCTTCATTCGGCAAAAAGTAGGCCTTTTGTGGATGTGTGTGTACGGCGCGCTTGTGTATGTGTGTGCCTTTCTTCCGGCAGCGTATGCCTGTGTCTATGTCTCACGTGGCAGCCTATGGAAAGAACAGTGTTGATGCTCCCAGAGCCAGACGTACTTCATCATTTTTTCCTAATGGCAAGTTTGATCTCCCTGTCAGAAGCAAGTAAAATACAGTGAAGGAAACGGGAACTTTTTCAGGCTGAAGAACGCGGCACATTTCAGGTTCCCCAGTTGGGTAAATGTTTCCATTTATGCTGTATGAATGAGGCTTTGTCATTTGGCACCATTTATCAGTTTGATAAAATGCTTAAATGTTCCTTTCAGTTAACAATTGAGCAGCTTTGTGTGTATTCTGGTGTAGAGATTTCATCCTGGCAAGACTTTTTGAAGTTCCTTTTTAAGTGGTCTCATGGGCAGACAGCTGCCATTTTATGGTACCCCTGGTTTGCTTCTGATTTTTATCCTTGTGGCTTGTGGCACATGACTGCTCCGGATTTCCATCACTTGTTCTGAAACTTGCGCTTTGATCCCATACTTAGCATTCACGCTAAGAGATAGAAAAAATTGTATCTCCATGTCTTTATTCACCCTGTTAATGTTAAGAGGTCTGAAGCACAGGTGGCCTGTAGTCTTGGCATCTTCTTGAACCCAAGTCATCGGTAGTCATGAAACCAAGGATGGACTAGTACAGTGAAGACTAAGTCAAGCAAGGTTGGTGCTTCAGAAGTGCTTAGCGCCGTTTTTTAAATAATGTGCAGTGCAAGTCAATGAATAAATAAGTAATCCATAAAAAACAGTCATTGGGAGATAAAATTAGTCATCAATCAATCTTCTTCTTCTTCTTTCGGCTGCTCCCATTAGGGGTTGCCACAGCGGATCATCTATTTCCATATCTTCTTGTCCTCGTCATCTTGATATGTCACATCCATCACCTGCATGTTCTCTCTCGCCACATCCATAAACCTTCTCTTAGGCCTTCCTCTTTTCCTCTTCACTGGCAGCTCTATCTTTAGCATTCTTCTCCCAATATACCCAACATCTCTCCTCTGTACATGTCCAAACCAACACAATCTCGCCTCTCTGAGTTTGTCTCCCAACTGTCCAACCTGAGCTGACCCTCTAATGTCCTCATTTCTAGTCCTGTCCATCCCCATCACCCACAGTGCAAATCTTAGCATCTTTAACTCTGCCACCTCCAGCTTTGTCTCCTGCTTTCTGGTCAGTGCCACCGTCTCCAACCCATATAACATAGCTGGTCTCATTACCATCCTGTAGACCTTCCCTTTCACTCTTGCTGATACCTGTCTGTCACAAATCACTCCTGACACTCTTCCCCACCCACTCCACCCTGCCTGAACTCTCTTTTTCACTTCTCCTCCACACTCCCCATTACTCTGTACTGTTGATCCCAAGTATTTAAACTCATCCACCTTCGCCAACTCTACTCCTTGCATCCTCATCATTCCACTGACCTCCCTCTCATTCACACGCATGTTTTCTGTCTTGGTGGTCCTACTGACCTTCTTTCCTCTCCTCTCCCTACTATCAATAAATAAATAAATCTAAATCACAGCTAAAACCAAATATAAAACCTCTGAGATAACAATGGGTTTCTTTTCACTCCAGTGAGCCTCCTTGCCTCTCTGCCCCGTCTCGTCCTCACTTACCCATCATGCCTCCTCAAAAAGGCTGAGACACCAGCATGCGTGGTTATCCATTAAATCAACTTGGTTCCAAGCCACCTCAGTCGTTCACCCACTGGGATACCCAAGCCTGGCTCCATTGTCCTACCACCATCATTCAGCTTTACGTAAGATGACCCTTGAAACCCTTCAGCCACTCCCTAAACGCTCAGCAGGATCGACCAGCTCTTGGAGGGTCATTCTCTTCACTCCCTGTGGGGGGGCTAATTCCTGACCACCATGCCTCCCAATCTGCTGCACTGGGCTTACGCTCCTGATCTTCCTCCAATTGTCATCTTAGGATGTGAAGGCTAGGGGGCTGTCAAAAAAACGGGGCCAGTTAAAGCCCATTGAGCCATACCTTGTGTGATTTTTGGCCATATAGGAAATACATTTTTGTTACTATTGTTGTTTTCTCAAACCTGTCTCTTCCTTGATTTTATCCCCTTCTTTTTGATCCTTTCTGTTTTTGGTTCTCCTTTTCCATGTCTTTCTCAGGCTTTTTTTTAATATGTTTGAGGGTTCAATTGCTTTGCTGAATAACCTGTGGAGCGTTAATGAAGAAACTGGCTGATCTGTTGATGTTTGCACATGAATGTGCGATTAACCAATCTCCCCATGAAACACCCTGGGCCCATTGCAGCAGCACACGCCTACCAAACCTGAGGTGCACTTTTTATTCACTAAAATCCTGCACCACCACAGACCCACCTTACTTACTTACTTCACCACAACAGGTTACTGGATTAGTTCTCTTCTCACTATAAATAACACTTTGATCCCTGGACCAAAATACCCTGTTCAGTCTGCCAGAAAGTGCAGCACCCTAAGGAGACATTAATCCAAGTTTGTTGGAAATTTCTTGTCAGGTTTGTAAACCCGCTGCCTCTCGCTGATTATTTATCTCTCTTTTGCAGTTTTATAGCAGTGGAGCCCATTGATACCTACTGGGTTGTCATTTCCTCTAAAATGGTGTATTTTCTGAAGCCAGGCGACTGTGCTGAAAAGGAAAATGTTTTCTTAGAAGTGAAATATGATGACCTCTACCACTGCCTGGTCTCCAAGGATCATGGGAAGGTGTACATTCAGCTCACAAAGAAAGCAGAAAACACAAGCAGTGGAGTGGCAATTCCAGGACCATCTCACCAGAAGCCGATGGTGAGTTTTGCTTAAGAGGGTTCACCCCCGTAATGGGATATGAAGGGTCAAGGTTACTCCTGTTCACTAAACTTTAAATAGCTGGGAATCGGGAATACAGATATGTGGAGTGTCATTTTATGCTATTTTGAGGTTGTCGATCACAAATATGATCATATTTTTGATGTTTGATTCTTTATAAGTTGACCTAGCCCTCCAAGAGTCACTCCCAGAAGGGTCAGAAATGACACATTTCATAGGGTATTGTTTTAGACTATTTCAAGGTTGGCGATTATGAATGTGATGTCATTTTTGATTTCTGATCCTTTGCTAGGGATGTAGCCCTCTTATCAGAGGGTGAAAATGAAACATTTCTGTTACAATCGAGAATATTTAGATTTTAGACATTTGACTTGAAGCACACATTTTCATATTTCAAATTATTAACTGTTCTTATATACTATGTACTTCTACTTTATTAAGTAAGTCATTACGTTTCTCATGAACACCCTCCGAATTAGGGTAGCGTATGCTAATTCAGACTTTTTTATTGTTTGATTGTTCAGTTTAATTCTGCAGGTGATCCAAATTTGGTATCGGTGTGTACAGGTATATTTACCCTGAATGTGCCCCGCTTGGTCAAAATGAATAAAATCAAATTTGTAAGAGAGAGAAAAACAAGTGATCTACCATGAACATCAACTGGCTGCTGTACTACCTAACCTGGTTTTGTCCGTGAATTCATCAGCACATTCAGTTCAGCATATTTTTTATATACTGTAGCTCTCTTCATTCAGTGCAGGCACAGAGCGCTGTGACAAGTTGTCAGGTAAAATGTATACACTTTACAAATTAGCACACATAAAGATTCGCTAAAATACACAGAAAACAAAGTAGAAACTGATTAGCAAACATGAAAACCAGCAATATCGGCTTGTTAATTACTGAAGTATTCCCATTTATGGATGTAGCATTTCAGGATTCATTTATTCATGCTCCTTCCAGTGGCTGTAAATTATTATGTCTCCAATACCCTTAACCATCTGGCAATCCTGACAATGGAGGAAATGGAGATGATAGCAAGGATGGGGAAAAAAACAGAAAATGAAAGATAGTAGCTGTTGTTTTGAGTGGAGTATCCACTGTTGTATCTGTGCGTAGAAACCGATGTATGTGAGCTTAGAGCAGGGGTCCTCAGTCACGATCCTGGAGGGCCGCAGTAGGTGCAGGTTTTTGCTCCAACCCAATTGCTTAATAAGAAGCACTTATTGCTCAAGTAACACTTCTGCTTCACTTTAGGTGTCTCGCTCGCTAAGATTTTGAACCCTTATCGCTTATTTTAGTCTTAAACAGCTGTATTCTCGGTTTTTAATCATGCAAATGACAAAAGAGACCAGCATTTCTCCTTTTAGCTTGTTACCATTTACACCTCTGTGTGTATTTATCATGCACTATTGGGTTTAATTAAAAAGTGAAGGACTGAGAATTACTCCTCCATTTTAGCCTTTCGATGATATCCTTAGAAAAGGGAAGAAAATCTAGGATATGAGAATGACCTGACATAGCACAGTTAAAGCACTAAAACAAGCCGTGAAATTAAATTACTGGCAAGAATTGCTTTCTAATTAAGCAACTGGGTTAGAACAAAAGCCTGCAGCCACTGCGGCCCTCCAGGACTGTGATTGAGGACCCCTGGCTTAGAGCAAAGACTGATGGGGGTGACATATGGAGGATTTTAGTGCGTTAGTAGCAATGTGACCATTTCAGAATGTGGAGGGGGACTTTTGAATATTTATGTCAACATCTGTCTGCATGATTCTTCATGAGCATCTCCTGGCATGCTTAGTCCCAGTGATACTGCAAGTAGAGGGCTGCTTAAATTTTGAGATAAAATTAGCAGGGTGTGAAAACTTGTAGACAATTCAATATCAGTTGTTTGATATACTAAATTCACACCACAAAGCAAGTCATTTCTCAGATTTGTACCATGGTAAACTGATGGTCAGAAGCAATCTCCTTACAGCGTGAGCTAATAAGAGAGCTCCTTTAGTCAGTCACGGAGAGACCATTTCTGGACACTGCGAGCAGATGGCTTACTGGTGGCATCTGCTGATCTCTGTCTTGCTGCGTTCACATACTCTAAAACAAGTCAGAAATGCCACGTGAACACTTGCCGAACTTGGAATTACAGCTCAGACAGTCAGTCGTTCTCCAACCCACTATATCCTAACTACAGGGTCACGGGGGTCTGCTGGAGCCAATCCCAGCTAGCACAGGGTGCAAGCGAGGAAACAAACCCCGGGCAGGATGCCAGCCCACCACAGGGCACACACACACACACCCACACTAGGGACACTTTAGGATCGCCAATGCACCTAACCTGCATGTCTTTGGACTGTGAGAGGAAACCCATGCAGACACGGGGAGAACATGCAAACTCCACAAAGAGAGGACCCGGGAAGCGAACTCGGGTGTCCTTACTATGAGGCAGCAGCGCTACCCACTGTGCCACCCACAGCTCAGACAATTCTGATAAAATAAAGCTACCTAAATTTCATGAGTTGGGACGTAATGCTGGCCTTAGTCAATTGTATAAAATAAAATATATAACCTGGCCAACCCAAAATGTCATGTTTTGGAAATAAAGTTGTACATATTAAGTATTTTTATTTTGGATTTTACTTCCACAAAAAATAACATTCATCTTTAATTCCTATTTTTTTTTTTTTTTGGTGGACTATTTTGTAGACATTTATGTGTGTAGCATGTTTTCATACAAATGATGTAGCTTACACGATGAAGAAACATTATAAAAATTTGGCAATACTAATTAATTAAAAGAATCAAGTAAGGTCTAATGGCCGGGGAGGACAGAACAAACAAACAAAAAAAAAAAGAAAACTCAAAATCTGCAGGGGTTCCAAGGCCACGAGACCACCCAGCTCCCACTAGGCATTCTAATACCAATGATCTCAATCAGTCCTCATGGTTTTCAGGCTTCATGTGGACCCACTGTGGCTGCAGATTTTTGTTCCAAAAAGCTTCGCTTTCTAATTGGACTCCTGGCCTAATTAAGTGATGTGTTATTTCCCAAGTTCTGTGTTTTTGGAACAATATAGAAATTAGAACACTAAACTTGATAATATATATTAAAATGTACCAAGCAGTTATATGGGAATAATGCATTTTTTTCTTTTTAGCAATATTTTCATCTTGATTTTCATTCTACTTTTCTAGGTGTTCTAATTGTTTTATTAATCTATTATTTACTAATTAGTGGGTCTGATGCTAAAGTACTTGCAGCGTTTGATTATTCCGTGTTGTTTGCCAGCGTGTCTGCTGTGCTCATTTTTAATTGTCATTAATAAGATACAATGAAGAGGGCAAACTGCACAGAGAAAGGGCAAAATATAATGAAATCAACAAAAGAGAGTGAAGCATTTAAATTGATAGCAAAAGCAGAAATATTTCTAAATGTCTTACAAATGAATGTAGAATAAAAGAAAAATAATAGCAGCTAAATTAAATGAGATCAGTGTTATCAGGGGATGTCACTGATTAGGAATCTGGTTGGAACAAAAACCTGCAGCCACAATGGACCCCCAGGATGGAGGTTGGGAAACACTGAATTAGAAGATGCCGGTCATGTGGACATTTGGCCTTCAGTCCATCAATGTAGGGACTGCACGGTGCCCTGATCAGGTGGTGAGGGCACAGATCGCCACCACAGAAAACTGGAAAAAGAACAGCAGAGAAAGTAGGGGTTTGTACAGATTTTGGAGCCATGATAAAAATGATAATTATACAGAATATCAGGGTTACACTAAAAGAAACGCCATGTTCAAATAATTGGGTTTTTAGCAGTTTTTTTTAAAGTGCTCCATCGTATTAGCCTGGTGAGTTTGTGTTGCAGGTTACATTCAAGTTGCCTATGTCAGTATTTAGATCACAGTCTTATATGATACTAAATCTAATACAAAGTTCAGACTTTTTTTTTTTGCTGTTCACACTTCTCTAAAAATCTCAAATCTGTGTCTTCACTCATGAGTGACAAAATTGGAATTGAGCTGCCGTGTGAACACAGCCTACATGAGTCACCTCAGCCTAGTGAAAGAGACCAGTCTGCATGTATTTTATGTGTCTTTTCTATTTTTATGTTTCTAGTAGGTGTTGGGCTTCTACTTGTCATTACAGACCACCCAGCATTCCCTCCTCTGATGAAGTACAAGCTTTGTCTTCTTCTATTTTTTTTTTTTTTGTTCCTCTGAATGCAGGTTCATGTGAAAAGTGAAAACTTGGCGGTGAAGATCTCACAGGAAATCAACTATGCAAAGAGCCTTTACTATGAGCAGCAGCTGATGCTCCCAGTCACTGAAAGTGAAGACAATCCAGAGCTGGACTCCTGACCAGTATGCCAGAGGACGCCAGATTGCTTCAGTGAGTCGTCCTGGTTATGGCCAAGGCTGTCCCCATCACACTGTTGTCAGTGTGCGGCCTCTCGGGTATAGTTTACTGTTTCACATTCGATCTGTAGAAACTGTAGCAGCTGTGCAAAAATAGCGTAACATTAAACGTAAAATATATAAAAATACATGTAAATTATATGTGCAGAGAGGACTCATTTAGAGAATATTTAATTATTTAAAATTACAGATTGCAAAATAGATTATTTGTGAAGAAGAGATTTTTTTTAATTCTGCGAGAGATTGTGAAGCACATAAGCATTGGCACTTTCATCCCCAATTGTAGTGAAAGAGGAAATGTGCCCCTTCTGTAGGGGTCTGCTGCTATCTCCTTCAGATGGGGTATTGTGGGCCGTGGTCCAGGTTCATGGCTGCTTTGACATGTGTGCACTTAACTCTTCCTCCTGTGTGTTACAATATCAAGGGAGAAACAAAGTGAAGTGAAACAAGATGGTCGGGGTATAGAATTAGGAAGCACGTGGGCTGGAGCTTCTCACTGTCTAAAAGTTCACCTTCTTGCAAATGATACCCAAATAAGGAGGTTGTGCCAACACAATCTTATTAAGCGTGGTGTTTACGTTTATATTGGGCTTAATTTGTGGTGTTCTGAAAATGTAGGGGGGCATATGATACCCATGAATACGCCTTGAGTTTTTTGCCCACTTGTGCACATTTTACTTAAAAACGGGCCATTTTAAAATTTTGATCCACTTGTCAATGATTTCTTTCCATCGAGCAAAGCAGGCCCTGCAGGATGGGCGAGTGGGCAATTTGAATTCTGCACTGGTGAAATACGTCAGGTGTACTGTATGTGTTTGTGGAAGCGCCACACAACCAAAAAGTGTAAAAGCAGCCCCCCAAAGTCTCGATTCTCCCATCTTTTTATCCCCCTTTGACGTCTCTGCTTACGGAGTTCAGATTTAGACTCTTCTTGCGGTGTCTCTTATTTGTCCTGGTTTTTCTCTTTCCTTTCTCTGGCATCTTACTGACTTATGAGTTTTTAAATCGATTCAGAATTACCATGTAATGAAAATATGCCAAGGCACATTTGTAAAGCTCAGTTCACTGAGGACATGTTTTCTATTTTTGAATGTACAGTGTGTAAAGAATAATAAAGTCATTTTCTTCTCTAATGTTTGAAAGTTTGTTTTTGTGGATTTGTATTTGGGTTTTATTAATTTGCTGGGCACAGCTGTTGGCGCTGCTGCCTCACAGGTCGGATGTCCTGGGTATGACTTCCATGTTTAGTTGCTGTCTTTGTATGTGGAGTTTGCATTGTTTTCTCTCTGGATATTCCAGGTCTTCATAGCTCATGGACAATATTGAACCTATGACAGAGATATGCTTGTTAAGGTTTGTCCATGAATTACAGTGGACTCTCAGCTCGAACATTTGCATTGTGGTGAACTGCTAGTGGTCAGTCGCAAACCGGCAATATCAGAAACGGTCGCCATACAGCGTGGGCTAATGGTCAGCTGGGCAATACGAGCGGAGCGTTTCCTAGTGACGTCAGCTGATCTCTCTCTCTCTCTCTCTCTATTAAGCCCCCAACTTTCCTGCGCAGTGTTGCCACTGCACTCCTCCCACCCACAGTTCAAATCCCATCCTCGTCACCAAGTGAATTGCCGTGGATTCACACCAGAAAGCAAGTCATTTCTCAGATTTGTACCGTGGTAAACTGTTGATGGTCAGAAGCAATCCCCTTACAGCGTGAGCTAATAGGAGAGCTCCTTTAGTCAGTCACGGAGAGACCATTTCTGGACACTGCGAGCAGATGGCTTACTGGTGGCATCTGCTGATCTCTCTCCTGCTGTGTTCACGTGCTCTAAGACAGGCGGTAAATGGGAGTTGTCAAGTCAGACATGCCACGTGAACGCTTGACAAACTTGGAATTACTGCTGGGACAATTCTGACAAAATAAAGCTACGCAAATAGTCCGAGTTGTGACACAATGCTGGCCTTAGTCAACTGTTTAAAATAAAACATAACACCTGGTCAGCCCAAAACACCATGTTTTTGGTCAAAATGCATTTGGAACAAATCATATGTACATATTCAGTACCAAATAATACCATTTATCTTTAATTCCTTTTTTCGTAGACTAATTAACAACAACAACATGTCTTTCCAGAGCAAATGATTTAGCTCAAAGTGCTTTACAAGATGAAGAAAGAAAAATATAAAAATAAGATTAGGCAATACTAAGTAACAAAGAAGGGACAGAAAAAAACAAAAAAAATAAAACACAAGAGGGCTGGAGAAGAAAAAAAAAAAAAACAAAATCTGCAGGGGTTCCAAGGCCATGAGACCACCCAGCCCCCCTAACATCAATGATCTCAATCAGTCCTCATGGCTTTCAGGCTTCACATGGAAGAATTAGACGATGATGATGGTCATGTGGACCGCTGGCCTTCAATCCATCAATGTAGGGACTGCATGGTGCCCTGATCACGTGGTGGTGGCGCAGATCGTCGCCACAGAAAACCGGAAAAAGAACAGCAGAGAAAGTAGGGGTTAGCAGGGATTGCGGGGCCAAGATAAAAATGATCATTCAATGCATACACAGAATATCAGGGTTACACTAAAATGAAGCTATGAGAAAGCCATGTTAAAGTAATGGGAATTTAGCAGTTTTGTAAAGTGCTCCACCGTGTTAGCCTGGCAAATATCTATCGGTAAGCTATTCCAGTTTTTAGGTGCATAACAGCAGATAACAAATCTCAACACATTTTTCCAAATAGTCCAACCCAAAAACCCACATGAACACACTGAGGGGGATTGTGAAATGTCACAACTTGGAGCTCTGAACGCAGCCTCTGTGTCTCTACTCCACTCCACTCGTCCACAATGCAGCTCCTATTCTCATCGCCAATTAAATTTCTCTGCACCCACCCCATGAAGCATTTCATTTTTAAGATTTGCAAAGTAGTGAACTTCCAGTGGTCATCTGGCTCAAAAGTCAGACTCCGTGCAGAATAAGCAAAAGTACATCAAGAGGGGACATGACTGATGTGTTCAAAATTATGAAAGGAATTTAGTCCCGTGGATTGGGGCTGTTACTTTAAAATTAGCTTAACCATAACATATGGGCACAGGTTGGAAACTTAAGGGTAAATTTCGCACCAACATTAGTTAGAGAATCACATGGAATAGGTGAATAAGTAGTGTGGTAGACAGTAGGACTTCAGGGACCTTCAAAACTTGAATTGATGTCATTTTGGAAGAATGAAGTGGGCAGCACTGGCGAGCCTTGTTGGGCTGAATGGCCTGTTCTCGTTTAAATCTTTGTGATATTCTGATGACAGCTGAACTGTCTCTGTGTCAGCCCCTGCCTTTTCTGAACAGCATTGCCACCACAGGGCTCTTGTGCGGTGTGTTTGGGCCTTGCAGTGTTATTGTTGGTTCTTGCCATTAGTTAATGTTCCCAGGATAGGCCTCAGCCCATGCAACCCCAAATTGAATTACGCTAATTTTGAGTTGTCACTGTTCTTACTGTGGGAGGTCTTACCCTTGGGGATTAATACAGTGTACCAAATACCAAAAATAAGTAAATAAAATAAAAAATGGTAATAACATAAGGTGAAACTCTTGAACCTTCTTGAGCCACTTGAGAATTGCATGAATCCAGAGCTTATGCTGGCAGCACTGGGGGGGGCAACACCTTGGAAAAGGGAATGGGAAAGGGTCGCAAAGGGTTTGTGAAGTGTGCTGCGATGGGTGGCAGCAGGCACTTTCAGTATTTCACATTGCTCTGCTATGACTTGGCAGCAATTGCCCAAGGGGAACATGTGAAGATGTAGCAGTGCCACATAGGGAGTTTCATTTGTTTATAGGTATGCCCCATTTGTCGAATGTTAATAACAACACTGGTTAAGCAGATTCCTGTTGGGGTCAGCATCTATAAACAGGTATGCAACGATGCAGAGAGGCTTGTGGGATTTGTAGTTTGAGGTTTGTAGGCACTGTGCACAAGAAGGGAACAGAAGGATGTGGCAGGACTATTTGATTTGTTCATTTGTCGATGACTTCATCTTCAGAAGCAGCTGAACCGCTTTATCACCTGGATGTTTATAGCGGAGGATTGTGCACGGCCAACAGATTTAGGGACGGCGGTGGGATCTTTTGTTTCCAATCCGGTCCATCATTGCTGTTTGTGAAGAAGTGCCTCTCAGAAGACCATTTATCTTCTGGACTCTGGTGGTAGGGTTGGGTGCTCTATCTACATTCTGGGAAGAAGTTTTCTAAAGGGAAGTATTCTGCCACATCTTTCCGTCTGTTAACCATTGATTGCACTTCAACATCCACCCTCATCACCTACCGCAAAGGCTTTTTCCAGGACTATAAGTATCGTCAGAGGGCGTTTGTTCATGGTGTTTGTTTTGTACTTTTGTCCTCACTTTTCTTTGTCATGTTTGTAATAGTTATTCTAGTAAATAAGGAATATATAGATATATACTGTATATATTTGTTGCTGAATATATTTAATCTATTTGTACATTTTTTCTGATGTGTTGTTAATACTTGGGTGTCAGGGTTGGCCTGATTCTTTCTGTCCTTCGTTTTAAACGTGTAGCAGCTTTATCATTATGCAAATCTGGTGGAAACCTATGCGCTTTCCTAGAAGTCGGGGTTTCCTTCAAAGATGACGTTCCCTTTTTATATGCCCTCAGTGTCCCTTCTTCCGATCCCAAAGAACGCCTCATCCGGCCCCTTCCAATTACCTAGCATGCCTTCACGCAGTTTGTTCTCCATGCCGTAACCCAGAAGGAAACCTTCAAATCAGTACCACACGTGCATGTGCACAGCCCCAGACACTCCAACCTCGACTACTCTCCGGCGCGTAACCTCTCTCTGTATCTCTCATCTCTCCCCCGGGCCCTTTTCGGCTTCATTAACTTTCCTTGCAGCTCAGTAGCAAGGCGCGTCAGGTTGCCTCTTCACGTCCAGGTTTGGATGATTCGTGTAACGCTCCACAAGTTCCCTGCCACACTGCCTCAGACGCGTGCATCCATGCAGTTGTTTAGCTGTTTCCCTCGCCAGACCTCTCATTGGCACCATCACCAGCTGCTCAAGGTAAGTGCCGAGTAACTACTGAAACAAAAAGAGAATGGCTATGAATAGTCACACACACTGTAGCACCAAAAGGCTATCAATAGTTAACGCGGGAATATTAAAAGTGGGTATCATTTATGAATTTACTGGAACCTTCTATGTATATGCTATATGTTGATTGTGGATTGACTCCAAAATTACGTTTCTTATTGTAATTCAATTTGAGTTGTTAATCTGATTTTGGTTCTTGTTTTGTTTCTTTACCTTATGTATAAAATTATTTTCTTATGTAAATTTGTTTCTCCTTTGTAATAAACAATATTCATATAGTAGAATTATCCACTTTAGTTGATAGATTGGTTTGTTGATTGATGGTTAATAATTTTTAATTGTTTAGTATACGTAATTGTGTTAAGGTTTCTACTTACTCTATTTTGTGGTATAAATAGTTTCACACACACAAAAACCGTTGTTGCATTGTGGCAACCGAAAGTCTATAAATATTTGCACACCCACGAGAAACCATCAACGTACCGCGGCTCACCGAACGGTTATAAATATCTATACACCCACAAAAAACCATTGCCATAGCGTGATTCACCAAAAAGCTATAAATATTTATACACTCACAAAAAACCGTCACCGTACCACGGCTCACCGAACGGTTATAAGTATCTATCCAAGTATCCAAGAACACCAACCTGGTTTTCAAGAAAGGGCAGAGCCGACTTTACCTATTGAGGAGGCTCAGGTCTTTCTTATGTCTGTAGGAAGATGCTGACGATGTTCTATCACTCTGTGGTAGAGAGTGTGGTGTTTTTTGCAGCTGTGTGTTGGGGCAGTGGGCTGAAGACAGCTGAGGTCAACAGGCTGAACAAACTGATTAAAAAGGCTGGCTCTGTCCTGGGTGTAAGACTGGAGAACCTGGCGGAGGTGTCTGAGAGGAGAATGCTGAAAAAGCTTCTCGGTATCATGGACAACCCTCTCTCACCCCATGCATGCCTCCTTGATGGGTCATCGGAGCACACACAGAAAAAGAAAGTGTAGAACCGAACGCCACAGGAAATCTTTTCTACCTGTGGCAATAAGACTGTATAATTCTTCCTCATTCTGTAGGTGATCCTTCTCATCATCACATGTTGCTATCTCATTTTTTATAGCATAAACACTAGCCACTTTTCATTACCACTTGCATTAATAATCTGTAATTCTATTATATCTGTTATAGTTTTGTTATAGTTGTTTGTTGCTTTGCACAAATTAGTTCTATAGATAAAATACAAACTATTAGTTCTAGTTATTTGATATTTTGTTTAAAGTTATTTTGTTATTCTGTTTATTTAGTTATTCTGTTTGCACTATTATTACTGATCTTTTTAACTCTTTATTACCTTTATTCCTCTTGTTGCACTGAGCATGTATATGACAAAAGAATTTCCCTCGGGATAAATAAAGTTCTTTATCTATCTATCTATCTATCTATCTATCTATCTATCTATCTATCTATCTATCTATCTATCTATCTATTATATAGTGCCTTTCCTATCTATCTATCTATCTATCTATCTACCCACTAAAAAGTATCGCCATAGCGCGATTCACCGAAACGCTATAAATATTAATACACTCACGAAAAACCGTCACCGTACCACTGCTCACAAAACGGTTATAAATATCTATACACCCACTAAAAAGTATCGCCATAGCACGATTCACTGAAAGGCTATAAATATTTACACACACATGAAAAACCATCTAGAGCGCGATGGGATCCACGTTTTTAGAAATGTTTCTTTTTGCCCAACCACACTGAAATGCCACGTTGTCATTTTTGAGCATCTCTGGCTATGGAGACCATTTTCAAAAATGTTCGTTTTCACAGATTAACAATGCTGCCGTAGTGTGGTCAAAAGGCGAAAAACGAGGACAATTGTTTTCGATGTTAAATGAAAATGTAGCAAGTAGTGTGGACTGGGCCTCACTCTGAAAATGCTGGTTTGTCTGGTTTATACCACACAGTGTTATCGTGTGACGTGTAGGATGTGTAAAAAGGTGTGTGTTTGGGTACCTCATTAACTGTCAAACCAGCATTTAAAGCCTTGGCCCATCCACGTCATGCACAACTTTGCCTAAAGTGTCCCGGTAGTGGCATGGAATCCCACAAGCGGAGAAGTCTAAAACCTGAAGAATGTCCCACTTGCGGCTCGATCCTCCATCACGGCCACACCTCTTCCTTTCACTCCATTCTTCTTCTTGACTGGCAGTTTAATGAGGGCAGGGGGGTCAAGCCCTAGCCGGGGTGGGGGGGCAGCCGAGGAGCCGTTTATCTCTGTGCAACTGCAGAGATGAATGGCGCGGGCTGTCCTTGTGATGGATGAGCCCCGTGCCAAAAGTTGGCAGGCCAATCAAGCCTGGCGGACAGAAGGAAATGAAAGCCCCAACGCTGGTCTGGGAAAGAACGTGAGGTGGGTGAGGGATGTTCTAACCAGAGGGGTAGAGGATCCATAATAATGTACTGCCACTGGAAGGTACCTGAAACGCCACGTCTGTAAATTCATATTCCGACGTAAAGGTGAGCTTGTAGAGTGGCAGAGCAAGCTGACCCCGGAGTTTTGGCAGCAGGCCTGCCTAGTGGAATGTATTTCATAAGGTGTTTGATGTCTCTTGGGTTGAAATAGTTTATTAGAAGCCACTGTACTGAAACCAAAGAATGTCTTGTGCTTTTTTGACATCTGCACAACATAAACAACTATCAGCAGGAGATTCCAGCTTTGCTAATTTCGACGTGCTCTCATGCAGTCTCGAGGACTAAAGCCCCAGTGAAGAATTGCAAAAATGTATCAGGCCGGTAAGGAATGAATGTGAAAAGCTTGCATGGCGCAAGCCCCTCCGCGTGTTTAATTTTATTTATTTTTTTGCTTTCCTTTCTTTCTAAGGGGGCCGTGCGTGCGGTTTTAAAATTTCACAGTAGGAGAGGCCGCCGCTCGTGGCCGTCCTTTTTTCTCTTCCCTGCTGCCTCCTCCTCCTCCCCGATCTCCACCTGTGAGAGAGGCTGAGGAGCAGCACTTTTCACCGGGTGAAGAGTTCAGCACAGGGTGAGCTGTCTGTCTCCCACTTCTGCCTAATTTATCCACTATTTGGCTAACCTTGCTCTGAACTCGGCCCCATGAGAGCGGAGTCTTTGCTCTGTAGTTTGAGTTCTTCATGCACGCGCGCACACACACACACACACACACAACCCGATACACGTCGTCAGCCACCACAAACACATACACCTCCAGGAGCACTTGGAGATCTCACCCATTCTTCATTCCAAGAACTTCAGATACGTCAACTGTGAGACTTTGGGGACCTTCAGTGCTCAGATGACGATGACTCAGACCCCTTCACTTTCTACACACTTTGTTGTGTTGTACATTTCATTTCAAATGGCTACTTTTGCCATTGGTGCCCGTCAATCCACACTCAGTAACTCATAGTGACAAACTGAGGACATGTTCTCGGAAAGGTTAACAAATTTAACAACAACAACAAAATTTATTTATATAGCACATTTTCATACAAACAGTAGCTCAAAGTGCTTTAACAAAATTAACAAAAACTAGCACAATACCCGCGCTTTGAAGCGGAGAAGTAGTGTGTTAAAGAAGTTATGAAAAAGAAAAGGAAACATTTTAAAAAGAACGTAACACGATTGTCAGTGTAATTGTCGTAGGCTTATTTTAGTATTGAGAGTGAATTTGATGATTGTAAAGAGTGTGGCGGTGGACGCCCCTTCGACACTGGATCCGGGGGAGCAGCCATGGGGTACACGTTACGTCCCCCGGAACACTTGGTGGCAGCCCTCCTGGGGGGTTCTACTCCGGCTCATCCTGGTTGGGCTCCGTGGCCACCACCAGGGGGAGCTGCAAGGCTTCCTGAGCCCATGTGGGCGGCAAAGCAGCCACACCCGGAAGTGCAGCTTAATTGAGGTTTATTGGGGCCTGAAGCACTTCCGGGTGGGCTATTAAAGGAGCCTGCGGCCACAACTCAGGTTGGCAGAGTCGGGTGGAGTAGTGGAGGAAGAAGAGTGTGATTTGTCTTTGTATTTTGGGACTGTGTTGTGCCTGTGGGGTTCACGGGGAAGACATGCCCCACAGGTGAAGAAGAAAAAGACATCTTTTTGTGTATTTTGCCCGTGCCTCTGGTGTCGGTCTGTATCTGGTCAGCGCCAACCAAGCGCCAATCTCACAAGAATTTCATTTCTGATTGTAAATGTTGTGTATGAGAAATGCACCTTTTTAGGATGTAAGGATCTCTTTGTAAACAACATTTGCAGTTCTGCCCTCGGGGTGTAAAATGACCAAACTGTCTGCTGAGCTCACTCTTGAGCATGCAACATACAGTCGGCCATGTGAGGAGCACTCTTGTGTCAAGTCAATGGCGACCTTTTTTAGAGTCTGACCCTGTGACTTATTTATTGTCATAGCTAAGCAGACCCTTACTGGAAATTGGAGGCGTTTGAATTGGAATGGGAGGTCAGAGGGTATGAGAGGGATGCGAGGAATAAATCCAGTCTCTGCTGAACCAGTTCCAGTGAAGACAGTCGCCTCAATGAGGTCCTTGATCTGAAGCCTGGTGCCGTTACATAGTTTTGGTGGTTGTAAGTTTCAGAGTAACATAATTGGTGTGCCGACCTTCAAAATTAGAGTATGCGGAGGCATGACTGGAGGATTAAGAGTGTGAAGAAACTAAACGAAAAGGTAGGAGTCACCATCAGGAAGACATGAAGCAAAGCCAACAATAACAGGCTTGAAGCGGTGGAGTAAAGAAGAAGGGAGCAGTGAGCATGATGACTAGCTAAAGAAAGTAAGGAAGCGAGTGAGGAGGCACATGAGCGCGGGATGTTGTTAATATATGTAGGCAGGGAGCCAACAACGTGGTAGGTGTGCGAACAGCGGGCGTGCAGAAAATGGAAGGGGGACCGGGGTCGGCCCTTGTGCATCTCTGCCGTGAAATAAATCCTCTGTTAACGGAAATAAGGAATTAAACCGCCAAAAGGAGAGGTCAGTTCCGAAAGTTCTTTACAGCATAATGGTGAGAACCGCCAAAAAGAAGACAGTATTTTTGAACGTTCGTTACGGAGCATGGCGCGAAATGAAACATACTTAACATTTGTAAGTACAGTGTGAAGGGTGAGCATGGGAAATTTGGGCTTCCTACGTATTTTGGAAGTCACAGAAATAGAGAGGACGGGTTTCCCCTATCTATATACACAGTTTAGGGGGTACACCCGTTTCCCCCCTTGGGTGCTGCAATGGGACATGAAACATACCTAACTTTTGTAAGTACACTGCAAGGAATGAGCACGTGAAATGTCAGCTACCCACCGATATGGAAAGTGGAAGAATTAGTGAGGAGTCGGTGAGGGCTTTGCCTTTGATATGCAGAGATCAGAAGCAGACACTGCAGATTGTGCTCTGGTTCATCTGGCGTGCTTTCATTCTCCTTGAGATGTTTCTAGAACCTGGCTGGATGAAACCTGTGGCCAAACTGACTTGGTTAGACGTTGTGTGGACAGGCACACAATGTAAGAACAATTCACACGGCATGGCAGGATAAAAAACCACGCCATGAGAAAATTCTTTGGACTGATGAAACCAAGATGAACCTCCACCAGAATGATGGCAAGAAAAAAGGATGGAGAAGGCGTGGAACAGCTCATTATCCAAAGCATAGCACATCATCTGTAAAACACGGTGGAGGGAGGCAGTGTGATGGCTGCCAGTGGCACTGGGACACTCGTGTTTATTGATGATGTGACACAGGACAGAAGAGGCCAAATGAATTCTGAGGTGTTCAGAGACATACTGTCTGTTCAAATCCAACTAAATGACATCAAATTGATTGGGCGGCGGGCGTTTCATGATACAGATGGACAGTGAACCAAAACATACAGCCAAAGAAACCCAGGAGTTTATTAAAGCAAAGACGTTGACAATTCTTGAATGGCCGAGTCAGTCACCTGATCTTAACCCAACTGAGCAGGCATTTCACTTGTTGAAGACTAAACTTCGGACAGAAAGGCCCACAAACAAACAACAAGTGAAAGTAAAGGCCTGGCAGAGCATTAAAAAGGAGGAAACCCAGCGTCTGGTGATGTCCAGGAGTTCAAGACTTCAGGCTGGCATTGCCAGCAAAGGGTTTTCAACCAAGTATTGGTAATGAACATTTTATTTCCAGTTATTTAATTTGTCCAATTACTTTTGAGCCCCTGAAATGAAGGGATTGTGTTAAAAAAATGCTTTAGTTGCCTCACATTTTTATTCAATCGTTTTGTTCAACCCACTGAATTAAAGCTGAAAGTCTGCACGTCAACTGCATCTGAGTTTTTCATTTAAAATTTGTTGTGGTAATGTGGAGAACCAAAGTTAGAAAAAAGTTGTCTGTCCAAATATTTATGGACCTAACTGTATACAGGGTGAGTCCAAATGACATTAACACTAATGGATTCTTATGATGTTGACAACACCTTTCCAGGTCGATGGATGGGCCCTGGTGGACCAGTGCCATGGTCTCCACACTCCCCTGACTTCTGGTTATGAGCTATGGTGAAGGTAAAGTTTGTGATATCAATGCCCTGAAGGACAGAATATGGACTGTGGTATCATCATTGGTTTCTGTGTGTTGAACGTGATGGCGAACAGGACGAGACATGCCTGTGAATCTTCTTGCACATATGAAGTATGTCTGGTGAATAAATTGTTTCCGCCGTTCAAACGTGAACATCATTTTGAGTCGCCCTGTAGAAGTACAATACTGTATGGCAACCGAGTGACAAAAATAACAACAAAAGCAACAACAGGATATGAAAAAAAAAGTGAAGAATCCAAATAGTTTTTGAGTTTTCTCTGCCAAGTCTGAGATTCCCCACCGCACAGAACGTCTCCAACTTTGGGGCCTTTTTGTGACCAGGAGAACATTTTGCCGGGTTTCAGATTGTGTGCACTTCTTCTTCTTCTCCTCCTCCTCTTCTTTTTTTTTTTCAGCCATTTGCCTACGGATTCCCTCAAGAGTTTCATATGAAAGACCACTTTCAGGCACATGTCCATGTCAGGGATGTATTAGACGGTAAGCTGGCATTCGGTTCTTGGAGTTGACATGCTCAATGTGGGCAAATGGAAAAAAGTGGAGTGACTGTGATAAGGGCCAGCTCGTCAGCGTCGGAGCAGTTTCAAAATGGCAAGGCCTGCGGGGCGCTCACACTCCGCCATAGTGAATACCTTTCGACAGTCGTCCAAGGAGGGGAAAAATAATTTGAACCGCCAACAGGTTGTTCAGCAACCAAGACTCATTGCTGCGTTAGATCAATGAAGACTCGCCTGTCCACTTGCGATGGGCTACTGGGACACAACATTTTAATGAGGGTCATTGGAGAAATGCGTCATGACCCCCAGTGCGTTGAATCCAACTGTGTAGTCGGAGGCCAGTCAAGTGCCCATGCTAACCCCAGACCACCTACAAGTGGGCATGGGAGCGTCAGAATGGGACCTCAGATCAGTGGAAGACGGTCGTATGGTTGCGTCATGTGGACGGCCGAGTACATTAAAGGCGCTTTTCCACTGCATAGTACGGCACAGCACGGCTCAGTTTGCGTTTCGACTGCAGTTTAGTACCGCTTTAGAGTGGGCGGGATTATTCACGTGTCGTTATAGTTGCGCCGCCTCTACTGCCGTGACACCGTGGAACTTTTACAACAACACGCAGACAACGACAACACTTTAGCTCGAAGGCGCGCAAGAGTAAGCATCTAAAAAAAGCACATCGCTAGCTAACTTTTATCACTGTTGCAAAGCATAAAATGAACTTAACTGCCAGTGTAACATTAAAATGCTGATTCTGTATATTACAGATCTTCCACATTTTGCAAAAAAGTCGCCGCAACAGACCATCTGTTTGGACATTTAACCGTGCTTCAGAGTGGTGGGATGTGATTGTTCCCGGTTTTACAAACACTCAGTGGCTGGAGAACTTTCGAATGTCTGAAGAAACATTCATCCACTTATTCAACAAACTGCATCCAGCGATGGAGAGACGGGACACAAACTTCCGCGTGTGTGTACTTAAAAGAAAAGAATAGCCAGTGAGGCAGTAATGCCGATTTTCTCCGGCCAATCAGTGACCAGCAGAGTTTACACGTCACGTTTTGGTAACGGTTCGGCGCTTGGAACCTCGGCTGAGGTGGTACTAAAAAAAGGACCAGGTACCAGGTACTGTTCCCAGTGGAAAACCCCCCAAAAGTGAGCTGAACTGAACCGTGTCGTGCCGTACTATGCAGTGGAAAAGCGCCAAAAGTCACTTACCTGCTGAAGAGGTGGCCCCAGAATGCACTGGGGTAAGAAGACAAGCCGCTGGAGGGAGTGCAATGCTGGGAAACGCTGGGTCTGGACAGTCATGCGGATGTTCCCTCCAAGTGTCGTCGTAGACCAGGTACGTCCCTTCATGGCACATGGTGTCTTGTGTTGGGGTATTATGCCACTTGCCACTTGCTTAGGCGCTCTGCCCTTTCAGGAGCACCGGCTGGCGATGGCCTCTTATCCTGTGCCGTTGCCCCCATCATCACAAACCCAACTTTTGAGATTTGTATCGAGATCTCCGTGCTCGCTTAGTCTTCCCGTGTGAGATCCAAGTTAGGGCCTGTCTTGTTTTTGGTGTTGATTTCCATGAGAAGATGCAGCCCATTTTATAAGGTGGTCTTCTGCTGTCCACTTTCTTGCTGAAGAAAACCGCGAAACAGTCGACACGCCAAGCTGTGCATGATGGCCGTTCATCACCACCAGTGTAAGTTTCTCAAAATGTACTTGCAGCCATTCAGGGTCACGGTTTGGGTGGTCACGTAGTAACCCCTTGTGTTGGTCCAGTCGAACACTGGGCATCTTAAGAGGGTGTGGGAGCCAAACCTGCACAGCCATGGGGGGCACAGACACAGACACACACACACGCCTACAGACTCGGGATTTAAACCCAAATCGGAGACCACAGCAACCGCCCCAAAGTACACAGTTTATTGTTTGGGTAGAAATGTAAAAAATGACCCTGCATTGGGCACAGCCTGCCAGTGTGCCAAAGAAAGACGACGCAGACGTGGCACAAAGTCAATCCCACCATGAACGACTGGTCTCGCAGCAGATCATACTTTACACTTTTCTTTATTTTTACTTTCCATTGTGATACAACAGTGCTGCTGGTGGCAGTTAGCGAACCAATTCATTTTGTAACAGAGAAAGTAAAACCTAAAAAAAAAAAATAAAATAAAATACAATATTCTTTTTATTCTTTGTCTCAAATAGCAACGTGATTGTGTCAACTGATCATTTTTTCTTTTTTAAATCCACAGAGGGATTATTTGCCACAACAAAGAAGAAAAAAAAAAAAATGATAAATGCTGTGATTGCCTTACTTAGTGAGATGCTTTTAAACCACATTTACAAAAATTTAATTTAGATAAACACTGAAGTGAAAAACAACAAAGCAACTTGGAGAGTTCTAGTTAATGAAACCCAGACAGCAACACACGAGTTCAATAAGGCACCGCGATGGAGTCCTTCCTCCTAACGTGTGTGTCACACGGCCACTGCACCCGGCACTGAAATGTCACAGTAACAGCCTGAAGAACAGCTTGGCTCCCCAAAAAAAAAAAATAAAAGTTTAAAACAGGTCATCATCTAATGGGATTAGTCGTTTCTTTAAACCACTAAAATACTTGGAACCTTTAAAGAAATAATGGGAATTCTTTTCTTCTTACTGGTGTCTTGGCTTCTAACAAACGAAAGCCACAAGTTTTTTTTTTTTTTGTGTGTTTTTTTTTTTGTAAATTTCCCCCTTCTCCAATTCCTGTCGCGCCTCAGACATCCCAAACACTGATGTCCGCAGCTACAGTGAAGCGTCTACAAACTCTGGCGCACATCAGCAATGCCGCAAGCCTCCAGGACACGTCTTCCATCATCTGCCCTTGTTTTTCCTTTTGACTTCCTCTTTTCCTTCTTGTCCTATGTGCGTCCTTTGAAGGTGTTCATGGCTGTGTAGCTCCCTGAAAACTTGTGTATCTCTTCAAGTGCTTGCTGTGGCAAGAAGCTATGAGAAAGACGAGACAAGACGAAACGCAGCGTTAGTGGAAAAGGGACTTGTTAACAGACTCCGCCCACCAGTGATTAAAATGAAATCAGTTTAAAGGAAAGCTCCACCCTCAAGTGAATAAAATGGATTTGCATAAAGGAAGGCTCTGCCCACACATAATTAGAATGAATCTATTTAAAGGAAGGCTCCACCCAGAAGTCATTAAAATAAATCTGTTAAGGAAGGCTCCACCCACAAGTAATTAAAATGGGCTCTACTGTGGAAGACGAATGTTCTCTTCGTTCCCTTGTACTAATTCATGTCTGAGAAGTAAGCTTTACAAAACCAAGTAACAGCATGCTTTGTTTTAGCAAACAGAAAAATATTTGTGCAAAGGACTCAAGGTCTGAGCATTCCACACATGAGTCTGCCTTATCACGTTGTCCCTTAGCTTACATCTGAACGCCATAAGAAAAGGGGCCAAGAAATCAAGTTGCATAAGGGACATTGAAGGGGCTCAAGGATTGTGTATAATAAATGTGTTGACTGTTACATTTTATAATGATATTAAATTGCGCATTCTAGGGGTATAAAACTGGACCCCACCCAACAGATGGGGTTCAGAAGAGCCCTGACGCTGTCATGTATATTTGATTGTCTGCTTTTCTGAAACTCTTGTCACCGTGACTCTGAAAATAAAGCTGCTTTATAACCGCACCTGCTGTCGGGTCTGAGATTTCGTCCACACTACCTACAATTGATTAGAATGAATCAGTTTAAAGGAATTTTCCACCCTCAAGTGATTAAAATGGATTTGCATAAAGGAAGGCTCCACCCACAAGTACTTAAAAGAATCAGTTTAAAGGAAGACACCACCCAGAAGTCATTAAAATCAATGTTAAGGAAGGCTCCACCTACAATTGATTAGAATGAACCTGTTTAAAGGAAGGCTCCACCCACAAGTACTTAAAATGGATTTGTGTAAAGGAAGACACCGCCCAGAAGTAATTAAAATGAATCTGTTTAGGAAGGCTCCACCCACAAGTGCTTAAAATGAGCTCTGCCTAAAATTGAATAAAATTAACTTGTTTAAAAGGAAGGCTCCACCCACAAGTGATTAAAAATGGATTTATGCAAAGGAAGACAATTGTAGTGATGGCAAAGAAAGATTAAAAGGAAAAAAAAAAAAAACACACACACACAGTTTCTCAAAGAATGGTTATCTACAGAGACCAGCATGAGACCACAATAAAAAAGCATCCATGAAAAAAGTCACATCCTTTGTGTTGGATAATCCACGTGTCAAGTCATCCAGCCCTGTGCTCACAACATGCATTGTTATCTCTTAAAAGTTTTTTTCTCAGCCATCACTAGAAGCCACATGGGGTCAAGTAACAAATGGAGTATTCCAATAAAGAAGAGTTCTCCCACTGTAACACACTGTGCTGTAATCTTGTTAGTCCTGAAAAACACCGGGGATAGTGCAGGCTATAAGGGCTGCTGTATACAATTAAGATCGACTGATATGCTGATTAGTTAAGAGTGACAGTTTTTGACAATGTTATCCTCCAGACTGGCGGCGCGTCCACACCACTGTGTGTTCATCTCCATCCACACTGAAGTTTTTGTATTGTTTCCAAAAGGATCTCTGCCCAAACTAAAATGACGCAGACGTTGGCCTAAACTGGGTGAGCGCACATCGGCGGCAAACTCTGTGAAGGACCTATGTGGTGAAAAACTCTGAAAATACTCCGGGTGCTTTCAGACGTATTGGAGTGTTCACAGCATAGAAAAAGAAGAAACTCTTTAAGGCACCACGTCACATGAATGCACTGATCACAGTTGTAAAACTGTAAAATAAATACATAAATAAATCGGTGTCTTTATGTTCGCTGGTTGCATCTTACACCCATCAACTTCATTAATCTCCTTGTTAATGAATTACGTTATGGAACGCTCCCCTCCTTACTGAATGGCAACGGGATTGGTCTCCAGATGGTAGCGGCTGGTAAAGGACTCTCCTGTGGCACATGTATGCAGAATTTTGATCATTTTGATGTTTACAGGCAAGTCACACGACAAGTGCCACTCGTCTACGGCCACTAAGTCAGAATGTGTTTGCTTCTATGAAGGGCAACCAATCAAGGAATGAGATGCTGGAATGAGCAAGATCCAATCAGGTAAGGGCCATCTAAAAAGCACTAACCAACCAGAGCGCGACAGGCACAGTTCACAAAAATCTTCATTTTCACCCATCCACACTGAAATGGCGCACATTCATTTTCTGAAGTCTGCGACTCTGGTGAATGTTTTTCACAGTTAAAAACCTCAGGCTAGTGTGGACGGGGGTTTAGTTTGGGGGGTGAGGATGTCAACAAACGTCTGGGTTTTCAAATCACTGTATTAGTGTGGATGGAGCCTGAGCAGGTCGACGAGTTGTTAAGTGTTGCGTTGATTGGTTTGCCTTAAAATTAGGGGTTTGGTTTGGACGCGATTTTCGTCCCATCACACCAGTAATGCATCATATCTGGAACTGTACCTTTTTAAAAAGATGAGCACATGCATTGTCCAGGGCAGGTACAAGATGGCAGTGTTTGTTCGAACAGCTTCAACAGTCCTCCTGGCCACAGTCTCTGGTTTTAAAGGCGGAAAGAGGTTAGGGAACCTAAAAAAGCAAAAACAGTTGATCATTCCGATTTGTGCCCCCCATATTCAATCCCAGTTAGGATTTGCCACGTGATCTCCACCACAGTTCCTAAATTGCCATGACGTGGACTATCGTAACTAATGTGAAGCAGAGTGCTACTTACCGAACTTTCATTCCCTGGAACATTTCCGTGTTTGTATGGAAGGGCAGGACAGTGGTGGTGCTCACGCCAGGGCAGGAGAGCAGCCCCAGGGTGAGGCTTTCCATGAACGCAAATGAGGCCGCCTTGGACGTACAGTAATCGATCGCTCCAGGGATGGCCGAGAGGGACAGCACCGAGTTGATGCAGACCACATGGCCGTTCTGCAGTTCCAGCATTCGTGGCAGGAAAGCCTTTGTTGTCTGCAAGAGACAGGAATGCCAAGGGTTAAACCAGGCGTCCGCGGATACGTTTGCGATTTGTGTTTGTGCTCCTCCTCCTACACTTGTACCCACCATCTCGTCCTTCCAGTCATTACCCAAAGCTCATGACCACGGGTGAGAGTAGAGACACAGATCGACCGATGAATCGAGAGCTTTGCCTTCGGACTCCACTCCCTCTTCACGATTATGGATCGGTAAACCGACTGCATGACTCCGCTCCCCACCTCAGTCCGTCTGTCACTCTCACTCACTCGTGAACAAGACCACGAGGTACTTAAACTCCACTTGAGGTAGTAACTCATCTCCCGCTTGGACAGGAAAGGCCATATTTTTCCTACGGTCTTTGGTATGTGGGGAAAAATAACTGGAACACCAAGGGGGAATAAAATCCACACCGATACAGGGAGAAAGTAAAATTCTACAGCAGTCAAACCCAGAATGCTAGATGTGCAAAGTAGCGGGACTAAAGAGTGTCGTTAAACATCCGATTCCGGCTTTCATACTCTACATCAAGAGTTCCCAAAGTGGTCGATATTGACCCCCTGGGGTCGATTTGAACTTTCTAGGGGTCGACAGCAAAAATAGACCCTCTTACTACTGCTATTTGTTTGTTACTTCAAAATATCTAGGATTCCAATAGGTACCTAAATTAAGAAGTAAAATCATTAAAAAAAAAACACTTTTTTGATATAAACACATTACATACCAAACTTGCGAACGAAAAGGTAAAATGTGTCATTAAAAGAGTCACACGTAAGAATGCATGTAGCACAAACATGTCTGTGCATTGTCTTAACGAACGTATCAAAGCAAGTGCAGACTTGAAAAACCGTTGCATGTGACTAGGGGGTCGACGGTTTTAAAAGTTTTTGGTAAAGGGGTCTGCGGCCGAAAAAAGTTTGGGAACTCCTGCTCTACATAATGGAACTCCCTACCGTGCTGTCTTCCAGCAGAGCCGAGCCTCAGTTTGTAAGGCCGTGGGCGACTTTTGACACTTTCACAAACAACGTCAGTCACGTTTGGCTTGATTATGCAGATCAAAAGGTAGTTTTATGCACACTGCTCATTATTTTTTAGTTAAATATCTGTTGGAAATGTAGAAAACGTGTACAGGGAGCTACACAACATGCTTTTAATTATAAGCATGTTAAGCCCAGAAGGAACCAATTCTCTGCCCTTCAAGTTTTTAAAAAATTGGTTTTGAATCAGACTCTTCCTAATTAGACACATATGCCAACAGTTTATTTCACAGATTTAATCCGTTCACAGTGCAGCAGTCCTACTATAGTGGAGATCGATGATGACTGTGCAGGAGTTGGGATGTTCACTCCGCTTTACTACATGTCCCAGGAACTAGGGGAGGACCGTCTTGTTCTTGTTTTGCTTTCATTAGGTTTTCACCTTTTAAATTTAATTGGTTCTTGTGGAATCCGTGCGGACCTTGGAAGCCGCAGAGAGGCTGTGGTGACGTCACAGTCACTATTTGGCTTCAGTCTATGTTTTACAGGTGATAGTCTTATATTCAAACACTAGCCATGCCCCCCGCGTATTAGTGAAACAGGACAGTGAAGTAGGTCCGGCCCGGCCCTCTACTGCTGACGTCACTCTTCCCTCTCCCCTCGGCCCGCAGCCTCTGTCTCGGTTAGCATGAATATAATCGCTCCTGCAAGCGAACTAGGATTCTTAGCGTAGTGAGAGAAGTCGCAAAAATCAACCGTAATATTCAAGCAAATTATAGAAAAAAAAAGATCTAAATCCGTTAAGTAGTTCTCTCATTTGCTAACTAAGCGGAGTTAAGGTTACGCCCCGCCCCCTCCCTGCAGCCTGCATCTCCCTTGGATTCGCGCTAATAAATTGGTACCGCAAGCGAACTATGATTCTTAGCGCGATGAGAAAATCACAAAAATCAATGGAATGTTCAAGCCAATTCTAGAAAACCAAACCTGATCTAAATCCGTTAAGTAGTTCTCTTGTTCGCTAACTGAGAGGAGTTAAGGTATGCCCCGAGGCAGACGCGGGAGGGAGAAGGGCATTGCCCCACTCCTCGCAGCCCGTCGAGTCTCTCTTGGATTCGCGCTAATAAATCGGTACTGCTAATGAACTTTGATTCTTAGCGCGATGAGAAAATCGCAAAAATCAATGGAATGTTCAGGCAAATTCTAGAAAAAAAAACCCCGATCTAAATCCGTTAAGTAGTTCTCTCGTGAAAAGCGGACAGACATACAAACGGGTCTAAGAAACAATAAGACATTTCGCACTTGGACCACTGAATTTTTAAAACCGCTTCTTAGCGAGCGCCTATGGGCCAAGGGTAACCTACATTCCAAATTTCAAGTCACAAGTCCTCATGCTTCGGGAGATTTTGTGATGAGTGACTCAGTGAAATTGGCTTTATATATTTATATTTATATATAAGTCAGTGTAATCAATGGGACTTGAAAATGTTGATAAAAAAATAACACGGCTGTTGTGCTTGAAAAGATTAGGGGCACAGAATAAAGGAGCAGAAGACAAGATGTAGTCAAAAGGAAACCCGAAGAAACAGCTGAACTGTTGTCAAAGCAGCCGAGAGAAACACAAGCGACGTCTGCTCTTAAGAAGATTGATCAATCTTTAGCCAAGTCAGAAGTTACTTTTTTTAGTCAATCTGGCGTGTATTTCTTATTTACTGGTCTGAGTTTCAGTTAAAAGCCAGGGGTCAAATAAAGTGCCATCTATCGCATACATCCACAGTCTCAGAGAGTGGTGGGACCACCTAAGGGGGACCCCTTTAATCTCGTTGTGTAGATGACGTCACACACAAGCACGGCCGGGTCGGTAAAAGATGGCAATACAAGTAACAGCAATGCCTATTAAAAGTAAACCTAGCACTAAAGACCGTATAAAATCATTTGAAATCGTTCAGTTAACTCTCATTTCTATTAACCACTGACAAATATACATTTTTCACTATTTAAAAGATGCAAAAAAAAAAAAAAAGATAGTAAAACATGGGAATATTTAATATGGCATTAAATGTGGCATACAGGCAAATATCAAAGACGTGGCAGCAGTGGATGTTCTGCTCAGCCTAGATTTTGTGCAGAGGAAAAAAAATATTACAAAGTCAAAATAGAATTCAAAGGCAGTAGATTATATTTTAAAAAAAAGAATCTCTTGCTCATAGTTTATGATATTTTTAGTTTTTGCAAACATCCATGACATAAATCTGCTGTAACCAGAATAAAACTAAAGTATCTCTTAATGTTCTTAGTTTTATGTTACTGTATGTTAGGTAGAATGCCTAGAGGGGGCTGGGGGGTCTCTGAACCCCTGCAGATTTTATTTTTTTGTTTTTTTCCGTCCTCCCCTGGCCATCGGACATGACTTTTATTCTATGTTAATTAGTATTGCCGCATTTTAATTTTTTTTAGCATATTTTGTCTTTTTTCTCTTTCTTCATCCTGTAAAGCACTTTGAGCTCCATCATTCGTTTGAAAATGTGCTTTAGAAATAAATATTGTTGTTGTTTAATAGGAAAAATGAAACCAGCCCATCTGTCTCATGGTTTCTGATGTCGGTGGTCAGACAGGTCTAAAGTCGGCCTCCGCTTTAATGTTGGTCTTCTTAACTTCAGAGTAAAACAGTGATGTCCGATTCCTTTTTCTTGCTTGTGTGACACTCTCCTAAAGTGAGCGGTGAATACTCGTACGAGCCCAGGGTGTTTACGACCTTACACTTGGGTTCTAATGCCCAACGCCTGAAAGAACCTGTAGTTAAAATTTAAGAGTTCACCTACGTGAAGGCCTCCACACACAGGGCATCACTCCCATCCCTATTAAATGTTGAACCTGATTAAAATGAATAAAATTGCCAACGATGAAGCAAACGTGAGTTGTTACCAAGTCAAAGGCTACAAGTGTTTTAGTGTTCAGTTTTCAGTTGCTGGTCATTAGCCCCCCCATTAAAAGGGGCAGTGTAAATGACACACGGCAGGACCAGAGTGCTCCGTAGAGAGTGGCGCGGTCAGCTGAACTCATCACTAGCTGTGCGCTCTTTTAACTTTCAGGACATCGATAACCAGGTGATGTCACACCAGCACAAAGAAAAACGATCAGAGACACCATCCTGCCATCCCAACAATGGCCCCTTCGGTGTTCTGCGGTCAGGAAAACGCTACGGCTGCCAGGAGACGAGTTCAGAGAGACCGAGGAGGAGCTTCTGTCCACAGTCCACCTGCCTCCTAGATGATCGCTACATGATGCCCTATGGTCAGTCTGTGTTCATAAGCTTAGAGGAGTTTGATCATTTTTACAATACTAATATTATGTACGGCGGCACGGTGGCGCAGGGGTAGCGCTGCTGCCTCGCAGTTAGGAGACCTGGATTCGCTTCCCGGGTCCTCCCTGCGTGGAGTTTGCATGTTCTCCCCGTGTCTGCGTGGGTTTCCTCCGGGCGCTCCGGTTTCCTCCCACAATCCAAAGAACATGCCGGTCAGGTGGATTGGCGATTCTAAATTGGCCCTAGTGTGTGCTTGGTGTGTGGGTGTGTTTGTGTGTGTCCTGCGGTGGGTTGGCACCCTGCCCAGGATTGGTTCCTGCCTTGTGCCCTGTGTTGGCTGGGATTGGCTCCAGCAGACCCCCGTGAACCTGTATTCGGATTCAGCGGGTTAGAAAATGGATGGATGGATATTATATACACTACTGCTCCCATTGTACATATTGATTTTTATTGATATTTACGGTTTTATTTATTGTCCACTTCTATTCTACTTAATGCACAGCTTTGGAGTTCAGCAACTAAGCATTCTGCGTGCGACAAAGTTTGATTTGAGTTTCATTTGGTCCTGCTAACACAATCTGACTACTCCCCCCTCTTTGTCAATGATGGAGTGGGGTGGCATGGTGGCACAATGATAAGTGCTACGTCCTCACAGCTCCAGTAACTTCAAACTCAGTGTTGATGGAATGTGCTCCAGACCCTGAAATCCCCATACTGGAATAAAAACCCTCCAGAAGAGGTATGGATGAACAAGCTAATGCTGTTATTTATAGGATCGTTACAAAATCAGCCGCATTTAAAAACTACTAGAATTCGCCTGACAAGACTGAAAGAACAAATGATAAATGAATCCAGTGGCTGTGGTAAAGGTCAGTCCCCTTCAGATGGCATCAGCTGCGTTCTTAAGAGTTAAAATGGGAGGGTGCAGCTTACCAGACTGTACGGTCAGCCTTTGGGCAAATCCCTGGCCAAATGGAGACACCGAGTATTGTGTTATAGGTGTTGATGGTACAGCTGGCAAAGGGACGTGCCATTTTGAGATGTTGTGAGTTGGGCGCATTCTGCACAGGTGACACACGCACTTCGACAAAGCAGGGAGGTTAAGAAGAAAAACCTGCCGCTGCTCTCTGTAAAGCCGCTAGCCAGTCTGAGCGACCACTACTGTATAGTCCCTAGGAGGCCAAGAACAGCTCGGCCAGGTTTGGTTGGAGCCTTACCACTACACTAATGTACTTTAACCAGACCAAAAGTTTGGGTGGTTTGGGCTGCACATGATGTAGTGAGACACTGAAGTGCCTGAAGCTTCTGATAATGGTGACTGACGGCAGATGTGCAGTATAGAAGATGGACACCACCTTTGCTCAAGTTAAGAGTTATCCAGACCCCCAAAGTTCTGTCAGACTAAATTAAAAGACTTGATAATATAACAAGTCATTTCAGCTGTAATATTTGAAAATAAAACAATCTGATCTGATATATATATATATATATTAATGCCTTTCCCCACATAAAACTCATGATCAATAAAAAAATGCTGGCCTTATTGCAAACATTTTACTGTCCATCCACAGTCACACTGTGTCTAAACGTCCTTAACTTAGCGAAAAGTACTTTTAGCTCAAAAGTCAGAAGGAGTCTTCCACTTAACGGAGCGGAGACTGAGATTTTAGTTGAGGGGTCACTGTGCTCACAGACGCCATTCCTGACACACTCTGAACATGATTTTCAGGGGCGCCTAAAACATTTCACACCTTTAGATAAATGTGCCACCCCAGATAGGAAATGACATTTTCTTTTAAAAATCTTAACTCTAAATCGGCCTCAGCGTGAGTGGGTGTCAGCATGCCCTCGGAGAGAATACTGGCACCCTATCCAGGACTGTTTCCCAGTTTGCACTAGGTGCTTTTGGGATACGCTCCAGCCAACTAGTGACCATTATTTGGATGTGGTGGATTTGACAATGTTTGTATATTTACCTGAATATGCATTGTCAGACATGCTTAATGCCATTCAATATCAGGGAGCCGAAGCCACTGCAGGCAGCACTGGGTACAAGGAAAGGGTCCACTGCAGGGTCATATGCATTGGTATGTAGTGAAGAACTTATTATTATTTGCAAAAAGAAATAAAGCTGACCTACCGTGACTTCATGTTAAGTGATACACAAACTGTGAAAGGAGTTTTGCTCTTCCGAGTCTTCTTGGGCACGCTGACTTGAGTGTCCATGGCAACTTTTACATTACAAAAGATTATCATAGATTGGACCCTCACATGAACAATAGTTTAAAATGGGTCTATTTATAGTGAGGATCAGTTGGTGACCAGTTATGAGGGGATGGTGGGTTATTAATTGCCATGAATTATACCTTATATATCTTTGATTTTGGGGTATCAGATGTTTATACAGGTGCAAGAGACAAGGGAGCAGTCTTAAAAAACACCTACCCAGAACTGGCCCAGTGTGTTGATGTGCTGAGTTTTCAAGAGGGCATCGTCATCGCTGTCCATTAGAGATCTCCCATGGACCACTGCTGCATTATTAACAAGAATGGTAACGTCTCCCACCTGGTAGGGAGTGAAGTAAGAAAGTTAAAATAAGACATAAAGAACAGCGACCAAAAAACACAACTAAACAAGGCGGACTGGCAGCATGAGTTGTATCAAAGTAAACATTTTAGAAGGTCACATAAAAATAAAAAGACATGCGCCTTAAGAAGTGGGACTATGGCTCCTTGCCACAGTCTTGCCACTTCTGTTGAATGTTCTTATCTATTACACATCACTGCGTTTCAGTAAGAAGCAGTTTGGTATGCACCATTTGGCATCAACACCCCGATCCTAACTGCCAGCTGCCCAACATGCAATTCACAAGGCTCTAAATCTGCCAATGTGGAATTTGAAATGGAATTTAAATGAGCATTTTTGTAGATTATAAAGAATTGTATCCTTAATAAAAAATGACCCTTGAATCACAGTGGGGCTTGAGACAAGTCTGATTTTTTGGGTTTTTTTTTTACTCCCATGCAGTGATAAATAAGTAAAAAAAAATGTTTGGCGAATAGACGAGCCCAACCACCAGCACTGGCTTCAGTCCGTCATTTTCTACGTGTTAGTCAGGAGGTCGCTCACCTTTTCTCGCAGCACCTTTGCTTGCTGGTAGACTTCTTCGCGGTTTCCCACGTCGCACAGAAAGTAGTTGCACTCCGTACCCATTCCCCGGATCGTCTCGCACGTCTCCTTCAGGCATTTCTCAGTTCTGCCCCACAAGATTACCTAAGGAGAGGAAGTGGTCAAAGGTTAGGTGTGACAGAGCTGTGTTATGGGTAGTAAGTACCCTGAACAACTGTGACATGTTACACGCGTATTCAGGGGTCAAGAGAGGAGGCACAGGCCAAGAGAAGTGCAGACACGTGGAAAGGAGGAGGAGGAGGAACACCAAGCATACAGGAAGGCAAGAGATAGGAAATATTTTAGCATTTATTCAACATTGCTAGTATAACAATATTCCAAGAAAAAAAAATATACAGTTTGCCCAGTGTAATACAATTACATGTAGACTTTGCAGCACGTGAAGTGAAATTTTCTTCATTGACATATTACTTTCTTGTACACAAAGTACTATAATCGTCCAAAGATTCCATGTCGAGATTTTCATGAATCTCGACGTTTTAGACCTCCCTGACTTTCTTGTATATGAAGTGTAGAGAAAGTATTTGAATCCCCCAAAAATCTGATTTCGAGATTTTGATGAATCTCAATGTATTAGACCTCCTCGAGTCCAAAAATACCATTTTTGGAATTATGTCTTGGTGTCTCTGTGTGTGTGTATGTGTGTGTGTGTGTCTGTGTGTGTGTGTATAAACATGATTACTTGAGTACGCTTTCACTTAGGTCAACCAAATTTTGCATACAAATATTAGGTACAAAACATATCGAAGTTTTGCGATATTTCCGTTAACCAGAAGTGGTACTTTACTTTTATAATACTTGGTAAATGGTAATGGTAAATGGCCTGTATTTGATATAGCGCCTAACTAGAGTTCAAGAACCCCACAACCACAAGAAGACACAACAGTCATTCACCCATTCACACGCTGGTGATGATAAGCTACTATGTAGCCACAGCTGCCCTGGGGCACACTGACAGAAGTGAGGCTGCCAAACACTGGCGCCACCAATCCTTCCGACCACCACCAGCAGGCAAGGTAGGTTAAGTGTCTTGCCCAAGGACACAACAGCTGCATTCTCATGCCGGGAGCCAGGATCGAACCTGCGACCCTCCGATTGCTGGACAACCCGCTCTACCGACTGAGCTACTGTTCAATATATTATTAATTTGATTTGTTGTTTTCAATTGTTCTTTAACGTACATAATAAAAATATTATCAGTGTGTTGCGGTTTACTCCTCAAATATCCTTCCCCATATCGGAGATCTCTCTCTCATATATATATATATATATATATATATATATATATATATATATATATATATATATATATATATATATATATATATATATATATATATATATATATATATATATATATATATATATATATATATATATATATATATATATATATATATATATATATATATATATATATACACACACACATAAAAAAAATTTGGGTGCAGTATTTCCTAACTAAGAAATGTTAGTCATCATGTAATTAGCAGGCCTTTTGATGGACTACAGTTAAGGATTTCCTCATTCTATAACTCATTAGTTAATTAATTTGGTTAATTCATTCATTTTGTTGGTACAAATGCTGCCTTCTAAATTCAGCTGCTCTACAGGGTGAAGCTATTTATTTATTAATTTAATTTTTTTTTTCACCCCATGCCCTTTAGGTGACTCACTTAGGGTCACACAGCAAGTCGAGAGGTGTGGAGTGAATCGGCCACCTCCATCTTCCTAGTCCACACCTTTCGCCAGTATGCCACACTCTGAATGCACCTCTTCCTTACCCTGCGCTACGCCATCACTTTAGATTTGTTATGGCATGTGCCATGAAGGGTGCCATTTGCTGTAAAAAGCCGTCCTTCTCTTTGTATTTGCCCAGGTATCCACAATATTTGAGCACTTTATATCTGTGACACTGCGGTGGGCTGGTGCCCTGCCTGGGATTTGTTTCCTGCCTTGCGCCCTGTGTTGGCTGAGATTGGCTCCAGCAGACCCCCGTGACCCTGTAGTTAGGATATAGCGGGTTGGATATTGGATGGATGGAGATCTGTGACATTTTTTTTTTTTAAGACTTCAGAAAAGGACAGAGATGGGACACTCGCCAGGACTTCTGTTTCTGTTCAAGTCATGAAGCACTATGTTGTAATAATGTGTGTGTTGCAACCCCTGCCACCATTTAATGCCGCCTGGAAGTCATTCAACACTCGCTAAATGAAAACAGAAAAGCCTGAATTTTTGTTTTTCACTTCTCCAATCTCTCAGGGACAAGCCTGTTAAGGTTTGCTTTTGCTCACACATGCGGCCCCCAAATCCTCAGAACGATTTACTCTGCCAGCATTTATGACAAGCAGCATTAGAGGAAACATCTCGCTTTGACGGGCCTGCCAAGTGAACTGACTGTTACCCTGACAAGAAGCCTGCAGCTCTTAAGCGATTGCCTTACATTCATTCCCTGCCCCCCCTCTCCCCCCCAGCCACACAAACACATGCTGCACCAGTGAAGTGTTGAAGTCACTCAGAGTTCAGAGAGCGGTCAGCACCAGAGCTGTTACATAACCGGCCCCGCACGCGCAGCACACCAAGCGCAGGCCGCCGTTCAGGAGCGTAGAGGAGTACCCACAGGTTAGGATTAGGGTAGGGGATATTAGCCTGAAGGCCACGTTACGACCACAATGAGGGTACATGTCCAGGGAGCTTGGGTGGGGGATTGACTTGTCAGTCTTTATAAGCTACTGCTCTGAACTTTTACTCGATGTGCTCTTCTCATATGGCTCAGATTTATACATTAGCCCCTCTTTTTGACAGACGTCTTCAGCTTATTCTGGACTGTTCCAGAAAAAGGAAAGGCTGACACACTTCTGTAGCTCTTAACTCATCTTGGGATGGGCGGGCGGGCGGTGGTACAAATTCTTTTATTTTTTTATATTATTATAGTAGGTTGGAACAGAAAGGACGGCTTTTACCTTTGTACTCCCTTTTTTCTCAGGTTTTATTTTTTATTTCTCTTGACACTTTTGCGTCTGACGGATTATATGAATCTGTCGTGCGAGGAGTGTGCTTTAGGCTAGGGCGAGAACGAGGCATTAAACTGCTCTCTCCCTCTTTCTGAACACTTGTAAATGTAAACTCGCCGAACCATTTTGACAAGGTGTGTCCACCAGAAGGCTCTTCATGTAAGGTTTGAAAAGAAATAAAAATTTCTGATCCCACTTGTTCCATTGACCTTAGCAGTGCTGGACACAAGGCAGGATTCAGCTCAGGCCATTGGGATCGAGTACACTGGACAAGAAAAGTTTTGCTTCCTGAACCTTTTTTTTTTTGTTGGTTTCCTTTATTTCTTTAAATGAAAGTTTCAAGCTAAACACGAATGTTCATTTCAGGTTGATGGTATCATGACTTGTCCTGGGTATGACGTTAAACTGCATCCGGCCCTGTAAGTGGTCCTCCAACTTGCAGGGAAATCATGGGGGTTGGTGGCAGGACTGGCACTCCAGCCACCATAAAAAACATCAGCTCTGAGACGACAGAAAGGACTTTTTTGCTCTCCACTGGAGTAGCTCTGCTCGCATCATGAAGGGGTTGGGGAAAAGTCCTCAGGAGCCCTGTCCCCGGAAGAGTTGAAACCGTTCGAGAGCCAATTGGGATCAGGTCTGTTGCGGATCAGAACTGGTGTGGTGTGGAGGCGTCGCCCGCTGCACGGTATCAGGACAGAATTTGGAGAAACATGAAGATAACCTCCACGCCATTTCTCTAATTGTCATGCTCAAACAGGAAAGGACCTTCACCAGCTTGTTGCCAGACAGCGTTCTCCTGGCATTTGCCAAACCAAGCAGACTGTCGGACGGTGAAGCGTAACTCATCGCTCCTTAGAAGGTCTTTCCATTGCTCCAGTGTCCAATGGTGGCACATTTTTCTCTGCACTTGCTGCCACTTTGCATTGCTCACGGTTTTATGAAGCTCCAAATGCACGCTTTTTTTAGAGTTTGGATTTCAGTGCTGGAAACCGAGGACAGAAGATTTTGATGAGCCTCAGCACTCGGCGCTCACAGATCTTCAGTGTCTTAGCACTTTGCACCTGAGCTGCTGCTGTTGTCGCTTCTAGATGTTTCCACTCACACTAGTCTCCAGCAGACCCCCCAACCCCATGACCCTGTACTGGCCTAAGCGGGTTAGAAAAATGACTGACTGAGTTAAATTAACCTTTATTGAATTTAGCACATTTTATCGCTTAACGATGCGGACACATCAAATTAGTTCCGTTGAGTTGCGGCCGATTTGTACTTTGATGCTCTGATGGAGTCTACTTGCCCTGATATCTGCTTTTCGCTCGTTGCAATATTCTGCTCAAACTGACTGCACCAAGATCGGTGGGGAAGAAGTCCAAGTGTGAATGTAGAAAATGAATCTTTAGTGACATGTTTGTTGTGCGACGCTAATACGCTATAGTACAGAGAGATGCTGGGACAAGACTCTCAACAAGTTTTAGGTATGAACCGCAATGAGCAATATACCAGCGAGTTTACAACAGAAAAAAAGAACCAAAAATTTTTACTTTAACAAGGTTTTTGGACTCACCCTCAGGTCGTTCATTTTGGGTTGGTTTTTTTTTTTTTTCGGATGTTCTACTGTTTGTTTCGGGCACAAGCCCTGCGTGTAACGACCGGTGTTTTAAAAAGGTGGCGCCAAAGCTAAACGCAGTCACGGGTGCCTGGGAAGACAGCTATAGGAGGAGTCCAAGTTGGATTAGTAGTGTACGTGCACCGTAATGTCTCCGTTTGTATCTTCGTAACCTCGAGGTTAGGTATAAATGTTTTATTGTTTAGTATTTTATTATGTATATTTTGTTTTGAAGTGTAGGATTTCCCCACCAGGCCTGAAATGGTATCTCCTTATGTTTAGGCAAGCCGACCCTGGTAATGGAAAAGGCTTTATAAGTATAGTTGTCGCTGCAAGTGGGGTACGATCGTTCAGAGAGAATTAAGAAGGGTTAGGTAGTGTGAGGCACGCCAGACTCAATAGGTGCCTGGTGGCCGAGCTGCTGGTTGATGTAAAGCAGTGTGTTAGGCTCCTGAGGACCAAAAACGGCTCCGGAGATCTTTTTTGAGGAGTTGTTTTGCAGCACGGTGGCGCAGTGGTAGCGCTGCTGCCTCGCAGTTAGGAGACCCGGATTTGCGTGGAGTTTGCATGTTCTCCCCGTGTCTGCGTGGGTTTCCTCCCACAATCCAAAGACATGCAGGTTAGGTGGATTGGCGATTCTACATGTGTGTCCTGCGGTGGGTTGGCCCCCTGCTCAGGATTGGTTCCTGCCTTGTGCCCTGTGTTGGCTGGGATTGGCTCCAGCAGACCCCCGTGACCCTGTATTCGGATTCAGCGGGTTAGAAAATGGATGTCTCTCTCTCATATATATATATATATATATATATATATATATATATATATATATATATATATATATATATATATATATATATATATATATATATATATATATATATATATATATATATGGGGCGAGGTTCACCACTTTGTGAACAACTGTGTGGGCAAATTGTCCAGCAGCTTAAGAACAACGTTTCTCAGTGTACAATTGCAAGGAATCTAACGATTTCATCATCTACTGTCCATAATATCATTGAAAGATTCAAAAAATCTGGAGAAATCTCTGCACGTAAGCGGCAAGGGCGAATACCAACACTGGATGCCCGTGACCTTCGATCCCTCAGGCGGCACTGCATTAAAAACCGGCATCATTCTCTAAAGGATATTACCACGTGGGCTCAGGAATACTACAGAAAACCATTGTCAGTTAACACAGTTCGTCGCTACATCTACATGTGCAAGTTAAAACTCTACCATGCAAAGCGAAAGCCATATATCAACACCACCCAGAAACACCGCCTGCTTCTCTGGGCCCAAGCTCATCTGAGATGGACTGACGCCAAGTGGAAAAGTGTGCCGTGGTCTGACGAGTCCACATTTCAAATTGTTTTTTGAAATCAATAGACATCGTGTCCTCTGGGCCAAAGAGGAAAAGGACCATCCGGATTGTTATCAGAGCACAGTTCAAAACCAGAATCTGTGATGGTATGGGGTGTGTTAGTGCCCATGGCATGGGTAACTGGCACATCTGTGAAGGCACCATTAAATGCTGAAAGGTACATACAGGTTTTGGAGCAACACACTCTGCCATCCAAGCGACGTCTTTTTCAGGGATGTCCCTGCTTATTTCAGCAGGATAATGCGAAGCCACATTCTGCATGTGTTACAACAGCGTGGCTTCGTAGTAAAAGAGTGCGGGTACTAGACTGGCCTGCCTGCAGTCCAGACCCGTCTCCCATTGAAAATGTGTGGCGCATTATGAAGCGCAAAATATGACAATGGAGACCCCGGACTGTTGAGCAACTGAAGTTGTACATCAAGCAGGAATGGGAAAGAATTCCACCTACACAGCTTCAAAAATTAGTGTCCTCAGTTCCCAAACGCTTATTGAGTGTTGTTAAAAGGAAAGGCGATATAACACAGTGGTAAACATGCCCTGTCCCAGCTTTTATGGAACGTGTTGCAGGCATCAAATTCAAAATGAGTAAAGATTTGCAAAACAACAATAAAGTTTATCAGTTTGAACATTTGATATCTTGTCTTTGTAGTGCATTCAATTGAATAGAGGTTGAAAAGGATTTGCAAATCATTGTATTCTGTTTTGTGTCCTGCGGTGGGATTGGTTCCTGCCTTGCGCCCTGTGTTGGCTGGGATTGGCTTCAGCAGACCCCCGTGACCCTGTGTTCGGATTCAACGGTTGGAAAATGGATGGATGGATGGATTCTGTTTTTATTTACGTTTTACACAACGTCCCAACTTCATTGGAATTGGGGTTGTATATTTGGGTAAGAGCCTCTGTGTTTTTCAATTTCTACTTTATCGTCTTTCCTTTTTTTTAAATTAGATTTTGTCTTGTCACAGGATTATTTATACGTTATTTGTGGATCCTTTTACATCAGCAACGTTTTTTTTTTTTTTTCCTCTACTCTATCGTGGAATAATATAAAAACATCTCCCTCTCTCGTGCCTCTTTTATTACCCCCTCTGTCCTGGTCAGTCCCAAACTACTAGCAGGCCATCTGCTTTAGTAGACGCCTTGTGACAAGTTGCACTTCATGAAGCAGGTGGTCAGGCAGCTGCACGTAGTTTGGTGCTCTCGACATCATCGTCCTTGAAAGCCTTCTCTGCAGTTTCCACCGGCCATACAAGCAGATCTTCGAAGCACTCGTCACCGATGATGTATCCGATTTGCGCACCGACAAAAATGGCTTACTTAGGTCTTGGCATCAGTTATATGTGGAAACATTGGCCTCAAATATCAAAATCCTTTGCCTTCCTTGTTCATAAAATTTCATTTATGTTTTGGATGAAGAGGAAAAAAAAAAATGATCTTTGTTGAGTCGACAAGTGGTTTATGTGGCCTGGAACCAAATGCTTACGGAGATGCCAGTTCTTTTAAATGTGACGGCACTCTTTATCAAGGGAGTTCCTCTGACAGTACTTTGTGTATCCGAGCTGCAGTGCTGCGACTTTGAAGTCCTCACAGAGGGTCCAGTTGTAGTTGTTCTAATGTGTATTTACATTTGTAACGTGACAGGTAATCATAATAGGTGAAAATTTAAAGATAATTTTTGCGATCAACGGGTCAAAATCCATAAGATACCCAAAAAAGAAAAGTGTTAAGGAAACGAAATCTTTGCTGTCCAGCAGACAAACTAATCTAAGATACATGGTTGATAAGACTGGCTTATACACGATGCGTCTGCGCTGGGCCCCCCGCCAGAAGACTACATGACAAAAAATGTCAGAGACAGAGGCACAGCCCCAACACAGGGTTTTCCTCCGACACAGAGATTGTTCTAACGCTGCGGCACAGCAGACGTAGCAGCCGTGTATCCAAGACTGTGAATTTCAATGAGAGGAAGCTCACTCGAGTGCAAGAATGACGACACGAAAGACTGAATATAATGAAACAGGTCACCAAAATGCAAAGTAGGCATGTGCGATATACATCGTTTACGATTATATGTTAATTGCTGCTTTAAAGATGCGCAAGATTATATTATCAAGTATGTAACTCGCGAAAAACTCTAAAAACTAAAACTCTCCAAAATGTTTCCAGGGCATGATCCAACCTGCGAACGTTGCAACCAAGCCCCAGCCTCACTGGGTCACATGTTCTGGGCCTGCTCCAAATTAACATTATTCTGGACAAAAATTTTTAATCACCTGTCAGACAGCCTTGGACTCACAATCCCTCCTAAGCCATTAACAGCTGTGTTTGGGGTTCTTCCAGAGGGGCTTAAAGTGGAGAAGGACAAACAAACTGTGATTGCATTCACTACACTGTTGGCACACAGACTTATTCTGATAAACTGGAAGAACCCAAACTCTCCTCTTTTAAGTCAGTGGGAAACTGATGTGTTATATTATTTAAAATTGGAAAAAATCAAATACTCAGTTAGAGGATCTGTACAGACTTTTTTCAAAACATGGCAGGATCTAATCAGTAATATTTTAAAATAAGTTTATAAAGCACAGAGAATTTATTAATTTAGGTATTTTTACAAGCCTTAAATTTTACACCGTTTGGCTTGCTCTCTCTCTCAGGGGTGGGGATCGATCTGTTCTTAGCATAATTCTTTTTTTTGTAAAAACTTGATTGCTATGTATTGATTGTAATAAAATTAATAAAAAAAAAAAAAAAAGTATGTATGTAACTTGCTTTGCAAAAAAAAAAAAGGAAACAGTTCATTCACCAATGCAACAGCATATAGACCACTGCGTGTGCACAAAGCGAGTTGCGTAGGCGTGCACGTCCAGCAAGCCGCAAGTTAGCGTCGCTCGCTGCCTCAAAATGAGTGAGCAAACAGCGCCAGATGATAAAACAGCCTCGCCATCTACGTCGTCAGAGTTCATTGCCACTCGCATGGCAGTGGTTTGGTTTTGAAAAGACTGAAGTTGCTCAAAAGACGGCAATCGGCAAACTATGTGGTAAACCGGTTGCCGTTAAAGACAGCTCGACAACTAACGTGTTTCACCATTTGCGAACTAACCACCGCACAGAATACGAAGAATACGAAAAGCTTAAGGAGCCAACTGTCCAGCACAGGTCTAAAGTAACCAAGGTACAAGCACAAAAATACACTCGGCAAACTTTAGCGGACTCATTCTGCAAAAAAGTGCCTTACGACAAGAAAAGCAACAGATGGCATGACATAACAAACGCTGTGTTCTGACGATTTGTCCTACTTTGTCGAAGTATCCTACCGTAGTTTATTTAAATGGCAGATACGGTATATACACCGTATATGTTACACCCATCCGTTTATTGTAAGTCGTAACATTAAACTTATAACGTTATACCATATTATCATTTAACATGTTGTATTTAGATGTCGTCTATCAAATTTATGGAAATGCTAACATTTCTCAATTTATATGCATCATTTAATGCCCGAAAGAGACACAGCCGTGCATGGATACAATGGCCTGTACAAGATTAAAAGTCACACATGCAGAATATACAACTTATAAAATGTTGACAGTAAATACCTATGTAGAAAACTGTAAAAGGTTTGGTCTGCGCATGCGTAGTATCAGTGAGTAGATCATTTCGATGGGTAGGATGTTTCATCAGAACACCGTCACCAATTACATTGCAAAAGATACGGTGCCAATTCAAGTGGTTGAGAGAGATGGTTTTAAACAACTTTTGAATGCTTTAGACCCAAGGTACACACTGCCTGGCCGAAAATATTTCAGTCAAACAGCTCTGCCTAAGTTGTAGGATTCGTGTCGCCAAACTGCAAAAGGTTTCACATTTTGCCACATCAACGGATTTATTGTCAAGCCGACCATCCGAGCCATACCTCTCCCTGACGGTGCATTTCATTGATGAAAACTGGCAACTGCAAAGCTTCCGTTTGCAAACATCCTGCTTCCCACAAGATCACTCTGGCGACATCATTGTGCAAGGTCTGAAAGATGCGCTTGGCATCATGGTCACTGCGCAGACCGCATGGTATGCATGACAACAGACAGCGGGGCTAACGTGGTCAGTGCACTACGGATTAATAACTGGTAGAGGCTACCTTGTATTGGGCATAGGCTGCATATTGCGATTGGGGAGTAATTTGGGGTTCCTCTATAAAATGCAGTTTAGGTTAAAGTGATCTTATTTATTATGACATTTAAAAATACAAAAATACCTGATAAGTAAAGCTATAGATGACAAAAATATAATATAATTTCAAATAATACATTACATTATCTTGGAATTATCGTTATCGTCAAAGTCCCAGAAAATAGAATTTTTTTCCCCCCCCAGTATCACACACCCCTAATGCAAAGACCACCTGCAAAAACATCATCCGCTCATCAGGTTGGTCTCCTAGTCCCAAGAATATTACATTCACCCTTCCTTCACCGATTTTGGTGAATTAGTCTGACACTCCACTTTCTCCTTCTCAAAGTCAGTAATAGCAGACACAACTCTTCTTCCATCAGTAGTCTCACATCCTCTGCTGTAGGAGAAAGTAGGGTGAAATGACACCTTTTATTGGCTAACTAAATAGATTACAATTGCAAGCTTTTGAGGCAGCTAAGGCCCCTTCATCAGGCAAGGTGTCACATTGTTAGCTATGTGACATTAACCAAACACGGTCACTTACTGACTAGGAGACTATCGTCACACCAATCGAATGAGTAGAAACGGCTTTTGGTCGCTCACCACACACGCGGTTTCTGTACAAATTGGGCTTTAAGAGCCCCATAGTGGTTAGTGCTGCTGGCACTACAGATCCAACACCCAGGGTGCCAGTCCCATATTCAAATCCATTTTTGCATAGCACTTATACAACGTCCAGAAGTTTTAACAAGTTCACAGGTAAATGCAATTACAAAGTTTACAAAATAGTGTTAGGGTAAGTCGATAATTCTCCACACTCCTGTGATAATTTGGTTTGACTGTACAAGTTCAGCTTTCCCGGCGCACATGTCGACACGTGGCATGTCTGTAGGCCAGTTTCGACCTGGATCAGTTAGCTCTTGTTCTTTACTAGGAGTAAACATGGCCACTCCGCTCTCACGCCAAACAAGAACAGTGTATCTGCTTTTTATTGAGTGATGGTGTACCAGAGGCCAACAATCCTTGCTGGTTTGTCAGAATTGTTATAGACTCGCTCAATCTTATCATCTATTATGGACATGAAAGGGCATTCCACTCCATCTTCATTGCTAAGTACCTGTCTGACCATTTCTGAACTTCTCAATTTGTTCATAAAACACTCTGCTGTTGTAAAACACGGTCTCCATATTGTGCAGAAAGTCTTGTATGGATCTTCGCCTGTGTAGGTGTGCTCAGGAATGGGGCCTGCAATGGACTGGCACCCTGTCCAGGCTGTTTCCTGCCTAGTATCCTCTACTGGGATAGGCTAATAGCCCACCACCACCACCCTAAACTGGTCAAGGCAGGTTTGATAATCTTTCTATCACATTATCCAAAATCAGGTAGCCATGGTATGAAAACTCAAGACAAGACTTTGTGCGGCACCGTATCACGCCGAAATCAGTAGCACCAAGCCTTTACACTCATTACTCTGGGTGGAAATGTGTGATTTACAAATTATGTAGTTAAGCAGGTTCATTTTCGATGAAAACCCAGCTGCCAACTGCTACCAGCAATGTTCTTGTCATGTCTTTCCACTACCTCTGCTCCTCCAAGCGCAGCAGGGCCCTGCCTCTGGTTTTGACTCCTGCTCGACTCGCCTGACTGGAGTTGGCCTGTCACGTCTTGAAGGGTCACACAGGGTAACGATGCTCATCCACTCCTACTGCCTCTCAGGGCAATTTCACAGGTCAGTGGGCTTGATGAGCACAGCAGCATTCAGTTCAAGCAAAGGGGAAGGCATGTTGGGTAGAACAGTAGGGCAGTCGAGGGCCTGGCTCTCAGCCAGAGACCGTAACGTTTCCCTCCGCAGGCAGCTGTGTGGAAAAAAAACACTCCAGGCACCTGTCCGAGGTCCCACGTTTACATGTGCCGTGCATGCCGAAACCGCTTCAATTTTAAAACTTCAATCGTGATGGTCAGCGTCATACAAGATTTTAAAAATGTAATTCAGATACGGTTATGCGCAGTAACTGTACGCTGGTAGCTTAACGCTCATCAAATGTAAATTAATGGAAGCGATAATTAAAGAAGAGAACGAGCGGCACGTGTCTAGAACAGGAGTGTTCGTGTGCAGTTAACTTGGGTTCAGACGAGGAACTTCGCGCTTCACTAATATGCTGGAATTCTATGAGGAAACAACAAAAGCATACGGTAAGAGAGGTGCACGTGCAACATGTTACGTCGATTTTCTGAAAGGCTTCTGACGAGGTACCACATGAATGGTTGGTGATCAGACTGAAACAAGAAGGAATTCAAGGAGCGGTCTGTAGGTGAGAACAAAACTGACTCAAACACAAGAATAAAGGATTACGGCGAGGTGGAGCCATTTCAGAATTTGTTAAAGAGTCGTGTCCGTCTGGGTCAGTGCTGGGGCGGCTGCTCTCTTTTTAAATATAAGGGATGGGCCAAAAGTAGATATGCAGTATTTAGTCATACTTACCTATGGGCTTGTTTCTTTGGGGGGGTGAAGTAAAGGAGAAAAGTATTGAGAGGAAGCACCACACAGTGGATGAGGAACTGAAGGAGTTCACCGCACAAGCATTTATGGATATCGATGCTAACTGGAATGTGTGTGTCACAGAGGTGGGGACAGGTTTCAGGAATGTTGCAACATCGATGGAGGACATTTTCATACATCTAAGAGACTAAACGCGACCCAATCAGTAATGTATACCTAATTACTGTATTACTTATAAAATAAAAAATCATGAATGAATACTTTATACCTAATTTGGGCCCACCCTACACATAAATGATCTAGCCAAGAATAGAATCAATAAGCTGGTTAAGTTTCTAGACATTACTAAACTACGTGGAAGGGCAGAGAACGGGGAAGTCGCTAAATTGTTATATAGGGACTTAGAGAGGGTACAGGCTTGGGCAGATGACATTTCCTTACATTAAATTTCAAGTATTACATGTAGACACATTGGGTTTGAAGGAGGTCCGAAATTTGAAAAACACCCCTGATGAGAAAGGCCTAAGAGTCATGGTGGACTCATCGCTATCCCAAAGTACATGAATGCCGCAGACAGAGTTGATCGAGAAGGCTAATAGGAAAATCGATTATACAGCGTCATGATGTGTGGAGTACAAGTCAAGGGGGGTTATGCTAGTTATGTTATAAGGCACACGAATGAGGCCTCACCCGGAGTCCTGTGTGCAGTTTTGGTCTTCATATTACAAGAAAGACATAGCAGCACTAGAGAAAGTCCAGAGGAGAGCGACTAGATGGATTCAGAAAATGAGAGGTGTGAGCCATGAGGAGTGATACTTCTATAGTTTAACCCTTCATTTTCTGCTCCTTTAATTCAAATGGCTAGAACTTCAGTATCCCTCACTCAATATGCATACTCTACCCCTCAATATAAAGGTCAGACATTTAACTTGAAGAATTATATTGTACGTATGTTACAGCAGGATAAGCTGCAAAAGTCAGTAACCTTTTTACCAAATGATGCACTTTGAATGTTATTCTTATTTCAACAAGTGTTAGAATAAACCTGTAAACATCATAAAAAGTGTCAGTGAATGGGTTGGGAACACCCAGAAAAAATTGTGATGAAATATCTCCAATTAATATATGATACTAGGTTAGAATTACTGACAATTTTAAATTGGCTCCTTGCAGAGTGGGTGAAGGTGGGCCCTGGAATGGATTGATGATGCCCAGGACCACCACGACCCTGTGAATGTTGTTTCCTTGTATCTTTTCTCCTCATTCCAAGAAAATCTAAAAGTCCAGACCACTCTGTGTGTCCACACTTTGTGCATGCATGCTGCTTTGTGACCCTTGTGCCTTCTGTACCGATGCCAATACTAGCACACAAGAAATTTCAAACCTTGCTGTCCTACTTCTTATCTTTTGCTCAGCAGGGTATGGGAACTTGAGAAAGTACAGTCAAATTAAGAGGAAAGCACCCAGCTACCAAACCCCCCAAACCAAGGGTACTGTGGGGTCAAATTGAGGGCAACACCCAGCTGGAGGCTCCACCAAGAATCGGCCAATTCCTGCCGTCCTCCATTTACTCAAAGCAAGGCCCTAATCATCCAGGCTGAAGACGGATGATATTTAAAAGAATCAGAACTGCAACATTCAAAAAGCATTTTATGCAGATTTAAAAAGTGGTGACATGGTGCTAACAGGACTTGGGCTATACTGTACGCAAAAAAGCATTTTGAAGCCCACCATATGGGCCAGCTTCCCTACTACAGTTTTTGCTGCTGCTGATGTTAGTCATTATCAATCAGTTTTTCCTATTTAATGCCTTTCTGTATCTTCAGATTCTTTGTGTGTGTATAGCTGGAAGAGTCGTGTGGTATTTCAGGGCCTTCAGTATTTTGGAGATCGGGTTTTCCAAACCATAAGGTCACTAGATTTGTGGAGTGCACGTAAAAATGTACCTTATGAGAAGGATTTAGGAGTCATAGTGGACTCCACACTATCAACTGCCAGACAGTGTTCAGAAGCCATTGAGAAAGCTAACAGAATGTCAGGTTATATAGCGCCTTGATGTGTGGAGTACAAGTCACAGGAGGTTCTGCTCAGGCTTTTTAACACACTGGTGAGGCCTCATCTGGAGTACTGGGTGCAGTTTGGGTCTCCAGGCTACAAAGGACATAACAGCACAAGAAAAATGTCCAGAGAAGAGCAACAAGGTTGATTCCACGGCTACAGGGGATGGATGAGTGATGAGGAAAGATTAAAAGAGCTGAGCCTTTACAGTTTAAGAAAAGGAGATTAAGAGGAGACATGACTGAAGTGTTCAGAATTATGAAGGGAATTAGTCCAGTGGATGGAGACTGTGACTTTATAATGAGTTCATCAAAAACACGGGGACACGGTTGGAAACTTGTTAAGGGTAAATTTCAATCAAACATTAGAGAACCACAGACATTTGGAATAAGTGACCAAATAGAGCCGTAGACAGTAGGACTCAAGGGGCCTGCAAAACTCAATTTGATGTTATTTTCGAAGTAGTAAGTGGATAGGACTGGCCTGTTCTCATCCAGATTGTTCTAATGTTCTAATACTGGGTGAGCCCTTCCAGCTCTATGGAAGTAATAAACCATTACCGTTCTGTACCAGAATTTGATAGTGTTGTAACATTGCATCTCATGTATCACTTCTTCTGATTTGGCACCTCAAAATGACAAAAACTGCCTGCCTTCGTGCTTAAGTCTACGGAGACTGGCTCCAGCTCCCCCTACCCTACATCTGGATTAAGTCAAGACATTTTGTTAACCTCCAGATCATGCAAAACACTGCCTGGTTTACAGATACCTTTTAAGCCCACCTCAGCATAGAAGAAAACAGGAGTCCATAGTTGTAAGCAGACCAAGGACAAGAGGTCTCTGGGAATCGACTGCAGAGACATTTACTCCAGTGACGTACACAGGTCACTGGTTTTGTTTTTGTCGTCGAGCTCAAATGGTGGTACAAGCCCGCCATGGGTGGTTAAAAAAAGCCTGACTGGACACCTTAACAGACAAATTCTCCTCTGGCTTGACTGGATCTCAGAGGGCCAAACTGGAGCAGCTCCATGAGCATGACACTGATGTTGCTTACAATACGAGGTTAGGTGAGCTCTGCTGCACTTATACGACAGTAGAATAGTTTGTGCGATTTCTTCAATGAATTCTGGAATAGAATTTGACAGCATCTCCACCTGCAAGCAGAACCCGATTACGTTTTGTTATTTGGCGACTTACTGCTTTTAGATTTTGCCCAGATATATTGGTTTGTACATTTAATATTAGTTCCATTGCATAAGTTCATTTTATAGGTCACTCCCTGAAGTGGACCATATTATTAAGTCTCTCTGCAAATAATCGCCACCACTGCCACTCCATGCTGCCAATTGTTTAGTGGCTGCAGAAAAGCAACACGCAGCATTGATTTTTCTTCCTGTGCCTCTAGGCACTAAAAAGAAAACAACCCAAAACTATAATCATGTAGGCTTACAGATGATCTCCCATTATTGTGTGTCTCTCCTGTCTAGTTTACCAAAGCTTATAGGTACAGGTATAACCAGTGGCATCAACCGTACCGTGCAGTGCAGCCTTAGCCAGGCCTGTCAGTCTCACACAGGCACAGAGCTCATTGCCTATGCCCAGTGCTTACCATATGTGCAGGAGATGCACCAACTGACCAGCTCGGGCAAAGCCCCAAGGGGCCTGGCCAACCCATTTCTGTGACACAACTAAATAGTTGTTTGCTCACCACTCCTTCATCACCTCGGTCTTTGGCACATTTTCAGCTTACAACTGCCTGTGACTCGAGTAACTGGCGCATTTCAAATATTTGAAGAAAGTCAGTGCCCGAGGGGCCTGGGATGCCACACCCAAAGCAGAATGAGCATGTTTACCTGCTATCAGTGCCTACCATACCCAAGTGAAAGAAAAAAGAAAAAATGGTAAACATGGGCCTGCCCAGACACTCGTACCTTAACACATACTGGCCGAGAAAGAGCTACACCGTCCACTAGAGGCGTTTGGTGGAGTGGGTCCTTAATAATCACAATTTGATTACCAAGTCACATTTTATCTCACAATTACATTTTTTATGTAGAACAGTGGTCAAGAATGTTGTGTGGCCAATTTCTCGAAATCTGCTCCTGCCTGATAGCACAAGGGGTCCATATGAATGTACAGTTGGAGACGTGTACTCACTTAAAGACGAGTCCCCAGTAGCTTGGTCACCAATGAGTTCCTCAAATCAGCCGTAGTGTCGCTTTATTATTATAAATGTGGCTGGCACATTAGTTAGTGTTGCTGCCTCCCAACTCCAAAGTCCTGGATTCACATCGCGGTCTGTGTGTGGAATTTGCATGTCCTCTTGGTGTCTGTGCGAGTTTCTCAGCTGTCATTTCACAAAGACTCGCAGTTTATGTTAACTGAGGACTCTTACTTGGTCACATATAAGAGAGTGCGGATATGTGTAGGAATGTACCTTTTGCCCTCCCTATGATTAGTTCCTACCTTTTGCCCAGTGCTGGCAGTATATGAACTGGTTCCCCTAGATTCTGAACTGGATTTGTGGGTTAAAAGAAAAATGGATGGACAGATAAACAATTATATACGGATGAAGTGCACAGCACTACATTCACTGCAAAAGAGGTTACACTGAAAAGAATACATCAACCTGTATGGGCACAGACAGCAGGGGACAGGTGGTTCAGACAGACAGAAAAACAGTTAAGACGACAAGGAGATAAGAGGGGTCACCTGGTAGAAGATTGTAGATGGCTGGCATGCCAAAAAGGGTCAGTCCCAGAATATCCTAATGACAGGAGCTGCAATGAGGCATGAAGGAAGATGTTGTGTCTCGCTGTGCTATGTTGACACCAATGAGCAGGTGGTGGACAAGACTTGTGGCCACACAGATGAACATGGGAACTACCATTCATAGCTTGAACAGAAACAAGAAAGTGAGCCAGGTAGCCATGGACAGCTATACCAGCACATATGGCTTGATTCTGTCCAGGATTGTAGGAGGACAGAGGCCGTTTCACCAGGGCTGAGCTTAGGTAGTCCAACACCAGGCCTAGTCATGACGCATCCACACTCATACAGTCCAGTCTGGAATCAGTAATGAACCTAACCAGATGGGGCCTCATGTATAAACGGTGCGTATGCACAAAAATGTTGCGTACGAACCTTTCCATGTTCAAATCGCGATGTATAAAACCTAAACTCTGTGTAAAGCCACGCACATTTCCACGGTACCTCATACCCTGTCGTACACAATTTCTGCACTCGGTTTTGCAGACTGACGGCACCCAGCAAAGCAGTGCTACTGTTCCTGTGTGGTTACCCTTTCTTTTTTAGATCCTTATCCCTGACGCAGCTTTATAATTACACTGAAATTAACCGCATATTATTAGTTTAATGCATCCGATTGTAATTAACCTTTAACAATATAATGGTCCACAGAATGGTCAAATTATTCTAAATACCACAGCTGCTTTAGCGTTGTTACTCTCACTGCACCTTCTTTTTCTTCTTTCAGCTGCTCCCATTAGGGGTTGCCATAGCGGATCATCTTTTTCCATATTAGTCTCACTGCACCACTCGAAGCAGCTGATCGGAAAGAGAATTAATCGGTATAGAGCATCAAGCACACGCTGCCTCAGCCATGCGGACTATTGAACTGCTCTCACATGGCAAACACTTCAGAGCCTTTCCTGTACGGACCTCACGGTTCAGAAACAGTTTCATCCCAAGAACTATAAACGCACTCAATCAGTCCATCAAGTGCTCCTTGTAGAACTGTTAGTACTTATAAGTACAATCGCCTCACTGTAAACTTGCGATAGTTAAAATATTGCACAACCTGAGCCACTTTATAAAGCTCGTATTTACATACGATGACGATAACATTTTTAAGATGAAATGCAACAAAATATGTTTATTATACAGATAGACAGAGATAGATAGATAGATACTTTATTAATCCCAAGGGGAAATTCACATAATCCAGCAGCAGTATTCTGATACAAAGAAACAATATTAAATAGTAATAAAAATGAAAAAAAATAAAAATTAAAAAAGCAGACAATAACTGAGTATTTTGATAAAACTTCATTTAAATAATCTGTACAGTGGAACCTCGGGTCACAACTGTAATTCATTCCAAAACTCTGGTCGCAACCCGATTTGATCGTGACCCGAAGTAATTTCCCCCATAGGATTGTATATAAATACAATTAATCTGATCCGGACCGTACGAACTGTGTGTAAATATATAATTTTTTAAAGATTTTTAAGCACAAAAATAGTTAATTATACCATAGAATGCACAGTGTAATAGTAAACTAAACTAAATGTAAAAACATTGAATAACACTTGAACAGAGAAAACTAACATTGCAGGAGTTCACGCTATAGCCTTATGAACCGCTCGCTGTAAACACTTTTTTTAATGAGTTTTAAGCACAGGAGAAAAAAATGAATATTTGAAAAATCCGTAATTTATAAAAAAAAAAAACTAACCATAAACAACCAAGAAAACTAACCTTACATGAGTCGAGTTCTGGCATGAAGGAAATGAGGAGGAACTGGGTGGAGAGGAGATTACAGTTTTGAGGTAAAGTCCCTCTGCACGATGCACGTCTGACCGAGAACAATGTACTGCACAGGGAGAGACTGAACACGTACGTAAATCACCGGCGCGTACGAACTGAAAGGGAAACTGGCTTGTTTGTCACCCGAGTGTGTTGTCGTGAACAGATGCAAAAGTCTGGCAAACTTTTTGGTCATAACCCGATTTGTACGTGTTCCGAGACGTTTGACTCGAGGCTCCACTGTATCGTTAATAATTAAATATGTGAGGACACGGTGTCGCGTCGCTAGCAAGGAGCTGGCACACTGTTCACGGATTGTTCCTGCCTCGCGCTGTATGCTTGCTGACACTGGCACGACACTGGATGGATAGAATAATCAAACATGTACTACGAAGATATTTCAATGTTCCTTAAAAGTTTTGAAGAATCGGCGGTCAAAGCTTACAGATGGCTTAACGTCTGTTACAGAGCCAATTGTGTGGTGATTGGGTATTTGGAGAAAGAAAAGTAAGGACAGGAACTGGAGGTTAGTACGTTTGAAAGAGTACGTTTTCATCAGAGGTAGCACATGGTACAGCAAGCATGTTGAGAGAGACATGAACAATCACTGCTCCACCGTGTTCCCATGTTTAATAACATGCTTTAACTCCTATCATCATGAAAATGATACCAAGTATATATCTCAGTATTTTAAATGATTCAGAGAGCTGTAATATTACGAATGTAATGGATTCTGTGTCCTGTTGGAAGCACGTAGCGATTCACACACAGAGCACACAGAAGATCAAATACAAAACAAAGCATTTCACGTGCTGCTTTAGTTACGATGGGATTTGAGAAACTAGTAAATTAAACGATTTTAAGATGAAGTTTATGATGTTCTACTTAAATGACAAAATGAACTACGTGATTAAAGTGGACATTTCTTACTTTTTTCTGTGTCCTTATTTTTTTTTTTCTCTCTGCACCCTAATAAGCTTTCATATGACACTCAGATGGTGGGCTACGACTCGCCTTTTCACAGCAACTTTGATATGTGACAACTTCTTTTTTTTATTGCGGGCACTGTGCGACTTTGTGAACTTGAGCGTCTGAGTTTCTCCAACATGCTATGTCAATCGATCAACTTCCTTTTGTTGTTTATACCACTGTTTAAACCAACAAATAGTACGTTTGTCTTTGCCTCCACTTGGTATTCGCTGAACTTCTTCTATTTCCCCCGTGCTTTTGCCATTGTCTTTTCACAGAACGCTGAGCTTAAGGGCTATTTATATTGACTTGTATTTCCAAAGAGGCATAATTCTGGGAGGGGACGGGGCGGGACAGCAGGCGTGTGCACGTGCATTACTTTTTACACTGACCGGGATTTATGTAGCGGAAGAATGTGGACGTTGGCAGACATTTATTGAACACATACAAAACTCCAGGACATTGAATCTATGAAGCGGCAGTCTGCCATACCAGTATCATATATAATGATTACTACTTGTTTGGCTAGCGTCTTTATCCAAGGTGGCTTACAACATTTGAAATACAATTTGTTACATTCAGTTTATTTCTCCAGTAAGAAATGAGGCCGGTTAAGTGACTTCGTTTTAGCCACACATTATCAGTAGGATGTGAACCAACGAAGTCCAAGATCTTATCCACTATGCCACACTGCCAAAGAGCTGCCCAAGACAAACCTCTTAACAGTAAAAGCAGATTAGAAATGACTTTAGGAATGCATCCATCCTCTTACCCCTCTTAATCCAGTTTAGGTGTAGGAAGCAATGGCCACAATGTAAACAGCCAGTGTCCCCGATTTAATTCCAGTATTTTAGGTTGTATTCACACCATTGTTGAAGCCGTGTTTGTGGATGTACAGAGTCTACCCCTAAGCACTATGCATATAATAGAAAGAACTAATCCTGGATAGCACCCAGTCCATCACCAGGCTGGCATACAGATGCCCATCAGTCTAACCTAATGAGCTTTGGGATATGAAATATCATTCCATGTAAACGCAGGGAGAACATGTAATCTACACACAAACAGTGTCCAGGAATCAGACCCGGTCTCCTGGGACTGTGACACAGAAATGGCCATCGCTCCGGAATACACAGCTGCAATGGGCACACTTACATTTTTTTTTTTTTATTATTCATTCTTTTTTGGAACTCTGCTCATAACATTTTGTGCTATGAAAGGCTCTCTATACAGAGGGAAGCTAATTCATTTTTTCCCCCCCGCTCTGACTTACAGTTCATATCTAAGCCCCTTTCCAGGTACAATCCTGTCACTCTTGGCCCACCCTAGTTTAAACTGCCAGCACTCTAGACTTCACTCCAGATTTTCTGGCAGCTTTCTTTAGAGAGGGAGAGAGAGAAGAGATTAGAAATGTAAATGCAACCTTCACTTTACCTCTGTGTGACTTTCCCCGGGGAGGAATGAAACAGGAAACCGTGAGGTCAAAAAGGCACGACTCTTTGTGAGCTGACAAAGGATCGCTCCCAGCCTGTCATCGCCTCATTGTTGCGCATTGTCAAGGCGTGAAGGCCAGCTTAGGAAACACCTGTGTTTGTTGGTTCAAGTTTTCACAGATACAGGACATGCTGGGGGGGGTGAGGAGGAGGAGGAGGAGCCCATTGAGTGAGGCGTCAGTTAAACTTACTGCAAAGCCAAACAGACATTATTTAAGGAAATCAGAGCTTTGGATTTAGGTTTTTATTTTAAAAGCACACGTATACTTTTCCTCCAATGAAAAAAAAAAAAAAGCTAAATCAATCCTAATTTTTTGTAGGCCGTGTCACAAATTCAACACCTGTCAGAAGCCTGTGGTGGTGCCAAGGTCATCTTCAGAGATAATATCCCACATTGCCCTTGGACTTATGATCTCTGGATTCAGACAATTAACAGCACAGCACTATATGGGCAAACATGGTATGGTCTACAATCACCTACAATGGCTGCTCATATATAGCAAACAGTGATATATCAAGGTTTGCGTTTCCTGTATTTATCTTTTTGAGTGTTTAATGCATCTGAATGAATCTGAATACAGGGACACGGGGGGTGGATCTGCTGGAGCCTATCCCAGCCAGCACAGGGCTCAAGGCAGGAACCAATCCCGGGCAGGGTGCCAACCCACCACAGGACACACACACACCAAGCACACACTAGGCACAAGTTAGGAACCTAACCTGCATGTCTTTGGACTGTGTGAGGAAACCCACGCAGACACGGGGCAGGGAGGACCCGGGAAGTGAACCCAGGTCTCCTTACTGCGAGGCAGCGGCGCTACCACTGCGCCACCGTGCCGCCCGTGTTTAATGCAGATGTGATTTTTTTTTTTTTGCAGATGTTGTATATTCATAGTTATTCATTCTGAATTTCTGCAAAACACAAAGATGACCTCTCCCATGCTCAATCTATTATTTTATTATTACGGTTATTCAATCAGTCATTACACAGCCATTCATGACAGGCCTGTCTGGTGCCAGGTCCAAAAGGAAAATGCCACACCACCCACTACTGCCACCTCCCAGGAATTCTTAATTGATGCCAACACCCCGATCAGCCATCTTCAGGAGTGCCTGTTGACTACTCAAATCGGCGTGCTTACATGCACACATAAAATCACGTTAAAGTGAAATACCCGGTTAAGCCAGAAACCTGATTTCGCAATAATCTGAGTTTACACGCACAAGTCATTTTCTGGAGTTCTCCTTTGGTGAAACACTTTGACATCTTTATAAACTGTGTGAAATAAACAGTTAAACGTCATCACTTTTCCCACACTGTGTATTTTAAAATAAGCTTGATGCCTGTGATGCCATTTTCTTGCGTTGTATAAATATGTTTAGCCAAGCTGATGCTTCATTTAAAAGGTTTCAGTTAGCGGATTGCCTACCGCACACTCTTTCTGCTTGGCTGTGTGATTGAATCCCGTAAAGGATTGACATACCGATACGTCTGCGCCTTGCCTTATACTCTGCGCTGCTGAAATAACAACGCAAGTATTTTTACTTCAAAAAGAGGGGGCGCACGATGGTGTAGTGGTAGCGCTGCTGCCTTGCAGTAAGAAGACCTCGGTTCCCTTCCCGGGTCCTCCCTGCGTGGAGTTTGCATGTTCTCCCCGTGTCTGCGTGGGTTTCCTCCCACAGTCCAAAGACATGTGCATTGGCGATCCTAAATTGTCCCTAGTGTGTGCGTGTGCACTGGACTGGCACCCTTCCCGGGGTTTGTTTCCTGCCTTGTGCCCCGTGTTGGCTGGGATTGGCTCCAGCAGACCCCCCCCGTGACCCTGTGTTAGGATATAGCAGGTTAGATAATGGATGGATGGATGCGTCAAGGGACTTTAAAAAGTAAAATCGACTATGTAATGCATGTTACTTTTAACTTACTAACCTACTGGTCTTGAGATTGTGCTGCTAAGCTTAGCAAATTACTTCAGTCTATCAACATAAATGTAGAGGTTTCTGAAAAATTGAGACAGATTTTTTTCAGTCAGGAGAAGGAATAATGTGACTGTCTCATCATTTGCCTCTGGAATTGATGGCCATGGCTACTGAATACATTTGTGAAGCAAACACATGCACAGGATGCCAAGAGTGCAGTGGACACAAGCAGACTACACAATTTTTAAGGGTTTGCATGGCCACATAATCAGATTATCTGCAGAGAACTCTACTTCATTAATTAGGTTTCTCATAAGCCAATAACCCAATTTTACTAATTGGAATACGTTATTGACATGGTATTGTAGAAATCCGGTTTCTGCGAATAATCAGATTGTTGAAGTGCATACAAAACACTGGAGGAGCCCCCTGCATAGTACTTGGCTGGATGTGCCACAGGACATTCTGGACCTGAATGTCAACGTACGATAAAAATCAACACACAGAGAGAGAGAGTTTATAAAAAGAATAACACCAGTTTAAAATGTAGGCCTTGATAAAAATGAAACCAAACTCGGTTAATATACCAGTATACCAAGATGCAGAATAAATGATGGATGGTCCAGTGGGTAGCCCTGTGCCTCGCAAATCCAGCATCTTGGGTTCCAGTCAGTGCCTATGTAGAGCTTTCATGTTCTCAGTGCCCTTGTGGGTTTATATCCGATACTTCAGTTTCTCCCACCATCTCAAGTCAAGTTCACTTAGTCAGGTGACTCTAATTTGTTCCTGTATTAGTGATTTACAGTTGCTTCCTGCCTTGTCCCAGATGCTGCATGTATAGGCTCCAGCTCCCCAACAGCTCTGAATTGCATTAAGAGTTTCAAAATGTTAAAACAAAATGCCATCTATTTAGACAAAATAAATAAATAAATAAAAATTGGCCAGCAAGTTCTGCTTGAGCCTTTGAATTATCATCTCATCTCTGACCGATTTAAGGTATGTGGGCTGTAAAATTACCTTTATGAAATGAGGACCACTTGTCCACGAGCAACAGTGGTAGACAGCTGCCAAGCTTTTGTGACTCGTGTGCACTCATCCAAAGAAGCGGGGAGAACAGCTGCCTACTTTGCAACCGGACCTCGACACACACTATAGATAGTAGCACTTGACATGGCAGCACCTCCTATTGGGCTCACAGGGAATGGAAAACAAACAAAATAAAAAAACACAAAACAAAAAAGTCATACAAATGGCAGCAGGAGCCCATTTTGTTAGTTTAGCACTCTGATCCAGTTACCCCAGCCATTTTTCCCTTAATGCATTGCATACTCTATACTGTACATTTTTATCTTTATATACAGTGGTGTGAAAAACTATTTGCCCCCTTCCTGATTTCTTATTCTTTTGCATGTTTGTCACACAAAATGTTTCTGATCATCAAACACATTTAACCATTAGTCAAATATAAACACAAGTAAACACAAAATGATGGTTTTTATTATTTAGGGAGAAAAAAAATCCAAACCTACATGGCCCTGTGTGAAAAAGTAATTGCCCCCTTGTTAAAAAAACCTAACTGTGGTGTATCACACCTGAGTTCAATTTCCGTAGCCACCCCCAGGCCCGATTACTGCCACACCTGTTTCATTTAAGAAATCACTTCAATAGGAGCTGCCTGACACAGAGAAGTAGACCAAAAGCACCTCAAAAGCTAGACATCATGCCAAGATCCAAAGAAATTCAGGAACAAATGAGAACAGAAGTAATTGAGATCTATCAGTCTGGTAAAGGTTATAAAGCCATTTCTAAAGCTTTGGGACTCCAGCGAACCACAGTGAGAGCCATTATCCACAAATGGCAAAAACATGGAACAGTGGTGAACCTTCCCAGGAGTGGCCGGCCAACCAAAATTACCCCAAGAGCGCAGAGACGACTCATCCGAGAGGTCACAAAGACCCCAGGACAACGTCTAAAGAACTGCAGGCCTCACTTGCCTCAATTAAGGTCAGTGTTCACGACTCCACCATAAGAAAGAGACTGGGCAAAACGGCCTGCATGGCAGATTTCCAAGACGCAAACCACTGTTAAGCAAAAGAACATTAGGGCTCGTCTCAATTTTGCTAAGAAACATCTCAATGATTGCCAAGACTTTTGGGAAAATACCTTGTGGACTGATGAGACAAAAGTTGAACTTTTGGAAGGCAAATGTCCCGTTACATCTGGCGTAAAAGGAACACAGCATTTCAGAAAAAGAACATCATACCAACAGTAAAATATGGTGGTGGTAGTGTGATGGTCTGGGGTTGTTTTGCTGCTTCAGGACCTGGAAGGCTTGCTGTGATAGATGGAACCATGAATTCTACTGTCTACCAAAAAATCCTGAAGGAGAATGTCCGGCCATCTGTTTGTCAACTCAGGCTGAAGCGATCTTGGGGGCTGCAACAGGACAATGACCCAAAACACACCAGCAAATCCACCTCTGAATGGCTGAAGAAAAACAAAATGAAGACTTTGGAGTGGCCTAGTCAAAGTCCTGACCTGAATCCAATTGAGATGCTATGGCATGACCTTAAAAAGGCGGTTCATGCTAGAAAACCCTCAAATAAAGCTGAATTACAACAATTCTGCAAAGATGAGTAGGCCAAAATTCCTCCAGAGCGCTGTAAAAGACTCATTGCAAGTTATCGCAAGTTATTGCTGCTAAGGGTGGCCCAACCAGTTATTAGGTTCAGGGGGCAATTACTTTTTCACACAGGGCCATGTCGGTTTGGATTTTTTTTTTCTCCCTAAATAATAAAAACCATCATTTAAAAACTGCATTTTGTGTTTACTTGTGTTATATTTGACTAATGGTTAAATGTGTTTGATGATCAGAAACATTGTGTGAAAAAACATGCAAAAGAATAAGAAATCAGGAAGGGGGCAAATAGTTTTTCACACCACTGTAATTCAGAATGACCTGCCATTTCTAAATGAATGCCATCAATAGAAGGTGAAAGGTGGATTTCCTTATGTGCACCAACTCTGTAAAGACATGTGCAGGGCCACCTTGCATTCAGACAAGTTTCTATCAATCTGCCTAGAGGGAGCCTGACTGAAGCCAAGCAACAAAGGTGTCACAGTTGTGTTAGAACCAATGGGGGCCCAACATTTCCTATGGTCTGTAGAGCCGAGGGGCCGTGTGCAGAACAGACGGCCGCCACTGTCTGTCTCCAGTAAGCAAACAACTTTCTGGAATCCTGGCAGAGTTCAGCACAGTTTGCTGAACTTGGATGTCTGTGCAATGGCCGCCTACCTCAGTCCTGAAAGCTTGGACTGTAAAATTACAGGTGACATCTGCTGATCTCCCAGCACTACCTGTGATAGGCTCAACATTTCTCCACACCATACGCTGGAGAATGTGGGTTTTGAAAAAGAAAATGACCTCTCTTTAACCATCGATTTCCTAAACACACTTATCTAGATTAGGGTCATAAGGAATCAGGAGTCTGCAGGCATTGTGTACAAGGCCTGAGCCTCAGTTGCTTTGTTACAAAGCGACTTGCTCCATCCATATACTATAGGAGAGTAAGCCAATAACAATCCACACTTTTGTGATAATATTGTTTGGGTGGGCTGTACAGCTTTCCCCACACAAACACACACACATATATATATACAGAAATGTGGTGCATCTGTTATTGCAGTGCTCAAGTTGTGACCTTGATCAGCCAGTTTTGCCTTCCTGTTTACTAGGATTAAAACATGGCTGCTTCACTCTCCGTTTGCGCCATAGACGAGTAGCAAGCAGCAATCTACATTTTATGGACTGTACCGGTGTTAAAATCCATAAAGGCTTTCTGCACAATAAGGAGACAACGTTTAACCATGATGGAGGGTTTACGAATGGATTGAGAAGTTCAAAATGGTCAGGTGAGTGTTAAGTATGAAGGAGTGGGACGCCTATCCACATGCCAGGATTCTGATGAACAGATAAGGATTTCGGCCCCCAGTTTGCATTCAGACCATAATGATCACTGCTCTCGGCCATGTTTATTCCTAGAAAACAAGAAGAAAAACTGACTGATGAAGGTCGAAACACGAGTGCCGTGATCTCCAACACCTCACATTTCTACATGTGTGTGGGGAAAGCTGTGCAGCCGACCCAAACCAAATTAGCACCAATGTTATGGATATTGTTGACTTAACCTAGAATTTCTGTATATGGATGGTTGTTTTAGGATGCTAGTAGTTCTGTGTCTTGTACAATGGATAACACAGTAATCATGATAGTACATACATTTATAGAATACAACAACATAGTCCTGAACTGGAGTGATGATTTGAAACTCCCAGCTACAGCATACAAATGTGCAGGAGCAACTCATTCATATGAACAAATTAAAAGCAACGCAAGTCAGACAGAGACGGGGGCTCTGATTTCCTAAGGGGCATCAGTAATGTAATCCATTGATATTACTACACACAGAAAGCTGCAATGGAAATCAAATGAGGTTACTGTGCATTTATTTTATATTATTGCTTTATTGTCAAGGAAGGACGTCTTAAAACATAAGAAAGATGTAAAGATTGAATCATGTGAATATCTTCAGCTGGTTAAAAAAAACCGTGGAAAGATATTTTATGGTATGAGAATTTTCTGGTAAAAAAAAAAAAAAAAATCCCTATCAATCAATCAATCAGAGGCAATTAAGTTTACACACAGTGTTTCCCCGGTTTTCAAGGATATTGCAGGTGAACTTTTGTAATCTGAAAATGTAATCATGATTAAATGAGGGGAAGAAAGGAAAAAAAAAAAAAAAATTATGAGCTTCTAGGTTCCCAAAACGGACACCAAATTCCATTAAGGTGAAGACAATTGCGCTTCAATAATTAACAGTTTTCCAAACACACTACACAGAGGCGTTCTCCCTTGATTAAAAACTCAATGGCTGTGTCTTATACCACAATGTGTTTGTTTAAAAATGCAGACATTAGACTCCGTTTCCGCCTTTCGTCCACACTACCAGTGTTTTTAAACCCTGAAAACTGAGACTTTAGCAAGTGCTCCCCAGAGTCATATATACTTTACCGGTTGGTGTTGCAATATGGATGGCACAAAGTGTGCACTTTTAAAAAGTCATACTCTAATCTCACTCCGATTTGCCTGTGCTTATGACGTAGGCCTTCCTCAGTTGGATCCTGCTCATTACAGTATTTCATTCCCTGATTGGTCACGTATTCCAGTATAGCAGAGGTACTTACCAGTTTGCATCTAAATTGCGTTTTGTAATATTTGAATGCTGCATCCATGCAGAAAAGGCAAATTTACCACTCGCTGCAGTTTTGCAGTAAATCCTGCGGCTGGTGGAGTTCCCGTCCCTTCAAAGAGATTGTCTTGCCGATGCAGACATGCCCAGTGTAGGCGAACGTCTAGGTCATGTGTTTTTGTGTATACTTTTGTAAACAATGTGAAAACGCTAGTGTGGATGAAGACCGTTTTGGTGTAAAAATACCATTTTTAAATGAAAAAGTAATAGTGTGGATGGAGCCAATAATAAAGTGTTCATCAGCTTCCATTAACTTCATTTATGGCTACTTTTTGTAATGAACACTCACCTTTGAGAGCAAAGCAAATAGATGATACTCATTGTTTGTGTTCAGGGTTTGTGCTTTAATTCAAATAAATAGATTAAAACAAACAAACTATGAACAAAGGAGTGGCAGCATTTTTACTGTGCGCTAGACGGGGACTGTTGAACTCCAACCCCAGACTGTCCATGTCTTCTACTGCTAGGGAAGGGAACATGTCAAAGATGAGGACTCTGATGCAGCAGGTCCACCCAATTCTCTCTTAGACTAAATATGCACTTCTCCATATTGGGAGTGGACAGGTTCTCAGTTGGATAATACAGTTGTTCTGATTGTCCTTATAGGGACATTTATGGAATACTAAAGGCATATTTTGGATGTGGAGCAATTACTTAAAACTCCCCTTCTGCTACTTTACTCCTTGCAACATAACCTTCTCCTCGTGAAAAAATAAATTTCAACAGGGTAGTGCTTAAGTAATAAGAAAACTATTTTACGTGGCACCTCTTTATAGTGAGCACTATTTCAAGGGGCGCTACAAGTACAGAGCTGATCATACAATTATTACAAAACAGAATAGGCAGGTTAATGGACTCATTCAGGGTTACACAAGAAACTTAAGGCCTTTATTCCCTGGCCAGTGTTACTCAATCACCAAGTAGTCAGTGGGTCAGTAGTGACCATTGCAACCCCGTAACACCCATCCGACATTATACAGTGTTGTACGATATTTCCACCCATTTCTAATCGTGTTCATTTCAGCTTTTCTAACTGTGCACCTTTCACACACACACATACACCTCTCACCTTGTGGTCTGTGGGTCGCCTAAGCTACATAACGAACTACAAATATGAAAAGTGAGATTATCAAGTGTGAAGATGGCTAGGCAGTGACCAAAATATTCATGGATGTGCAGTTCACTGGATTAATAGTTAAGACTACGGACTTAAATGGTTTTAAAAATGGCAAGGCACCAGAGGCTCTGGCAGGAGTAGAATAGTGGGTTGTAAGCCTGTTTTTCCAGGCAGCAGTGTCAAAGGCATATCAGCAATGGCCACAATCCAAAACCATTCAGCCAGTGCTTGGTTTCTGCTTATTTGTGCTGATGGGAAGACCTGGACATAAGGGAAAAAAAAAAAACAAAAAACTACGGAATCATCATCCCAGGTATTAATCATAAAGGCTGTTCATGGTGTATGCTGGCTCACCTAAACACTTGAGCAACACAGAATATCTGAAATTCATCGCTAGTCAGGCACACCCCATCATGGCAAAAGCAAACACATCTGCTTTATGGCACAAGTTTAGGAATGCCCTGAATAAGCTCATGAATAATTGGAATGAATTCAACTAAATGCAATGGCTTTCCCTACTCAAAAAAATCTCAGTCCAACAGAAAAGACAGAACAAGTTATTCAGAGTAGACCACCATCATCTAATTAGTAACAAATATGAGAAAACCTGCAGCTGAAGTGAGGGAGTTCATGTCCGGCAAAGTTAGGTTCCTCTATGAGCAAATGAGGAGCAAAAATGGGAAAGTGGTCACTCAGCACATTAACTGGACCTACTAACACGGCCACAGCAAATGTGGCCCACTCCTAGCAGTCTAAGTGGATTGAGTACATTCTCCTTGTGCCTGTCCAGATTTCTCTAGGCACTCAGGTTTCCTTCCCCTTCTTTTTCGGCTGCTCCTGTTAGAGGTTGCCACAGAGGATCATTTTGTTCCATATCTTCTTGTCCTCTTCATCTTGCTCTGTCACACCCACCACTGGCATGTCCTTTCTCACCACATCCATTAACCTCCTTTTTTCCCCTTTTCCCTGGCAGCTCTATCCTTAGCACCCTTCTCCCAATATACCCAGTCTCCCTCCTCTGCACATGTCCAAACCAACCCAATCTCGCCTCTCTGACTTTGTCTCCCAACCGTCCAACCTGAGTTGACCCTCTAATGTCCTCATTCCTAATCCTGTCCATCCTTGTCACCCCCAGTGCAAATCTTACCATCTTTAACTCTGCCACCTCCAGCTCGGTCTCCTGCTTTCTGGTCAGTGCCACCATCTCCAACTCGTATAACATAGCTGGTCTCACTACCATCCTGTAGACCTTCCCTGTCACTCTTGCTGATTCCGTCTGTCACAAGTCACTCCTGTCACTCTTCTCCACCCATTCCACCCTGCCTGCACTCTCTTCTTCACCGCTCTTCCATAATCCTTGTTACTCTGTAATGTTGATCCAAAGTATTTAAACTCATCCACCTTCGCCAACTCTACTCCCTGCATCCTCACCACTCCACTGACCTCCCTCTCATTTACACACATGTATTCTGTCTTGGTGGTCCTACTGACCTTCATTCCTCTCCTCTCTAGAGAAGATCTCCACCTCTTCAGGGTCTCCTCAGCCTGTTCCCTACTATCGTTACAGATCACAATGTCATCAGCAAACATCACAGTCCATGGGAACTCCTGTCTAATCTTGTCTGTCAACCTGTCCATCACTATTGCAAATCAGGGATCGGCTCTGAGCCCTTTCTAATGTAATCCCACCTCCACCTTTAATGCATCTGTCACTCCTGCCGCAGACCTCACCACTGTCACACTTCCTTCATACATATCCTGTACAACTCTTACATACTTTTCCGCCACTCCCAACTTCCTCATACAACACTACAGTTCCTCTTGAGGCACCCTGTTATATGCAAAGCCAGAAAATGGGCGGAGCTCTGCATGTCCTTTATAGTAATGTGAAGTGTGGTGGGGGGAATGTTGGGCAGCATGGTGGGACAGTGGTTAGGTCTGCCGCCTCACAGATTCAGCATTACGGCTTTGAATGTCAAACTTGGTTATGGTCTGTGTGGCGTTTCCTCATTCCACATATCTGTGTGGGATTTTATCTCGGTTCTCAGGTTTTCCTCCCGCATTCACAAAAATGTATCGGTAGAATTTAGATTTCCAAAATTGGCCCTGTATGAATATGGGTGTGTGGCTCTGCGATGGACTGGTATCCAGTCGGTTTCTGACGATGCTAGGTTGGGCCTTAGACCTGCGCTACTTGAATCTGAATTAAGCACATCTAATAATGTTATATTATTAGGTCGAGCTCCTCACAAGCTTCAGCGAATATTGTTGGTAATTTGAATTAAAGTCTACTCTCCCACACCTCTTAACGTGAACCTCTTTGTATGAGAATGATTTTATATGAACAATGCATATTTTATGTAATAACAAAACACTTGTTAACGTGGGGAAGTACAGACAAAACAGATAGCCCTCCCACCATGGCTAGACCGCTTGTTGGCAGACACTTGTTGTGCTGATGTTTAAATTTTAACCAGTGAATCTGACCTCTGTATTATTTTTTATTTACCTTGGTATGTGTGTTTCTGTCTGGAAGTGCTGCATATTATGCAAGATCCTGTTGCTGCATTATCTTCATAAATGTTTAAGTTTAAGCAAGCCAAGCCTGTATATAGGAAGAGCTCTATGTGTAAATAAACTGAAGGTTTTAGGACAGACACCACAATGGCAGGGACCATAACACAGACAGTTCAAATACACCATCAGAATCATTAGAATGATACCAGTGGGGTTTCATATTCGGAATAATTACTGTAATAAATATACATGCATTCGCAAGCCTGATTCTGCCAATTCAGGGCAGTGGTGGATCTGAGCTATTCTTAGCAAACATTGGAGAAAAGCCGTGTGCGGGACGTCGGTCCTTTGTAAGGCTCACACTGGGTCAATTTCCAATTCACCAGACTTGAATGTCTTTATAGAGATGTGGGAGGAAATGTCTCAGAAACACGGAAAGAACTGAAAAACACCAAGATTCAAAGCCAGAACTACGGCTCCAGGAAGCGTCAATGCGAAGCAATGCAATAAAATGACTCTTTAAAATTTTATAACTAACATCCTTTTAGAAAAGTTGCAGTTTCTAATCACAGACCGACATGTGGCAAAAAATAGGAATTAAAAACTACAGGAATCCATTCATGTCTGCATTTTCTGAGACTGCTTTCCCAACACAAGGTGCCAGGAACATCTGATGGCAGGTCTATGGACTAGGACTATGGGTGGAGACTGCGGTCCCTGAAGAACACGAGAAGATAAACCAGAATTATTGGCAATTACTTTTGCTTTGTTTTGTTTTTGAATACTTTAGAGAGTGAATTATGTGATCTAATGCTTCTTATGTGAAATTTGCACTCTAGAACACCACACAACATTGGCCTTGTGATTGCCAGTAGCTTTGTATAGTACTTACACTTTCATAAATCATAATGAGCAAGATCTTTAGTATGCCTTTTGGAAATGTGATCTATGACAATACTGTTCATTTTTGGATAGATTCTGTAGTTGAGCCAATCTGAATTTAAATATTCAATGGGATTTGACACGTATCACAAAGCTGTGGCAGTAAATCAGGTCAGGGCATCCACCTTTATATCTGTGCCCATTCCGTCTTTGTCGTGGGGTATATAGCAGCAACTGTAAAAAAGTAGGGCTGTTAATTAAGAATCATTATTATTTTAGAATGGCAAGGAAAGACCGATACATTCAAAGAAAATAATCTAATCTATGAATGACAAGATTGCAAAGGTCGCTAGCACTGCTGGCTCATCTATTGGGCGAGTATATATTTAAATCCCTCTCCCAGTCATCATCTCCTTACACTCTGCAACTTCTCTCCATGTTTGGGTGAGGGTTTTCCTTCAGCTATTTTGGTTTTCCTCCCACATTCCAAGGGGATACAGAGCAAGTTCATTAGCAATTCTAGAATTTTCCATTGTAACCTAAGCTGACTTCTAGTCATTGGTTATGTCACATTTGCTGACTGCCCTTGCTGATCTTGTTGCCAGACCATATTAGTTTACACGACTTAAAAATCACATGTCACAGTTAGCGACTTAATGCCTACCTTCCAGCACAATTGTGCTCACCAATAACGTGCTGCCCAGCAGAGCCAGTGTTGTACAGTGGGTTAACAGGTACAGCGAGTTCAGCCATAGTGATACGTAAAAACACAACACAGATGAGCTTCTCTTCTTATCATCCTTATTCCTCGTCACTGCATTCTATGCATTGTACTTCTGGATGAACATTCATTGGTTGTTAGCTCTCACGCACACAAGCTTACCCATACGACTAAAGACAAAATTAAACCAGTATGATTTTGTCAGAGCGAGTTGCTGGGCATGTCATATTACGTGACTGGCTTCACGGGAGGTGCACCGCCGACTGCCTCGCTGCCATTATATAAATACACCCTGCAACTAACTGAGCCCTCCCGATTCTGATGGGATAACATGCACCCATGACTGACCTGGACAAATAAAGTACAAGTGGATGGACTAATAGAATCTAGTGGTTATGAAAGTCAGTGGAGGACAAACACAGCCCTAAATGCCATGACAGAACATTAACTTAAACTTATAATTTGGTATAGAAACGGAGCCCGGCAGTATTGCTTGTAGTGGGCAGCAATAAGCACAGTCACTCCTGTACATGCTCTTGTCATGTAAACCTCGTAAGGATGATCGTAAAACTACAACTCCCTCACAAACGGTCATTAAAGACAAAGGTGATTTTCTTGGCAGCACACTTGTATCATTATGTCAAACAAATGAGGCAGTGATAGCAAGTGCTATGGCGGTGTCGAAGGTTTGGAACGCAACCTTGTAAGACTAGCTTATGGGACCACTGTAGTGCTCCACAAAGTTAGTAATGGAGACTTGGAAGAATTGCGCTAGGTTAGTGGGAAAATGGACAAGCAAACAAGGCATCAATACATGTGACCGAGTCTATGAAGAATTTAGATGCACTAAATATAAAGAGGTCACTCAAAAAAAGGTTTGAAACTTGGGCAACGCAAACCATGCAGCAGTCAAACAAATGAGAGGACATGCAAGACAAAGAAACAAAGACTTCACGTGATGCTTGTCACTTTTGTGATCAGCCATTTTCAAGGTTGGTTTTCTAATGGCTAGTTTCACTTATTGCAGATTTTGCCTTATTTCTTACATTCTGGATACCACCCCGTGTTTTGTCAGAATTATTATTATTATTTCAGTGGTCATCCTGGTTCCACAAATAGTGCTGTTGTTCTACGTGCTGCATGTGTTTATTTCTAAAATTATACTGCTCAGGTGTTAAATGTGACAATGTGATTTAATCCTGTCAGCCATGTAAGGGCTCGTTTATACTTCACGCTCAGCGTGAAGCATTCCCAGCGTTTGATGCGTTTTCTGAGCAGGTCCTCAGAAATGAACACAACATGTGTGTGAGTTGCAGTCCCAGCAAAAAGTCAGGAGGCGCAGTGTGATAAAAGTTGGAATGTGACATCAGAGTCTCTGTTTACCATCTACATGTGACCGAAAGCCGCTGTGCGGATCCTACGGGATCAGTGCGAGCGCTTCGATGTTTGATGTGGTGAAGCAAAATGGCGACATACAAATGCATTTGTGGTGCTTTTATATTCAAGCATTGCATATTCCCAATCGTAATGACACGATACATTTTAAAAGTCTCACATACCATCATTTGCGCTGTCTTTTTTTCTGGAGCTTCCTCCTGACCTGACAGCAGCCATCACCACACTGAACACATTACATTTATGATGTTCCAGCTCTCTGCACATTTAGAATCCTTAGATTTATACTTGATATCACTTTTGTGATAAAATGCATTAAAGTATGTATGTTACATTTTACAAATAAATCGTTAATTTCATTTAATTAATGAATACTGTTAATAATTACACACATGGGGGTGACAGTGGCGCAGCGGTAGTGCTGCTGTCTCGCAGGGAGTCACATCGCTGGTATTCCCAGCCTGGAGTTTACAGGTTTTCCTGCTGTTTTATGCAGATGCAGATTTTAGTCAGTCAGTCCAACCCATTAGGGTCACGGGAACCAATCCCCAACACAGTGCGCAAGGCAGGAACAAATCCCGGGCAGGGTGCCAGCCCATCGCAGGGCACACACATACCCACACACCAAGAACACACTAGAGTCAATTTAGCATCACCAATGCAGCTAACCTGCATGTCTTTGGACTGTGGGATGAAACCCCACAGACACGGGGAGGACATGCAAACACCATACAGGGATAACCTGGGAAGTGAACCCAGGTCTTCTTACTGCGAGGCAGCAGCGCTACCACTGCGCCACCATGTGCATGCCATATGCAGATTTGGTGACACTAAAATGACGCCAGTGTACGCGAGTGCTTGTATTCACCTTGTAATGAGCTGATGCCGCGTCCAGGGATTGTTTCTGCCTCGTGCCTGATGCTTGCTGGAATGGACAGATCATTAAACATCCTTTTCAGACATATTGCGGTAAGGTGTCATCGGAATTTAATGGCTGTTCCAGGCAATTCGCAACACAGTGAAGCCGGACCGGTTCTCACCGTGATAATATCTCGCACTGCCACCTGGTGGATTCCTCCAGATTTACGTAAAGTACGTGCACAAGTATAAACAGTACAATGATTGCGCAGCAGGAGCGTCCACTGGAGTACGCATTGCGACGCGCGAGTTATATACCTGGCCTAACAAGCCTTTTAACGGTGTCTGCTGTTAAAATATAATGACTGACCCAGACTTCCTTTCAAGGTTTCGGAATTCCTGACAGATTTCTGACCAGTCTTCTCCATCAATAGAGGATAAAGAACATTAACTTTTACCTTGATTCCTAGCAGCCAACATCTTTAGTTAGGTCTTCTCTCTGTCTCTCTGCTTTCATCTCCTTGATACATCTGATTTGACTCCTTCAGTTCATGGCCAACAGGAACAGCACTACAAAAATCTGGTCTTAAATGGCATAATAAGGGCTTTACCTTATCTAATTAAAAATTGTTTATGGCTCACAAACATGGTTTTAAGGTTATTTTGCCTTGATTAAGTTTATATTGCATACTTAAATTTAGAAATGAATAACAGAATGAAAGCAGAAAGTAATAGAAACGTAACATTCTCAAACCAGCATAACCCAATTCAGGGTAGTAAAAATGTGACATGGAATATTACTCACTGAAAACATTATGTTCAGACACCTCCATCGTTAGTTTGCCAAAGACACAAAAATGATGTCATCCTTGTTTTGTAATGCATTGTGGCCTGTAAACATACTGGGTTTGCTGGTTTCTGCACTGTGGCTATGGAACTGACAAGCCCGACATGGCTAACTGCTTCCACATTCTGCTAAATTTGCACGATCATCAAGTTTGTCATCATTAGCACAGTCCTTGCCATCTGTTCAACAATTATGATTAAAAAAAAAAAAACACTGAGGAATATTTTAGTTTTGTCACTATTCATTTTTTGCCTTTTTTTTTGGAAGCTTATGAATCCATCCTTTAATGGTCTCTGGTATGTAATTCAGTCCCATTACTACGGGGTCTCCTATGATACACATATGGGGATTGCATGCAATTTAAAAATTAAATTGTAACAGAAAATAATGGAATGGTCGATAATTAGGTCATTCTACGTAGTAACAAGAGGTTTTTTGAACTAAATGCAATTTATTCAACGACAGGTTTTACATTTGGTTTTTCATTCATGGATATCTACGTGGTGTGGTTTGCAGCTTTTTACGCAAGGCTTACAGCATTGCAAATCGTACTCCTCATGGCCAGACAGACAATCAATTTGACAGTTTTTTTTTTTTTTATATAAATCCTGTGCAACTAAAAAACTATTCACATTTTTGTTTTATATAAAGATATTCAGATTAGGTGGACTGATACTGCATAAAATTGCTCAGATACGTATTTATGTAAGTGTGTGTTCACCCTGTGATGGGTTGGTGTCCTATGCAGCCATTGTCCCTACCTTGCCCCCGGTGCTTTGCCGGGCTAGGATCCATCTTCACCGTGACCCTGTTCTAGATAAGCAGGTTTAGAAAATGGATGGTTAGATAAAAGGGCCTCATCCACTGCCGAGGGCTCTAAATTTGACCTGGCATGAATAAGCGTGTTCTGTGCTATTCAGGGTAACGTCCTACCTTATGACCAGTGCTGCCAGGATAAGAGCCAGCTTCCTGTGATCAAAACTGAAAAGGTTACAGATGGATTATTTCTTAATGTACAGTATATTTACAACATCATCCCGATTAAATAGTGCAAGATATTAAGTGTATTTTATCATAAACAACATTAAGCGGTAACCTGTATTTAAAAAAGCCACGATTAAAAATGGTGATCTGACAATTTGAGAAATGTCATCGTGCAAGCAACAGCTGTAGTCAGCAGATCATTCGAGAAGATTACAATTGGGAGTTGTTACCAGGTTGACAATCAGGGCTGACATCAGTTATTATTTTTTTATTTTTATTTTTCTATTTATTTTTTTCCTGCTATTAAAAGTTTTACTCTGTTGGCCTAGCTCTCTTTCTCATGTGTGGGGGTTGATTTGTTTCAAACCTAGTTTTGTGAAACTTGACTTGCTTGTATGAAGTGTTATTTGATTTTAATAAATTCAATAAAATGTTAAAAAAAAAAAAAAAGAAAGAAAAGCAACATTAGCGTAGGACTGGCGAATTCCCATTTGCACTGAACTTGATGTGAACTGTGAGGGCTCACAGCTCTGGTTGTGCTGGTGGTGTTCTGATGGGATTCTTGTTCAATCAGCAGGCTGCGTAATCCTCACCGCAGATACCCATACCCCCCTTCCCACACCCAAACCCCTGGGCTGCCCACATTTCCCGTCTTTACATGGAGCCGCTTCTCAGGGGACATTAAAGACTCTGTCATCACAGTCGTTCAACCTAGACTTATTTCCTCCGTCTGGCTCTACTACTTTAACTTTTCCATTATTTAATGTGCCCCGAGTACAAAGCACTCATTTAGAAGACAGGCTTGGGGCTCAGATGGAGCTGATGGAAATTTGGATTTTTGCTTGCATGAGGCGGGGTACTTGGAAAAAGTCTATTTGCAATTCTTTATTTAAAAGTCGACGTGATGCTGGCTAAGGATGTGGCTTCTCCTCAAGAAAAAAAAAAAAAATTGTAGTTGCAGTGATGCTCTGCAAGTTCCATTTAAGCACAGACTTCATATGCCTTTAATATCAGATACTTAGCTTCAATCACTCAGCTGTATTACAAATAGCGCTTCTCCCACTGAATACTCCTAAATAACCTAATCTACAGATCTGGATACCATTATCAAAAATCTCCTCCATCACCACCAGGAGGCGCTCTATTGGAGTACATTTAGCCACAAGCTCATTCCATCTTGGTGAGCCAAGAAGCGTCTCTCGGGGTCTTTTCTGCTCATTGCTATCAGGCAATTCAATGCTTCCACATGTACTGTACTAGTTACGTTTATTTTATTTACTTACTTATCGATTGATTGGCTGTAATATCTGTCCTGCGAGTCTGTATCCTTGTTTTGTTTCTGCTGCTGGATGCATCTGAATTTCCTCATGTGATTAATAAGTCTTATCCAATCTCTTACACTTCTGGAGTGCCAACTGTTTGGACAGAAGCACATAGTGAGCCAAGAATGGCACCTACCTTTGAGACGTTAACTATGGGGCCACACTACCCGATGTCTAGAATGGGCGTGGACTGCAATTAGGGTCCAAGCGGCTTTGGCACCAGGGTATACAGTGTGGAATCAGACACAAAGCATCAGGGACATAAGGTAAAATGAGAGAAGGAGCACTCAGAGGTGTGACTTTACATCTCAGCTTGGTGATCTGCGTACAAAGTGACAGGCAGCCTTTCATGCCTATAATTATGGAGAGCATGTCTAGAAAAACAGAACAATTGCTTTGAAAGGGAAAGGACTGTAGGTGCCAAATGGCTGAATTATCTGTGACTAGCTGTGCAACCCACCTTAGACGGGTTAATATCCAAGCAATCAATGTAGATCTCAGCGTTAATGTTTGCAATGCACACGTCTTGGTTATAGGAGTATGGGATTTGTAAAAGCAGTCCTAATGACAGTAATGCACCATCTGTTGGAATAATGAATGCAATGCATTTTATTACTAAAAACGCTCGTGACGCGCCAGCTTTTGGAATGTCTGAGACATAGCAACCAGACGCACACAGACACTTTTTTATTAAGGTGGATAGTGAATTCAGCTCAATGTGCTTGTCTGGCATGAAAGAAAAACATCTAAAAAGGGATGTCCGCATATCACTCCTGGGGGAGCAGATCACTGGGGAAGTGCACAAACTCCTGGGTCATGATATTTGAAGTCAACAGCTAAATGGGCATGGAACTGATGTGGAACACACATGTAAAAGATGTATCTGTCCATTTATCATATTTTCAAACCCATCTTATCCATTTGAGAATTGCAGATGATGGCATCTATTCCGTCAGAGTTGGGCTCAAGGTAGGAACCAACAATGAACGGGCCATCACTTCACCAGCAAATCCCAAAACAAGTGAAGAGAAGGTTGCTTAATGGAAAACAAAGCTGTCAAGAGCAGAGAAGAAGCCCAATGTGTGAGTGTAAACTTCTTCATACGTAGACACAGACACTTGAAAACAGCATAAACAATAAGCAGTAGACAAATGAAATGTAAAAAATACCAAAAAAAAGTTAAAATCAAAACACTCTGTCTTAGTTTTAGTTGTCATACGAGTCTCTGGGGTCCCAGAGATTCAGCATCCTGGGTATGAATCCTGAGCTGGCTCTTTCTTTCTCACTGTGGACTTTTCACAGTCTTAATAGGCAGCGTGGCATAGTGATGATTAAGGCTTTGGAGTTCAAACCTTGCACTTGTAGGTTCAAATTCTGCTACAGACACGGTGTGGCCATAAGGGAATCACTTCACCTGCCTGTGCTCCAACTGGAAAAACCAAATAAAATGTAACCAGTTACATCTCAGATGTTGTAAATCACCTTGCATCAAGGTGTCAGCCTAATAATAATATTCTCTCCATGTCTGTGTGGGTTTATTTTCAAGGTCTTCCAAAAATGTGCACGTTAGGATAATTGGCGACGCCACACTGGCCCAGTGTTTGTGGAAGTGTGCTGTAAAATTGACTTGTAACCCCACCAGTGTTAGTTCCTGCCTTGAACTGAAGCTGCAAGGAATAGGCCCAGGACCCTCTCTACTATATGTAAACTTTGTGCATGAAGCGACTAATATGTGAAGCAAATGCACTAACCATTGTGTCACCCTCTCAATTTTACCATTTCTCTTTTGTTTTATGATCATATTATACGGCGCCTTTCCAAAAGGCAAAGACTGGTAATGTGCGAGTGTGTTGTACTGGTGAGTCGACCTTCTAATGGACCGGCATCTCCTCCTGGGTTGATTCCTGCCTTACAGCCCATGCAATCCCCTCCCCATAACCCTAGCATGAATTAAGACTGGTTAAGAAAGTTATGTACTGGTAATTTTACCCTTTGTGGTGTTACAAAGTTGGCATAAAACAAACAGTCTTAGAATGGTTTTTGTGAAAAACTTTCCAAGTCTATTCAAGTTAGTTCCCATCATGAACATAAGTCACAAATTAAATTTAAATTCAAAGTTAGTTACAAAGTCACAAGTAGTTCAAAACGCACAACAGGCAAGTAGACAGAGCCAGTTGGGTATTTTAAATTTGTTTTTAAACTGTGATGGTATGTCACACAACTTCACAGTCCCACCTGTCTGGTCACCATCTGTGTGCAGTTTGCATGTTCTCACCACCTGTACGTGGCACTCTAGTTTCCTACCACATTCCAAAGACATGCAGGTTAGGCTAACTGGCATCTCAAAATTGAGGCAGCCATCTGATGGGTTGGGCCTGCCTCGTACCTCATGCCAATGATATAGGGCTCTGGCTCTCCAAGGCCTTGTATTACAGCGAGTATGTTAAAAAAACAGATCGGTGAATTAGAACTGGTGCATACCACCTAATATAGGACATATTGGGATTAAGCAGAGGGCATCAACATGATGAACCATCCTTGACACAGAAACCTTTAAATCCCATAACCCCCTGGCTAGCCCAATACAGAGCATTGCAGGTACACCCTTAAGTCAAAACTGAAATCTTGCAGGAAGACCTCACAAAACAGGGGTGACCACTGCATGCCAGAGGCCATACAAAGAGGCTTTGGGCAGGAAGGTGCCAGTCCAAGCAGAATTAAATGAGAACTGCACTACTAAAGTTCTGATGAACTGGGAAGTGAAGTATGTGCAAAATAATTAGATGGACAAAGAGGGCCCTGTAATATTTAAAGACAAACACGTTCAAAAATATAGAAAAACAGGAATCTGTACAAGCTCCAATCTCCACAATCCTTCAAACCATCTTCATCATTCACACAGAATCTCCTGGGCTAGCAGTGAAACAGTGCTGAAAGCTGCAAGAAGCTGAAAGGAACAGACACACAGAATAAAAAAGAAAAAGAAAAGAAAAGAAAAAGCTGCCAAATCCTATTTAGGCAATAAAACAGAATTCATTTTATCACATCAGTGGTCAAATAATCCTGAATCAGACAAGAAAAGCAGAACAAAGGGCCTTTTTACTTCTTTTAAAGCTGCCCCTTGGCTGACCTGCCTTGTTGTGCAATGCCATTTGGGATAAGAGGTCACTCTGTGATCTGATTGGCCAATGTTTCACTTGCTGAATGGGGTCATGACCTTAAGGCAGACTTTTATGATTATGATTGGAAACTGCTTGACCAGTGCGGCTGGAATTCATCCCATTCTGACAGACGGGCAGGCAGGGGGACAAAGCGAACAGAGCCACTGGAGCTTATAGGTACCGACGTAAACCTGGTAAGCAGAGGGACGTACTGCAGGCAATACGGGGATAGGAAGGTGGCGGTGGGAAACTGGAAACTGTAGGGAGCAAAGCGATGTTTGAAGTGTGAAAATATAACTGGCAAAATAGTCAGATGCACGAAAGATGTGATGGAGGGAAGGGAGTCAATATCACTTGAGCCCATAAATAATAGTGGAAAGGCCAAACAGAGATTTATGAATTTGAATTCAGTCGGTCACAGGTGGGAGAACAGCTGGACTTGCTGTAGGACCAGGCTTCTTAATCTGCGAACTGCCCTTTGACAAGGTTGACACCGAATGATGTGAATTTTGTTGAGCCTACAAAGAGCACGGTGATTGTGTTAATATGAAAACACACCATGTATTAAAAAGAAAAAAAAAACAAAAAACGAATTGCCTCATTAACACACATGAAAGCCACTAAAGAAAAGACAGCAGGTATTCTCAAAGGCACAGATGAAATTACAAGACAGAGTGGACACTGCAGTGCTGATTAAACAGCTCCTCAGCAGCATCATCTATTCTAGGCCCCCTGGGAACCTCAGGTACAACTTGTATAGAGACACGGAGAAGTTAGTCGTAGATTTCTTTAGTATGAACATGAATCAAACTTTTTAAAAATAGCCTGAAATATTGTATGTGTTGTTAGTAAACTATGACACAGTAAACACTGAGCCATGAAAGGTTTGTTAAGTAATTCTCTGTCACAAGGCAGCTCAGAGTCCAACAGATAAGAGGAAGCAAAACTTTAACTACACGCGGCAGCAACTGCATGGCTTTATGAGCTGACCCAGAAAATGGTGTAGACGCCCACTGGGAATCCGGGATTTTCAGTAGGAGCCCATAAAGAACTCGTAAAATCTGTTAAGTTACATGGTGTTTGCATTTCTCCTATGAATGTTTCATTTGTATTGAAATGGCTTTCCTGTGGAGGAACAGTATACATGACACAGTGGGCTCAGCAGTATAACAAGACGACTGTGGAGTGGAGCGAACAGAGAGGTAACATTTAACTGGAATACAATTTTAGTCCAGCATCTTATCCAAAAATGCTATCCTGCCAGATCACTTCTTATTTCATACTGATAAGATAGTAATCCTCACTATTGTGCCCTTCTGATGGCATTCTAGTAAAATCTGCTATTTGCCTTTGCTAAATCATATCAGTGCTACACTGTACACTGTGTCAAAGGCACTATGCAAATATAAATGTAAATGGTTAGATAGAAACAAACTTCCAGTTACAGAATAATGAAAGCAGATGGCCCGATATACGTATGAAGCCACAGGTAGAGGGGATGTTGTGGGAGGAACAGCACTGGCCTGAAAAGCTACAGGATGTTATGCTGTACGTTCTTGGTTAATAGTTGAATTGGTTCCCCACAAAGGCGCTATATACTGTAAATGTAATTATTATTTTACCATTCGCACTAACAATTCTGTTCAGCAAATTAAGCAAGTCCATCAGAAACTAAGTAAAGTCTCAAATGCTGATGAGCAGCCACTTGAGACTATCTAGTATTTTTATAGACACCTTTCAGGACTAAAGGGAATCTAATACAAGTGCCGATACTAAAAAAAAAAACAAAAAACATCCCCAAGCGAATCAGTCTAAAACTAGGTGTGGGCTAACAGCTGTAATATCATGTGGTTACAGGTTTACGAGACATCATGCAAAACGGGAGTCAATGAAGAGGCATGAGGGACTCTGAAGAGGGTGGATAGTAGTAGGCATGCAGGTGAGGCACTTCTGGACTTGTGAGTGGGCTGAATAGCCTGGGCTCAAATGTCCCAAATCAACAACTTTTGAGAGTGCACGGGAATACCATACCAGCATTTGTTATTTTTGGTCATACAATTGAACAAGGAACAAAGAAAATCAGATCCAAGAAGACACTGGGGCAAAATATAACACAACACAAGCACTGCCGGACATATAATCCAGTGAATCTACTATGAGAATATGTGAGCATGCTGTCTAGTCACACTGCACAGATCCTGTTCAGTCACTCAGGAACGAAGTCAGGTCACAAATGCCTAAGGGCAACCACTTGAGCTCCTCTCCTATTAAACTAATAAACCAATCTATTGTTATTTTAGACAGCCATCTGGCAGGGCTAATAATCTAATGCAAGCGCTATACTACTACACACAATCGCCAAGCAGCCTTACAGGTATGCCTTTCTGTGACTTTGGTACCATTCATCTCCCTTTACAAGAGTTTTAAATGCTCCTCATAGCACGGCACAGGAACAATTGTGACTAAGGACTGACTGGTACTCAAATGGCAATATCTTCCAATGTTCATTTTGCAGGGGAGATTGCCATCTTTATGGGGGGCAGTGTATCCAACCATTAATGTGTCTGAAGGCAGACACCCACCAGAGGAGATTCCTATTGCTACTGACGATTTACAGTTCTTAGGTTAGTAAAAGGGCCAGCAGTTCATTTTGAACTGTAATGTAAATCTTTCTAAATTCTAATTGAAAATCATAAATATACAAATCGGAAAATGTCAGTAATATAACTGGTTCGTGTATAATTTGATCAAAACGTCCTTGTCCGCTAAACATTTCTGTAGCAAAGCTGAAGGCGCTATATAACGGGGTCGCAGTGTTATTAACTTGTGATATGCTTAAGATCGCGGCAGTCTGAAGGCATTCTGGAGATTTTCTACCCCCGCCCTACGCGCAAAATTTAATGTGAAACACACACTGTTCTTCGGATCTCGTGAACTTCCTTTGACACCTTTAAGTAACTGCACAGGAGCCAACTCGTCTCACGTCAATACGCACATCCCCTCGACACAACACTAAACCCCAAAATGTTCGGTAACAGTGCTTCTCACGATTGCGGAGTGTAAGATCGCACACTGAAAGACGCTATATAAAGCCGACTTGACAAGCGCTCTGCTACGCGCACTTCCCAAATGAATGCGAAAATCTGACACGTTCACGGTGCCGCTTCTCTTCTTTCATTTGTCCGAGTCGGGCAGAGAGGGACACTAACTTCAGACGTGGCGTCAAGCAGATCAAAGAAAAATCCCGACCTGTGAAGGGACCCCGAGTACGCCGTGCGCTCTCCAGCAGCACCCGCGACCACCCCACATCCGCCCAGCGGCCACTCACCTTTTTAGCCCCCTGCTTGGCGAACTCCAGAGCCAGGTGACGCCCGATGCCTCTGCCCCCGCCCGTGATAAGCACCACGTCCGCACTCAGGTCACGCAGCCTGGTCGGCAGCAGGAGTCTCGCACCCGCTTTCAGCAGGTAGTACAGCATCTGTACGGGGAACAACAGCGCCGATCCCAGGCTTCTCCAGTCCATTTTGCAGGTCCTGGTTACGAGTAAATTTAACGCTATCAAGAAGGGGGGAAGCTCCAGCCCCAAGCTTGGCACTCCGAGGCCGCTTTCCATGCACGCCGGCTTCGCGGACTACCCCTCACCTCCTCTCCTCTCCCTCGTCGCTTTCTCTCGATGTTTCGCGGCGTCTCTCAGGCGCTCGCCGGAAAGCGGCGGGCTGAAGTGTCCGAGGGCGACGCCGTGCGCATCGCCTCGCTAACTTTGGAGCAACTAAGTGACAGTAAATTAGCCAACGCGAGACGGTCTCGGCTCGGCAGGGTCCCGTTCGGTGTGGCTGCGACTGCAGGTAGGAGAGCGGGGAAGTTGCACGGGGCGTCCTTCCTGCGCGCTTTATTTGTCGGCGGGCCGGCTTCACTTCGTGCGGTGCTTCGAGAAGAAACAGGAGGTCCCTGTGTGAGCGCGCACAGGAACGCTGACTGCTCCGAGTGTCTGCGAGTGGCGGCTCTGCTGGCAGTTTTTATAGACCATTAATCCTGATTGACAGTTTAAGTGTTTGGGAATATTTTACTACTGAGTTGTAAGCGGGGGCCTGCTTTTGGGCAGCACGCCCACCCCTCTGGACCGACCTCCTCTGGGGCACTGTGCGGTCGCACCTTGGCCCCAGCTGATGGAGTGCTGGGTGGGCGGCGAACAGTGCAGGAGAGGCGCCGGTGGGATGACGTGGTGGAGGGGGATAGAGGTGCGGGCAGGCGACGGACGGACGGACGGTTGGAGGTTTGAGGTGTTAAGGGGGGATTTTAAAACAGAAGGGTGTCTGGGACGTCATGCAAGACAGGATTAAATGGACAGGCATGAGGGACTAGGATGCAGTCATTCATGGGTTAGTGTGGTGCATCGATGGGCAAAATGAGAAATGTATTCATTTAAAATGAAATCTCCAAATCGACGGAGTGTGGAGAAAGCGAAGGGGGTCTCAATAGTTTGTGAATCCACTGTATACCATTGAACAAAATGAAGTTACTACAGGGCAGTACTGCAAAAACCAACACAGCATAAAAGAAGCATTATAGGGCATAAAACCAATGAAATAATAGCGATAATATTTGTGTACTGTTGAGAATGAAATAATATAACAGCCTCTTATACTATTTTAGGGGTCTGTCCCCGGTCCTTTACTTTTTCTGATTTATATTAACAACAGTGATCCCTGTGTAGTGTGTAAACCTCTGAAATTTGGACACAATACTGAAACTGGAGGAACGGCAACTGCAGAAGAAGCAGCAAAAACATTTCAGACATTGGGCCAGTGTAGGACCTGCTTGGACAAACATATTATCCCTATGTGGGCAGTCCACAATGGCCCAATTGGGATTTGCACATCGGGGCAATACTCACCCAGTCGGGGCAAACAGGCAGGGGACCCATATTTTGTCATGAATCTGAAAAGTCCACACCTTACTAGTCCATCCATTCGTTTTCTATACATACTTATCCGGGGTTGTGGGGCACCTGGAGCCTATCCCAGCAACCAGTGGGCACAGGCAGGAACCTCCCTTGGGCAGGGCACCAGCCCATCACAGGGTGAACACGCTCACACACACAGCATAGGGCTAATTTAGTATCACCAGTAGTCCACTCAACCTGCATGATTTTTTGCACTGTGGAAGGAAACTCCGTACAGCAAGGAACCGGGACATGAACCCTATTCTTCTTATCATGAAGGAGCAGCGCTACCTCCTGAAGCTAAGCATTTCAGATCCAGCAAGTACTTGGATGGAAGACCATCTAGGAAAAACTTGGGTGGCTGCTGGAAGAGGTGTTGATGAGGCCAGCAGGGGATGCTTACCTAGTGGTCTGAATGTGGATCCCATTGTCCCAGTGCAGTGACGGGGACACTGTACTGTAAAAATGACGCTGTCCCTTGGATGAGATGTAAAACCGAGGTCCTGACTCTCTGCAGTCATAAAAGATCCCTGGGCATCCTTTGTAAAGATCAGGGTGTATCCCGATATCCAGGCTAAGCTGCCCACCACGGCCTAGTCATTCTGGCCCCCTAATCATCCCCTATCTCTAATTGGCTGTCTCTCTCATAACTTCACCACCTAATAGCTCATGTGTGGTGAGCGTACTGGCACAAAAATGCCTGCTGTTGCATAATCCAGGTGGATGCTGCACATTAGTGGTGGTTGAAGTGGCTCCTCATTCACTATGCAAAGTGCTTTGAGTAGTAAGAAAAGCGCTTTCTGTATGGAGAATTATTATTAGCACTACGCCACCCCTTAGTAGGCCTTTCCTTAAAACCTTGTTTTAGTGTTCTAGCTTTTTGATCAATTAAATGTCTGTTTGTATAATTATGAAGATTTACAATTTTTTACTTAATAAGAAAAAGAATACAAAACCACAATACTAATGTGGTATGTAAGCTATTTATTCTTACTTTGCATTTATTGGTATTAATGCAGCATTTTTTTTGTGTTTGTGTTCAAATTGTTATTTATGCATCTGCTATCAAAATCTAACATTCACTGCATTACTTACTCTATGACAACATTAAGAAGTCAGAAACTATGGTCCGTGTCACCAAGCCATCACTGCACCATTGAGGGACTTTTACTGCCAGTGATGAACCTATTTTGGATCACTAGGGGAACTTTACTAAGGGCCTCCTTGTAGCAGCAGCCCACATTAAGCCGGTACAGTGTCTAGTTGGGTTTTCCCAAGCCCACACTTCCCATGGTCTGCCCACAGGGAGCCACTGTGTGCTTGTTTGCTGGGCAATACAAATAGAAGTTACTTTTGTATTGCGCTCTTCACTGAGTGCATTGGCAGAGCTCTGTGAACAAGTCTCAGTTAAAATACAAATATAGACGATACTAATTACAAAATACAGAACTGGGACATATAGAAATACAAATGTGTTAAAGCACACAGAGAACAAGGTAGAACTGATTAAACATAAATGGAAACCAGCAATACCTGTCCATTAATTAACTGATGAAGTACGGTTGACACCACTTTTAATAGAGAAAGTCAATAGTAAAGTCACAGCCCTGAAAACCACAGCCAACTGGCCGCCTACACCCTCCTGAGTTTTCAATAGTGGAGTAAAGTTCTAAAGTTGTTGCACTCGGACTATGTAATGCACCAGTAAGACCACATCTGGAGTACTGTATGTAGTTCTGGTCATCATGCTACAAGAAAGACATAACAGCTCTTGAAGCTGTGCAGAGAAGAGCAACCAAATGCATACCAGGACTTAAGGACATATTCTACTCTGATAGACGTAGCTAATGAAACCTTTTAGTCTCAAGCAGATGAGACTGCATGAGGATGTAATCCAAGTCTTCAACATCCTCAAGGGCATTACTAAAGTAGATCCAGCAGAATTCATCCTGGCAGTGACTCAAGAGCATCAGGTCAGGTTGGGGAACATGTACTGGTACAGCGCATTGATGAAACAACTCGAGATCCTGGTTGGCAACCCCCCAGGCAAACACACAGTCCAGTCCCACCCTTCAGAAATGACCCTCTATCTGCCTCAGCCAAGTGTTACGTGGGCGACCTCTTGACATGGTCCAACCAGTCATGTCCTCAACAATGAGGATCCTGAAAGCCAGATCACCCTCAGAGAATCAAACCACATGGCTGTAGTACACCGTAACCGACACTCCCTAACAATGCAGGTAATGCGTCTCATTCAAGACTCCATGAGCAACCGCTCGTTCGACACAAAGTCAAACCAGCGGTGCCCAAGGATTCTTAGAAGAGACACACAATCAAAGGTATCCAGTCTTCATCTCGGGTCACCTGATAGTGTCCATGTCTCACAACTATATAGCAAACAGGGATACACCAGGATACTAAAGACTTGGACCTTTGTCCTATTGCAGAGATATCGGGAGAGCCACACACCCCTTACCGGTGACCTCATGAACCCCCCATTCTCTCCCAATCTGTCTACTGACTTCATAGGATGAATCCCCACAGACCTGAATGTCACTGCCGAGGTAAGTAAACCTCTCGACACGGTCGACATTCCCTCCACAGACAGACACACTGCTGATGGCTGTGCCCAAGAGGTCATTAAAGGCCTGAAATCTTGTTTTTATCTAGGACGCTCACAAGCCCAGACAGTCAGACTCCTCACTCAGTTTCTTGAGGGCCCCATCAGAGCCCCTGTTAAGTCCATGAAAATCAGAGCATTGTTGGCAAACCAAGATCCAGGCCTTTAATGACCTCTTGGGAACAGCTATCAGCAGTCTGTCTGTCTGATTAGAGAGTGTCAACCTTATCAAGAGGTTTACTTACTTTGGCAGTGACATTCATGTCTCTGGTGACTCTTCCTATGAAGTCAGTCGACGGATTGGGAGAGCATGGGGGATATTGAGGTTGCTGGAAAGGGGTGTGTGGCACTCCCGATATCTATACAAATGGAAGAAGGTCCAAGTCTTTAGAGTCCTGGTGCTTCCTGTCTTTCTATATGGTTGCGAGACATGGACGCTATCCATTGACCTGAGATGCAGACTGGACTCCTTTGGTACTGTGTCTCTCCGGGAAATCCTTGGGTACCATTGGTTTTATTTTTTTTTGTCTGCTGACTGGTTGCTCATGGTGTCCTGAATGATGCACATTACCTGCATTGTGAGGGAGCATCAGTTACGACACTACGGTCACGTGGCACGTTTCCCTGAAGGTGATCCAGCTCTTTGTTGGGGACCCAAGTGACTGGACCAGGCCATGGGGTTACCCATGTAACACCTGGCTGTGGCAGATAGAGGGTCATTTCCAGAGGGTGGGACTGGACCGCGTCGGGATCCCAAGTTGTTTAGTCCTGTAGTGGGTGTGGCAACGCACTGTACCAGTGCATGCTCCCCAACTTGACTTGACTTGCTGGCAAAGTCAAGATCAGTGAATCTTGCTTCACCAACAGATACCCCACGACCATGCCCAACACCCAGTCCATGCAAGCATTGAACAGAGTAGGAGGAAGAACACACCGCTGACGAACCACAGAATCAACTGGGACATCAGTGGCACTTAGAGGTAAAAGAATTTAGGACTGCTGCCAGAAATCACTTCTTTACCCTAAGCGTTATGAGAACCTGGAACAAACTACTATGTAGAAACTTTGACAACCTTTAAGGAAAATCTGAATGAGATGTTGGGATATGTTTTGTTATTAGCTAAACAGATAAGTCTAATGGACTAAACGGTCTCTTTTCCTTTGTCAAATTTCTTATATTCTTAAGGAAAAAAAGCTGTTCTTGAGTTTGGTAGTTTTGGCTTGCAAGCTCCTCTTCCAAGGGTGTCTTTTTGCTCTACTAACACAACTGCTTACTGTAAACACTCTGGATGGTGGACAGTAAAGTGCTGATCTGATGATGGCCTCGGTCAGAGACAGTGCACTGATAAAACTGGGTGATGGATGTCCAAATTTTCTTGGCCTCCTTATAAAGCAGATACGCTGCATTTTCATTATGTGCGATGTATTGAGGGTCCAAAAGAGGTCTTTGGAGAGAACTCAGAATGCGGAGTGGTGGCTCTGAGGCTAGGAATCTACACTGGTAATCGGAAGGTTGCCGGTTCGAATTCCGTAAATGCCAAAAGGGACTCTGCTCTGTTGGGCCCTTGAGCAAGGCCCTTAACCTACAATTGCTGAACGCTTTGAGTAGTGAGAAAAGCGCTATATAAATGCAAAGAATTATTATTACTGCCTTCACCACAAAATCCTTAATGAACAAGGGAGTAAGGGAGTTTGGATGGCTCGTGTCCTACTAAGGCAAATCATTTTCTTTGTGTGTTGTCAACATCTGGAAACAGGTTATTCACTGGATAGGAGGATGGATGGATGGATGGATGGGGTGGTCCAGGTCCAAAATCAGCATTGAGTGAAAAAATTACATCAGCGCATAAAGCCAAGAGAGAGCTGCAGTCAGGACATAGGTGAGTATTTGTATCTAATGTAAAGAACTGTACAATCAATTTTATATACATTAACATGTGTGATGATCGGACATATAAATGTGCTGCTGATGGATCACACAGACTGCATTCAGATCACATTTGACATGAGTGGAAATGCTGATATGTTTTCTATCTATAGACGTACAAGTCAAGTCGGGGAGCATGCACTGGTACAGTGCATTGCCGCACCCACTACACGACGAAACAACTCGGGATCCCGGTTTGCAACCCCCCAGGCAGACGCACAGTCAGGTCCTCCGGAAATGACCCTCTATCTGCCACAGCCAGGTGTTACGTGGGCGACCCCTTGGCCTGGTCCAGCCACTTGGGCCCCCAAGAATGAGGATCCTATGAGCCGGATCACCCTCTGGGAAACGCGCCACATGGCCGTAGTGCCGTAACTGATGCTCCCTCACAATGCAGGTAATGTGCCTCATTCGGGACTCCATGAGCAACACAAACTCAAACCAGCGGTACCCAAGGATTTTCCAGAGAGACGCAGTACCAAAGAAGTCCAGTCTTTGTCTCAGGTCATTGGATAACGTCCATATCTCGCAACCATACAGCAAGACAGGAAGCGCCAGGACTCTCAAGACATGGACCTTCATCCTTTTGCATAGATATTGGGAGCGCCACACACCCCTTTCCAGCAACCTCATGACCCCCCATGCTCTCCCAATCCGTCTATTGACTTCATAGGAAGAGTCACCAGAGACATGAATGTCACTGCCAAGGTAGGTGAACCTCTCGACAAGGTCAACACTTTCTCCACAGACAGACACACTACTGATGGCCATGCCCAAGAGGTCATTAAAGGCCTGGATCTCGGTTTTTATCCAGGACACTCGCAAGCGCAGACACTCAGACTCCTCACTCAGTCTCTCGAGCACCACGATCAGAGCCTCCATTGACTCCGCGAAGATCACAGCATCGTCAGCAAAGTTAAGATCCATGAATCTTTCTTCACCAACAGATGCCCCACAGCCACTGGACCCCACGATCTTGCCCAACACCCGGTCCATACAAGCATTGAACAGAGCAGGAGCAGAACAGACCCCTGACGAACCCCAGAAACAACTGGGAAAAATGCAGAAGTCCTGCCTTTGTAACACATACATACAACAACTGGTAAACTCCAAGTGGGCTATCATATGTCTTTTACTTAATAAAGAACTGTCGAGATGGTCATCCTTCTCACAAGCTCGCCCATCTCAACAGAGGACCTCTTAGTGTAGATTGATGGGCAGTCTATAACACCTTAAAGTGTGCAGAAATTGAGGGGGACTGCGTACTTTCTGAAGGTACCGTACATTTCATCACAGCATGTCTGAATGTCCTGTAGATGGTGCAGATTGCAGCTTACTTTTAAATATGTCACCTGCAGTCCCCAAATGATGACTGTACACTCTGTATGGGTGCCATTCTTGGTATGTATTATCACTATTACTTCACAAAACAGTTGGGCAGACTGAAACTCATCCTTCTATTATTTAAAGCCACTGATTCCAGTTTATGGTCATGAGGAGCTGGAATTGATCCAAGCTATACTGGACACAAAATGGGAACCGAGCCCGGGATGGGATACCAGTCCACTGCAAGGCACTCTGATGTGCACACCTCCATATACAGGCTGCCTTCAGATTTTTGGGGATCAGGAAGAAAACCAAAGTACCAGAAAAAAAAAAAAAACATAGGAAGAACATGCAAACTTCACATAAAGAGTGAACTCAGGTCTCAAGATCAGTAAAGCAGCCAAGCCACAAATAGTATTAAAAAAATAGCCTGATATTAGAAGAGGGGTTAAATGTAGAATGGGGGTTCAGGGAGAAGCAGACAGCCTTGTGCGGGAGAAAGTTAGCTCTGATGTTTTGGTGTCTCCATCACTTCCTAGTCTGAAATCCACCCCCACCTCTCACAAGCTTATCTACTCCTTTTACGATGTGGCTGCTGCACTTTCTGAGTGGCGTGATATTTCCACCACCTCTTTGTGAGCGTAGCACCTGACTTTGACTTTGCTAACACTTTGTAACAACTTGTCCCCTTCTAAGGGGGGTCTGGGTGTAAATCTCAGTTCTCATATTCTTACTGCCCACACTAACCAAAGGCCCAGATTCCTGCTTTAGGCGAATTCCAAGTCAGCAGAACATGACAGCCCTCAAACATCAGCTCACCACTGCTTGTAAAATGCAAATGATAGTTTAAAGCTCAGGAAGAAGAACCTGTGCGAGGTCAATGAGGTGTGAAACCCACAGAGTTCAATGCGTGGTGGTCTCATCCTGCACCATGCTCCTTAAGAGAGCGTCAGCCTTCCAGGAATCCGCCAAGTTTCCTGTCATTATATGTGCAGTACGTACGACTCGGAAATAGCATTTGAGATTTCGCAAACCTGAATCTCATGGATGGATATCCCACAAGTCACGTATGGCGCACAGCTACACAATATGTGGTTAAGAGGCCAAATAACCAGATTATTCACGGAGAAATCTGTGTATGCTAACCCAGTTTCTCTAGCCGGAATAAGGGTACAGATGGCATTTTTGATCCCAGGTTGCAATAAATTAAACAGGTTATTAAAGTGCAAATAAAGTCACTCTTTGACAGGCATGTTAATAATAAAAATTATTTACATTTATATAAGTGCTTTTTCTCACTACTCAAAGTGCTTCAGTGAGTGAGGAGCCACTTTAGCCACCACTAATGTGTAGCATCCACCTGGATGATGTGGCAGCGGTCATTTTTGTGCCAGTACACTCAGCACACATGAGCTATTAGGTGGTGAACGGTTGAGAGATAACAACAACAACAACATTTATTTCTATAGCACATTTTCATACAGACAGTAGCTCAAAGTGCTTTACATAATAAAGAATAGAAAAATAAAAGACACAATAAGAAAACAAAATAAGTCAACATTAATTAACATAGAATAAGTAAGGTCCAATGGCCAGGGGGGACAGAAAAAACAAAAAAAAACTCCAGACGGCTGGAGAAAAAAATAAAATCTGTAAGGATTCCAGACCATGAGACCGCCCAGTCCCCTCTGGGCATTCTACCTAACAAAAATGAAACAGTCTCAGATAGAGAGACAATTAGAGAAATCGGATGATTCAGGGGTCCACAATGATCAGGCCGTGGAAGGCAATTTAGCCAGGGTATCAGGGTATACCCTGCTCTTTTCAAGGGATGCCCAGGGATCTTTAATGACCTCAGAGAGTCAGGACCTCGATTTTACGTCTCATCTGAAGGACGGCGGTGCCATTTTTACAGCAGTGTCCCTGCACTGGGGCATTGGGTCTCACATTCAGATCATAGGGTAAGTACCCCCTGCTGGCCTCACCAACACCTCTTCCAGCAGCAACCCAAGCTTTTCCTGTTTGGTGTCCCACCCAAGTACTGGCCGGGCCTGAACATACTTAGCTTCAGGTGGATGGCCTCTTCTGAAGTGCAGGTGGAATGGCTGCTGGTTTTTGCCTTTGGAATCCCGAGGCTCATGGGTAGGTGCAAAACTGCAACTGTGAGCACCTGCTCTACTCTACTGCCGATTCACCAATCAAAAAACACTACTCGCTAGATCCTGCCCTCTCAACTCTGATGGGTGGAAATGACAGTTTTCATTTCAAGCCATATTTCAGGCCGGGTGGAGTGTCACAAATAAATAAATGCAGAAATAATTACATACATACATAAAGAAATAAGCGCCAAAATACATATTTCCTAACACATTTAATTATGTATTTTCGCACATCATTGTGTCATGCTATATTATTTATATACTCATTATTTTTTTATTGTCACCGCCTAGTGGCCTTTACATTCCCACTCCGGAATGGGCAAGACCTCTGTCTGCCACTATCTGTGTGGTCTTTGCTGCTTCTTGGAGGTTGCGCATTGACATCTGTTTTGATGCCCTTTCCCTGCCAAATTTTTGCCAGCCATGCAACCTTTCGCAGCAGCATTTGCCAGTGAGGTGGTGCGCCAGCAAGCCAGCCTTCAGTGAGTACTTTATGTTGGATTATGACCGCAACACATCACGCTTAGCTCATGTTAACAGGGCCCTTTTTGTGCAAAGATTAGACAAATCCTGCAGTGCTGCAGATTCCCTTACCGGATTGCTGAAATTAGTAGAGGCTCTTGTTATTACATCAGGAGGGCAGTTTGGGATTAGCGTGGGCACAGTGTCTGCCTTCACTCCTTTCACAAAGATGCTTTGTACGTCATTTGCTGAGTAAAACAAATACGCATAGATTTTGAAACAAAAGAAGGAATTGTGCACCTGATGGAGATTTGAAAATTACGGTGGCACAGAAAGCAGATTTGCCATCTCAGAGTGCGTGGACTTGGGTTTACTTAACAGGACGAGTGCCTTCTATTGGGAGATTGCGTGTCCCTTACTGTGTGTATGTGGGATTTCTCATTGACACGCTGAGCGCTTTGATCAGGGGTCCTAAAGCAGTCAGCCTTTGTCAAGCACGTCAGCACGAGATGCTTTAGAAAGTAAACAAGAATCTTTTTCCTGGTGGAATTGTAAAAACTGCGGAAACTGGCCTGTGTGGTAAGCTTGGCGTCCCATCCATGGCTTGTTGAGGTAAGCTTTTTCCAATACTGGAAGACTGGAGTTTATCTAATGTGACTAAATAAAGTGTCTGTAAAGGAAGTCAAGTGCAGGTGTCAGAACACATACGATGGAATTATTTCAAAGGTGGAGGAGCTATGGATGAGACTCCCAACAAGGAAGCCAGCCAGCCACACATAAGGTTGTGAGGCATGGAGAATGACTCTGAAAATTGAAACTTCTTAGCTAAAGTTTGGTGTAATGCAGATGAAGAAAGAAAATCAGGTAAACAGGTAAAAGCAACCTCCATCCATTTTCAAACCTACTTATCCAGTTTGGGGCCACGGAGTGCTGGGGTCTGTTCTTTCAGCATTGGACACAAGAAAGAAACCAATCCTGTTAATGGAGCTTGTCTAACGCAGGGCACACTGTTCTTTCTATTTGGTGATAGGAATGACTTGCATTATACAGTACAGTGATTCAGTGAGGGATCAAGCCAAATGACACCTTTTATTGGCTAACTGAACCGATTACAATGTGCTGCAAGCTCCCGAGGCAACTGAGGCCCCTTCTTCAGGCAGGTTGTAATAATAATTCATTTAATTATTTAATTATTGGTTATTGTAATAATTATTAGTATCTATCTATCTATCTATCTATCTATCTATTATTGAATTAATTATTTCATTATTGATTATTATTACAACCTGCCTGAAGAAGGGGTCTCAGTTGCCCTGAAAGCTTGCACATTGTATTTGGTTCAGTTTGCCAATAAAAGGTGTCATTTTCCTTGACATCTCATTGTATCCATAATGACTAGCACCCTACTGCTAGGGTACAAAGATACAAAAGGTATTGTTAGATAGATAGATAGATAGATAGGAAAGGCACTTTAATAGATAGATAGATAGATAGATAGATAGATAGATAGATAGATAGATAGATAGATAGAAATAAAGCACTTTATGTTGTGTAGATAGATAGATAAATACGAAAGGGACTATATAATGAAATAAGAAATTTGACATCTGAGAGATGACCATTCAGTCAATATTTGTACCTACAAGCCATGACACACTCATAAGTGTTATTATTTCACTTTTTATTTATTGGGACCTTTTCTTAGTGGGGTAACATGGTGTCGTGACGGGTGCCTTTTCTAATAAACGTGTAAAATTTTCCACGGTCTCAGTGTTTCTGTGTAAAACATTCCTCCTGATTCCCTCAGACGGCCATGTTAAGTTGACTGTACAGTGCAATGAGCTGACATCTTATTTAGGATTGGTTCCTGCCTTATGGCCAGGGCTGCTGTGACCTGTTTTGGATTGGTTCACTTCAGCAAACAGTGGATGGATGGATCGATGGATGGACGGTCTATTTCCTAGTGAAGCCCAAAGTACTTTATAGATACAGAAGCACTGGCTCCAAATGCCAATAACTGGGACACTGATGTTATGTGCAGGCCCATGGAGTAGTGTACTTTAGTAAGTTTGCGCTCCTAACTGAGTCTTTTTTTTTTTATTTATTTTTTTTTATTTTTATTAATTTTATTACAATCCATACAAAGCAATCAAGATTTTACAAAAAGAAAAATTGAGTTAAGAACAGATCGATCCCCACCCCTGAGAGAGAGAGCAAGCCAAATAACGTTAAATTTAAGGCTTGTAAACATACCTAATTTAAAAAAAAATTCTCTGTGCTTTATGAACTTTTTTTTAAATATTACTGATTAGATGCTGCCATGTTTTGAAAAAGGTCTGTACAGATCCTCTAACTGAGTATTTGATTTTTTCCAATTTCAAATAATATAACACATCGGTTTCCCACTGACTTAAAAGAGGAGAGTTTGGGTTCTTCCAGTTTATCAGAATGAGTCTGCGTGCCAACAGTGTAGTGAATGCAATCACGATTTGTTTGTCTTTCTCCACTTTAAACCCCTCTGGAAGAACCCCAAACACAGCTGTTAATGGGTTAGGAGGGATTGTGAGTCCAAGGCTGTCTGACAGGTAATTAAAAATTTTTGTCCAGAATAATGTTAATTTGGTGCAGGCCCAGAACATGTGACCTGTTGAGGCTGGGACTTGGTTGCAACGTTCGCAGGTTGCTAACTGAGTCTTTAATTGAAAATGACATTCAGATCAGGTTGGGTCTCCGAATGTAATGCTGTGAAATGGGAATGTTATTGACAGTCCTCCCATTTAGCCACTAGAGGGTGCCCATTTGGCAGAACAGTCCTTACCAACAGGCAGAGGGCCAGAATTAGGAAGAGCCACAGCCTGACAGAGCCCATCCAAACCAAAGACCAATTCAGCTCTTTCAAGCCAACCCAAATATTAAAACAATATCAAATATCAGACTAATTACTAACAGACATGCTCTACTGACACTGCTGGGAATGGAATTGTATTACTGTGGTAATCATCATGAGCAAGCATCTGGAGTGACATGCTGTCACTGGCAAGTTCTTTTACTGACACTCCTGCACTTCTGAAGAACGATCTGCGATGCAAACATTCCGTGAACGGAAAGGTGATCTGTGTGGAATTCATTAAGGAATGTCAGGTTTATGAAAAGTAACTGTTCTGAGTGTGGCAAATAGAATTTAGTGTGATGTCAAGTGATCAGCAATTGGGTGTGTTTTCATACATTATATAGGTAAGGGTGGTGCAGTGGTTAGCGCAGCTGCTTGGTGAATCCAGTGCCCTTCTTCTGAGACTGTGTCTCAGTTTTCTACAAATATCCATTATCCAACCTGCTATATCCTAACTACAGGGTCACAGGGGTCAGCTGGAGCCAATCCCAGCCAACACAGGGCAGGAAACAAACCCTGGGCAGGGCGCCAGCCCACCGCAGGGCACACACACGGGACAATGTAGGATCGCCAATGCACCTAACCTGCATGTCTTTGGACCGTGGGATGAAACCGGAGCACCCATGCAGACACAGGGCGAACATGCAAACTCCACGCAGGGAGGACCCAGGAAGCGAACCCGGGTCTCTCAACTGCGAGGCAGCAGCCCTGCCACTGCACCACCGTGCCACCCTTTCTACAAATAATAGTAGAATAATAATTATCAATTCCAAATTGAGCCTGTGGAAGTGCGATGTTGGATGTTGGTGGGCATTGCAGTTTATTGGCTTCCTGTTTAGCACTGGTTCTTGCCACAGGTCTGATACTCATGGGATAGGCTCCAGCCACCCATAACCTTGAAATGGTTTAAGTGGGTTTGAGAATATGTTTTAGATAGATAGATAGATAAATAGATAGATAGGAAAAGCACTATATGATAGATTAAGACACTATATGATAGGCAGACAGGTAGCTAGCTAGATACTATTATAGACTTACAAAGACAGAGGCACTAACAGATTAATATGAAAGGCATTATATGAATAATTTATATTGCAGATAAAGAAATCGATAGATGCATAGTAAAGGCACTATATGAGATAGCTAGATGTGAAGAACTGTATGATTACTATACAGATATGAAAGGCACTAATGTAGATTGATATTTAGATATGCAGATGTAAAAAGCACTATATGATAGATGTGAAAGGCACTAGTTTCCTCCCACAATCCAAAGACATGCAGTTTAGGTGGATTGGCGATTCTAAATTGGCCCTAGTGTGTGGATGGTGTGTGGGTGTGTTTGTGTGTGTCCTGCGGTGGGTTGGCACCCTGCCCAGGATTGGTTCCTGCCTTGTGCCCTGTGTTGGCTGGGATTGGCTCCGGCAGACCCCCGTAACCCTGTATTCGGATTCAGCGGGTTGGAAAATGGATGGATGGATGGATGAAAGGCACTATATAATAGACACGTAGATAAGAAAGACACAATAGGGTAACTAGATAGATCTATGGATGCGAAAGGCACTATAAAATAACTTTCTTTGACCCCTCTGGAAGTTTGGCTTTTTACAGAAGCTCTTTATATAAATACATACATACATACATAAATGTAAGCACATACTATAGTCTGCACACACACCAAAATGACTAAAGACAAAAAAGCTGAAAAGAGTGTTGGCAGCCCCAGTCCCAGTGTGGCTTTATTCAGGCATATTGCTGTTGGCATAAAGTAGCTCCCATAGCATTTCCTGACACATTTCTGCAGTTAATTTGTGTTCTGAAAGTCCTCAGTGTTTGTGTGTCAAAGAAAGGATGTGCAGTGTTGTTCATAATGGCACTTTGTTTTGCTTTAATTCTCCCTTTTGCTGCTGCCTCCAGGGGGTCCAGAGTGCATCCCATAACTGAGCCTGCCCTTTTAATTATCTTGTTGATTCAGTGGGCCTCTCTTGAAGTGATTTTACCAGCTCAGCCCACGACAGTGACCACCACAGAGTTGTAGAAGATGCCGCTCCTTACATTAAAGGAAGAAGAAGGGCCTGCTCTGTCCTTTCTTTTCTAGCTCCTCTGTGCTCCGAGACCAGTCCAGTCTGTCATTATGTGGACCCCCCCGCCCCAAGTACATGTAGGAGGGCACCACCTCTACATCCACTCGCAGAATCGTGACCGGACATTGATGTTCATTGGTGCCGTGAAAATCAATAAGCAATTCCTTGGTTTTGCTGATGTTAAGATGCAGACCCCCCTCGACTCCTCTCCTCTGTCTCATCCCCCTTATAAATACTCCCCATAAGTGCAGAATCATCTGAGAATGTCTGCAGGTAGCATGTTATATTTATAGTCAGAGGTGTACAGAGTGAAGAGAATATACTTAGCCTATATAAAGTATTCACCCCTTGGGAAGTTTCCACATTTTATTATTAATTTACAGCATTGAATCTTAGTGGGTTTCATTTGGCCTTTTTGATGTTGATACACAGAAAAAGACTCTTTAATGTCAAAGTGAAAACAGACCTCTGTAAATTACTTACAAATATAAAACACAAAATCACTGATTGCATAAATATTCATATTCATGACACCTCTAGTTTTGCATATGTCTGGCAACATCCATGACTGAGTTTAGCTTACAAGTGGATGGGATGAATTAGACGTCTCACTGAGTGTCACATTTCCAAACCAATCCAATGCCTCATGAGTACAGCGCGTAAAGCAGGGGTGGTGATTTTGAACTGCAAAGAACCTGATCCAACAGACAGCAAGCTTCTGATTACGATGAATCACCTACATTCGAAAAGTCTCTTAAAAAGACCCCGATTATACATACAAATGTGTGTCGTGTGTGGGGAGCCCACTGCACGTCCAGTGCAGGATTTACGTATAAGCTACACAAGCTATAGCTTAGGGCCCCCGCCTTCTTGGGGGCCCCCAAAACAAATCATATTTGGCACTTACAGTGCATCCGGAAAGTATTCACAGCGCATCACTTTTTCCACATTTTGTTATGTTACAGCCTTATTCCAAAATGGATTCAATTCATTTTTTTCCTCGGAATTCTACACACAACACTCCATAATGACAACGTGAAAAATGTTTCCTTGAGATTTTTGCAAATTTATTAAAATTAAAAACTTGAGAAAGCACATGTACATAAGTATTCACGGCCTTTGCCATGAAGCTCCAAATTGAGCTCAGGTGCATCTTGTTTCCCCTGATCATCCTTGAGATGTTTCTGCAGCTTCATTGGAGTCCACCTGTGGTCAATTCAGTTGATGTGACCTGATTTGGAAAGGCACACACCTGTCTATAGAAGGTCCCACAGTTGACAGTTCATGTCGGAGCACAAACCAAGCATGAAATCAAAGGAATTGTCTGTAGACCTCTGAGACAGGATTGTCTCAAGGCACAAATCTGGGGAAGGTTACAGAAAAATCTTTACTGCTTTGAAGGTCCCAATGTGCACAGTGGCCTCCATCATCCATAAGTGGAAGAAGTTCAAAACCACCAGGACTCTTCCTAGAACTGGCCGGTCTTCTAAACTGAGGGATCGGGGGAGAAGGGCGTTAGTCAGGGAGGTGACCAAGAACCCGATGGTCACTCTGTCAGAGCTCCAGAGGTCCTCTGTGGAGAGAGGAGAACCTTCCAGAAGGACGACCATCTCTGCCGCAATCCACCAATCAGGCCTGTATGGTAGAGTGGCCAGACGGAAACCACTCCTTAGTAAAAGGCAGATGGCAGCCCGCCTGGAGTTAGTCAAAAGGCACCTGAAGGACTCTCAGACCATGAGAAACAAAATTCTCTGGTCTGATGAGACAAAGATTGAACTCTTTGGTGTGAATGCCAGGCGTCACGTTTGTAGGGAACCAGGCACCGCTCATCACCAGGCCAATACCATCCCTACAGTGAAGCATTGTGGTGGCAGCATCACACTGTGGGGATGTTTTTCAGCGGCAGGAACTGGGAGACTAGTCAGGATAAAGGGAAAGATGACTGCAGCAACGTACAGAGACATCCTGGATGAAAACCTGCTCCAGAGTGCTCTTGACCTCAGACTGGGGCGACGGTTCATCTTTCAGCAGGACAACGACCCTAAGCACACAGCCAAGATATCAAAGGAGTGGCTTCAGGACAACTCTGTGAATGTCCTTGAGTGGCCCAGCCAGAGCCCAGACTTGAATCCACTTGAACATCTCTGGAGAGATCTTAAAATGGCTGTGCACCGACGCTTCCCATCCAACCTGATGGAGCTTGAGAGGTGCTGCAAAGAGGAATGGGCGACACTGGCCAAGGATAGGTGTGCCAAGCTTGTGGCATCATATTCAAAAAGACTTGAGGCTGTAATTGCTGCCAAAGGTGCATCGACAAAGTATTGAGCAAAGGCTGTGAATACTTATGTACATGAGATTTCTCAGTGCTTTTATTTTTAATAAATTTGCGAAAACCTCAAGTAAACTTTTTTCACGTTGTCATTAAGGGGTGTTGTGTGTAGAATTCTGAGGAAAAAAATGAATTGAATCCATTTTGGAATAAGGCTGTAACATAACAAAATGTGCAAAAAGTCATGCGCTGTGAATACTTTCCGGATGCACTGTACATAGAATATCTGGACTTATAAAGGGCCCCATGTCTCAAATAGCTTAGGGCCTTATCAAGTCTAAATCCTGCCCTGTGCACGTGTTAGAATTAAACAGGTAAAAACCACTCTGTAAAATCAGAAAACATCACTGGGCTGGTGGTAAAAGTCAACGTTATATTGTCACAGGTGCTGTGTCTAATACTGACCGAACTGGTAGCTATGTTCATTAGAGTATGAATCACAAAATATACAATCGAAATAAACGTGTGTCACATCCTATTGAAAAGGGATGAAAATGACTGCCGTCAAGAGGAATAATGGATAAGGGTGCACAGCATCCACCTTCTGACGGTACGCCTAAAATTATAAGTAAAGTAGGTCTAGTTACAAATGCAAACATGCCCTGCCATAATATAGCACGTATTATATTAATGGACCATAATGCTTACTGAAACTCTGTTTGTTGCTGTTTTGCTATAGGGTGAGGCAATAGTCAAAATGACAGAAAGATATCGTAGTAGACGGAGGCAATTCTTAAATGCATAGGGCCAAGTACCTGCAGTGGTCTACTTGTCTATCTGTCTGTTTCTTCTGTTGTCGTGCTCATTACAATATATAAATTCAGTATTAAGCTTCAGTTGCCTTGTGCTAATGAGCTCCTGAATTGATCAATTTTGCTCTGTTTCTGCAGCCCTGGCAGTTTAAAATGCATGGACTGGAGGAAATTTTGGGGCAGTTTTGTAGGAAGGCACCCTATGGGCAGAGCCTTTTCAGCTGCGGATTTTATTGCTATTCACTATAAACTTTTTAATGAGTTGTACCCAGATGTATATTCCCATTTGACACTCCTAAGTCATCACTAGTGCAGCTGATTAGTTTTAGAAGTCCCAGAATTAGTTCAATGGAGATTACCTGCCTGGGATTTCAATTAGTTGTAGTATAAATGCACCTTATCTGGAACGGTAAACTTTTGGGGGCTTGTCACGCACATGCGCATAAGGGATAGCTTAAGAGCTTTAGTGATTGTAGTTACCCGTGCGCTTCAGGGGTTGGCACTGTGTCCTAATGCCTTTTCTCATCCTCCCACTGCAGACCGGAAGGTCGACGGCTACAGCACCACTGATGTCACTTCCGGTGTCCTCCCACCTGAGCTTGCCAAATGAGACTAGAAGATCAGCCTTCTGGAGGCAGTTCTGAACTTGCTTCTATGAGTACATCTCTGTGACTGCTGCATGTTTTCTTTTGTTTACATCTCATTTAATTATATGGGGTTACCAAGGTGGTACCCCAACTCTCTATCTTGATCATATCTTTCTCTTACAGGAGTCAGTATGGTTGTCTTAATTTAAGACTTTAGTAGATGCCCCTTGGACAATCATGAAAGCCTTAAGTCTATGTGCACGGGTCTGTTTGATGCTGCCATCACCATGCTTCAAGGTGGGATGGCTTGTCTTTGATAATATTTCTTGTTTAAATTTAGTCTGATGGCTAAAAAGCTAGCTAGATGATAGACCCTGCCAAGTAGGGATTTTTCAGGAAATTAAGCTACAAAGTGCAGCATGACAAGACAGAAAGAGGTGGGCTGGGAAGGTACCCCAAGGTGCTTGAGGTCTCAGTGGGCTGTGAGAAGTCAAGGGATCTCCCAAGTACTCAAGGTGGTTCTTCCTTGCAACTTGGTGTCCACCTCTGCCTTTCTTGTGGGGGGCTGACAGGAGGACAGAGGACCTCCAAGCCACTAGGTGACATCAAGTGGCACTAAGCTGGAGAATCTGAGAATAAGTTGTCCATTTAGAGATAATGCCAAGGAATACAGTCCTTGATCAGGGTGAGTGGGACCATTTTGTCCCTTTCAAAATATCTGACTTTGGAGCTACCTGTCAGGTTGTCATTCATGCAGTTCATAAAAACCTTCATGGGGCTTTTCTCTTTCTAACATTTACTTTTGTTGTAGTGGCGCTCAATAGTGCCTCTGTTGGTTGCAACCAGGTTCATGTGAAATAAGCACCGTTGTTGCTTAAATCTCATACACAGTATTATAACCTGGGACTTAACTGGCAATTGGCCTGGTGTGGGTATATAAGGTGTGTGAGTAGGTCATGAAATAAACTGGTGCCCCACCCAGGGCTGATTCCTGTTTTGAACCCAGTGTTGCTGGGATGGGCCCTGGTCTTGAAGGATCCTGAACTGGACTAAATAGGTTTGAGAATGTTATCAGGTCTCTTTGACCTCCCAGTGGACTTAATAGCTCTGTTGTGGCAGGCCTCGTGCCCAAAACCTGTCAGATAGGATTTGTGCTTTGCCACTATCAGGAACTCCAGCTCCTCTTTTCCACTTTTTAACTTTCACAGTGTTTGTCTGCAAAGCTGTATCTGAGCCTGAGCACATGTTTACACTTGTAGTGTGTGAGGAACATGTGTAAGTAAGTGCAAGTGATGGTTCACTTAGGCATCTGGGAATGGAAACATTGTATTATATACTTTTTATTTTGTTTTTTATAGGTGATCTAATCCATGTTAGATGTTAACACCCATTGAAAGTCATTCTGGAGCTGAAGAGGACACTCTGGCATTAATTACAAGGTTTGTTGTGTAACGGTTTTATGAGCTAGTTAAAAACCAACATCACTCATCACCAAAACAAACATAAGGCAGGAGACAATGCTGAAGAGAGTGCCAGTTCATCACAGGACATGGTAATGCACACACTCAGTCAGGCAAGGTCACTGATCTATCTATCTATCTATCTATCTATCTATCTATCTATCTATCTATCTATCTATCTATCTATCTATCTATCTATCTATCTATCTATCTATCTATCTATCTATCATATACTACCTTATTTATTGATCTATATGGTGACTTATTCATTGATTTATCCAACAACCAGCAAGTTGCATTCAAGTTGATTAGCAAAAGTAAGCAAGACTTTCACTGTACTCTGTAGACATGACTTTAATGATCTATAAACCCTAATGACCTATAGACACTATCTAATGTAACTAAACACAATGAAGTCAGGGAAAGGTTTGGGGCACCTTGGTGAACCCCTGCATAATTAGATGAAAGCAAAAGACAAAACAACGCTAGATGGGAGTCATCAAGTAGACTGGCTCAAAATGCTGGTGTGTCCGGTTTTGTACAGCGCAGGCAGGAAGGGGCAGGTCCAGATGGCTGAACGATGGAAGTGAAGTCAGAAATGGTGAGGCTGTCAATCTTACCTACTGCAAAGGGTTAAAGAGACAAGGCATTGCGTAAAAACTCCAACCCCTGGTTTGGTGGGTTGTTACAATCACTAGAGCCTTTTAGCTGTCTCCCATACGCATGTGCGTGACACTATCTATATACCGCATCTGTCTGTTTTGATATAGTACCTTTCATATATATTTATATATATAGAGCCTATTACAAGTACTGTATTTATCAATCATTTTTGTGATCAGTTATTTATTAAATAGGTAAAACAACTACATGCAGAAAATAATTTATACAAAAAAGTAATATAATGGAGAAAGAAAAACTATCCTTCCTCAGCAACCACCACAAACCTAAATCTATCTATCTATCTATCTATCTATCTATCTATCTATCTATCTATCTATCTATCTATCTATCTATCTATCTATCTATCTATCTATTATATAGTGCCTTTCATATCTATCTATCTATCTATTATATAGTGCCTTTCATATCTATCTATCTATCTATCTATTATACAGTACCTTTCCTATCTATCTATCTATCTATCTATCTATCTATCTATCTATCTATTTATCTATCTATCTATCATATAGTGCCTTTCATATCTATCTATCTATCTATCTATCTATCTATCTATCTATCTATCTATCTATCTATCTATCTATTACATAGTGCCTTTCATATCTATCTATCTATCTATCTATCTATCTATCTATCTATCTATCTATCTATCTATCTATCTATCTATTATATAGTGCCTTTCATATCTATCTATCTATCTATCTATCTATCTATCTATCTATCAACATCTTGCATGTATGTTGAGTCATACATGCAACTAAAATTTCATTCTGTACATATGACAATAGGGCGTCATGGTGGCGCAGTGGGTAGCGCTGCTGCTTCGCAGTTAGGAGACCCAGGTTCGCTTCCCAGGTCCTCCCTTGCATTGCATGTTCTCCCCGTGTTTGCGTGGGTTTCCTCCCACAGTCCAAAGACATGCAGGTTATGTGGATTGGCGATTGTAAATTGGCCTTAGTGTGTGTGTGTGTTTGTCCTGCGGTGGGTTGGCACCCTGCCCAAGATTCGTTCCTGCCCTGTGCCCTGTGTTGGCTGGGATTGGCTCCAGCAGACCCCCGTGACCCTGTGTTCGGATTCAGCGGGTTGGAAAATGGATGGGCATATGACAATAGTGAAACTGTAAAATCTACAATACAGTGCCCTTTGTATCAGTCATATTGTCCCTTTCTTACCTGTCTGTCTATTTATAAGACAATTCCAGTCAGTCATGGAGCTTGTTGGTTTGTGTTTAAAGTAATAAAGTAAATAGCTTGTGTGGAGGCACAGTCAGACAGACAGACAAACAGACACTGCTGCTGGATCCTGATGATGTTTACAGCTGCACCCCCATTGGTGTCCACCCAGGCCTCTATAATCAACTGAATGTGTTATTTTTTTTTATTTTCTCTTAGTTTCCATCTCTCCATCTTTGTTCCAGTTACTTCACGCCTCATCTCTGTTGTACCAAGTTAGTTGGATTTACTTGTGCTTGCCAAAGAAATTAAATCTGACCTTGAAAGAAATCTTGCAAACATCTCTCTTAAACAAATAAATTAATAAACTCTTGAGTGGCTTCCAGCCTTTGAATCCTGGCCGGCTCTCGGCTGAACTGCATACCACCATTGCCAAGGCCCTGCCAGAAGCAGCACACGATTATAAATGGATCTCACAATAGCTCATTGTAATCCTCGGACTTCCACAAAATTGTTGTCAGCTGTTAAAGAAGGTAGAGAGTTGACTCACACAGAAAAAGACTTTAAGGCAGACCAGTAACCGTCCGCTAGAGCAGCCCCAGGAGGGCCGTTCTCTAACCTGCTCTATTAGGGCCTCCCATGAACTTGACAGGCGAAGCAGGGGGATGACTTTGTCCCTTTTCCATGTGTAAGTCTGAAGGGGGAGAGGATTCTGTTCTTCTGGACTACTGGTGGTCAGCCAGCTATTCCTGTGATCTGTTCTAAGACAGACAGACAGACAGACAGGTGTGTAACTGTGTTTGTTTGTGTGTGTTTGTTGAGGTAACACTCACAAGACAAGTATAAAATAGTCAGAATCAGAAACTCTAAATAGGAAAAATAATCAGAGAACCATATGAAGCGAATAACTCAAAAATAATATGTATCATTATTAATTTGTGTTGTGGCTTGTAGGGGGCACACCTGCACCCCAAACACCCAGATACAACCAAATCACACAGTCACATGTTCAAAGAAAGATATTTTTATTTAAACAATATACCTTTTACAGGCTGGTAAATTAGTCACAATTCCTTTTTTTTTCCACCTCCGCTCTAACCCGAACAAGCCTTGTCCTCCTCCTCTTCCTGATTTTGCCCCACAGATGAGGCAGTGCAGCTGCTTTTCAACCCGTATCGGACTTCCAGTTCAAGAGGATTGCCACCTGGAAGCACTTCCAGGTCTAATGGAACCTCTCTGTAACAGGGGAACCTGGTCTTGGCAGCTCCCCCTAGTGGCACCCAGGAACTCCAACAGGACTGCCCAGCAAAACTACAATTCCCATGCAGCCTTGCGAGAATCCAAAAGGGAGCCGTACCTAATGGGATACTGCCACTTGGTGTACTGGGGGAGCACGTAGCCTCAGAAGGCACTTACCCTCTGGCCTTCCCTCATAATGACCTCCTGGACTGTAAAGGTACAATTAACCAACCCAGTCAGGATGCCCATCCATCCATATCCTTCCTTTAGTATGACTTCCCAGCTGGGTAATGAACAATCCACCCTGGCCACGGTGCCAGTCAACCTGTATCTTCTATGACAATGTTAATTTACAATAACTTGAAAAATACTTTGACAAAGGATATTCAAAAAATTATGGAAATCGCATCGCAGTTAAGGGACCTGGGTTCGCTTCCCGGGTCTTCCCTGCGTGGAGTTTGCATGTTCTCCCCGTGTCTGCGTGGGTTTCCTCCGGGCGCTCCGGTTTCCTCTCACAGTCCAAAGACATGCCGGTTAGGTGGATTGGCGATTCTAAATTGGCCCTAGTGTGTGCTGTGGGTGTGGGTGTGTTTGTGTGTGTCCTGCGGTGGGTTGGCACCCTGCCCAGGATTGGTTCCTGCCTTGTGCCCTGTGTTGGCTGGGATTGGCTCCAGCAGACCCCCGTGACCCTATGTTTGGATTCAGCGGGGTTGGAAAATGGATGGATGGATGGAATTTTGCCTATACAAAGTATTTACCCCCTTAGAAGTTTTCACATTTTCTTGTTATACATCATTGAGTTGGGCGGCATGGTGGCACAGTGGGTAGCGCTGCTGCCTCGCAGTTAGGAGACCCGGGTTCACTTCCTGGATCCTCCCTGTGTGGAGTTTTCATGTTCAAAGTCCAAAGACATGCAGGTTAGGTGCATTGGTGATTCTAAATTGGCCCTAGTGTGTGCTTGGTGTGTGTGCCCTGTACTGGGCTGGCATCCTGCCTGGAGTTTGTTTCCTGCCTTGCGCCCGGTGTTGGCCGGGACTGGCTTCAGCAGACCCCCGTGACCCTGTAGTTAGGATATAGCGGGTTGGATAATGGATGGATGGACATTATTGAGTCATAGAGGACTTCATTTGGCTTTTTTAACGCTGCTCAACAGAAAAAAAAAAAAAATCCTTAATGTCAAAGTGAAAACTGACGTCTCTTCAAATTACTTACAGATATAAAACAGAATCACTGGTTGCATAAATATTTAGTATGATAGCTCTAGTTTTGCATACAAAGTGGTCTCAATTAATGACCAATCTAAAACACCAAATAATTGACTGCATTCAACCCCTTCATTTCAGTATTGGGTTGGATGCAGCCATGCACTTGTAATCTGGGCAGAATGGGGTTTGTCGTTGTCCCGCCGGACAATACAGGATAGTCCCTGGAAAAGGTGGCACCTGGGTGGCATCACATGTTGCTGTAAAATGCGTGCACTCGTATATTTCTCCATTAATGGTGCCTTTGCGGATACCATGGGCACCGGCACAGCTCCTTACCATGACAGATGCTGGCTTTTGGACCTGACACTGACAACAGCCTGGAGAATAACATACAGTATCAGTGCTGCAACTTGATGGACTCCATTTCCCAGCTGCCCTGAGGGTATTGCCCTGTTTGGACATCTGCAACGGGTGCAGGGGCGGCTGGGGACAAAAACAACAACAACAACAACAACAACAACATTTATTTATATAGCACATTTTCATACAAACAGTAGCTCAAAGTGCTTTACATAATAAAGAATAGAAAAATGAAAGACACAATTATAAAACAAAATAAATCAACATTAACATCGAATAAGAGTAAGGTTCAATGGCCGGGGGGACAGAAAAAAAAAAACTCCAGACGGCTGGAGAAAAATAAAATCCGTAGGGATTCCAGACCATGAGACCGCCCAGTCGCCTCTGGGCATTCTACCTAACATAAATGAAACAGTCCTCTTTGGATTTAGGGTTCTCACGGAAGGGCTTGATGATGATGATGGTCACGTAGACTTCTTCCTTTTAATCCATCCATCATTGTTGGAGCATCATGAAGCTTTGAGTAGGTGGAGGTGGCGCAGGCCACCACCACAAAGAAACCGGAAAAAGAAACAGAAAAGAGAGTAGGGGTCAGTACGGATTTTAGAGCCACCATGAATAGTTATTATGAGGAAATTGAACATATAGAGTATCAGGATTAAGTTAAATTAAGATTAAAATGAAGTTATAAAAAGGCCATGTTAAAGTCATGTGTTTTCAGCAGTGTTTTAAAGTGCTCTACTGTATCAGCCTGGCGAATTCCTATTGGCAGGCTATTCCAGATTTTAGGTGCATAACAGCAGAAGGCCGCCCGCCTCACCACTTCTTTTAAGTTTTGTTCTTGGAATTCTAAGGAGACACTCATTTGAGGATCTGAGGTTACGATTTGGAATATAAGGTGTCAGACATTCCGATATATAAGATGGAGCGAGATTATTTAAGGCTTTATAAACCATAAGCAGAATTTTAAAGTAAATTCTGAACGACACAGGTAACCAGTGTAGTGACGCTAAGACTGGTGTGATGTGTTCTGATTTTCTTTTCCTAGTTAGGATTATAGCAGCTGCATTCTGCACTCGTTGCAAACGATTTATATCTTTTTTATATCTTATCTAAAAAGGGAACTTTAAAAGGGGAGTTGGCTAAACAGAGAAAGGATCACCATTGTTCGTTTGTCAGCGCTGTTACAGCAGCATATTACATGGTTGTCCTGAATTACTGTCTTGTCTGGATACAAGTTTTGCCTTATGCCCATCTCCATAGTCTTCATCAGAAGGAGCGCTTCCATGGATCTCATCCCGAAATGCTTCAAAGACAGTAGGACAAAATTTATATTCCCCTCTACACTTCACAGGATCTGCCCCCTCCACTGCGCCCCCGAGCTTTATTTGCATCTCTTGCATGGGACTGTTTCGTGGACTTTGTCATGGCTGTTTATTGGTGTGCGTTGTATTTGTTATCACCGTAGGAGAAGCGGAGGGTTACCTGATTATTTGTTGTTTATATTTACTTTCCGTTTAATATATTATTCATTCATTTATTTGATTTATTGGATTTCATGTCTCTGTCTGTGAGTGAGTGCGGGTCGGGCCAAGGTTGGGCGCGTTCCTGGAATCCCCACCGAAAAAGTGAATAAATCGCCGTCCCTTTCGACGGTGTGAATCTGAGCGGCACAGGACCGCTACAATATGACAGCTGTTTTTTTCCAAAAATGACTTGAAATGTTGACTCATCAGACCACACAACATGATTCCACTGTGCAACTTTCCATCTCAGAGGAGACCAAGCCCGGAGAAGTCAGCGGCACTTCTATCATAGTGTTGATGTGCGGCATTTACTTTAATCTGTGGAAGCAGCGGCAATTGGGGTGGACTGACAATGGTGTACTGAGGTATTCGCGAGCCCGTGTCTTGATATCCATTACAGACACATGACGGTTTTTAAGACCGTGGTGTCTGAGGGATTCGAGATCACATACATTCACAAGTGGTTTTCATTCTTGCGCATTGAGTTTTGATTGGACGCCTTCAATCTTTGAATTAAGTGATGCACTGTAGACGGTGAAATGCCCCAATTTGTTGTTGCAATTTGTCTTTCAGGAATGATGTTCTCAAAGTGCTTGGTTATTAACTGATGGGCTGTGCAGACAAATTGAGGAGCCTCGAGCCATCCTTGTTCTTGAAGAACTGGGCCTCCCTTATATACTAAATCACGATTGCCTCACTGGTTTCACATCACTTTGTTGCTTCAAATTATCACATCATTATTTGTCCTAAACTACCCTGGTCCCAACTTTTTTGGAATGCGTTACAGGCTTCAATTTGAGAATAAATATATACGGTGCCCTCCATAATGTGTGGGACAAAACACATTTTCCTTGATTCCACCCCCTGCTGCACAGTTTAAAATTACAAATCAGACAATTCAAATGTGATTAAATTGCACATTGATGACTTCAAGTGCACACTTTTCACTCACACAACACTTTTTCTACACGGTCCCCCCATTTCAGGACACACAGCAATGGCAGGTCTACTAAAGCTGTCATATTTAGCACTTTGTCTCATATCCCAGCATGCAATGACTGCTTGAAGTCTACGATTCACACACATCATCAGGTGCTGAGGGTCTTCTCTGGTGATGCTCCGTCAAGCCTCTAATACAGCCATCTTCAGCCCCTGCTTGTTTCGAGGGTCTTGTCCCCTTAAGTTTACTCTTCGGCATATGGAAGGTCTGCCTAATTGGATTTAAATCAGGTGACTGACTTGGCCATTCAAGACATTTCAATTTCTTAACTTTAATAAACTTCTGTGCCCCTCAGCAGTATGTTTGACTCATTATCTTGCTGTAGGATGAAACGCCATCCAGAGAGAACTTGAGCAGATCAGACGTTTCTGTACACCATACAATTCATTGTGCCACTGCAGTCAGCAGTTCCATGATTGATGAAGAGAAGTGTGCCAGCACCTGTGGCAGCCATACATGCCCAAGCCGCACCCAGCACCCCCAGCACCACCATGTTTAACAGATGAGATGGTCTGCTTTGGATCTTGGGCAGTTCCTTCTCATTTCCAAACTTTGCTCTTGTCATCACTCTAATGCAGGTTCACCTTTGTGTCATTTTAACAGAATTCTGAAGGCTCTTTTAAGTCCTTTTTCGCAAACTTTAATCTGGCCGTCCTGTTTTTGTCGCCAATTAGTGGTCGGCATCTTGCACTGTAGCATCATGAAGTCTTCTGTGAATAGTCGTCTCTGACACACGCACATCGACCTCCATCAGACAGACGTTTGGAGCTTTTTCTTGACCATAGTGAGGATTCTTTTATCATCTGCAGTTGAGGTCTTCCTTGGCCTACCAGTACATTTATGATCACTGAGCTCACCAGTGTGTTCTTTCTTCTTGATGACACTCCAAACAGTTTCTTTCAGTCATTCTCAGGTTTTACTGGTATCTCCCATTGTTTTATTCTTGCTTTTCAGTCTTATGATGGCTTCTTTGTCTTTCATTGGCACAGCTCTTGTCCTCATGTCGTTTAGTGGCAACTGCAGACTCCAAAGGGTAGAAGCAAACTGAGGTACCTTATGAAGCCATGAAACCCACCTCAGGAATCACAAACACCTGTGATGCCAACTGTCCCAAACATTATGGTGCCCTGAAATGGGGGGACCGCGTAGAAAAAGTGTTGTGTCACCAAAATGTGTGCAAATCCCTTAAATGAAAGTCTGCAATGTGCATTTTAAATATGGTGTCTGAATTGAATGATTTGTAAATTCAAACTGTAGAGCAGAGAGGGGAATGAAGAAAAAATATCTATCTATCTATTATATAGTGCCTTTCATATCTATCTATCTATCTATCTATCTATCTATCTATCTATCTATCTATCTATCTATCTATCTATCTATCTATCTATCTGTTAAAGTGCCTTTCCTATCTATCTATCTATCTATCTATCTATCTATCTATTATATAGTGCCTTTCGTATCTATCTATCTATCTATCTATTAAAGTGCCTTTCCTATCTATCTATCTATCTATCTATCTATCTATCTATCTATTATATAGTGCCTTTCCTATCTATCTATCTATCTATCTATCATATAGTGCCCTTCCTATCTATCTATCTATCTATCTATTATATAGTGCCTTTCATATCTATCTATCTATCTATCTATCTATCTATCTATCTCTCTATCTATCTATCTATCTAATATATAGTGCCTTTCCTATCTATCTATCTATCTATCTATCTATCTATCTATCTATCTATCTATCTATCTATCTATTATATAGTGCCTTTCGTATCTATCTATCTATCTATCTATCTATCTATCTATCTATCTGTTAAAGTACCTTTCCTATCTATCTATCTATTATATAGTGCCTTTCCTATCTATCTATCTATCTATCTATCATATAGTGCCCTTCCTATCTATCTATCTATCTATTATATAGTGCCTTTCATATCTATCTATCTATCTATCTATTATATAGTGCCTTTCGTATCTATCTATCTATCTATCTATCTATCAGTAAGTGAATTGTTTTTACATCTGCATATTTCCCAACATTCTTCAGTGTTATTTGCATGAGTCCCCTCTCTGTTATGATTCTGTGAGTCCTCGTCACACACCCTCTTCTGTTGCACAAAGGCACTTCCCAGTTAAACTCTTGTTTAATGTTAGTTTTCCCAGTTTACACAGTTAAATCTACATCTTATCTATAAATCACATATTACAAGCCTTATTTAAGAAACTGTAAAAAGCACAGTATTTATTTTTTTTTACCCCAATACAAGAGGTGACACATTCCGGGTGACACAGGGAGTGGAGATTAAACACACCATCCTTGTGCTTTACAGTCCAAGGCCATAAAACCTGCCTAACAGGCTTTACTTTTACTGTACTTGTCAGTAGTGAGCTTTATGTTGCGCTGTTTTACAAGTTGATGACAACTCTTTCCATGTTTTATAATGAAGTGACTTGCTCAGGACTTGCAAAGTGGCTCCTTGGCCTGGGCACAGGAAGTTAAACTTTAAGGACGCTGGTTCAGATCTCACTTCTGACTCACAGGTCACTTAACCTGCTTGGATCAAAAGTAAAACTTATGAGAACATGATATCTGACTTTAAGAGTCACCTAATAAATTAATGAACCTGATAAAGGCACACACCCGTGTAGATGAGGTCCACAATTCAGACTACAGATTAGGATAAAATCCAAGCCATGAAATCCAAGGAACTCTCTGTAGACCTCCACAATCAAGTTGTGGCGAGGCAGAGATCAGGGCAAGACTATAAACCCATTACTAAAGCTCTTAAGTGTTCAAAGGAGCACAGGGGCCTCAATAGGTCTGACATGGAAGACATTTGAAGCCACCAGGAGTCTTTTTAGTGCTGGTCAGTCAACCAAGCTGAGTAACCAGGCAAGAAGGGCCTTGCTCAGGGAGTTAACCAAGAACCCAATAGTCACTTTAATAAAGCTTCAGAAGTGGAGAACCTGTCAGAAGGAACAACCATCTCAACAGCACTCCACCAATCAGGTGCATACGACAGCTTGCTTGGAGTTTGCCAAATGGAATTTTAAGGATTCTGTGAGGAAAGAGATCAGATCAGCAGATCACATTCTCTGGTGTGATGATAGAAGAATTGAACTCTTTGGGTAGAACTCCAAGCACTATTTCTGGGTATGATAGGCAGTGCTCATCATCTGTCTTAAACCATCCCTACAGTGCAGTATGGTGGTGGCAGCATCATGTGTTGGGGTGCTTCTCGCAGACAGAAAGGTTGAATGTAGCCAGAACCAGACTGGGGCAACGGTTCACCTGTCAGCACGACGGTGACCTGAAGTACACAGCCTGGACAATGCTGGAGTGGCTTTGGGACAAGTTCCTGAGTGACCTAATCAAGCCACTTAGATCATCTGTGGAGAGAAGGATGGGATAAATGGTCCAAATCCAAGTGTGTAGACTAACCCAAGAAGACTCAAAGCTGGAATTGCTGCCGAAGGGGCTTCTACAAAGGTACTGAATTAAGGGTCTGACTACTTATATAAATGAGAGATTTCAGTTTTTGACTTTTACATGCTTTCATTTTGTCAGTAAGGGATTTTTGAATATAGACTGAAACATATCCATTTAAAATTCAATTCAATTCAAACCCCAATAAAATGAGCAGAAGGTGAAGGGCTTAGAATACGTCCTCAATCCACTGTATGTCCAGATACCTTAACTGTGCTGCTGTGCTCTTGGTGCCCAACCGGATACTTTGAAAGGAGAGCTGTGTAATCAGACCAGAGGGAAATTGCCCTTGTAGTCCCACTGACTAACCTGGTTGTCACCAGAAGGTTTGAATAAATGACTTGTGGCTGACCTTACCATTGTAGTCTAACTGCACATGTTTTTATTGGATGCTGGAGGGCAGAGGCGGCCACGTGGAGCTTTTCGTTTTGAGAAATAGAACAACACAACACTGACATCTAGTGGATGTGGCGGAAATGCATGGTACTGTTTAAACCTTGGCATTTAGAAATGGCTTTCAGGAGAGCGGGCAACTTCACCCAACCAGGTCGCCAATCCTGGTCACATCAGCAAAATAACATCAAGTCGAAATCCCATTTCCTGCCACATTCAAAGCTAAAAAAACCAACTTAAGTTATTCTTTCAGCTTTGGCACACCAAAAGTGTCTCTACACCCGGTCACTATTCAGGGGGTGGATGTAGAGGTGGTCCACTCCTATAAGTACTTGGGGGTCCACATTAATGACACGTTGGTCTCGGAACACAGATGAGCTGTAGAAGGAAGTGCAGAGCAGGCTCTTCTTGCTTAGGACACTGTGTTCCTTTAATGTGGGAAGTGACATCCTTCACATTGTCTACAACTCTGTGAAGGCCAGTGTGGTATGCCTGGCTGGTAATAATCAGTACAAGAGAGGACAACCACATCAACAAACTACGAGGGATATCCAGAAAAAAAGGTTACAAGTGCCCTGGAGGGTGCAGGCAATTTTATTTTTCGAAGGTTGGCATACCTGCGTGTAGGGGGGTCCTAACGGTCAAAATAAGCCCGGGACCGCGTCAGTCACTTGTGAAATGTCATCACAGCAAGCGAGTCCGTCAACCTCTGCTGAGGCCGTTTGCTCCACCTACCGCCGATGCGAGATTCGTTCGGTCATCAAGTTCCTCACTTTGCATCGCGAATCCGCGGCCGAGATCCACCCATTTTCACCTTTTCACCAAACTGAAAGAATTCTTGGGTGGGAAACGTTTTTCCAACGATGAGGAGGTGAAGGAGACAGTGGAGAAGTGGCTTTCGGAGGTGGAGCGGAGCGTATTTGACGAGGGTATAAAAAAGCTGGTGCCCAGGCTGAAGAAGTGCATCGAAGTTGACGGCGATTATGTTGAGAAATAAACACATATTTTGGAACACACCCTGTAAATTTGGTTGAAATATATTCATTTTTCGATTTTTAACAGCTGCTGTAACCTTTTTTTCTGGATATCCCTCGTAAAACAAAAAGGCAGCCTCAGTTTTGGGATGCATGCTGGACCCCTGGAGCGAGTAGATGAGGAGGGAATTAAAACAAATTATGAACAACGTTGTTCTTTTTGAGTCTGATTGGATTCCATAATTGGCATAACTCCACGCTGTGTTGGAACCAGGAACACTCCATCTTTGTATTTCCTGGTTTAGTGTGGTTTCACAAATCAATGTTTACCCACACATTAACAAACTGAATGGCTTGTTGAATAATCGAAATTACGGAGCTCAGAAAGTGTGGCTGACAAGGACTGGGACTTTACAGACATGACTCCATATTATTACAGGTGACAGCACCCGTTGTGTTGTTTGATAATGTTATAAAGATTAGTCAAAGTTGATTTGCTCAACATTGATTTAAAATCACTTCCAATTATGACAATGGATATTCTCTGTATGATAGATTCCCCACAGGTTCCTCATGGAGTTGTACTGAGTCCTAATGTTACTTAACAAAATGCAGACAACCCCAAAATCTTTGCCACCCTAGGTGACTGCCGAGTATGCATATATGGTAAAGCCAGCTCTGGCTACGGTAATGCTTGACATATCCATCTGTCTGTCTGTCGATAGTGCCTTCCATATCCATCTATCTCTGTTGATCTGTCAGTGATCCACTGAGCCACCCCCTGATTTATCTGATTTCTTGAGAACTTCACTCAGCTGTGGACGGGCTTTTCCAGCCCCTTAGGACTTCCATGAGCAACCCCACTAGAATTGACTAGAATGGGAAAGATCCCAATAGAGTTCTAACTGGACCACCTCAAGATTAATTCGTCCTCCGCACTGCTTCACTCTTAAGACAGCAGACAGATAGATAGGAAAAGCGCTACATAATACATAGACGGATAGACAGACAGAAAGACATGTAAGCCACTAAATGATATACAGATAGATTGAAAGACAGTCAGATGGATATATAAGGCCCTATATATGAGATAGATGGATATTTAAGATACTAAATGACAGATGATATGTAAGGCACTATATATGATATAGATGGATATTTAACGTACTGAAAGAAAGATGGATATATAAAGCACTGTATAATAGACTGATGGATATGTAAGGTGCTAAATGATGAACAGATCAATAGAGACAGAGGGATATGTAAGGAACTACATAATACATTCATAGGTTGATATGTAGGGCACTAAATGACAGACAGACAGACAGACAGACAGACAGACAGACAGACAGATAGATAGATAGATAGATAGATAGATAGATAGATAGATAGGAAAGGCACTATATGATAGATTTAAATATTGGAAAGACACTATATAACAGACAGATAGGAAAGGTGAAAAATTAGAAAGGCACTCTATGACAGATAGATATGAAAGTTACAATATAACAGATAGATAGATAAAGGCAGTATATGATGCACTGATATATTAGAAAGGCACTATATAATAGAGATAGATAGGAAAGACACTATATATTAGGAAAGGTAGATGGATATATTGAAAAGGCACCACTTAACAGACAGATAGGTTGGAAAGGCCCTACATTTACATACTTGCCTGAAGAAGGGGCCTGAGTTGCCTCGAAAGCTTGCATACTGTAATCTTTTTAGTTAGCCAATAAAAGGTGTCATTTTGCTTGGCTTTTCTCTACATTCATAATGGCTAACACGGTACAACAACCTAGTACTATATATATATATATATTGTTTTGTAGTCCAACGAGACCTACTACGCAACGTCTGCTTTAGAATTCTAGTGGTAATGGAGATGGGAGTGTTGGTGCAAATTATGTGCTGAAATACCACACATCAATACTGTGAACCCTTAGCGAAATTAGAAATAGCCGTGTTTATGTAAGTTTTACTACTTAAATATCAATGCATCAAAAATCTGCTTAACCGACCTACGATCCATCCACCCACTTTCTTAACCCCCTTATTCACGGCAGGGTTGCAAGACAGCTGCAATCATTCCCAGCAATTACAGGGTCAGAGTGGGAGTGATAACTAAAATGGACTTTGGACACAACCCAGTTTTGATGGTAAGTACCTATGTAACCACCGTCTCAGTCTGAAACCACCCAGACCTACACCCACACCGAACTGCTTTCCAGTGTGCCATTTTGTAGGTATGGTATTGGGCTATTTTTTGGAGACATTCACTATTTTTAAACTGTCCTTGGGCTATACATTTTTTAAGAACCAGGCAACCCTGTCTAAGGCATCCACAGGGGTCTCAGTAAACATGCCAGTACTATAATATTTTAGACGGATATTTTTATTGAGATGCAAATTAAAAAAACCTATAAAGTGACTTACAGAACAAACAATACCTACTGGACATGCAGATTCTACACAATCCTGGCAATTGTAAATTGCTGGGGCGCTATAAATCCACCTCAGGTGTGCAAAAGCTAGTAAGCATTTGGGAACGAAACCTCCAGCCCCCGAATTGGTGAGACAGGTCCAGCTGCAGACCTATGCAGCTCCATGATTAAGTAGTTCCGCAGGACAGCCAATTGGATTGCAGGTTTTTGTCACGTGGCGTCCTTGTCTCGCTTCAGATAACTCCTCCCCCAACCCTAATCTTAACCATAGTTTACCCAGGCGTTATCACTGACGTATATAATGTAAAACGGCAAGCTGCTAAATGGAGTGGAACTTTAGAGGTCCGCTGCTAGATTCTGTTTGAATTAGTCCAACAATATCTCATAAAAAACCGGGGTGTTCCATGTAAACCGTGCACTGCCGTCCCATTTTATAGTAACGTGCTCGCTTAACGCACTACTGCGTGCATTTTTTGACTTCAAGTGGGGCTTGACTTTCACATTAAGATCTAAGCTGATTTGCTATCAAAACTCATCTGTTATATTCGATTTTCTTTTTCGTGTAAGACACGGGACCTTTCTCTTTCGGGGCTGCTACTTTACGCCGTCTATGACCCCCAGGTTCAGCTCTCCGTGTTCGATTACGCCAAGTTTTTCTGGCTTGTCCAGTCATTTTACGTTTTGGCAGGTGGATAAACCCACGTGGACATTAATCGCACCGCACTGAACTTTCTTCCTCACTAAAGGTAAAGACTATTATAACAGCTTGACATGCATGCTGAATTGTGGCACCCATATTAAATCAAGCGTTACGAGAAAATGTAAAAAGCGACACTTAAACTGGATCGCAAAGGCACGTCCTCACCGTCACCCTTATCTTGCAATCTCGCCCTTTCCAGTTGTGCCCGCACTGGTTGGGTCACCTTGCCGCGCCCTCCTTATTAAAAAGCAGCGCCGCAGCAGAGGCCTCGTGAAAGGAGCCGCAACATGGAGATGTTCTTTGCCATCGCTTTTCTTTGCGTTGTTTTTCTGCTTTCGGCTCTCATCTTGCTGTTTTTCGGAGTTCTTTACAGCGAGATGACCAACTCGGAGATCCCACCGGGAGTGTCGCATGCCAACAAGCTGCACTTCATTCACGGGGCGAACATCGGGATCGCAATCTTGGTGAGGAGCGGGTCACGGGATTGGGGGGCAGGGGGTTAGGGCAGGGTACCGGATAGTTGCACGTGGATGTCGCCTCGGGTGCAGCACGTTTTTAATCTCTTTTACATTTGCGATGTTCAAATCTTCAAAAGGTGCACGGAAATAAATCTCACTTTCATCAGAAGTAGTTCAGAGTCGCCCCCTAGTGGCCCGAGGCCACGATGCAAGACGCGTTTAAATCATTATTCTTTTCTCTTCTCCTAAGGGCAAAATCTTGGAGAACATCAGCCTTTGTCAACAGGTCAACTTTACACGCTATTGTCGAGAACGACTACTAGTGCAGAAGAAGCCCGTGCCACCAGAACTCCATATCAAGGACCTGCTGTTCTCCGATGTGCCCGTCAGGGTGTACCTGCCCACCGCTCCAAATGCAGCCAAGCGCCGGGGACTGGTTTTCTTCCATGGTGGGGGCTGGATGTTTGGGAGTCTCGGTAAGATAAGTGGAACTTGAGGGGTTTTTAAAGGATAGGTCGCCCACCTCCTCACTCGCATCCTTCTCTGATTTGTTTGCTGATCAAGGAAAATCCCCCAAAAGCAATAAAGAAAGAAATGTAGATAGATAGAAATAGGAGTGGACTTCAATCTTTAAACTAGTTTTTATCTGTCTATCTATCTATCTATCTATCTATCTATCTATCTATCTATCTATCTATCTATCTATCTATCTATCTATCTATCTATCTATCTATCTATCTATCATGTAGCACCTTTCCTGTCTGTCAGTCTACTGTCTTAAGAGTGAAGCAGTGCGAAGGTTGAATTTATCTTGGGGTGGTCCAGTTAGGCCTCTAATGAGAGTTTTCCCATTCTAGTCAATGGGGCTGAGACAGAAAGTGGGCGGGGTTGCACATGGAAGTCCTAAGGGGCTGGAAAAGCCCACTCACAGCTGAGTGAAGCTCTGAGGAAGTCGGATAAATCATGGGGTGGCCCAATGGATCACCAACAGATCTACAGAGATAGATGGATACGTATGGCACTATATAATAGATCGATACACGGATAGACAGACAGATAGATATGTCAAGCATTACCAGTAAAACTATATGGGGAACCTCAGACCGTTCTTTCATATAATACCAGTATAACATAGCTGTGAAAGCAACAAGTGGGAACCGCTCTTCAGTATCATATCTGTGTAGCATCATGCTCGAATGAAGAGCTTTTTTATTCAATATACTTAAGGAAATTACCTTCCAGACTCCAAGGTTTGGGTGGGATTTTTCACCTTTGACAGGGGCAGCAGAAGAGCTACAGCCAACCCTGAGTGGGCCCATTCTACTCAGTGGGCTGGGACTGTTACACTTTCCCTGGCAGGTTAGGAAGGTCAAGGAAGTGTTAACGGGTTGAGAGGAGAGCCTTGCAGCAAAGGTTGGATGAATTATCTATCTATCTATCTATCTATCTATCTATCTATCTATCTATCTATCTATCTATCTATCTATCTATCTATCTATCTATCTATCTATCTATCTATCTATCTATCTATCTATCTATCTATCTATCTATCTATCTATCATCTAGTGCTTTTCCACTCAATCTATCACCATTCTTTCCTCTGTTTGCTCCACTACAGTTTTCATTGACCCCATTAGCTGTATTTTCATTGTGAAGCAGATGCACCCACCCCTTAGCACTTACAATTGTTTCTCCCTCCCAGTTGTTCACGCTCTAACTGTTGTAATTGATGTTGTTAATCTTAATTTGTCTACCATGATTTAGTTTAGGAGAGTCCCATTTCTCATTTTCCCTTGTTTGTCTTTTATTATCAGATTCCTATGATCACATTTGCCGGTATATCGCCATTCATTCGGAGACCGTCGTGGTGTCAGTTGCGTAAGTCCAGCCCCCTTTTTTAAAAATTTTGTCTAACCTGCCATAAGTGTATCAGTGTATTGAATAGTTTATTGAATACACAGTGGGTGGTCTGAAAAATCGAGAGTACACCTTTTGAGAAGGATTTTAGGAGGCCATTCAGCACAACAAAAACTGGCCATTCCTGTCCACTTAATTCTTCTAAATAACATCAAGTTGGGTTTTGAAGGTCCCTAAAGTTCTACTGTCTACTGCACTACTTGGTCACTTATTCCAGATGTCTGTGGTTCTCTGTGTGAAGAAAAACTTCCTAATGTTTGTGTGAAATTTACCCTTAACAAGTTTCCAACTGTGTCCCTGTGTTCTTGATGAACTCATTTTAAAGTCACAGTCTCGATTCACTCAATCCCTTCATAATTTTAAACACTTCAGTCAGGTCTCCTCTTAATCTTCTTTTCCTTAAACTGTAAAGGCTCAGCTCTTTTAATCTTTCCTCCTAACTCATCCCCTTGTAGCTCTGGAATCAGACTTGTCGCTCTTCTCTGGACTTTCTCTAGTGCTGTTATGTCTTTTTGTATCCTGGAGACCAAAACTGCACCGAGTACTCCAGATGAGGCCTCACCAGTGTGTTATAAAGGTTGAGCAGAACCTCCTGTGACTTGTACTCCACACATCAAGGCCTTCTTAATTGCTTCTGCACACTGTATGGCAATTGATAGTGTCGAGTCCACTATGACTCCTAAATTCATCTCATAAGGTGTACTTTCGATTTTCAGACCTCCCATTATGTATTGAAACTTCACATTTTTACTCTCTAACTGTAATTCTTTATATTTACTGACATTAAATTTCATCTGCCACAAATCTGCTCAAGCCTGTATGCTATCCAAGTCTTTCTATAATGATATAATGGATTCCATATTATCTGCTAATCCACCTATCTTGGTATCATCTGCAAACTTAACCAGCTTGTTACTTATATAAATGATTTAGATAGGAATATATATATATATATAAATATATATATATATATATATATATATATATATATATATAGATAGATAGATAGATAGATAGATATAGATATATATAACAGTACAGGCCAAAAGTTTGGACACACCTCCTCATTCAATGTGTTTTCTTTATTTTCATGACCATTTCCAGCACTCCATCACTCTCCTTCTTGATCAAATAGCCCTTACACTGCCTGGTGGTGTGTTTGAGTTCATTGTCCTGTTGAAAAATAAATGATCGTCCAACTAACCTGACTTCTGCACAACACAACTGCTGGTCCCAACCCCATTGATAAAGCAAGAAATTCCACTAAATAACCCTGATAAGGCACACCTGTGAAGTGGAAACCATTTCAGGTGACTACCTGTTGAAGCTCATCGAGAGAATGCCAAGAGTGTGCAAAGCAGTAATCAGAGCAAAGGGTGGCTATTTTGAAGAAACTAGAATATAAAACATGTTTTCAGTTATTTCACCTTTTTTTGTTAAGTACATAACTCCACATGTGTTCATTCATAGTTTTGATGCCTTCAGTGAGAATCTACCAATGTAAATGGTCATGAAAATAAAGAAAACACATTGAATGAGGAGGTGTGTCCAAACTTTTGGCTTGTACTGTTATATATATAGAAGTGGCCCCAGCACCGCACCCTGCTGGACTCCACTGTTAACATCAGCCAATTCTGCTAATATTCCTCACACCATCATCCTCTTCTTTCTCTCTTTGAGCCAATTCTGCCCCCATCTGTACACCTCACCCTGAAATCCAAATTGTTTTAGTTTGATGCCCAACCTTTCATGTGGCACTTCATCAAATGCTTTATGAGTTGCTAATTAGTCTAACTTGCATGTTTTAGGGATGTGGGGTGGAAAACTTAAAAATTCAAAGGGAAACCCAGAAAGACATGGGGAAAACCATGCAAATGTCATACAGACTGAGCCTAAATTGGAATCTAAAGCGGGTAATCCGGGTTTTTGAGGCAGGAGTTCGGCAGTTTCTATCTGTTACAGTATATCTACTGTGGGTCTCACTTCATAAATTATTTGTATGTGTGGGCAGGGCGCGCGCGGGGGGGGGGGTCCCAAACTAACCACAAGACCCGAAGATCACTTATGCCTAAAAATCGCAACACTAACCACTTTGCCAGATCAGAATTTTTTCATAGTTAATAAAGTTCTATCTATTTATTAATTATATAGTGCCTTTCATATCTATCTATCTAATCCTTCCTACTACACTAAAGTATCTATCTAATTCTTCCTACTGTATTTTATAATATCTATCTATCTAATCCTGCTTACTATACTAAAATATCTATCTATCAAATCCTGCCTACTGTATTTTATATCTATCCATCTAATCCTTCCTACTATACTAAAATATCTATCTATCAAATCCTGCCTACTGTATTTTATATTTATCTAATTCTGCCTACTACACTAAAATATTTATCTATCTCTTTATCTAATCCTGCCTACTATACCATCTATCTATCTATCTATCTATCTATCTATCTATCTATCTATCTATCTATCTATCTATCTATCGCTAAATATCTAATCCTGCCTACTGTATTTTATAATATCTATCTATTTATCTATCTAATCCTGCCTACTATGCTAAAATATCTATCTATCAAATCCTGCCTGCAGTATTTTATATTTATCTAATTCTGCCCACGACACTACAATACTGTATCTATCTATCTTGTTGAACTGTTGTATGCCGATAATGCTCTTCACAATGTCTGCCAATGAAAGGCATTATATAAATAAAGGTTTGATGAACTGGGGTATGCTTGGCTAAGATGTGCTTGTCTGACTTCCTCACACTTGCCTCTACGGTTAGCCATTGGCTACTGGATACCTTGCGCGGCTTCATGCTGTTTTGTCTTTGAACTCTGCAGATACCGCCTGTCACCTGAACACCGCTACCCAGTGCAGCTGGACGACTGCCAGGCGGCAACCCTTCACTTTCTGAAGGTGGCAGAAGCTGATTATGGAGTCGACCCAATCAAAGTAGCTTTAGGGGGTGATAGTGCTGGGGGCAACCTTGCTGCAGCATTGTGTTACCGAGCAGCCAAGGAAGGTGCCAGACCCCAGCCTTGTGCGCAGATCCTCATCTATCCCCTCTTGCAGATGGCAGACTTTCATTTGCCCTCCTACCAGCAGAACAAGATGGTGCCCATGCTTTTCCGAGGCCGTACCATCTTCTATTGCCTCCAGTACCTGAATGGGGACATGACACTGAATGAAGAGATGCTGAACAGCGATCATGTGCCAGTGGAGCACAAACTACGGTACCGTAAGTGGCTGGGTCATGAAAACTTACCTTCTGAGTGTAAAGCTCGTGGCTTTAGCCTAAGGGTGGCATCATCTCATGATGAGGAGGTTTATGATTTGCTCAAACAAGCCCTAGAGCCTGAACTTTCTCCTCTGCTGGCTCCCGATGACGTCGTCCGCAAGCTTCCACCTGCTTTCATTCTGACCTGCGAATACGACGTGCTGAGGGATGACGGCATCCTCTTCAAGAAGCGGCTCGAGGACCTGGGCGTCCCGGTGACGTGGCATCACATCAATGATGGCTTCCATGGCATCCTTAATTTTTTTGATGGAGGACGACTGAATTTCCCTTCTGGAAAAAGGGCCATTGACCACGTGGTGGAATTCCTTAGGACTTTGTGATATGGAGGGAAGGAAGCCTTGAGTATGTCTACTGTCTAATGCGTCAATAAAACAATTCTGATTCTTATTTTTGCACTTTTGGATTGATGTCATAATTTAACCGAGTGGTTCCTGGAGCTTTAAAAATTCACAGACAGTATCATTTTGGGGGGTTTGAGACTTAGAAATTGTTATTTGTTACGTATCAGCTTGGGTTTATGTGTATTTTATTATTTTTAACATTGTTATTTTATGTATTTTTAGCTGGATTACCCGACTTTGCCCAGGAAATGTCCCAAGACAATGGAAGTCAATTATTGTGCCATAGAGTAATCGGGTATAGCAGAAGTATGTTCTGTAACTACCTTAGTGCTTTTCTGGGTTATAATATTTGTAATGCTATTATTGACAGGCAGTGTGGTGTGGTGGGTAAGGCTTTGGACCTGGGACTTCAAACCCTGAGGCTGTGGGTTTAAACCCTGCTACTGACACTGTGTGACCCTGAGAGAGGCACTTCTCCTGCCTGCAGACCTTTTAATGGACTGGTGTCCAATGCTGGTTGCCCACCTCACAGATCCAGCATACCGAGTTTATAGCCTGAACTCAGATGTTGTACAGTCGTGGCCAAAAGTTCTGAGAATGACACAAGTATTGGTTTTCACAAAGTTTGCTGCCTCGGTGTTTTTAGATCTTTAGTCAGCTGTTTCTATGGTATACGGAAGTAGAATTACAAGCATTTCAGAAGTTTCAAAGACTTTTATTGACGATTACATGAAGTTTATGCAAAGGGTCCATATTTGCAGTGTTGGCCCTTCTTTCTTTTTCAAGACCTCTGCAATTCGCCCTGGCATTCTGTCTGTCAGTCAACTTCTGGGCCCAATCCTGACTAATGGCAGCCCATTCTTGCATCATCAATGCTTGGAGTTTGTCAGAATTGGAGGGTTTTTGTTTGTCCACCCATTGCCTTTTGAGGATTGACCACAAGTTCTCAATGAAGATTAAAAGTCTGGGGAGTATCCTGGCCGTGGACCCCAAAATTTCGATGTTTTGTTCCCAGCCACAGGGGATGCACAGACCTGTGTGTTTTTTCGCGCCGGTCCCAAGCCTGGATAAATAGGGAGGGTTACATCAGGAAGGGCATCCGGTGTAAAATTTTGCCAAATCAATATGCGGACAACAGTTTTGGATGATCCGCTGTGGCAACCCCTAACGGGAGCAGCCGAAAGAAGAAGCAAGTTCCCTGAGCCACTTAGTTCTCACTGTTGCCGTCTGGCCTGGTCCTCCATCATGCTGGACTAAGGCCTTGTTGGTCGCCAAACTGTTCTTGGATTGTTGGGAGAAGTTGCTCTCAGAGGATGTTTTGGTCCTATTCTTTATTCATGACTGGGGATCGGGGGGCACCCCCAGTGCAGAGCTTACTCACTTTTGGATGATGGCCTGGTGGGTGTCAAGAACGGCAGCAAAGAAGCCAAGAGAAACATCAGGGACAAACTGATATTCTGAATAAAGGTACAGGGAATGGACTGTTGGGGTCAAGTCATTGTCTCTGATGAATTCCCCTTTCTGATTGTTTGAGAAGAAAAGGAGAACGGTGCTACCATCAGTCCTGTGTCATGCCAACAGTAAAGCATCCTGAGACCATTCATGTCACGTGGGGTTGCTTCTCACCCAAGGCAGTGGGCTCACTCACAATTTTGCCTACAAACACAGCTGTGAATAAAGAATGTGACCAAAACATCTCAGAGAACAACTTCTCCCAACCATCCAAGAACAGTTTGGTGACCAACACGGCCTTAGTCCAGCATGACGGAGAACCAGGCCATATGACAAAAGTGAGGACTAAGTGGCTCGGGGAACAAAACATGAAAATTTGGGATCCATGGCCAGGAAACTCCCCAGATCTTTAATCCCATTGAGAACTTGTGCTCAATCCTCAGGAGGCGGGCGGACAAACAAAAACCCACCAATTCTGACAAACTCCAAACATTGATTCTGCAAGAACGGGTTGCCATCAGTCAGGATTGGGCCCAGAAGTTGATTGACAGCATGCCAGGGTGAATTGCGGAGGTCTTGAAAAAGAAAAGGGCCAACACTGCAAGTATGGACTCTTTGCATAAACTTCATGTCATTGTCAATAAAAGCCTTCGAAACTCAGGAAATGCTTGTAATTGTGCTTCAGTATACAGTGATCCCTTGCTATATCGCGCTTCAACTTTCACGGCTTCACTCTATCACGCATTTTAAATGTAAGCATATCTAAATATATATCACGGATTTTTCGCTGGTTCGTGGATTTCTGCGGACAATGGGTATTTCAATTTATGGTACATGCTTCCTCAGTTTATTTGCCCAGTTGATTTCATTCAAGGGATGCTACTGGCAGATTGGGTAGCTTCTAAGCAATCAGAGCATGTATTACATATTAAATAAAACTCCTCAATGATATACGATACGCTTCCCGCGCGGTGCTTCGCATTCTTAAAAGCCCAAACAGCTCGTATTGATTTTTTGATTGTTTGCTTTTCTCTCTCTCTCTCTCTCTGACATTCTCTGCTCCTGACGGCGCTCCTTTGAAGAGGAAGGTATGTTTGCAATCTTTTAATTGTGAGACGGAACTGTCATCTCTGTCTTGTCATGGAGCACAGTTTAAACTTTTGACTAAAGGGTGTTATTTCATGTCTACTGTAGAGGGCTCTAATAATGTTAAAAAACGTATTTAGAAGGTCGTAAACAGGTTTTCTATGCTCTTACTGTCAAAATATTCGATTTATAAATAAAGAATCCTACTTCGCGGAAGTTCATTTATCGCGGCAGAGTCTGGAACGGATTAACCGCGATAAACGAGGATTGACTGTACCATAGAAACAGCTGACTAAAGATCTCAAAACACTGAAGCAGCAAACTTTGTGAAAACCAACACTTGGGTCATTCTCAAAACCTTTGGCCACGACTGTACAGCGCCCTCTGTAATGTTTGAGACAAAGACACATTTTTCTCTGATTTAGCCCCCTCTGCTTCACAGTTTAAATTAAAAAATAAATAAATAAACTCAAACAAATCTGACTTTGTGATTAAAGTGCACACTGCAGACTTTCATTTCAGGGGATTCACACACATTTTGGTCACACAAAACGTTTTCTACATATCCCCATTTCAGGGCACCATAATGTTTGGGACAATTGATGTTTGTGATTCCTCAGGTGGGCTTCATAAAATACCTCGGTTTGCTTCTACCCTTTGTAGTCTGGAGTTGCCACTAAATGAAATAAGGACAAGAGCTGTGTCAATGAAAGTCAAAGAAGCCATCATGAGACTGAAAAGCAAGAATAAAACCATTAGAGACATCAGGAAAACCTGTGGATGACTGAAATAAACTGTCTGGAATATCATGAAGATGTAAGAACACACTGGTGGGCTCAGGAATCACAAAGGGACTGCTAGGCCAAGGAAGACCTCCAGTGCTGATAACAGAAGGATCCTCAACAAGCCCCCAACACCTATGCGACAGATCAGAAACAGTCTTCAGCGGGCCGATGTTGACGACTATCAGCAGAAGACTTCATGACCAGAAATACAGAGGACACACTGCAAGATTCAGACCACAAAAACAAGATGGCCAGATTATAGTTTGTGAAACACCCTGCAGAATTCTGGGAAAAGCTCTTGTGGGGAGACAAGACAAAGATGAACCTCATCAGAGTGATGATAAGAGCAAAGTATGGAGATGGAAAGGAACTGCACAAGACCCAGAGTAGACCACCTCATCTGTTAAACATGGTGGTGCTGGGGGTGTTCTGGCTTGGGCATGTATGGCTGGCACACTTCTCCTCGTGGATGATGAAACTGTTGACGGCAGATGCACAATGAATTCTGAGGTGTGTAGAAACATCTGATCTACTTGATTTCCAGTAAATGTCTCCAAATTCAAAACTGGACGTCATTTCATCCGACAACAAGATAATAAAAACGCACTGCTGAGGTAGCACAGGAGTTCATCAAAGCTAAAAAATTGAAAACTCTTGAATGGCCAGTCCAGTCATCTGATGAAAATTCAACTGAGCAGGACTTCCATATGCCAAAGAGAAAACTTAAGGGGACAAGCCCCCCGAAACAAGCAGGGGCTGAAGATGGCTGCAGTAGAGGCTTGGCAGAGCATCACCAGAGAAGACCCTCAGCACCTGCTGATGTGTATGAATTGCAGACTTCAAGCAGGCATTGCATGCTGGGATATGTGACAAAGTCCTAAATATGACAATGGCTTTAGAAGACCTGCCATTGCTGTGTCCCAATCATTATGGTGCCCTGAAATTGGTGGACCTTGTAGATAAAAGGTAAGTACAAATGTGCACTTTAAGTCTGAATGGTTTGATTTATAAATTTAAACTGTGGAGAAGATGGGGAAAAAAAATCAAGGAAAAAGGTGTCTTTGTCCCAAACATTATGGAGGGCACTGTATGTGTGGAGTCTGAAGGTATTTCCTGTATTATCTCTAAAGACATGCAGGTTAAGAAAACTGGTGCTTTGATATAGTAATACATTTTATTTATATGGCGCCTTTCCTACCATGCTCAAGGCGCTTATTGGCCCAGTTGAGTGTAGGCAGGAGTGGGCTGTGTGGTGGAGGTTTTCTGCTCTGCTCCCTTGTGCTGTCAGGATGGTCCTCTTCTCCCTGTGACTCTTGTCAGTTGGAGACCACTGTATGACATTATACTGTGCACAAAGGGGACGCAACAAAGTCAAAGACTGGTCCCGGTTGGCTTCACACTACACGGTTACTTACAGAAGCCACTTGAGCCTGGAATCGTTGATAACGTACCCGAGGATGAGATGTGGATACACACGGTCAGGAAAAATATAACAGTGCTTTTAGTCACGAAAATGGTTTCCAAAGGTCAATAATGCAATGCTGCAACAAATGAAATAACTCGGTATAAAAAGTGGAGATTAAGATGTCCCAAAAATGACAATCAATAATTCGTTAAAATGAGGTTCAAATCCCAGGCCGAATCTGTCCTTTAAAACCAGACCCGATCAACAAAAACGGACGTCTCCTCTGCTTAACGCTAACTGGGGAGACGTCAACCGTAACTCGCATCGGGTCCCCATTGCCAGTCCCTTGGCATTCAGTGGGGCGCCACCACAGCACGGCCTTACGGATGGAGCCCACCTAGAGTGCTGGGTCGCCCCCTACTCCCAGATCATTCAGCAGGAGCGACCCCTGTCCCTCTAGCGCCCGCCGTACACTTCTATCAGGACAGTCTTCTCAACTGTCTGCTTTCATTCCACTCGCACGCGCTCCTCATCGATCCAGCCTCTTTTTTCTTTTTATTTCGATCTTCCTTTAACTTCTCATCTTCGTTTGCTCTTTCTGTCGACTCCATTTGTAGCCCCGATTGGGTGCAGGTGCTGCCCACCTCAACCTGCTCCGAGGAGTGAATGAGACGCATTTGACCGACCCGGCTCATCAGACGCGTGCTTATCAGGGTTCTGCCGAGAAGCAGAAATGGAGCAGGAAAACTCGAGCAAAAGAAGCATTAAAGATGTGTCTTTTCTTAAATAAAAATGTGAGCCACGCCAATGCTGAAGACACTCCAGGTGAAACGAACGTCCTTTTTGGTTTGAACCTCTAGGGTTGGGCTTGAAATCAGATTATTTCACAAATTAAAGAGCAGCTAGGGGGCGCCGTTCCTCCACAAATGAAGAGGCGGCCGTGTTCTCCGATTCTTTGACGCATAGACATACCGTATATACTGCACAGGGTGGTCCAGATCTAATTATGCAGAACCAGATCGTCTGGATGACTTTGATTTATGCGGGGATGATTCCAGTTTGGCGCAAAGACGATTCTTAATGTCGTCAGTTCGCACACTTCTCCATGGACTGGGATTTGTCGGGTGATTTTCTATGTAATAAACTTAATAAGTTATAGCTTAATGCAAATTGCATAATTAGATCTGGACCACCCTATAGATAGACGCCGCATTCACTGTGTTGCCCAGTCGACACGATAAATCAGCGTGTCCGCACTATTGCGAGTGGTAAAAGTGCCATTTAAACTAATACAGGTAGACGTGGAAACCGGCTTTTCTGATGAACGTTTAAACATACAACAGATTTTGGCGAATCATTTACATGCAATTATTTATATCCATTTATACACTAATAATGGCAATTACTAAATAATAATAATAATAATAATAATTATTATTATTATTATTAAACAATTCCTCCCATATAAGTAACATTTCTCGGACTGCCTTCTTCTTTCTCCCGAAACTTTCTAGACTTCATCCTGTTCTTACGCAACACAGTACTGAAGTATTGGTTAATGCCCAAGTCACCTCACGTATAGGTTACTGTAATGCTATTCTGTCAGGCATCCCACAAAAACGTATCCATCGCTTACAACTTCTTCAAAATTCTGCTGCCAGGATAATAATCTGCTGTTGTAAATCCACTGAACATATCACATCAATTCTCTCTCAACTTCACTACTGAATACAATACTAAATACCCATCCATCCATTATCCAACCCGCTATATCCTAACTACAGGGTCACGGAGGTCTGCCGGAGCCAATCCCAGCCAACACAGGGCACAAGGCAGGAAACAAACCCTGGGCAGGGTGCCAGCCCACCGCAGGGCGCGCAAACACACACACGCACACACCCCAAGCACATACTAGAGTCAATTTACAATCGCCAATCCACCTAACCTTCATGTCTTTGGATTGTGGGAGGAAACTGGAGTACCCGAAGGAAACCCACGCAGACATGGGGAGAACAACGCAGGGAGGACCCGGGAAGTGAACCCAGGTCTCCTAACTGTGAAGCTGCAGCGCGCCCATACTAAATCCCGCTCTTAACATTTAAAGCTCTCCACAACCTCACTGATCTCCTACAGACTGACACTCCTCTCGCTCACTCAGATCCTGTAATTTGAGAGTTTGCAGTCTGGCAATATGGTGCGGCCTTAGTTTGTGGAAGACAGACAGAACTAAAGACATGAATATAAAATGATGGTTGTCAATTTCAAACTGTGTTTCCTCGATGTGCTCCTTGAGAAAAAACACATCATCTGAACCAATCTCAGCCCGAAAAAACTGATTGATCAAAGATACACTGATGGCTTGCTCTAATGTCGACTGTCAGATAACACGCTCAGCTACTTAGACCACCTCGACTGGACCCTCAGAAGGAATCATCAAACCTGCTTTGTTCTTTAATGTGAGCGAGTGGTAGCTTTGATCATATGATGCCGGTAGAGCCTCTGTTACCAAACTGGACAGCTTTCTCAAAATCCTGTCTAAGGGCTACCTGACCTCCCACTGCTTTCCTGAGGCAGATGTTTTTGGGAAGCCTTGAAAGTTTAAGAAATGTTAACAGTTAACAACAATCTACATGGTTAGTGACTAAATACGTTTAGCCAAAACGTTGTTTGGAGGCACACTTGAGCACATAAAGGCATAGCTTTGCTAGCTTAGCCTGGCGTAGCTGAAGTTAAGATTATAAAACGTGATTTTCTAATGGCCAAATATAAGCAAAACAATTTTTCAGCCTTACCAATAGAAATGTAATCTGGTTTGGAGCGTACAGCGGTTTGTACAATCCCAAGCAGCACATGCGTGAGGCGTCTTTATCCATTACTTCACTCCACAGCAGTGCCACTCACAATATGGCGGCGACATTGACGTACGATGCTGCTGGTCATGCGGCGTCTAGTAATTCTATGTCTGTTGTTTGACGTGCTACATGGGGCTTCGCCTGTGCTGCCTGCAGCTACTCCATGATCGGCTTTATTAGTGCACTTAATACTGCGTTGCCTACATGGTCATCGCCACGAAAGGTGCTATACACGAGATGAAAATATTCCAAAGTCATTCTGCGTGTGTGTGCTGTGCAAGCATGTGAATCTCGATGTGTGTTCATGCGTGTAGTTTGAGGCGGATGAGTAGGTGTGTATGTGTGTTGTGAAGAAAACCAGAACCTCTGTGATGCCCAAACATGAACACACTAAGAGTCCCGGGTTCACTTAATGGAAGAAGCCAGTATGCCCACAGTATTGTACATACGGAAAGGCAAAAACCGAGCAACTCCACTGACCAATGAGGAAAGACCAATGAAAACGTCGGGTTACGATCACGTGATTAAAACGCCGTGACTGCGTAATTTAAGTGGCAGGTGGTGTTGATTCATGAAAAAAAAAAAACAGAATTGTTTCCTAAATTGTCCCTAGTGTGTGTTTGGTTTGAGGGTGAGTGTGTGTGTGTGCCCTGCGGTAGGCTGGTACCCTGCCCGGGGTTTGTTTCCTGCCTTGCGCCCTGTGTTGGCTGGGATTGGCTCCAGCAGACCCCCGTGACCCTGTAGTTAGGATATAGCGGGTTGGATAATGAATGGATGGAAGGATGGATGTTTACGTGAAGGGCTGACAAAATGAAATCTAGAGATTAATGATAGGGGCGACATCATTTTCTCATGCTAGGTTTTTTTTGCACAGTTGGTGAGCCGTGTATGAAAGTGCATGCTTAGATGTTGATATGTCTGCACGTGCTTTTCTGTAAGTGTGCATTTTTACGTGCTTGTATAAATACATACACATACTTAAGTGTGCATTTGTATTTCTGTGTGCCTGCAGGCACATACAGTACATGCCCGTATGTCAGTGTTTGCACACGTGTGCACAGTCTGTTGATGTGCGTGTATGTTTACTCGCATAAGCATTGGTGGGCTTGTGTATGTGTGTATGCACACCCTTGTTGGTGTGGCCTTTACCTGTCCCTTGTGTCCTCCCTTGATGTTCTTTCACATTTGGGTCTCATGGATAGTTAGAAATGGTCAGAGCGCCGAGCAGCTGTGCCAACCAGTCCACGGCTGGCAGATAAAATGCACCTTTAAAGCCTGCCAGTCTGCGTCAGCTTGGATTCACAGAAACCTCAAAGCCTTCTTTTTTTAAAGAAAAAAAATCTACTCCACAGAACACATGACCCACAGCTCTCCTTGTGATTGGTCCCTGACAGCCAGCCCTCTTGTTACCACGAGGACTTGTTTACAGTGCCCATGGCAACAGCAGCATATATCTGTCCCAGCCTAGGAGAGCTTTGGCCAAACACACAGGAGAGCCGGTGGACTGTACTTGGGCTAGTATTGAACCCGCTGGACCGTTACCCCATTCTGCTCAGACATGGCTGGAGCCCAGAGTGACCCCATGAAATGGTCACTTCCAGGCTGGAAAATCGAGCAGAAATATTCCAACAGGGTCCTTATAGGCAACTGGGAAGAAGAGAGAAAACAAGTAAAATTTTCACTCTTATCTTTTAAAGTCCTGGCTGAGTGGGTGACCTCCTCTTATCTGGTGCCAAGTGAGGATGTGAGCTGAGGGGGCTGCTGGTGCTGTGCTGACCTGAGGGTCTTCCTGCAGGAGAAATGGGGGACTCCTGCTCAGCTCAACAACCACGTGGCACTTACTCTGCAGGATGGCTAGAATAGGATGAGGGTGACTTGTAGGTGGGCATTGAGAACTTGATCGTGTATTACGGTATATATGGAGGCTGCACACACAGGCCCACCACCAGGGGGGGCAAACGGGACTCTGGTCCGGGGCCCTAACGGAAGGGGGCCCCTTCACGCTTGATTTGTTTTGTATACGTATTTGAAGGTTTTGGCATGTGGGGACCCGGGGCAAGGCAGAGGGGCCCACATGTACCCAGTTGTCTGGGGCCCAAATATTTCTGCCGGTGGGCCTGGCACACACCCTCGGACCTGTAATTGGTGTAATGCATTGCATTTACAGTTAGAGCGACACTAGCAGGTTGAATCCCAGCCCATTGGCTGCTCCGGTGGAGTCTGCATGTTCTCCCTGTGTGCTTGTGGGTTAATTCTCTGGTGGTCCAGTGTTCCTCTCCTGTGACAAAATAAAAGAAGGTCAATTTGTGACCGTAAATTGGCTCAACGTGAGCAATGCATCCATCCAGGATGGTTCACTTGATCCTGGTGCTGCTTGGATTGAGTGGGCTCAGTAATGGCTGGATGGACAGAATGCAGCTTATCTTCATTTTTCATGGTCCTTCCGCACATTGCATGAATTTTTAGTTGGGCGTTAATTCAATTTACAAGGTGAAATGCCCACCATGCGGGTGCATTACGTCGAGTTCCTCCCACAATCCACAGTCATGCTGTCGGGGTTGATTTTGTGACTCAGGGGCATACAGGGGTCCTGTAGCGTGTCTGTCCTAAAATGAGCTTTGCATCGCTCACCATGCTGCCAGGGCAGACCCAGAATGAATGCCCTGTGAGGTGGGGTTTTGTAAATGTGTGGGGTCCGCTATCAGTTCATTTTGATAAGTCAGGAGACTTTTCAGAAGTAAGAAACGTAAAGCGCCCCCCTCCATGTTCAATCCTGTTTAATGTGGGGTGTCAGAGAGCCTGGATGAGGTGACAGTTTGTCACGTGGCACACTCGGCCACTCACCTGCCGAGTCTCAATTTGGAGTCACCTGTTAAGCTGACACAAACATGTCTTTGGACCAGGCATGGGCACCCCATGTGCAGGGCCGATTTACCAGCATCATAGGGCCCTCAAAGTTTAGTAGTGCACTGGGACCCCTTCTTTGAGAGCAAAACAGGAACATTGTGTGCCCCCAGCCAGTGCCCACTGTGTGTGACCATATGGACACGAGGAGCATGTCTGGTCTGGGATTTGAATCTGTGATCTGGAGATGTGAGGCAGCAGGGCTAACTACTACACCACCAAACAGCTCCTTCTTAAATGTGCATGTGACATTCTCATTCAGCCTGGTAAACGTCTTTGCATTTATTAAACTGCATTTGTACAGCAGGGTGGCACACCACAGTGGTCAGCATCAATGTCACAGAGTCTTTGGTTCACATTGCGAACTGTGTCACTGTGTGTGCTGAACGTAAAGCCCAGCTAGAAGATACGCACGTCTTTATTTCTTTCACTGCGCAGACATTCATATGTTGCTTTATAGTTTATATGTAATGAAGCAGGGTTAGCCAGCGGCTCCACCACAGCTTGTGTCAGAAAAGTGGAAGGGTGAATGGAGAGGCAAGCAAGCTGACTTTATACAGTAATATGGATCTGTGAGGACATCCAAATCCACATTCCCACATCTTCAATGTGTGCATAGGGAGCCACGGGGGACCTATGGCTGGTAGAGAATCCTGCGTTCAGATCCCCCCTCACTATGCATTTTTATGGAGTTTCCTCTTTCTCCCTCTGTGCATGCATGGCTTGGATTTTTAGGGCTCTCTTGTTCTTCTTCCGCGGGCCAATATGTGCACCGGAGAAGTGAATACGTGACTAGGCGAGTGAAGAGGGGAGTGCGAAAAAACGGCCTTAGAAGTTAGTGAACACGTGAGTTAAAAAGACGGAATGAGCGAGAAGGTGAATGAGAGTGACTTCATAAACACTGAGGACCTGAGGACGTGAGTGAAACAGGGAGTGTGTGAGAAGGTGAATGAGAGAGTGAGAGGGTGGGTGGGGGAGTGATATGTTAGTGTGTGGGGGAGTTAAAAAGGGGAGTACGAAAATGAGGGAGCGAGTGAGAAGTGAGCGACTGAAGAGCCTCCTCATAACTCAGTGTATAAATGAGTGAGAAAGTGAATGAGTGAGAAAGTGAATGAGTGAGAAAGTAAATGAGTGAGAAAGTGAGTGAGTGAGAAAGTGAGTGAGTGAGAAAGTAAATGAGTGAGAAAGTGAATGAGTGAGAAAGTGAGTGAGTGAGAAAGTAAATGAGTGAGAAAGTGAGTGAGTGAGAAAGTAAATGAGTGAGAAAGTGAGTGAGTGAGAAAGTGAATGAGTGAGAAAGTGAATGAGTGAGAAAGTAAATGAATGAGAAAGTGAGTGAGTGAGAAAGTAAATGAGTGAGAAAGTGAATGAGTGAGAAAGTGAATGAGTGAGAAAGTGAGTGAGTGAGAAAGTGAGTGAGTGAGAAAGTAAATGAGTGAGAAAGTGAGTGAGTGAGAAAGTGAGTGAGTGAGAAAGTGAGTGAGTGAGAAAGTGAGTGAATGAGTGAGTGAGAAAGTGAATGAGTGAGCGACTAAAGATCCTCCTCATAACTCAGTGTATAAATGAGTGAGAAAGTGAGTGAATGAGTGAACAGCCTCATAAGTTAGTGTACAGTATAGGTGAGTTCAAGATGAGCACCTAAATGATTAAACAAGTGAATGCATGAGAGGGTGAATGAATGAGTGAGTGAGTGAACAGTTTGATAAGTGGTTTAAATGGATGAGAACTAAAATGAGAGAATAAGTGATCACCTGAGTGAGGGCTACTGAGTGACTGTGCGAGTGAACAGCCTCATCAGTTCAATAAGTGAGTTAAAAGGATGTGTCCCTAAATGAGTGAAGAGGTGAATGAATCAGTGAGTGAGTGAAGAGCTTTATACTGTAAATTAGTATACAAGTGAGTTAAAATGATGAGTACCAAAATAAGTGAATGAGTGAATGACTAAACAGCCTCAAACAATAGTCACTTAATTAACGCTGAGTACCTAAGTGAGTGAAAAAGGTGAATGTGTGGGAAGGTGACTGAGTGAGGGAGTGAGCGGGTGAAGAGCTTTTATAAGTTAAGTGTGTGAATGAGTTAAGAAGATGTGTGACCGAGTGAGAAGGTGCAGGAGCTGTTGACACCCTAATAAGCCGTGTGTTTAAGATGGTGAGCGATTTTAGTTGTTTCGGTTCATCCTTGTCACGTGTCCAGAGCAGAGTGAGCGGCATGTGGTGAAACACGATGAATGAGTGAGTGAGTGACAACACGAGTAACCTAACGGAGTGAAAGAGTGAACAGCTCAACATATGAGGGGATGAACAGGCCAACCAGGGAGACGAAGGTGACGAAGACACTGTAAGTAAAAGGGCGAGGGCTTGAACAGTGGAGCAAGTAATCAAGCTAAGGAGTGACCAGCTCGGTGAACTGGTGACCACGAGAGTGAGGGAGGCCCTGGTGTTGAAGGGTGAAGAGTTTAGTTAATAAAGTAAGCAGGCCGTTTTTTAATTAAGCCTGTAAATGATGAATGTATGACTGACTCTGGGTAGGCGGTCAGTGTCAAGGATTGGGTGACATGGAAACTGAGATCCCCGCGGTGGTCTTAATCGCACACTAGCGTGAGGTCTGAGTGCTTAATTGGCCTGTCGGCGTGTTTTTAATTCAAGTTACTGAGACGTTGCTTTGTTTTTGCCTTTCAGGTTAAAGAAACCAATGAAGTGAACAGCAGGACCGGTAGAAGCAAATTCCGGCACCCCGATGGCACTGTGATCCGTAGAGAGGTACTGCCCCCTGAGTGTGAGAGGCACACAAGTTACTAATGGCGACTGCAGACTCGAGACGCCCCAGAGCAGTGGGTGGGCCACAGGCAGTCCTGGCACTCCCGCCGACTTTGCATGGCAGCGGCCCCAGTGGTTGGCACTTCTAGCCCACACATACTTAACAGAAGATCTGAAATCTGGGTTTCATTTCTGAGCTTCACTGTCTGTGTGGAGTTTAAAGTTCTTGTCATTAAGCACACAATCACTTCTTTGGGAATGCTGGTCTTCCGCCATATCCCAAAGTCATGCATGTGACGTTTGAAAGAGTGTGCCCTCGCATTGACTGGCTTCTCGAACAGAGCTGGTCCCCCACTCTGCTCCGCAGATTTTCAGGGGGTTGGTTTTGAAATCTCCATAATCCTGTAATAGTAAAAAATCAATGGATGGAAGGATAGCCCCCCCCACCCCACCCACCATTTACAGAGCAGTACATTCCATTTTAGAATGGCTGTGTAATGACAGCTTTTAATGCACAATCGATGTATGGGGTCCTTATTGTCACATTTACAGAGTACCGTGAAATTCTTACCTGCATGAATATGGAAGTAACTTGCCATTATGTATAATTATATGAGGCCCCCATTTGGCTGGGTGGTTGGGGGACAAATCAGTAGTCCGGATGCCTGAGACTTCCACTTTTACAAACTACAGACTCCCAAAGCCCGGCGGACTGTGTTTAGCGGTGTGTCGATCACATGTGATGATGGCTTGAATGTTCCCACAATGCTCCTGTCACAAATATTTAAGTGGTCAGCGCTTAGAAAAAGGTCGTTAGTTAACCTTTTGAAATCAGAGGGCTATATACTCCATTACAAGCAGATCTTAACTTCACAGAAGGGGCACAAGAGGAATCTCTTACAAAAATAAGATGGGTGTCCACCATTAAGTTAAATTAAATTAAACGCAGTGGTAAAATCTTGCTTTTTCCAGTTGAGGCGGCTGTCAAAAATCAAACCTGTCTTGTCTAAGCGCAACCTTGAAACAGTGATACATGCTTTTATAATATCTCGTCTAGATTACTGCAATGCGCTTCTTTTTGGAATTAGCCAGGCCTCCATTGCTCGCCTACAGCTGGTACAAAACGGCGCTGCTCGATTTTAAACTGGCATAAGAAAGCATCAGCATGTTACCCCAATTTTGGCTTCCCTTCACTGGCTTTCAATTCGTTTTCGTAATTGTTTTAAGATCCTTGTATTTGTTTTTAAATCTTTTAATGTTTGTGCCCCTCTTTATCTGTCGGAACTCCTGCACCCTCACGTACCGTCTCGCTGTCTCAGGTCAGCAGACCGGACGCTTTTACGTGTTCTCAAGACTCGATGCAAACTCCGAGGTGATCGAGCTTTTTCAGTTGCTGCTCCAAAACTCTGGAATGATTTGCTGTTGCACGTTAGGCCGGCTCCTTCGCTAGCTGCCTTTACATCCTCTTTAAAAACACATTTTTACTCTCTGGCTTTTAACCCAGTATGATATGTTGGCTATCTGTATATTTTTTATTAAGAATCTCTTCAGTTCTTATGTTTATGTGTTTCTGTTTCATTTACCCTTTGGTTTTGTGTGTCTGATATGTTAGGTTTTCTTTTTTTATTGTACTGCACTTTGGTCAGTCTTGATGTTGTTTTTAAAGTGCTTTATAAATAAATAAATAAAATTAAGCGATTCACAATCTGGGCGTCTATCAGGAATACTGGAGGTTTTGGGAATGCTCACCCAGATATGGCAAAGTGTGAAGATGCTTTTCCATTACTAACTTGAGGTCCCTCTTCATAGATAGATAGATAGATAGATATGAAAGGCACTATATAATAGATAAAGAGAGATAGATAGATGTGAAAAGCATTATATACTGTAATAGATAGATAGATAGATATATATGAAAGGCACTATATAATAGATAGATAGATAGATAGATAGATAGATAGATATGAAAGGCACTATATAATAGATAGATAGATAGATATGAAAGGCACTATATAATAGATAGATAAAAAGATAGATATATATGAAAGGCACTAATAGATAGATAGATAGATACATATGAAAGGCACTATATAATAAATGGATAGATAGATAGAGAGATAGACAGATAGATATGAAAAGCATTATATAATAGATAGACAGAGATAGATAGATAGATAGATAGATAGATATGAAAGGCAATATATAATAGATAGATAGATAGATAGCACACACACTTTCCTTCTGGCACCACCACTCCTCCTGTCTAGCTTCGTCCTCCACCTCCCGACTCTGGCTCCTGAGTAATTGTTGCTGGCCCCTTTTATAGCCCACCCGGAAGTGCTCCAGGGGCTTGATCACCTGTTTCCGATTGCACTTCTGGGCGGGGCTGTAGAGTCATCCAGGCTGGCTCAGGGACCCATGCAACACTCTGTGGTGGTCCCCCCAGATCCCAACAGGGCTGTGGAGAACTCCATCTCCCATGGAGCCCTGCTGGAAACTGAGGCACCACCGTCAGCCAGGTAGGCTGCCACCAAGCATCCCGGGGTATCCATTAGAAGAAGACAAACGCATCAACAGGATGTAACCCTTTAAAAACCATCTGTTTCCTAAAATACTCTCTTCCAAGATGCGGATTGTGTTTATATTGTGCTAGCAGGGTGGTAGAAACTCGTGTAAAACAAAACTTCACAAATAAAACCTTGCTGTAAAAAGATGAAGGTAACTCTCCAACCCATATTAAAGGTGGGCTACCAGAAAGTGTACCTGGACCACAAGATCTGCAAAGCTGGTAGTCCAGCAGACCACCACATGCACTTAGTTTGTACACCTCTGTCATTCCAAATTCATGCAGTAAACCCCCCTGCCCACCATGTTCAAACCCCAAGGCATACTCTATAGGTGGACCTGAGCAAGTCATCTGACCCCTTGTGTGCTTTTCTAGAACAAACAGGGTTGTTCTGCATCTGAACTCCCTTTACATTTGAGGTCCACTGTGAAAGGCACTATATAAGAATTTCACTCTATACATGTGACTATAATGACCCTAAAAACTTTTAATAATGGACTTTGCATGCTGTTGGAAACACAAGTTCTACCTGATCCACAATTCTCATCATTTTTCTGGGTTACGAATAGATTGAGCTCTTCATTCTAAAACTTATGGTTGTCCCCCATCACTTTATAATCACGTCGGGTTAGATGGTCACTTACAAAAAAAACAAAACAAATCACTTTACAAAACTTCTTTCTATTCATCCTGTACTACAGTATCAGGCTCCAGCTGACAGATTATGTCTTTTTGTTTTTGGGGGTATCAGGGTCTGCCCAAAGAGGTCCTTTTTGGTCACCACATGACTCCCGCCTCCTGGTATCTGGTGTCCACCTATGATGAGTTTTTCAATCGCAGGAGTAATCCACTCCTGCCCACTCGGCGATATTGGGATGGGAACAGGCTGGCCTGGCTTCCTGAGAGGAGTGACCACCCGATACCAAGTAAGCAGCTAGCCGGGGGCTTCTCAACGATTCCTCGATATCTTTTGGTTTCTTCGGTGATTGTGTTGGTGCTCCGGGATGGGGTGGGCACCACACAATTCCAACATACTTTCTATTCTGGCTTTAAGCAATCGCGTGAAAGTGAATGGATGTCTGCTGTGAATAGCCATTGTGATTTCTTAAATTTGAGAGAGTTTGGGTAAACATCATCTTAACCTGCAGTTGAGGTTTTAGGCAGCTGATCAGTCTGTACTGTCACCCCAGGTGGCACTTGGCCAAGGAAACACTACAATTGGCCTATTCCAAGAATTTCTTGATAACTGCAAATATGCTTTAGAGGAGGTCTTAATTTTCAGTTATTCCTTTTACTTGGGGTCACTTTGGATGTTCTGCAGATGTTCCACTGTTTGATCCACAATTTGTGTAATCAGCAGCTCTGAGAATTGTGAAGATGTGGATTAGCGGTCCACAAAGCTTTGTCTGCTCTGATTGACAATTTCCACGTCCCATTGCCCCAGACTGAGGTGGTGTGATCTCGACATTTTAGGGTCTCCTGATACCGAACACATTAATATCTCGATGATGTGTATGTGTGTGTGTGTGTGTGTCTGTGTGTCACAGTTTCTTGAGGATGGTGGGAGCTAAAAAAGCTGGACAGAAAAACAGCAAACTTAAAACTTAAGCCTGTTATGAGATGACGATGTGCTCAGTAGTTTTTGAACCAAATCGTGCAAGAGAAAGAGGCACTCGAGAGGAGCCCTCAAATACCGTAATTCTGCAATTAAGGATGAATTCTTGTTGTCAGTTGATATCGTAATGACCTATTTTATGATCCGAGTGGTAAATAATTATTGAAATGTTATGGAATAGTTTGGGCACAAAGCCTACGGACACTCACGTCCAAATTTTTTGCTTATATATCTGCGTTGAGCGCTGCCATCATGAGCCGGCAACAGAGGAGACCTACAGCTGTGACAACAGTCATGGGCTCACCATTGCTGGCTCCTTTCTTGTACCCCCTAATCTCTTGGAGCAGCAGTGCCAGCAATAACTGCAAAAACAGCAAAATGCTAGCTGTCTGGCTTTTCCTCACCCTCTCAACCTAATCACGTATAGCCGACTAACTCTTTGCCGTCCTCCGGAGCAAAATGCAATGCATACACTAGCTAGTAGTTCCTCTATTTTGTCGTCTTACAAATATAACATTTTCTGTTGTTGGTGACGCAGATGACTCCTGGAGGAGGACAGACACATCCACGATACAATTAGATACAGTAGGCCACTTGTACTTATGAATGTGAACCATCAAGACAGGCTAATCTTACCTGAGCAAAAACATCAGAACTGAGCAATGAAGCTTGTAATGTGAACGTAGCCACAGAGACGATCTAAGGGCGTCAATTTCATTAGCCGTTTCTACAGCTCAATATATATATCAGTCCACAATGGCCACCGGCTACACGAGATTACAGTATGCGGAAAATGAATATAGAGGCAACTTTGGGGAAAAAGCGGGAATTCATTTTAAGAGTCATGTGAGCAGCATAAGCAGCAGTTTTCATTGCTCAATGTCACAATTGGCCAGGAGAGATCATTGTCAGTAGTGGCCGAGTACAGCATGTGGGGAAATACGTGAGGGTCTACTCCAAGGGTCCATGTCGGCAGTAGTCTGAACTAGGGCTGCCAAATTAGCCGAAAAATAAGGGTTGAATATCCATCCATCCATCGATTATCCAACCCGCTATATCCAATCCCAGCCAACACAGGGCACAAGGCAGGAAACAAACCCTGGGCAGGGCGCCAGCTCACCACAGGGCGCATACACACATCCCGACACCAAGCACACACTAGGGACAATTTAGAATCGCCAATGCACCTAACCTGCATGTCTTTGGACTGTGGGAGAAAATCGGAGCACCCGGAGGAAACCCACACAGACACGGGGAGAACATGCAAGGGTTGAATATTCAAATTAAAAGTAAGTAAATATTCAAATATATTCAAAATCATGTTAACGATTCCAGGTGATTACCTGCAGTCTGTAGAAGCTTTTTAAAAAGTGTATTATTACAGTACTGGCTGTAGTTGCGGCCACAGCCCTTATGAAAGGAAAGAATCTGCACAGCCATTTTGTCTTCAGTCTGGCACTGACGACTGGGTGAGCATTAAGTATTTTTGTTAAGATAGCAAGTCATGCAAAGAAGCTTAACAACCTCACAAACCACACATTCTTGTCACCGCACTTCATTACATCTCTCTATTATAAAAAAAAAATCTTGGAGGGAGGCGAGACGTGATTTTCTCGGAAAGACACTAATACGTCCTGCAAGAAAGAGATTGAACCATGCCCGGTGCCTGAAAATAAAAGACAAAGAGTAGATGCCAAAGTAGAACGTCGTAAAGAATTCAAAAACGGCATGGTACACATGCAGAGCAGGTTAGAGATAATGGAAGTACGAAAATTGAAAAGTCTCAAAAAAACGATAGGAAAGAATGCATTAGTACAAACAAATGGAAATTATTACTCGGTGAAATACCGGAACATCAAAAAGAGATTTAATATATTGTTGAGATTTAAACTTTAAGTCGGAGACTTGTTGATCATCTAAATCTTGTTAACAGCGAGAATTAAAAGATTCCAAAAATGTTGGTGCAGTATGAAGTCCGGTGAGACGGAGACTTTTAACATGAGATTCTTTCAAATCACGCCCAGTCATGTGAATGCTTTTGGCAGACACACTTCCTGCCCTCTCAGCTCGTATAAATTTTTATCAGGACAATAATTTTATATGTTCTAGATGACATGTCAACGATGATGCGAAGAAGAAAGAGCATGGACAAACATTCGAGAAAGTCATTTTATTTATTTGAGAGGAAGAAACGATATTCACTCATGGGAAGTTATACGTTGTGTTGTCACGTTGTAAGTCCAAACATGGAATCAAAATTCAATGCGATCTTGAAGAAAAGTTAATTCCAAATATTGTTTTTACTAAAGTTTTAAAGTAGAAGTGAAAATAATGCATATATAACAATTCCCATGAAAATAACAATCTGTTTAAATTGTATATTTGGTAAACCAAACTCGGGGGTGGGCGAGTGAAGCCCCCTAGTTTATCTCTTATATATATTTCTTTTCTGATTCGTCCTGCTTCCACCTCAAAACCGGTCCCGCCCACACGCAGCCGACACGGCATTTCTCGATTCCTATTTGTCCTCTTCCAAACCCCTCCCCATGCCGCCAGCGGCTCCTCTTCAAAACCGGTCCCGCCCACACGCAGCCGACATGGCATTATTGCCAAGCTTCTGAAGTACCCTTACAAAATAAAGCAAACTCTGCATGCAGCTAAAATTTACTTCTCCAGCTAGATTCCATGCACAGAACCATCAAACCCTTTGCTAAATCATACAAACACATACATGAAATCGCTCAGTCCAATCCGACAGCATCTGTACGAATGCTTTTCGAGGAAAACCCTAGGCAGGATTTACGACGATACAATGCCCCGACATGTCACACCAATGTTGCAGCGATTTTCATCGGAGAAGATGTCAAACCTCCTGCTGAAAGGGACATTTGCATCTATCCCATAGGCAATTCATAGGCAATATGAATTGCGATCCTGTGGTTTACCCACTTTTATTCCCATACAGAGACATCGGCTGGCACAGAGATTTACAACATGTTCCCGATAAAAGAACCGCCAAGCGAATAAGGCTTACTCAATGCCAATTTTACGCGTACAGATTATCAATGAGGAATACATTTAGTATTTTGCACTCCAGCGGCGAACTATTCCAACAGTACGTCGTAGATGCGTATGTAAAAACAGAGGGCGGGCGTCTCAATTATCTCAGATTACATCAACAAGATCTGCGCGTGGAACAATACAAAGGACTATCAGACGCAGTGCGTGCAAAGGCTGAAAATAACAACGTATGTGTAGGCAAAATGATCATATTACCGTCCACATTTCCAAGAAGTCCACGATACATGCAACAAAACTAGCAGGATGCCATGGCCATAGTACGTAAATTCGGACAGCCTTATTTATTTATCACTTTCACGTGTAATCCTGCTTGGCCAGAAATTCTACATGCACTGTCGGATACCCAAAGATTCTAACAACCAGTCTTCAGCCACGGTCACTTGTACGTGGCTTTTTCTAGGGTTAGATCTTTCGACTCATTATCTGTCGTCTCCACCAAAACACCTATTCACAACTGCGTTTTTCAAGAAGTATTTATTTCTTCTTGATTTCTGAATTCCTTTCTCACCGTTTTCCATTTCTGTACTTACACCGGCTTATGCTATGGTGGGCTTCGGCTAGTATTAATATATCATTTTTTTTGTTTTTTTTACCCATGGTGCATCTATCTGCAAGCCATGGGGCACTTGTGACCATGTTGCTTGGGTCTTCATTTGGCTCTTGTAGGATTTTTGATGGTTAATAATCAATAAGACGCCTACTCTGGATGACGGCACAATAATGTGGGATTTGAAAAATACATTTTTTAACTTGGTTAATTATTTATCAGTTTTGCCTTCGGCAATACTGGTAATTAATCAAATAATTCAACAAGGTGCTTGCTTTATTTACCTTACCTTTCTGTGTTGTATAAGGGAGGGGGTCTCCTGGCCATTAGACTTAATATCAAGGTAACTGAAGCCCACTTGCTTCAAGAAACAGAATAATACAATATATTAATAAACACAAGGATTATAGAAGTGTGATCAATGCACATTGACTTATAAGACTGGATGCAGACAGACAAACATGTAACATATAGGCTGGCTGTTTCTGGGTTATTTAGAATTCTAATTTATCTTGGTGCGGATGATTAATTTTACGATACCAAGTCTTCATCAATGATGTCCGATGTTGCTTTGTTGTTGCCCCGGGTTCAATTGGAGGATTCCTCATGCATTGGAGTGTCCTCTTTCTCTTTGCTGCGTGATCCTTCTCAGTGCTGTTCTGCTGTGTCCTCAGGTTGTCGTCTGCTGTCTTTTTCCACTTCTTAGGGACAAAGGCATCACTCATTCTGGTCCAAGAGTTTAGCTGCTGAAGTAATGGCTGCTTCTCGGCCTCATCAGACTATCGGCACACACAGAAATGGGTTTGACAGACTGGGTCTCAGCTTCAGGTTCACAAAGAGAAGAAGATTTCACCTTTTCAACTGCTCGTGTTAGTTTAAGATAAGATTTTAGAAAGTCTTTTTGGAGAATGTGCACCGGGGAAGTGTCCCAGAGTTCTTTAGGATTCCCAAGGCACTTTCAGTGAGTGTGTTCAATTCCAAATTCTCCAAGCTTCTCTTTGCTTCTCCCCATTCTCTGCCATTCTTTTCTTCTTCTTCCCTCCTCACTTTTGAGAGTTGGGGTGCATGTGGTTTTAAAGGTGGCTTTTACACCTTCTCCTGATTGGATCAAAGTTACTTCCAGTTACAGAATCAGTGTCTTCTAATAGGCGAGTTCATCTGTCCATCTTAGTTGTCATCCCTTGAATTATAGGTCTTTGTTGGTGAAGAGAGATTCATTGATCTTGACTTTGCTGATGATGCTGTGATCTTTGCGGAGTCAATGGAGGCTCTGATTGGGGCTCTTGAGAGACTGAATGAGAAGTCTGAGTGTCTGGGTTTGCAAAAAAGACAAGAGACAGGCCTTTAATGACCTCTTGGGCACAACCATCAGCAGTGTGTCGACCTCATCAAGAAGTTTACTTATCTCACCAGTGGCATTCATGCCTCTGCTAACTCTTCCTATCAAGTCAGTTTGGAAGATTGGGAGAGCATGGGGGGTCATGAGGTCTCTGGAAAAGGGTGTGTGGCACTCCTGATGTCCCTGGAAAAAGACGAAGGTCCAGGTCTTTAGAGTCTTGGCAGTGACTGTCTTGCTATATGTTTGTGAGACGTAGATGCCATCCAGTGACCTGACATGAAGACTGGACAGCTTCGGTACTGCGTCTCTTTGAATATCCTTGGGTATTGCTGGTTTGACTTTGTGCCAAACGAGTCATTGCTCACGGAGTCCTGAAACGAGGCACATTCCCTGCATTGTAAGGGAGCATCAGTTATGGCACTACGGTCATGTGGCGCAATTCCACCAGGGATGATCCGACTTTCAGTACCTGAGTGGCTGGACCAGGCCAAGGGGACGCCCACGTATTAGTTTAAGATAAGATTTTAGAAAGTCACCTTGGAGAATGTGCACCTAGGAATTGTCCCAGAGTTCTCTAGGTGTGTGTTCAATTCCCAGTTCTCCAAGCTTCTCTTTGCTTCTCCCCATTCTCCGCCATTCTTTTCTTCTTCTCCCTCCTCACTGTGAGAGTTGGGGTGCATGTAGTTTTAAAGGTGGCTTTTACACCTTCTCCTGATTGGATCAAAGTCACTTCCAGTTACAGAATCAGTGTCTTCTAATAGGCGAGTTCGTCTGTCTGTCCTAGTTGTCATCCCCTGAATTATGCGTCTTTGTTCTTTATTGAGTCCATTTCGGGCCTTCTGGCTCAAGAAGTCTGCAGTGGGGCCTCTGGAGAGATGTCAGGTCACTATTGATGTACACTACCAGTCAAAGATTTGAGAGCACTTCAGTTTTTCCAGTTTTTCTTAAAAATGAAATCAGTAGAAATTCAATGAACAACCTAGAACGGTGAAAAAGTACGCAGTAAACTCCCAGAGGTTTAAATTTAAAGTTTATTATCACTGGAATATTATCCAAGTAGTACTTCAGAGAATGTAGTAACAGTCTGTTCCAACTCTGCTTTAAGACACACAGAGTAATCTAATCTAAGTAATCAACAGAAGTTCGGACACCTGCACAAATTGTAGGCTTCAACTTGCAAGGCCTAATTTATTTTAATTGCTGCAAATCATCCGTAGGTTGTAACATATTCGTTATTCCCTAAAGAAGGCCATTAGACATACATAAACGAAAGATCTGTGTGTGTATGGAGCAGTCCGCTCTGCTCACGCTCGACCACAGCCACTAGATGGCGCATGCATGCACTTTTAAATTTTTTCAGCGCTTGCATGCACCTCATTACAAAAGACCGGTGTGTAGCAAACGTTGCCGTGCAACAACAAAATCATGCTAATGACACAGATGAGGAGACACAACGTTGAAATTAAGCAAATTCCGCAGCTCAACAACGTGCAGGTGAAGTCCCTCAACAATGGAGGGTAAAGCTTGAAGTCCATCCATCCATCCATTATCCAACCCGTTATATCCTAACTACAGGTTACCATCCCCTTGAAAGGGTCACAGTCATGGTTTAGTGGCACATATCAAGAGAAGATTTGTTTTTTTACTTGCTCATCTGTTTGTTTTTGGCTCCGATTTCATGATTGTTTTCATTTTCTTGTATTTGGCTTCTTTTCTTTGCCTCGTTAAGTTTCATTTTCTACTTTCCGGGTGTGGAAAAAGCACAAAAACACCAAAACAAATAATAAGGATCAGACAAGAGAGTAATCTACAAAGACTGACTCCAGATTGGGACTGAGTGTGGGAGACAAGTTGTTGGCTTTTATAGGGACAGGAAGAGGAGGGTCTAACGGGGCTAGGCAGAAGTGAGGTCAGTTTGAGGGCGTGGCCTGTAGGTGGAAGTGGAACCTGGTTGGTTTTTAGGTGATGTGTCCTTCCTGTGATCTGCAGAGGTGGGAGAAGAGATATTAGCACACTTCGCCACCCTCTGAGTCAACTCTTTACTCTTAGTTAAACCCCTTGACTGCCTCAACATGTGCACGTGTGTAACGTGGGATATATTTTGTATTCCCCTATGAATCTCAATTGCATCCCATTTTAACGGCATACATCACGGATGAGATACGTGATACTTTTTGGTTCTGCTTAAGAAAATCCCAAGGCAGGACAAAAATGCAAACATGCCATTAGGCCAAAATCTGACTGTTTATGCTCCTATTAAAGATCGGAATAATATACACTACCAGTCCAATGTTGATACTCTCCCATTTTTCCAGTTTTTATTGGAATGTAAGCCGTTCAAGTCCAGCGAATAATCTGAAATGGTAGAAAGGTAAATAGTAAACTGCCAGAATTTAAAAATTAGGTTATCAAAAACTGAAAAATATCTTCAGGGTTATAGAAAAGGAGTGCTTTTCAGGAAATGGGTTAACAACTTATAGATTTTCTGAAGCAATGAAATTTACTTAAGCCTTGAAACTCCTTCAAGAAGTCCCAACTTTTTTTTATTTTATTTATTACTTACAAGCTTTCTGCCCGTATACAATCGGGAACAAAATGTGTTGCTACACCATCTGAAGCGTTATCTGGGCAATATTGCATTGTGTTTTGCTATCGTAATGGCAAGAAATTAACAAGTTAAGACAGACAGACAGACCATTATAACTCTTAAAAGTGTTGGTCCGTCCTTCAAAAAAATGGCAAAGACAAGCAAACTGGCGATGAATGCAACTTACTACAGCATCAAAATTAACTTGGAAACTGGAGAACCGTCTGACAGAAACAAGTCTGGCAGACCCAAAGCCACAACAGAATAACAACTGGAAAAACGGAGGTGTTGTAAAACTTTCGACTGGTAGTGTACAAGTTCTTTGTGTTTTGCAGAAATGATTAATGGATCAAAATTTCTCCCCCAGCTCCTCCAACAAACTTTGGGCTCCTGCAATCCAAAGTCTCCCGGTGGAGGAACGATGTGGCCCCTGCGGAATTAAGGAGTATGTACAAGTCTGCGTTCCAGCAGTTTCCATCGTCGGCGCTTTATTTCCCACGCTACGTCAGGGCCCCCCGTTGGCTCTGTAGCAAAATGCACAAGCCCAACTCCCTTAACAAAGACCTGCACTTCAGGGACAAACCCATCCTCCAGGTGCCCGAGCAGAAGAATCCATATGCTGCGAGTCCACCACTTTGGACAGGGGCCAAGCCTGACCGGATATGGAGGGGAACATTAAGCTTTTAGTGAGGGGGGTTGGCAGCACCTCTGATGGGGTTACAGAAATCGGGTCTTTGTATCCTAATGATGATCCTAAAGTAGATCTAATGTGGTAAGTCCACCACGTAGAGTGTGATGGGTTTAGAAATATAATGGCAATAGGGGAAAAAACAGCAGGACGATTCTGTGCAGGCAAGGCTGGAAATGGGAATTCTAAGATTATTCCATCAGTTTGAATATAAATCGTAATGGGACATTTTTTTGCCAATTTGCAATTTGGGTTCACAACATCTATTCATAGGTCCATCACTTGTAACTGCTTCATTAACTTTTATTTTTTAATGAAGCCATGAAAGAATATACATATGCCATAAACTCCATTCATTGCTTCTTTTCGCTTATTGTTCAATTGAAATGAGATGAGTGTGCCCACTTGGTTCGTTTTTATATTCGAATGGTGGTATGGAGTTCTTTTTAAAAAACAAAAAAATCAACTCCACATCTCTCTGAATGGGAATACTAAATCAGTGTAGGCGTCTGTCAACCAAAAATCATAAGAAGAAAGCGAGTTAAAGGTAAAGCTGAGCTCCGTCTACAGCAGTGGTCTCAAACTCCGGTCCTGGAGGGCCACAGTGGCTGCAGGTTTTCATTCTCTCCCTTTTCTTTACTGGTGACCAGTTTTTGGCTGCTAATTAACTCCTCTTCCTTTCATTTTAATTGGCTTTGTTTCCTTGAATTTCTTGAATAAACAAAAATGAAATGTGAAGTGAGTGAGCCAAGAGAAGACCAACCAAGTCAGGGCCTCAAACTCCAAACAATTTCACTCCAACCAGTTGCTTAATTAGGATCCAAATCTCGTTAATTAAACCCGTTCTTTAATTCCATGGCTTGTTGCTGCTCTCATTGTGCAATAGCAGACATTTCCAAAATTAGCGATTTTCTCTTTTCTAAGAGCACTGGTCAACTGTTTTGTGGACCTGAGCAGATCAACGTTCACCTTTCTTTATTTTCAGATTTTGTATGATGGACACAATTTGCTGGTCATGTTTTGGTTCATTTTATATTTCATTATTGTTTGAGTGATAATTAAGGAAAAAGAAACAATTGAGAGGTCTGAGTCTTCAAGAACAAGTCAATTAAAATTAATTCAAAAGAAATTAGCAGCAAAAACAGGTCACTAATTAAGGAAAAGGTTAGAATGAAAACCTGCAGCCACTGCGGCCCTCCAGGACTGGAGTTTGAGACCACTGGTCTACAGACACATATACAATACACAGATTAGAAAGTCCTAAGGTCGTCTCGTTCACTAAAAATACACAAACTCTGCAACAATATTCACAGAAATCCAGCTCCACCATCGTACCCAAAATGTCAAGACCCCCTCTGAAGTAGCGAGCCACAGGGAGTATTCAAATAAGGGGAAGTCGGGTCATGTAGCTACTCTTACAGACACATAACACAATACACATGCTGGAAAGTCATGGGGGCTCCTCTTAAACCAAACTGGCATGGCCTCTACAGAAAGGCAGCTCCACTAGTGAAGCCAAGGACACGAGTCTACCAGTAAATGGATGGGTCATCCATCATAGAACAAGGGGAAGGTTAGGTCCTATAGCTGGGGAACTATTTAGGTTTAGGATTTAGGTGAGAGTGGCTCTTAAATGCTCGTAAATGACAATTGTTGTGTTATTACTACTCGGCAGTTTATACAGAATCGGGGGGACTTTGGTTACGCAGACATTTTCAGTGTGGATTCCTTTCTGGGACAGCTGAGCGTCATAAAATATAGTATAGCCTTACGAAAGCTAAAATGGGGAATGGTTGTTAGCATCTAGCAAAGAACAGTTAAAAAACAAAACATGTCAACGAATGAAGAAGAACGTGAATATCCTCAGAACACACGTCTACTTTCGCCCCATGCCCGAAGGACCGAGCCGAGCTGTTTTCCTTTTACTCTAAACACACAGTCGGAGAGCTGCACACTGATGGTGTAATGGAAGCTTTTGCTTCTGAAAACCTTCCGGGGACATCTGATTACAGTGGGCTGGTTGGCTCTCAAAATGGTTGAACCTTCTTGAATTTGAACTTTCCACCACCATTGCCGTTTTCCCTCCTTTACCTTATCAAAAGGGAAGACTTTGTACATCTTGGCAATCTCTAACTAACCCATTTGCTATCAAAATGCTGATTTCTGGGCTCTTTTGATGGTACAATTGGTGATAATGCAGACAGTTATGTATGGTGAACAGTACTTAACTTGTCAAGGCAATCAGGGATTTCTTTCTGTAATGTTAAGATCACGAATTGCTCATTTGAAATGTATGACTCAAATCATTCTAAAAACTCAAGTAACTTCTAATATAGAAGATAATGAATCTTGTCATATTTACTGTATACAACATTTGGATCAGACTGTTTTTTGCGGGTGTCCAGAAGTAGCTTCAGTCTGAAGTTACAGAATTCCTTTGTAAAGGAAAAACGACTTGAATTTAAGAAAACATTAAAACAATTTATGGTGCTTCATGCTCATCTGGCATTGTACCCTAAAATAAACCATGGCTTGCTTTCTGATTTTTTATTTTTGAAGATTTAACATGACATCCTGCCAGGTATTCGGTGAGTTTCTGTCTTACTGATAATTAACTTAACTTCATCCATCCATCCATCCTCTTCCGCTCATCCGAGATCGGGTCGCGGGGGCAGCAGCTTGAGCAGAGATGCCCAGACTTCCCTCTCCCGGGCCACTTCTTCCAGCTCTTCTGGGGTAATCCCGAGGCGTTCCCAGGCCAGCCGGGAGACATAGTCCCTCCAGCGTGTCCTGGGTCTTCCCCGGGGCCTCCTCCCAGTTGGACGTGCCCAGAACACCTCACCAGGAAGGTGTCCAAGAGGCATCCTGATCAGATGCCCGAGCCACCTCATCTGACTCCTCTCGATGCGGAGGAGCAGCAACTACTCTGAGCCCCTCCCAGATGACTGAGCTCCTCACCCGATCTTTAAGGGAAAACCCAGACACCCTGTGGAGGAAACTTATTTTAGCCGCTTGTATTCGTGATCTCGTTCTTTCGGTCACTACCTCATGACCATAGGTGAGGGTAGGAACATAGATCGACTGGTAAGTTGAGAGCTCTGCCTTACGGCTCAGCTCCTTTTTCACCACGACAGACTGATGCAGAGCCCTCATAACTGTGGACTGATCCGCCTGTCGATCTCACGCTCCATTCTTCCCTCACTCGTGAACAAGACCCCGAGATACTTGAACTCCTCTACTTGGGGCAGGATCTCACCTCCAACCCTGAGAGGGCACTCCACCCTTTTCCGGCTGAGGACCATGGTCTCGGATTTGGAGGTGCTAATTCCCATCCCAGCTGCTTCACACTCAGCTGTGAACCAATCCAGAGAGACTTAACTTAACTTGTGGTGACCAATGTTGTCCCCTTGTCCTGTCACACTTGTTCCCAAACAGTCCCCCGGTCTGATGTTTACTCAGTTATGTTTTACCTTTTTTGGAAGTCGATTTCAATGAAAGTGTCTGCTAAGCAAATAGATATTAATGTAAATAGGTAAGGGTATAATATTTCTTGATAAAGTTTAACAAGTTAACTGGGAATTTTGAACAGGGTGGGTAGGACTCACTGGGTGAAGTGAGTTGGGTGTAATCGTAAGTGAAAAGGGACCATGTACTTGTGTGCGCAGACCTACTACAAATAGCTCCTGTGAGCAAAATGTAAATGATACTTCAATACAATGAAGAACATACCAAGAAGAACACTGTAATTGACTGTGCCAGAATAATTCAAAAATTATCTCTCTATTATAATAAAAAAATCTTAGGACAAGACATGACTTTTGGAAGTAAGTCCGGTGAGACGGAGACTTTTACCATGAGATTCTTTCAAGTCACGTCCTACTTACAACTATTTTCAAACCAGACCACGGTCATCAGGTGCATTCCGGCACTTAATTTGGACAGACAACAATCCATTAAAGGGCTTACTTATGAACGAACACACACACACAAACTCTTATGAAGATTCAGTTCAGAATCACCCATTCATCTGAATATGGCAGCAAGAAAAGATGAAGTCAAATGAATTCACGCGAAAATTGTCAATTGGTTAAATGCGTATGAATAGACTACGCTGAAACAGTTGGTGGTGATGTTGCGGAAGATGAAAACATCAACTTACAATATCTCAAAGAATAACTACAACCATTAACACCATCTGGTCTTCCACATGCCGAATTACTGTTGAAAGAAGGATGTATCGTAATGTTATTGTGTAATTTATGTCTGAGTGATGGGCTATGCAATAGGACAAGATTAGTTGTATTAAAATTGGTCTGATATGTCAAATTTTAACAGGTGACAAGAAAGGTAATGTAGTACATCCTCTGCGTATAACATTAGAAACCAAAGGAAATCTTGTTATGCCATTTGTATTAAAACGTTTACAGTTTCTCGTTACAATAGCTTTTGCTATGACAAATAACAAATCACAGGGACAAACATTCAAAAAAGTTGGTTTATTTATTAGAGAGAAATAAACGATATTCTCTCACGGGCAGTTATACGCTGTGTTGTCACGACGTAAGTCCAAACACGGAATTAAAATTCAATGCAATCTTGAAGAAAAGTTAATTCCAAATATTGTTTTAACTGAAATTTTAAAGCAAAAGTGAAAATAACAATTCCCATGAAAATAACAATCTCTTTAAATTGTATATCCGGTTAATCAAACTCTAGGGGTTGGCGAGCAAAGTGAGCAGGGGGCAGAGCCCCCAAGTAGAAACTAAAAAGCAGACAAGTAACATCTTTAACTCTGGAAGTGGCGGTGTTGAAAATGCTGCAATTTTCGCTCGGAGTAACAAGCGCAGATAGGATTAGGAATGAGTATCTTATAGGGACAACAGAAGCAAACAGTTTGGTGACAATGCCAGAGAGGCGAGACTGAGATGGTTTTGGCACCTCAACAAGTGACGTCAGAGTGGGAGAGGTGTCACTCTTCCTTTCTGCAGGGGGAGAAGGAGAAGAGAGAGTGTTATTAGACAGTACCCCCTCGTGTCTTGGCGGTAAATCACACTTACCCTTAAGTTGCTAACCGAGTACATGCTTGTGACAACACATATACAGTATGTATATATATATATATATACACAGTATATATACAGTAATCCCTCCTCGATTGCGGGGGTTGCGTTCCAGACCCCCCCACGATAGGTGAAAATATGCGAAGTAGAAACCATATGTTTGTATGGTTATTTTTATATATTTTAAGCCCTTATAAACTCTTCCACCCTGTTAACATTATTAGAGCCCTCTAGACATGAAATAACACCCTTTAGCCAAACGTTTAAACTGTGCTCCATGACAAGACAGAGATGACAGTTCTTTCTCACAATTAAAAGAATGCAAACATATCTTATCTTCAAAAGAGCGCCGTCAGGAGCAGAGAATGTCAGAGAGAGTGCTCGCTAAGAAAAGCTAACAATCAAAAAATCAATACGTGCTTTTAAGTATACAGAAGCACCGCGATAAAGCGGCATTTTGTAGAGGAGCGTCCGTGTCCTCTGTGCAAACAGCCCCTCTGCTCACACCCCCTCCGTCAGGCAGAGAGAATGAGAAAGATAGAGAGAAGCAAACAAGCACGGCGCGGGAAGCATATCTTATATCACTGAGGAGTTTTAGTTAATATGTAATACATGCTCTGATTGGATAGCTTCTAAGCCATCCGCCAATAGCGTCCCTTGTATGAAATCAACTGGGCAATCAAACTGAGGAAGCATGTAACCTAAATTAAAAGACCCATTGTCCGCAGAAAGCGGCGAACCAGCGAAAAATCCATGATATATATTTATATATTAGTGCTTACATTTAAAATCCGCGATAGAGTGAAGCCGCAAAAGTCGAAGCGCGATATAGCGAGGGATTACTGTATATATATATATATATATATAACCGGGGTACTCAATAGGCGGACTCCGGTCCGCATCCGGACCCAAATACGGTTAAATCTGGACCGACGCCAAAACAAACATGCAAATTTAATCATAATCCAAATGAGTTCTCAATGAAGTGCACAATTGTGATTCCGCGCGATATATCTTTGAGGTTTCTACTCGGTTTGGCTGCTTCATCTATGTCCAATCACAACAGCTGTAACAATATCGTCATAGCAACGTTCCCACTACTCCCCGCCTCCCCCCCAATACTCGCTCGCTAGCTCGCTCATTCACGGCAGCCAGGTTTATGTACCGGTCACGTGCTGTGGGTCAGACCGGTGAACAGGCAGTCTCATCACTCGCGGGCAGTGCAAATTTCGATAACTGAATTTTTTTTTTTGCTGACTGAAAGTGAAGATGGCTGGCTCAAGACAGTACATTGATAAGAAAAGAAAAGTTGACTTTGAAAACCGCAAATTTAAAAGTGAGTGGACAGAAAAATATGCGTTTGTGCTCCCCGTGGGAATGAGAAAACCAATGTGTTTAATCTGCAACGAGACGGTAGCAATAATCAAAAGTGGTAATGTGAAACGCCATTATGAAACCAAGCATGCACATTTTGAACAAAATTACCCTCAGAACTCAGAGGTAAGGACCATAAAAATAAACCAGCTGAAGTCATCATATGAAGCTACAAGCAGTGTAATAGTTAGATCAGCCACACAACAGGAGCGGGCAACAGAAGCCTCACTAAGAGTAGCATGGGTCCTGGGAAAAAACAAGAAACCCTTCTCTGATGCTGAAGTAGTCAAAGAGTGTATGAGTGAAGTGGTGACTGCTCTGTTTGAAGGGACTCAAAAGGATGAAATAATCCAGAAAATAAACCAAATACCCAGTTCTGATTCCACTGCTGCAAGACGAACTGAAATGCTCGCTGATGAATTGCTTGAACAACTTAGTTCTGCTATAAAAAAAGCCAAATTCATTTCATTGGCTGTGGATGAATCCACAGACATCACGGACAATGCACAACTCATGGTCTTTGTCAGATTTTTTGATGAAGAAAAGGGAGAATTTCAGGAAGATGTTTTGGGTCTCACAAACCTCCATGGACACACAAGGGGGGATGATATCTATGAAGCAGTGACACAGATGCTTAGAGACAGAGCGATAGACCTGAAGCATGTTGTTTCCATTGCTACTGATGGCGCACCATGTATGATTGGTAAAGAGTAGGGATTAGTGTCACGCTTGAGAACTCACCACCCTGACCTCATGGCATACCACTGCATAATTCACCAGATGGTTTTGTGTGCCAGCCTTGGAGAAAGGTACTCAGAAGTCATGACAACAGTCATGAAACTAGTCAATTATCTGAGAGCATCCTCTGCTTTGCAACATCATTTATTGCGCTCATTTCTAACAGAGGTGAATGCAACATTTGATGATTTGCTCCTTTACAACAATGTCCGGCGGCTTCGTAAAGGCAAGGTACTGGAGCGTTTTTTGGCACTGCGGAAAGAGCTGGAGACATTTCTGTTGGATCAGAAGAGTGCAAAAGCCAAACCGTTTGTGGATTTCATGAAGAATGACGAGAAAATGGAAATTGTTGCTTTTCTAACGGACATTACTTCCCATCTTAATGACCTTAATATGAAGCTCCAAGGCAAAAACAGCACAGTGTGTGACCTCATGTTAGCTGTCCGTGCTTTCCAGAGGAAGCTGGAGGTGTTCAAATGTGATTTACAGCAGGACCTGCTTCACTTCCCAAGACTTTTGGATCAGACTGCAGGAAAACATCACCATCACAATTATGCTGAATTCCTGGACAAGCTGATTAAAAATTTCCAAACTCGCTTTGAAGATTTCCCTTTGGGAAAACAAGTCTTGCTGTGCATCGAAAATCCATTTCTTGTCAAAAATATTGCAGAATTCTCAAATGAAGCCACAAAAGTCTTTCAATGGGCCAGTGCTGCTTCTCTGCAAACAGAGTTAATTGAGCTACAAGAAAACCTAGCACTGCAGGAATCTCACTGTGACCTTGTTAGCTTCTGGACAAAGATGGTTACTGCGGCAGGTGTTCCTCTCCTGCAGATGATGGCCCTTCAAATTCTTACAATGTTTCCCTCAACATACTGCTGTGAATCTGCCTTTTCCACTATGAACATGGTGAAAAACACATACCGCAACACCTTCACCAATGAACATTTACATCAGTTCCTCCGCCTTGCCCTCATACCTTTTATGCCCAAGTTCAAACAACTGGTGGCACAAAGAAGGTGCCACCTTTCACACTACAAGGCCTACCATGTCATTTTTTTGTGTATAGTTGTAAAGTTTGGGGATGGCTTTTTTTTGGAGTTCTCTATTTGGAATTTGACCTTTAAAATTTATATTTGAGTAGCCCTGATATATACTGTATATATATATATATATATATATATATATATATATATATATATATATATATATATATGTATATATATATATATGTATATAGTGACACTAGAGGGTGCTGTTGCTCCTCAAACCCCTCAGACAAATGTCTACAACACCAGGTAAAAGCATCAGAAATATTTTTAATTACTTCTTTCTTTGATATTGTGCCACATTGCACCACAATCACCCCATTAAACATCCTTCCATCCATCCATTATCCAACCCGCTATATCCTTACTACAGGGTCACAGGGGTCTGCTGGAGCCAATCCCAGCCAACACAGGGCGCAAGGCAGGAACAAGCCCTGGGCAGGGTGCCAGCCCACCGCAGCCCCAATAAACAATAAATCAATAATCACAATAATACAATATCTTTCCTACTCTCCTCCCAGCAGCTCCGTCACACTACATCCCAACTCCGGCTCCCTTGTTGGGTCTTCACCAGTCCTTTAAATAGTCCTTGACCCGGAAGTGCTCCTGTCCATGTAATTCAATAGCACTTTTGTGTCAGATGAAGACTTGTATTTTTCTTCAGCCCGGAAGTACTTCTGTTCTTGACTTGGGAGTACTTCTGGGCTATTTGGGAAATAATAATACCCTCGTCTCCCTGCAGCGTGACACGGTGGCACCCACGGTACCCAGCAGGGTTGTGAATCCATACTCCATCTCCCATGATGCTCTGTGGTAATCCGGGGCACTTCTGTGCTGCAGGGAAGACGCCATCTAGCGACCTGGATGTATCGGCTGGGATGAGATGCTGGCCGTTCATCACTATATATATATATATATATATATATATATATCTATATACTGTATATATATATATATATATACATATACACACACTAGCTATGTAAGCCCGTGCTGTAAAAAGCCCAGGTTCGTAGAAACCATGGATTCTGACACTTCAATCAATCAATCGCACCGGTTGTGCATTAGCAGCTAAGTGAGGTTCTCTTTCCTCTGAGGTTTTGTTTTGCTGATGTGCTCACCACATTTGTGTATTAGTGGCTAAGCGAGATTCTCTTTCGTCAGAGGTTTTGTTTTGCAGATGTGCTCACCTCATAATATGTCAATCTGCAGCTAAGTGAGTTTTCCCTTTGGCGACAGAGTCACTTTCTTTGAGCTTCATGCTGTGGCCTCGCTCTTTTGGGCCACCTTGCACTTCTGGGCCGGGCAGACAGACAGACACACTTCCACGCGTAGATGTTTGTATATAATTTATATATATAATATATATATATATATATATGTATATGCAGGTATACTGACTTTGGTCAGAACACACACCAGGATGACCAAAAAGGAAGAAAATTAAATTGTTCATAGTAAGACTGTGTGGCCATCTTATTTACAGCAATTGCGAAACTCGGTCGGTTCCATATGCTATCGCATCCCAAGGAGAATATTCGGTGTCTTCTAGAATCCATGACCGGAAGGAATTCATGCTACTGTGAAGAATAAAGAGTGGCAACATGCCCTAGACAGATGCACATAATAAATTGGCGACTTCATGCATATTGAAAAATTAAATGAATGTCGCAAAGAGGGCAGGGTCAACATTGCCCACCTTGTTTAAGTTTTGGAACAAAAATAAAAAGTGCACAGAAATTCTTCGTCGGTTGATGGCTCAAAATCTTTCTCATAGACTGCTGACAAGTCTTTTACCTGCTCTAACATCAGGCCTAAATGACAGAGTTGGCTCATCAGACTGCTGCTTAATTAGTACCCAGATCACACTGGAGAGGGTGCCGATGCAGTTTAGGGGCTTTTTGGCTCTTGCGTTTTGATCGCTGTCGTCTCTGCTGCATTTGGGGATTGAAGGCTATTAGTCTGGTGTGTCATCTTAAAACTCCTTCCTCTGGGTGTCTGCACACAGATTTTTCCCTTTTGTGTGACAATACATATGCAATATTTGACAAACCATCTCATAAGAGTTGGCATCGACATTTTTCCCTGGAAAGGAAGCTGCCAAACTCATTTCAATATGTTGGTGTAGTTCAAAGCAAAGAATGATGAATCTTTAAATAAGCAACCTGTGTGATGAACTCTTTCATGAATCTTTGGAGACGCATCAGCAGAAGACGCTGACAGTTATGGAGAGGTACGCTCTTAAAAATATTGGTCCTTTCATGGCATTTTATGGTTCTTTACTTGATTGTGTGGTTCCCTGTCGGTTAAGCATCCTTTCATTCTGGGACGGGTTTTTGTACAGTATATGAAGTTGGTCCTTGGTGCTTTGAAAAATCTTCCTAATATGTAGAAACCTGAGATCTTTAATGCATGGCAGGCTACCTAGCAGAACACTAACAGATTACGAAAACCTGCACTTAACCTGTGTTATTGCATGCAGCGAGACTCCTTTGAAAATCATGAGCCACTGGTATTTCACAAATCTGCTACTATCTATGTGGGCTTATTTACTGTATGGGGTCTGTTATGAATCTAAACTAATAAAAGACTCTTTCTGGGACCTTCATGTGGATCTGTCTTTTGGGAACAATATAGCATTGGACTGAAGAACTGTTCCGGCTCCTTTATTTTTAAGAGTGTATGAGTGGTAATGAGGATTGGGATTTATGGTTGCCAGAGAGACAAGATGTTCCACGTGCCTACCCAGATGGGCCGCCTCAAACTGGGTGATGCCTCAGTACCACACCAGTTCTGATCCCCAACAGGCCTGACCCCAGTGGCTCTCTTACAGCTCTCTCTTCTTGTACTCCTTCGGTATTGCGTCCCTTTGGAGAATCCTAGGGTACCATTGGTTTGACTTTGCGTTGCTCACGGAGTCCCAAATGAAGTCTAGGTGATCATAGCCATCACCCCACAGACAATGAGGAACGAAATGATGCATACAAAATTGAATTCACCGCAGAAATGTAAGTTTTTACTGCTTCACAAAATAAATGTTTGAAAAAATTGTGTTTCGGAATTTGTACCATTGACCAAAGAAGCAAGGTGCTTAGTTCTATTTGAAAACATTGACATAAATTCATTCCACATGTGACTGCATGTCATTTAATTTTTAAAGAATGATCTCGTCAGAAAAAAATAAACCACTGGAGTCTCTTGCTGTCACGTGTAGACATTTTGTTGAGATGTGCTCTGGTAGTGGGATACCCACTTTGCCAATTATGATGAAAATCTTGCCGATTGCAATCAGACTTTTCTGAAAGCTTTTACTGAGTGTTAGGTAAGGAGTGTGTGTGTGTGTTTGGGGTTATGTAGATAATTTAATACACAGTTTAAGCATCCTTGTCTGATTATTGCATTGTTTAGAGCAGGGGGTCCTCAATTGCTGCCCTGGAGGGCCGCAGTGGCTGCAGGTTTTCTTTCCATCCAGTTTCATAATTAGAAGACAGTCATTGCTGATAATAAAACTTGTGTGGCGGACGGCTGGGACCCATGCCCGGCCAGGACGCCCCTTTGACACTGGATCTGGGGGAGCAGTCATGGAATGCACACTACGTCCCCCGGAACACTTGGCCGTAGCCCCCCTGGGTTGCATAGGGGCCACTATTGTGGAACACCAGAGCTCATCCCTGTTGGGCTCCGTGGCCACCACCAGGGGGAGCTGCATGGCTTCCTGAGCTTGTGTGGGCTGGAAAGCAGCCATACCCGGAAGTGCATCCTTAATTAGGTCAACTATCACCTGAAGCACTTCCGGGTGGACTATAAAAGAAGCTGTCAGAGACTACTTGGAGAGGCAGAGTCAGGCAGTGGACGATGATGACGACGACGACGACGATGATGATGATGATGATGATGATGACGCTTGCCGAGAGGAGTGGTGGTGAAGGAAGGTTTGCTATTTTTGTTGGTGCTTTGCTTGTGTGTTTTTTGGGGACTGTGTAGATGCCTCCGTTGTCAGTCTGTGTCGGGTTGGCACTGGTGAAGTGCTTATTCTCACATTTAGTATTGAATTATTTGGCCTGTTAGTGTTTTGATTCATCCAAGAGAAATTTTAATTGCGCTGTAGAGTTTCCTGAAGAAGGGGCCTGAGTTGCCTCGAAAGCTTGCATAATGGAATCTTTTTAGTTAGCCAATAAATGGTGTCACTTTTGCTTGACTCCTCCATTGCTTCTCTGAGAACATTATCCGTGAGTTTTGTGAACCAGGACAAATTTAAACTTAATACTCCTTCCAATTCACCTCTCATTTATTTCTAAACATGTTTTTTTAACATACAGTAGATACTATATGGTGCACATGCACAGGTTGAAAAGGAAGCCCATTAGCTGGAGAGCTGCTGGTTTATTGGTTATGCGTATTTCGTTATTAACTGACGTCTGCTTAAGAAAACAGACAACAATTAAAACTTCAATGCAGCTGCTCAAAACTAAAGGGTTCAATTAAGGGTTCTGATTTGTAATGGGCAAGATAACTAAAATGAAGCCTAAAAAACGTATTGCTTTAGTAGTAAATAAATGGGTTCCGGGCGGCACAGTGGCGCAATGGTAGAGCTGCTGCCTCGCAGTAAGGAGACCTGGGTTTGGTTCCTGGGTCCTCCCTGTGTGGAGTTTGCATGTTCTCCCCGTGTCTACGTGGGTTTTCTCCGGGTACTCCAGTTTCCTCCCACAGTCCAAAGACATGCAGGTTAGGTGCATTGGCGATCCTAAATTGTCTCTAGTGTGTTCTTGATGTGGGTGTGTGTGCCCTGCGGTGGGCTGGCGCCCTGCCCGGGGTTTGTTTCCTGCCTTGCACCCTGTGTTGGCTGGGATTGGCTCACGACCCTGTAGTTAGGATATAGCGGGTTGGATAATGGATGGATGGTTAAATGGGTTCTATTTAAGAAGGTGGTTGAAGTGAAACCCACAGCCACTGCGGACCTCCAGGACTGTAACTGAAGACCTCGGATCCACAACAGAACTAAAATTTGTCTTTGATGAATGAAAGCGCTAACACGGCATAGAGTCAAATAGCAAGTTTGATTATCAGCCAGGACTGAGTTCGGATTAAGAACCTGCCTGGAATGAAAACCTGCAGCCATGGTGGACCTCCAGGACTCTGATTAAGGAGCCCTGGTTTAGAGTGTCAGTGGGGAAAACAGCAGGGTCAGCGCCCAACAAAAGCTCCATTCTGAAACTCGGCTGAGAGTGTAGCACCCCTCTTTAGAAAGCTGGTGGAGTTGTTACAAGTGGTGGGCATTCCAATACAGATCAGAAACATCAATGGCATCCTATGCTCCCGAGGCCCTTTTTACAAGAAGAGTATGACCACCTTATGTGTCGTCACGTACCAGCGGGTACACATGCCACTTAGTCTCAAAGTGTGAACTTATCTTTGCATGAGGCAGCCATCCGCTTCGATCAGAGAATAGGGAAATAAAGTTCAATGACGGGAAATAAAAGAGAAAAAAAAAAATTTGAAAACACGTTGAGCCGGATAAAGAATGCCACAGAACAAAGAGGTGGGCTAGGACTCAAGTGGAAGTATCAGTTGGCCTTGTTTTATTCCCAGTAGCTGTAACAGTAAAGCAGCCTGGCTTGCTGTCACTTTCGGTACTAAAGCCACAGCAGGAGATTTGCAATCATGAAAGGGACCCTGAGCTACAAGCTATGGAAGAACAGGTAAGACAGCTTTACATCCGGCAATTAAGACTGGCATCTCGAATACCCTCAGGTAAAAAATAAAATATAAGAAGTCACTGCTGTAAGAAGCAGCAATCAAGTTTTCATGTCACTAATTGACTGGTACGATGGAAGCCAGAGACAGCTACACCTTGCAGTTCTTGGAAGCGCACTCATCGAGAGAAGTGTGTTACGGTTTGACATCCGGCCTACACTATATTGCCAAAAATATTGGGACCCCCCTCCTAAATCATTGACTTCAGGTGTTCTAATCACTTCCATGGCCACAGGTGTATAAAATCGAGCACCTAGGCATGGCGACTGCTAGTGGCTTCTACAGCCATTTGTGATAGAATGGAGCTCAGTGAATTCAAGCCTGGTACCGTGATAGGATGCCACCTGTGCAATAAGTCCATTTGTGAAATTTCCACTCTACTAAATATTCTGCGGTCAACTGTTAGTGGTATTATAACAAAGTGGAGGCAACTGGGAACAACAGCAACAAAATGGTAGGCCACGTCAAATCACAGAGCGGGGACAGCGCATGCTGAGGTGTGCAGAAGTCGCCAACTTTCTGCAGAGTCAATAGCTGCAGACCTCCAAAAGCTCAAGAACAGTGCAGCGTAGAGAGAGAGCTTCGTGGAATGAATGGGTCTCCATGGCCGAGCAGCTGCAGCCAAGCCTGGCATCACAAAGTGCAATGCGAAGCATCGGATGTAGTGGTGTAAAGCCCACAGCCCGCCACTGGACTCTCGAGAGCAGTGCAGACGTGTCCTCTGGAGAGATGAATCGCACAATCTGATGGCCGAGTCTGGCCAGGAAAACGGTACTCGCCTGACTGCATTGTGCCAAGTGAGACGTTTGGCAGAGGGGGATTATGGTGTGGGGTTGTTTTTCAGGGGTTGGACTTGGCCCCTTAGTTCTAGTGAAAGGAACTCTTAATGCTTCAGCATACAGCGTCATTTTGGACAGTTTCACACTTCCAACTTTGTGGGAGCAATTTGGGGATGGCAACATGATTGGACACCAGTGCACAAAGCAAGGTCTATAAAGAAATGGAGGAGCAAGTTTAGTGTGGAGGAACTTGAATGGCCTGCACAGAACCCTGACCTCAACCCGATAGAACACCTTTGGGATGAACTGAAGACTGTGAGCCAGGCCTTCTCATCCAACATCAGTGCCTGACCTCACAAATGCTCTCCTGGTCACAAATTCCCATCAACACACTCCTACACCTTGAGGAAAGCCTTCCCAGAAGAGCTGAAGCTGTTATGGCTGCAAAGGGTGGGCCAACTCCACATTAAAGCCTGTGTATTAAGAACGGGATGTCATTAAAGTTTATGTGTGTGTAAAGGCAGGGGTTCCAATAATTTTGGCAATATCGTGTATCTTGTTAGCAAAACCAAGGAGGAGGAGGAGAATAACTCAACCAGGCCTAAAGATCTTTGATGGTGCAAATCTGATGACGAAGATGAGAAACACCAAAGGTCAAAATGAATGTCCAGACCAGCAATAAGCTGCATCTCTCAAGTGGGCATAGAACTTTAATTGTCCCAAGGCGGAAAAGTTGGCTTCTTATAGAAGCTCTTTCAATAAATAAATATATAAATAGATAAATAAAATATGGAAAAAGATGATCCGCTGTGGCAACCCCTAACGGGAGCAGCCGAAAGAAGAAGGAGGTAGATAAATAAAACCTAATCATCTTGAAGTGATAAATGTTCTCTGAAAACCCTGCTGATGCCAGTGCTGGGGTACAAATCATGTCACACACAAGGTTCCTAGGACTTGCAGAGGCTCAGCATGGAAATGAGGCAGTTTTGCATCCCCACTCCAAATGAGTGCGATTTGTGTCTGACTTCCTGGAGTCAACGATGCAAATATGATGGTGGCTTCATCATTTGGCAGATAAACCAGCCCAGGGACTTGGTGCCAGCTCTTCTTTATTTTAGCTACACTAACTACCCTGGTAGAACCAGGCAGGGCTGGCATTGTCATGGGTGGTGCCCTCTTTTATGACTAGTAGATATAGAATATATTATTACTTATTTGGGCGACACCTTTATCCAAAGTGACTTACAATATTTGAGGCACAATTGCTCATATTTCTTTGCTTTTCCAATTGTGGCACAGGCAAGTAAAGTGACGTCCTCTTGGTGTCAGAACCCAAAACCTCAGGGTCTGAAGTCCAAAGCCTTAACCACTGTGCCACACTGTCTAAATATATAAGCTATTTGGATTGCGTATAATGTGTGGGACAAAGACACATCATTTCATTGATTTCTCCCTGTGCTCCACACTTAGAAATTATAAAGCAGACCATTCAGATAACGCGATTAAAGTGCGCATTGCAGACTTTCATTGAGGGGGACTTGCATACAGTACATTTCAGTCACACAGCACTTTTTTTACTGTAATCAAGGATGTCCAACTCTGGTACTGGTGGGCCGCAGTGGCTGCAGGTTTTCATTCTAACCATCTTCTTAATTAGTGAGCCGTTTTTGCTGCTGATTCACTTGTTTTGCCTTCTTTTTAATTGACGTGACTCGGACCCCCTTAGTTGTTTCTTTTTCCTTAATGAGCAGCCAAACAATAAAGAAAGGTGAAGGTCTCTGTCATGTTGGTCTGCTCAGGTCATCAAAACATCTTGACGGTGGTCTTAGAAAAAACAGAAAATCAGCAATCTGCTGTGGCAGAATGAGAGCAGCGACAAGTCCTGATATTCACTAACAGCTTTAATTTACAGCAAGAATTGGCTTCTCATTAAGAAACTGGCTGGAGTGAAACTGGCTGGAGTTGGACGTTCCAGTTTAGCAAGTCATCTGTTGGCTCGTTTCACGTCTCATTTCTGTTTTGCTGCCATTTAATGAAGAAAAGAATCAACTCAGAGGATTGAATCCTTAAAAACAGAGCATGAAAATGAATGTAAAAGGAGTTAATTAGCAACGAAAACTGGTCACCGATTAGGAAAAGGGTTAGAATGAAAACCTGCAGCCACTGCGGCCCTCCAGGCACGGAGTTCAACACCCCTGACCTAGAGAGAAGGGGTAGGGGGGGTCTGCCTGTCATCCTTTCTCTACGTACCTGACCTACACTTATGAAATACTGGGGGTTTCCAGCTTAATAATAAAAGTAAAATACACTGGCGCAGGCTGATTTAACTCTTACTGTACTAACATGCACTAGGATATAATGCTTATTTTCATATATGCTCATGATTCTCTTCGAATGAATGCAAATCATCAACATTAAGAATACACTTTACTATACCCACTGAACCAGAGACGTCATTTCTAAAGGTTTGGTAATCAGAGGGTAGCCTGAAGGTTGAAGTGCTCTGCTTTTAATGGCTCTCCAGTAATAAAGACGGTAATGGGGCGAGAAGATCGCCAAGCTTACCACTTCTAAATAAGCAATGGCATTTCCTTCATGTGTTTTAATTTGACGAGACAAAGCTTTACTGTCAACTCCCACGTCCACACGTGTCACTTTGGTCATCTCACTATCCTCAAGTTGCCCGTCGTTCTGTGTTGCCTTTCTGGGTTAATTTAAAAGGAGAGGTCAAGTCGCCTAACCGTCCAGATCTTCCACCTCCGCTCATCACGTTGGGTGCACCTCATCTCTTTTGCTGTCTTCCTACTAGCCTTAAGAACAGACTTATCACCAGGAATTAAAAAAGGAGATGTGCCTTTAAAATGGAGTTGAATACAAAGCTCTTAAGACTCTTTGTGTTCTTGTGTTATGCTGCCAGTTTGGATTTTTTAAATAAAACTGAGATTAATAAACAAGGATGATGTGCTTAAAATGTGGAGCTGGAGACTGCAGAGCTGATACACTGGGAGGTACTGTAGGTACGGGTGGCAGGGCCAAGCCTGATTGAGACGTGCCAACAAGGGCACCACTGATGACTGTCCAGTGGTCCATGCCCTATTAGTTTCATTGTTAATACCTTCCAGACAGACAGACGTGGTAGACCTTCACGAACAAAGAAGACCCCACAATTGTCTTTGAAATAACTTGAAACTGTCGTCGTCAGTTGGCACCTATCATTTTTTTATTTTGTATTTTACACAAATCAGACTTTGGCTTTAGAGTTTTGATTTAACAGAATATTTCAAATAATAACACACATGAAAATGGCCTGGACAAAAATAATGGGACTGTTATTACATGACATATAATTGGAGGGGAGGTCAAGCTTGACAACTGATGTCACGCTACATGACAAGGCATCGCAAGGGATGACAAATAAGATGACTCTGTGGTGACTTTCCAGCACAGTTTTACATCTCCATGGAATCACAAGCTCACCCTTTTTTCCTGAAAGCCAGTAAATGTGCTGCCTGCCGAACTTGGCGCCCATTTAATGTTTTACTGGCACTGTGAGTGCAGCTCGAATCTTGGTTCTTTTTCTCTCTTTTGATTCTGTTATAGTCAGGCAGACTAGCTTCTCTCCCTGCATTATATGTATTGTACTTCTAGCTGAGCCCCCATTGGCTGCATAGACAGAACACGCCCCTCTGACTTTAGACAAAACCTAACCTGTTTGATTTGATTGGGGTGAGTGGCATACGAGTGGGGCTGTCGCTGGATATGTCACACTACATGACCAACAGAGTCAATGAAAATGAAGTCTACCACTGAAAATCACCGGAAAGGTCGTGTAATGTGACATTTACAGTAGGTAAGTAGGTCAGTGTCTGCAGGCCTTGCATTCTTTGTGTGCTAATCCCATTAAGACATAAACACTTGAGAGCCAAAGGCAGAAATAAACCAGTAAAGCCAACTGGCTCCCTCTGGTGGCTGAAATGACTGCGCCTAGAACAAGCACTTTGACTTAGAGAGCCATGAAGAAAGACTGAAGCATGGCGATTGAAACCCGCTGGCTGTTAAAAACTCCCAGCATTGTTGGCACTCCTGCAAATTTCTGGAGTCTGTCCGAGCATGACGAATGTTATTTTGAACTAACTGGAATTCAGAAACTCATAAAGGCCACCTGTGATCCAGCAGGGATAAAATGTAGTGACTTTTAAAACTCTCACAAGTCTGCTATCAATGTTCAGATAAGCCACTTTCCTCCTAGAATGCCTGGCACATGAGAAAAGATTTATTTTATCAAACATGGTGGTTAAGTCAGCCATGGGATCTACATTAGCTTGTTAAAATCAGAAGTCTATCTATCTATCTATCTATCTATCTATCTATCTATCTATCTATCTATCTATCTATCTATCTATCTATCTATTATATAGTGTCTTTCATATCTATCTATCTATCTATCTATCTATCTATCTATCTATCTATCTATCTATCTATCTATCTATCTATCTAGTGCCTTTTCCTTTTAGCTCTAAGGCAGTGTGTAGGGCTGTGCAGAGACACAGCATTTAGAGGACACTTCAATCACATCTAACAGCTGCTAAAGTTCATCAACCCTAATGCGTTGCTGTCGGCAAGCCTTGGGTGTGAACACTAGACTTGGGTTGGCTCATCCTGCCAGGGGATAATGTGGCATATGCATTGCCCCCGACCTTGGGTGAGCAGAATGAGATGGAGCTGGATGGCATGTATGAGGGACAAAGGGATGAAGCAACTGGGAGTGTGTGTTGCTGACAAAGATCTCAGAGGTCTGGTGGAAACAGCTGCTGAAGATACCAAAAGGTCACCTTAAAGAAGATCTATCTATCTATCTATCTATCTATCTATCTATCTATCTATCTATCTATCTATCTATCTATCTATCTATCTATCTATCTATCTATCTATCTATGAAATAGAACTTTTCATTATCTATCCATCCATCCTTCAGTCTTATTTTATTCCTACAAAACAATTTTAACTGCAAATGTTCATTTGTTAAGCCAACATTTTGATTATTTCTTTAAGGGTACAATTCCAATATACTCCTGACTCAGAGCAGGTTGATTTGAAAAAATGCAAAAACTCCTAATGATACTTTCCAATTTTTTTTTTATCATAAAGATCATTCAAGTTAGATTAAATATATGAATTGTGATGAATAATATTAACCTCATGTTGTCTCGTCTAAGATGAGGTGTAAATGTACTGTATGTATGATATTCGTTCCAACAGCATCAAGAAAGTCGCAATGCATCACAGTAGCTCAAAATGATAAAATCATTAACATCATTACACTAACGTGTTCACTCATCAAGTCCTACAAAGAAATGATCTCACCTAACTTGTTGAAGAATGTTGTCTGGCACTTAGAGTTAACGAGGCAGTGAGTGGGAAGTTATGGAAGTCAATTTTGTGATGAGCACAACTCGGCTGAAGATTGTGAATCAGCGCAGTATGAAGATTCAGTTTCTGTTTATTTAATGTCCTCCCTGACAACTGCAGTTCTTTTTGCAACAGCAGCTGCCTTTTCTGGAGGAACATAAACACATCAGTTAAGCCCGAGCTTACTGCAACTACCACCTTGTAGGAAAACACAAACAAATGTGGCGGTTGCTGCCATGACACTGAGCCTGACGTAAAGCAAACAGCTGAAAAACTGCTCATGTGTGTTATGGCCCAAATGTGAGTGTGAAATAAACTGCCTTTTTATGTGGCATGCACAGAAAAAAAAGTTTATGGGATTGGGTTATTAGCAGTGGTTATAAGGCACAAATTACAAAGACATGTAATAGAAGAAGAAACCTTAACTACCTATAAGTGAACATTCCTATAATGAACCTTTATACTGTAGAGCAAGTCCTGGGTGGGCCTCTCAGTCTTTCTATTATGTGGAACCTCTATCTATTATATAGTGCCTTTCATATCTATCTATCTATCTATCTATCTATCTATCTATCTATCTATCTATCTATCTATCTATCTGTCTATCTATCTATCTATCTATCTATGTATCTATCTATCTATGTGTTATATAGTGCCTTTCATATCTATCTATCTATCTATCTATCTATCTATCTATCTATCTATCTATCTATCTATCATATAGTGCCTTTCATATCTATCTACTCATACGCACGTTCTTTAATTTCACTAAATGGTTTTTAACCTGGTTGTCCGGTTCCTTATAGAGCCATTGCTTGACACAGAATTCAATTCTCAGACAAGTTTCTTGTGTTTGAAGTTGATTCTTTGGGCTTGGAAAAGCTTCCTATTATATAGAAAAAAACTGAAATCTTTAATATATGGTAGGCTGCAGAACACTAACAGATTAAGAAAACCTGAACTTAGTCTGTGTTTTCTGACCTGTGCAGCAAGAGTCCTTTAAAAATCATAAGCCATTGCTATTACACATCTGTTAGTGTCTAGTCATGGAAATGTACTGCATGGAGCCTGTTATGGATCAAAATATATAAATGGATCTTTCTGGAACCTTGTGAAAACATCGAAGGGAGTGAACACTTTTATTGGCACTGTCCCATCATATCATATCATATACTGTACTTCACATAGCACATTGTCTGTCTGTCTGTCTGTCTGTCTGCTGTCTAGCACCTTTTCTTTCTGTCTAATCTATATATTTTGCCACCACTTTCTTCTGGATAGAACAGTAACAAACAAGACAGAAGTGAACTGTAGGTGGCGCTCCACTTGATCGCAGTGTTCACACACCCATCTGTTCACGCACTCCGCGCTGCTCAAACTAACAGCTCGTTTTTGAAAGGCTGTCAGGACATCTGCATCGCCAAGCAAGCACAGGTAGAACATGCGCTCTCCTCATAGATACCTCAGCTAGAAATGAGACCAAAATAATAAGTGATTTATTCTTACCTGTGCCAGGATCAAAGCAGCAGTTTAATGATCTCACTAAAGCAGCAGTTGCATGTGAAAACTTTTTTATTTTCTCATTTAGTAATGACTTTCAAGTTCAACGTGAAGATTGTTTTATTGCAGGATAAAATAATGAATTTTAAGAAGAACACCCAGACTATCTTATAAAAGCCCTGCTAAAGGGTAGCTCTAACCTTTAGTCTTCATTTTCACCTTTTCATCGTAATTTAGTGCTTTATACAATTCTCTGCAGCAGCTACAAACCCGCTAAACTGTCTCCAATTTACACTCTTTGTACATTCGGAATCAAATCCCTCGACTGCACCTCTGACCTTTTACGCACACCCACTCTCAATATTTTCCTGTACTTCATGAAGGAGTCTGTTTTTGTTGTTTTTTATTTTCTTTCTAGCCAGTCTTTACCTGGTTTGAATTGCCATCTCTCTTTTCCAAGTCCCTGATCACAGCCCGGACACACTCACTATCAGATATCAGTTGACTACAAGGTCCGGCTCGACCTTTTTTTTTTTTTTCCCTTTTAGATCCTGATGTTTATCCATCAGAGTTGTGTCCTCGTCTAAACATTTTCCACCCTGATGAATCGCCATCCTGCAGCAAAAGTATTCCAAAGGTCCCATGACCCCTTTGTAAAACAGTCATGCGCTACTACACGCTGGTCTGAACGGCTACCATTTCGGGAAGTGAAAGGGTTAACGGGAACAGGATCCCCTTGGCTGCGGGCAGTGCTATCAGTTGTTCCTCTACAAAAGCGGGAGAAACTTCATCGGCTAGGAATCTCATAGTAAATTGCCGGTTAATGCAGTACACCAGGTTGTCGATGACGGTGCACTGGAAAGTAGCCGAGTAGGGGATTCGCTTGATGCAGCACTCGTACCAAAGCTTGGCCACGGCGTGATAGCGATACACACTGATGCCCAGGGCTGGGTTGACATCAAAGCGGTAAATGAAACTCTTGACGGCCACCATGTCGGCGGTCCTCTCCTTGTTCCCCATAATCAGGCTTTCCTTCCAGGTGTTAGTCTTGGGGTTGTAGCGCAGCAGGGTGTACCTCAGTGTGCCTCCGGAAACGTAAATTTCACCATTGCATGCGGTGGCACGGTGGGCGACGGCAAAGGTATCGTTTGGCAGAGGGGCCACAAAGTTCCACCTGTCCACCCTGGGGTCATAGCGCTCAACCGTGTATAGACACTCTCCCCCAATGGCATACAAATAGCCATGTAACGCCACTAGCTTGCACTGCGGCCGAGCTTGATTCATGGGGCAGATTTCCTTCCAGATTCCTGTGATAGGATTGAAGCAGAAGACCTTGCAGGATGGCTTCATCTTTCCATTCGTGCCTTGGCATCCAGCCGTGATGAAGAGGTAGTTGTCCATGGTGCACATGGAGCAGCCCTTGGAGATGACCTCCCGGGGCACGCTGGATAATGGGTGCCAGGAATCGTTCTGGTTGTCATAGTAGTAGAGTCTGCTTGATGTGCGGAGACTGGAATCCTTTGGGTTTTGGAATCTGGGATCCAGGTAGTCTTGAGGATCCATGTCGACTACCACCAGATGTTTCTTGCCTCGCAGCCTTCGGGTTTGGATCTGCTCCCTTTCGTTTGCTCTTAGCCTCCCATAGATGGCCGGGTCCTTCAGGACCTGTAAATAGTTGTCCGACATAACCTTGTATGCTGCCTCCTGTAATTCAGGCAGGCGGTGCTTCTGGGCCACGGTGAGTGCCTTTAAGCAGTTCCCTAAATCCAGCTGGCACTTCAAGATGTCCAGTTCAGCGCTATCCACGTTTTCAGTTTGACTGTTTCCGGCAAGTATATTTAAATTTGTTTCATTGTCCCAGGGGTCTCTTGCTGAGCCTGTGGGACTGAAGCACAGCTTCTCTGATGAGGGTGTCCTCGAGTTAAGCCGACTGGATGCTGGAGTGGAAGAAGATCTGGGATCAAGCAAAGAGATCTGCAGTTCAGAATTCTCCACAATATGGGAAAGGCTTTCTTTTCGACTTCGCCCCGACCCATGTCTGCTCCTGTCGGCCAGAATCCCGGAGGCTTCCTCTTTGTAGCCATTCTCGAAATCGTCCATGAAAACGGAGTCTAAGTGGCTGGAGGGAGAAGAGATTGAATTTGCCGTTGATGGTGGGTCATTGCTGCCCCTCCAACAGCTACCTCTGTCCACTTTCAGCTTGGCCTCCAGCTCTTCCAAACAGGCATCATGGATCACATGGTCGCCATACTGCACAAGCTGGGGGGTCGAATAGCTAGGCTGGTAGGTGTTGTCGTCCGAAACGGAATGAGAAGCAGACTCTATGAAGTACTCGTAAATTTTGCCGTGCATTTGCCTGCGTCCAACACCTGGCGTCTCCACGACTAAGTTGCTATCTTCCACTTTGATCTCTGCTTTGGACTGGAAGTGAAAGCAAGAGCCCGGGTGTTCAAGGTTCTCACGCAGCTCCCGCTCCACTCCAAGGCCAGAGTTCACAGTTGTAAGCAAGGCCGGTGAACGACTCCTCTCCTGGTCACTGCTGACCTCCAAAACGCGTGTTGACTGCAAGGCATCTTTGTTACACTTTGAGGCGAGCGGTTCACCAACTTCCACCTGCTCTTCCACACCTTGGCCGGGAATAAAGCTCTCTTTGGAGGGCAGGTCCCCTGAGTCTACATGACAGTTGTCATTGTTGTCACCCTTGCTGCCCAGCTCTTCTTCCCCAGGTCCCTTCTTTGGGACAGTGAATTCCAGATCCATGTGACTCTTACTGATTGGCTGAAGGACCTTGTGATTGACAGCTTCCATCTCCTTCGTGTGGTGTACAAAGTCTGTTTCTGCTCTCTCTCTGCTTACCTCTTGTTCTTCTTCCTTTTGGCTCCGTTTCCTCTGTCGTAAATTGGCATTGCAACCAACGCAGCAATCAGTGACTTCTTCCTTGCCCTGCCCAGTCACTTGAGTTTCTCCATCCTGAGAAAGGGGCTTCCGACCTCTGGAACTATAGAATCTGTAAGCCCAGGACGCCAGGAGCACAGCCACCACGGACAGGGAGAGCTTCCCCAACAGCTGCATGTCAAACTGCATTCCCCAGAGGTCCTCTGTTGGCATTTCTGGCAAAGTTAGAGAGAGACGTGCAGCCCTGCCTCAAATTCCAGAAAGTTAATGATTTCCTGAGGCAGAGGAGTTCAAACCGGCTGGCTCTGCACCCTGGTTTTGCCGAGCCGTCCACCTCTCCGGGGCTGTTTGTTGCTCTGCCTTGGCGTGGTGGAGATGCCCTCCCCCTGACTGAAACTGACACCTGGAGGATCTCTCGCTTCTTGTGTAGTCATTTGCATACATTCCTGCCAGGCGGAGCCAGGCTACCTGCTGCTTCTCTCTCTCTGCATGACTGCGTGTTTGTAGGGCCGGGAATCCGTGCAGGGGCGGCGTCCTTTTTTAAGCAGTTTATAGTTAAGCAAGACATTGGCACCTGGATTGGCTTCCAGGAGGACATGGAGCTGTTTAAGATGACACTTACAAATCACACATTTGCACATTTTATGGCTCCCATGGCAGATGAGGCAATTCCCTCAAATAACACATGGAGACAGCGGTGGGAATTGAGCCACGCCCCTTCAGGTTACATTCCAGTGCATTATCTTTTTTTTTTCTCCCTATTGTGCCTTTCTATACCAAAGTGAGCCTCCACATTCCTGCAGTTGAATCACCACCAGATGACTCGGGACTTTAGTCTCATTTTATTTTATGAACTGTCTATCCTACTATGTGTTGTCCAGTCAATCAGTCAGTCAGTGTTCAAACCCGCTATATCCTAACACAGGGTCATGGGGGGGGGTCTGCTGGAGCCAATCCCAGCCAGCACAGGGTGCAAAGCAGGAACAAATCCAGGGCAGGGGCAGGGACACACACCAAGCACTCACTAGGGACAATCGCCAATGCGTCTAACCTGCATGTCTTTGGACTGTGGGAGGAAACCCACGCAGACACGGGGAGAACATGCAAACTCCAGGATGGGAGGACCTGGTAAACAAACCCAAGTCTCCTTACTGCAAGGCAGCAGTGCTACCCACTGCGCCACCGTGCTGCCCTATCCAGACAGTACAATTTATTTTCATATTTTGACAGTAGCAGCCCTGGCAGGTGAGGTGACACAGGGAGACAGCGCTGGGGACTGAACCGAACCTCTTCGCTTTGCAGCCCAACATCCTACCTTTTCTTTTATAAAGTGTCTTTTTCAAATTTCCCATCATGGCCAGTCTCCACATCCCTGCAACTGGAGCCTTAACAGATGACTCAGTCCATTAGTTTCACTTCATTCTATGGCACATCTTTCCATAGTAGTCTCTCTCCTACTCTGCATTATACATACAGTACATTATATTTTCATATTTTGACAGTGGCAACCCTAGCTGGTGAGGTGACTCGCTCAGGTGACACAGAGAGACAGCGCTGGGGACTGAACCGAGCCTCTTCACTTTACAGTCCAACATGCTACCTTTTCTTTTATAAAGCGTTATTTTTCATATTTCCCATTGTGGTCAGTCACCACATTTCTGCAGCTGGAGTCTGTAACAAAGGCGCCTGACCCGACACAGAAAGACACGGAGGCACGTATAAAAAGTACAAAGACTTTTATTTTCTTCAGCTGTGGGACACGTCTTCCCCGTGCCACACAGCCCAAACACAGTCCCAAAACACAATTCTTCACCTCACTCCACCACTCCTCCCAGACAAGCTTCGTCTTCTTCCTCCCAACTCTGGCTCGTCGAGTGGTGGTGGCTGGGCCCTTTTATAGTCCACCCGGAAGCGTTCCAGGTGATTAACCACCTGGTCCTAATTGCACTTCTGGGTGGGGCTGAAGACTCGTCCAGCCGGGCTGTGGGAAGCAGACAGCCCCCCCCAGGCCCAAACCAAGCTGTGGAGGACTCCATCTCCCACGGAGCCCTGCGGGCAGTTGGGGAATCACCGTCGGCCAGGGAGGCTGCCAACAAGCGTCCCAGGGGAGGTACTGGAGTGCCCATGGTGGCTCCCCCGGAACATAAGCAGCAGGGGCGTCCCTGCCAGGCATGGAACCCGGCTGTCCTTTACAAGTCTTAAGAGATGCCTGAGGCCATTACTTTCATTTTATTTTATATAATGTGGAGAGCTCTCTCCTTGTTTGCTTTGCAATTTATTTCCATATTTTGACAGAGTCAGACCTGTCAGGTGAGGTGGCACAGGGAGACAGCACTGAGGACTGAACCGAGCCTCTTCACTTTACAGTCCAACATGCTACCCTTTCTTTTATAAAGCGTTATTTTTCATATTTCCCATTGTGGTCAGTCTCCACATCCCTGCAGCTGGAGCCTTAACTGATAACTCAGGCCATTACTTTCATTTTATTCCATTTAATGCCTCTCCATGGAGAGCTCCCTCCTTGTTTGCTTTGCAGTTTATTTCCATATTTTGATAATGTCAGACCTGGCAGGTGAGGTGACTCGCTCAGGTGACACAGGAAGATGGTGGAGGGGACCGAGCTGAGCCCCTTCACATTACACTCACGCATTACCTTCATTGTATATAGCGCCTTTCAGTAGTGAACATCACAGTTCTAACCATATTGAGCAGCCTTAACTGTTGACTCTGTTCCTTTATTTTTATGTATTGTCTTCCCATGGTGATCTCTCTCCTACTGCGCAGGGTCCAGACAGTACAATTTATTTTCATATTTTGACAAATGCAGCCCTGGCAGGTGAGGTGACACAGGGAGACAACACTGGGGACTGAACCGAACCTTTTCGCTCTGCAGTCCAACATCCTACCTTTTCTTTTATAAAGTGTCTTTTTCAAATTTCCCATCATGGCCAGTCTCCACATCCCTGCAACTGGAGCCTTAACAGATGACTCAGGCCATTACTTTCACTTCATTCTATGGCACATCTTTCCATAGACGTCTCTCTCCTACTCTGCATTATACATACAGTACATTATATTTTCATATTTTGACAGTGGCAACCCTAGCTGGTGAGGTGACTCGCTCAGGTGACACAGAGAGACAACACTGGGGACTGAACCGAGCCTCTTCACTTTACAGTCCAACATGCTACCCTTTCTTTTATAAAGCGTTATTTTTCATATTTCCCATTGTGGTCAGTCTCCACATCCCTGCAGCTGGAGCCTTAACTGATAACTCAGGCCATTACTTTCATTTTATTCCATTTAATGCCTCTCCATGGAGAGCTCCCTCCTTGTTTGCTTTGCAGTTTATTTCCATATTTTGACAGAGTCAGACCTGGCAGGTGAGGTGACTCGCTCAGATGACACAGTAAGACGGTAGAGGGGACCAAGCTGAGCCCCTTCACATTACACTCACTCATTACCTTCATTTTATATAGCGCCTTTGAGTAGTGAACATCACAGTTCTAACCATGTTGAGTCTCCCCATTTCTGCAGTTGCAGCCTTAACTGTTGACCCTGTTCCTTTATTTTTATGTATTGTCTTCCCATGGTGATCTCTCTCCTACTGCGCAGGGTCCAGACAGTACAATTTATTTTCATATTTTGACAGTGACAGCCCTGGCAGGTGAGGTGACTGGCCCAGGTGACACAGTGAGACACCTGTGAGGATGGAACCAAAGCTCTTCATTTTGTATTCCAACATGTTACCTTTATTTTAGAAGGTGCCTTTTTGATATTTCCCATCATGGTCAGTCTGCACCGTCCGGTAGTTGGACCCTTAACTGATGACTCAGGCCATATCATGCCTTGCCATGGAGATCTCTCTCTCCTACTGTAGTGTGCTTTACATACACAGTAAAATTAATTTCCATATTTTTGGAAATGTAAGCCCCGGCAGGTGAGGTGACTCACTCAGGTGACATAGCGAGACAGCACTGAAGGCTGAACCGAGCCCCCCGTCACATTATATTCTGATGCATTACCTTTATTTTACAGTATATGGAGCCTTTCTATATCGAGCATCATATTTCTAACCAGTGAGCCTTAACTGATCACTCAGGCCACTAGTTTCATTTTGTTTTATGGAATGCCTTTCCCTGGTGATTTCTCTCATACGATGCTTTTCATTTTCTTCCATATTTTGATAATCAACCATGGCAGATGAGGAGACCCAGCGAGAGTTTATATTCCAGTGTATTACCTTCATTTTATACTAGCTGTCCCCCACGGATCAGACCACGTAGTACTAAAACAGGACAAACTTTAAAAACCAATTTAAAAAAAAATATGTAATTCTGGCCAAGGTAGGTAGGCTTCGACGTTAAACGTTGGCACTGTATCTGATCGTGTTCAGCTCTGGCGGGAGAGTGTCCCCCGCATGGCGAGAAAAGCACGTGCCCGTGATACCTCCGGCAATCAGCAGCTATCCTCTAAAACACACGTAGCTCTGATCTCTCTCTCAAAATTGTCAAACGTTACTCCTTCACAATCTCTAGATGATAAGGTCTGCTGAACAAACAGGTATCGGTAGCTAAGAGGAGAAAAGGTGCGCTGCAACACAAATGGTGAGAGGTAGAGTGACTCGAACAGAGGCTGGCAAGTGAGTGAGGAGGGCCTCGCCTGCTTCCCCTCGGCCTGCAGCCTCTCTCTTGAATTCGCATGAATCAATCGGAACCGCAAGTGAACTATGATACTTAACGCGATGAGAGAAGTTGCAAAATCAACCAGAATGTTAAAGCAAATTATAGAAAAGAACCCCGATCTAAATCCGTTAAGTAGTGTTCTCGTGAAAAGTGGACAGACAGACAGAGGTTAGATTTTATATATTGTGACAGATAGGGGGCAGTATTGCTCCCTTGAACCCCTGTCCAAGACTCCAGGAAAATGTCCAAAAGTTGACTTTATTTATATGCAAGAGTGCACAAAGCACCCTCTCCTCCACTATACTCATCCAATACACAATACAATAACACATAAACCAATCCACCGCTCCCAGACGCATTGCCACCCTTCCACCCAGCTCAGCTCGCCGTCTGGGAGCAGTCACAGTCTTTTTAAAGTCCCTGACCCGGAAGTGCTCCAATCGCCAGTTCATGTGACCCCAATCACTTCCGGTCAGATAAAAAGTCCCGGAAGTACGTCACTTCTGCTGTCGCTCTGCCTATGACGTACTTCTGGGTTATAGGGCACATATGACTCTCTATGTATCCTCTGTTGGTCCCTGGGGTATCCAGCAGGTTTGTAAGGGAAAACTCCATGGTTCATGATTCCCTGCTGGAATCCGGGGCACCTCCATGCTGCAGGGAGAGCTCCATCTGGCGGCCTGGGGGTATTGGCCGAGATGACAAGCCGGCCATAGACCACAATATATGTTTAGATCAGAGGTGGGCATAGTCAGTCCTGGAGGGCCGCAGCGGCTGCAGGTTTTTGTTCCAACCCAATTGCTTCATAAGGAGCCCTTATTGCTCAAGTGACACTTCTGCTTCATTTTTATCGTGTCACTTGTTAGGATTTTGACCCTTTATGGCTTATTTTAGCCTTAAACTGCTGTATTCTCAGTTTTTAATGGCTCCTTATTAGCAATAAGATTCAAATGACAAAAGAAACCAGCAGTCCTCAATTTAGCTTGTTTCCATTTACACCTGTGTGTATTTATCATGCACTTTCGGGTTAAATTAAATTAATAATTAATAATTAAGCAACTGCAACCTGCAACCACTGCGGCCCTCCAGGACCGACTTTGCCCACCCCTGGTGTAGATGATATTATTTCATATTTGTCACTATTGTAAGTCTCTACATTTCTGTAGTTGGAGCCTTAACAGATGACTCAGACCATTAATTTAATTTTATTTTTATAGTGCCTTTCCGAGGTGGTGTGCTTTCTGTCTCCTACTGTCCTTTACATAGAAAGTTCCATTTATTCCCATATTTTGGCAATGGCAGCCCTGGCAGGTGAGGTGACTCGCTCGGGTGACACAGGAAGACAGCATTGGGGACTGAAGTGAGCCCCTTCACATTACATTCTAACATGTTCCCATTATTTTATAAAGTGCCCTTTTCATATTTCTTACTTGATGACAAGTGAGTCTCCACTTTCCTGCAGCCGGGGTCCTAAACAGACAACTCGGGCTATTAGTGTCACTTTCTTTGATATCATGCCTTTCCATGGTGATCTCTCTCCTAGTGTGCTTTACATACACCGTAAAATTGATTTCCATATTCTTGACAGTGTCGGCCCCGGCAGATGAGGTGACTTGCTTGGGTGACACTGGTAGGCAGTGCTGGGGACTGAGCCGAGCCCCTTCATGTTACATTCTGATACATTACCTTTGTTTAATATGGGGGCTTTTCTTATTTCTTACCATAGTCAGTCTCCACATTTCTGTAGTTGGAATCCTAACAGATGACTCAGGCTATTAGGGTCACTTTTTTCCATACAATGCCTTTCCATGGTTATCTCTCTCCTATTGTACTTTACATACGCAGTAAAATTTATTTCCATATTTTTATCAGTGTCAGTCTTGGCAGGTGAGGTGACTCATCCAGGTGACACACGGAGACAGAGCTGGGGACTGAGCCGAGCCCTGTCACATTACATTACCGTCACAATATAGTGACTTTTTATATTTCTTACTGCAGTGAGTCTCTGCCTTTCTACAGTTGGAGGCCAAGCAGATCAGACAGACCACATGGATGACTGACCTCATTTCAGACTAGCTCAGGTACTCGGCTATAGATAGATAGGAAAGGCACTGTATAATAGATAGATAGATAGATAGATAGATAGATAGATAGATAGATAGATAGATAGATAGATAGGAAAAGCACTATGTAATAAATAGATAGATAGATATGAAAGGCACTATATAATAGATAGATAGATAGATAGATAGATAGATAGATAGATAATAGATAGATAGATAGATAGATAGATAGATAGATAGATAGATAGATAGATAGATAGATAGATAGATAGATAGATAATATAATAAGGCGCAGACTCTGCATAATAATAATCTTGTAGTCCATCTGGCTAACTTGTGTTGCTCCAGATGTTTAAACTGTTCTAGTTCCATATCATTTAAATATTTGTTATGGCTATGGATTCAGTTTCTGGCAAATCATTATCTCTGTTGAGTTTACATCTTTGCCTTGTGTTCTCATGTTTTGTCTCTGGGATCTCCTACTTCTTCTCACAAGCATAAATACTGTGGATGTTAACTCAATTACTAACTCTAAATTGGACCACTAAGAGTGAATGAGAGTGTGTGTGTGTCTGACCTTTCATAGACACTCTAATTGGTGTGTATGTATGTGTTGGTGTGTGCACTCAGGTCACTGCAGTGCATTGCTCTCTTTTCCTTTCCAGTGTTTTGTGCTCGAGAGTTCCAAAGCACATACTGTAAGTATGAAAAACCTCCAAAAATTCACACTAGAGGGGGATGTCGCTGTAAAACCCTGGCTATTAATACGGGCAAACACAGGATCTTTATAAAATAAAAGATTTATTTTCAAAAAGGCTCTGTTAAACTGAAGCTCCATGGAGCAGAAAAACACACAAAGGCAAAGACGTTATGAAACTAAAGAGCACAGAGGTCCAAAATCCAGTGAATAACAATAGATAGATAGATAGATAGATAGATACTTTATTAATCCCAAGGGGAAATGCACATACTCCAGCAGCAGTATACTGATACAAAAACAATATTAAATGAAAGAGTGATGAAAATGCAGGTAAAAAAGACAATAACTTTGTATAATGTTAATGTTTACCCCCGGATGGAACTGAAGAGTGGCATAGTGTGGGGTCTCCTCAGTCTGTCAGTGGAGCAGGACGATGACAGCAGTCTGTCACTGAAGCTGCTCCTCTGTCTGGAGATGATCCTGTTCAGTGGATGCAGTGGATTCTCCATGATTGACAGGAGTCTGCTCAGCGCCCGTCGCTCTGCCACAGATGTCAAACTGTCCAGCTCCATGCATACAAGTTGTAGGTGGTTTGAGTAGCACCATTTAACAAAGTCCTTGATTAGGTTCCTATACTCCTCCTCCTGTCCACTCCTGATGCAGCCCATGATAGCAGTGTCGTCAGTGAACGTTTATACGTGGCAGTTGTATTGGAAGTCAGATGTATGTTGGCTGAACAGGACCGGAGAAATTACAGTCCCCTGCGACGCTCCTGTGCTGCTGACCACAATGTCAGACCTGCAGTTCCCGAGACGCACATACTCTGGTCTGTCTGTAAGATAGTCCTAATTTTTTATAATTTTAAATTATAAATTTGTATAATAGGGTAAGATTTCTATTTTTTTTTCATTGTTGTCATTGCTGGCTGTCCCATCTGTCATCAACACTGCCTCTCTGTTAATGTGTCAGCTCTCGTGAGTTGAGATTTTGCTCTTTTTGTGTTTGATGGGATTCTGTAATTGCCATAACTCCTCGTTGGGTTTGAACAATGAATGCTGCTTCTCGTATATCCAATGTTTTCACAAAAAGACGTTTTAATCGCACAGTAATGTACTATGACATGGCTCATTGAATGATTGAATCATTGATATGGCATGTAATTTGAACTAATAGCCTTGAGATTTACAGTCCAGTATATTCCTTGGTGAGTCAAACTGCATAAACAGCTTTGGTTTATAGTGTGTCTTTTATCTTTGAGGTTCTTATTCAACACTGGGGCTAAACTAATACCCTGGTGACTTACACAATCCAAGACGCCAAGCAAAAATCCAATAAACCATAAATAGAAAAAGAAAAAAACAATACTTACAAAAGGTAAATGCACTCGAGAACTCTCAATGAACGCCTGCTTAGGCCAGCTCATCACCTTCTGTATAAAGGCTGTGGGCGGTCCCAGCAACGGTGATGTCATAGTGACCACACCCCTTGAGTGTTTCCACCCACAAAATACAAGGAATGTGTTAAAACTTAAATATATACTGTAATATTAGAAAAAGAGTAAATAAATACAGTAAATGTAACAATATTAACAGAAATTACATTAAAACAAGCAACATATGAAAAATAATTATTCAAGAGCAACAGAAATAACAGAAAAAATTGGGAGTGGTCTCCCCTCAACTTTCTCGTCTACTCAGATATGGGGATGGATATTTGAGAAGTAAACCGCAAGACAATGATTATATTTTTATATTATGTACATTAAAGCACCATCAACGACAAATCAAATCAATTTTATAATATATTGAATAATTATTATAAAAGTAAACTTGAATAAATTGGACTCTGCAGCTACATGAATGAAAGGCAAAGTACCAGTTCCAGTTAACGTAAATAGCTCAAAAGTTGACAGAAATCTACATTTTGTACCTAATATTGGTATGCAAAATTTGGTTGACCTAAGTGAAAGCATACTCACGTTATCGTGTTTACACACACACACACACGCACACAGAGACATAATTCCAAAAATGGCATTTTCGGACTCAGGGGGGTCTAAAACATTGACATTTATCAAAATCTCGACATCAAATTTTTGGACGATACCAATAATTTCCCTACGAGAAAGTAAATTAGACTCGGAGAGATCTAAAATGTCGAGATTTATTAAAATCTAAAATGGAATTTTTGGACAATTCCAATAATTTCCCTACGAGAAAGTAAATCAGACTCAGAGAGGTCTAAAACGTTGATATTCATTAAAATCTAAAATGGAACTTTTGAAGGATTCTAATATTTTCCCTACGACAAAGTAAATCAGACTGAGAGAGGTTTAAAATGTCGAGATTTATTAAAAATTTTATTTAAATTTTTGGAGGATTCTAATACTTTCCCTACGAGAAAGTAACTCAGACTCAAGAGAAGTCTACAACGTTGAGATTCATTAAATTCTTAAAATGGAATTTTTGGACGATACCAATAATTTCCCTACGAGAAAGTAAACCAGACTCGGAGAGATCTAAAATGTCGAGATTTATTAAAATCTAAAATGGAATTTTTGGATGATTCCAATAATTTCCCTACGAGAAAGTAAATCAGACTCGGAGAGGTCTAAAATGTTGATATTCATTAAAATCTAAATTAGAATTTTTGGAGGATTCTAATACTTTCCCTATGAGAAAGTAAATCAGACTCGGAGAGGTCTAAAACGTTGAGATTCATTAAAATCTTAAAATGAATTTTTGGATGATTCCAATACTTTCCCTATACTTCGTATGCGAGAAAGTCAGGAAGATCTAATACATCGAGATTCATCAAAATCTTGACCTCGAATCTTTGGATGATTACAATACTTGTGGGTAACGGATACTAGTTATAGTTATATACTCTTTGAAATTGGAAAAAAATAAATCTCACCTAGAGGATCTGTACAAAACTTTTTCAAAACCTGGCAGGATCTCATCAATAACATTTTAGAATAAGCATTTAAATTGAGGAAGCAGGTTCTCTCCCGTCTGTAACTGTTTATCTTTATTCATTTATTAATTTATCTATTTACTTATTTTTATTAACTTATTAAAGTTTTACTCTGCTGGCCTAGCTCTCTTTCTCATGGGTAGGGGTTGATTTGTTTTGAACCTATTTTTGTAAAACTTGAATTATTTCTATGGAGTGCTATTTGATTTTAATAAAATCAATAAAATATAAAAAAAACAAAAGAAAAAAATAAAACAATATTTTCTCTATACTTTATATACGAAAAAGTAACAAGGAATAAATACTTAGGCCAGGAAGGAGACCCTGACTGAAACACAACAAAGCCTCACTTTGTTTTATTTGGGATTACCTTTCAGGGTCACTGCTGGCCAAATTGTGTAATGGAGGCAGAAACGTAAGGGGATTCAGCGTCTAGCGCTAGTGATGAGAGAAACCTGCTGAATTCGCTTCACCTCAGCTTTCGCCAAAGAGTCAGACATTTTGACATTGAAGTCAATTGGGAAGGAGACACTGAACTAGTATTGGGTGGACTATACTGGTGCAATGGTGTGAGGGATGGGGAAGTGCTTTCCAGCTATGGTGGACCAATCATTGTGTTAAAAGATATGACCTGTGCTGTGAGGCAGCAGAACTAAACACTGCACCACCCTGCCTCCCTGAGATAAAATTAAACTGTGGGTCCACAATCCCCAGTGCCCCTTATCTCTCTCTGCATGTCTAGAGGTCTTATCACTACGACAAACTAACACCATTGCATACCATGACAGATTTGATATCCCACACAGCTGCTTTGAAAACCATGAAAGGCGCTATATAACAAAAATGATCTGCACACACAAGTCTGCTAGCACAGCATAGCCTTCATTTGTATAGCATAATATACTGTACTACACAAAATCAGGTATTTATAACTCAGAGAAGCCTGATTTGTGCATAGTGAAAGGCACTATATTAAATATAAATTGCTATGCATAGCCCTATTAGCACAACAGATGTTTCCATTGCATACCATGACAGATCTGATATCCCGCACAGCTGCTTTGAAAACCATGAAAGGCGCTATATCACAAAAATGATCTGTACACACAAGTCTGTTGGGACAGCATACCCTTCATTTGTATAGCATAATATACTGTACTACACAAAATCAGGTATTTATAACTCAGAGAAGCCTGATTTGTGCATAATGAAAGGCGCTATATTAAACACAGATTGCTATTTCCACCTCTGTATACCATGATAGATTCAATATCATGCAAAGCTGCTTTGAAAACCATTAAAGGCACTATATAACAAAAGTTATATAGACTCATTTGTGCATAGTGAAAGGTGCTATATTAAATATAAATTGCTATGCATAGCCCTATTAGCACAACAGAAGTTTCCATTGAATACCATGACAGATCTGATATCCTGCACAGCTGCTTTGAAAACCATGAAAGGCGCTATATCACAAAAATGATCTGCACACACAAGTCTATTGGGACAGCATACCCTTCATTTCTTTAGCATATTCTGTACCACACAGAATCAGGTATTTGTAATTCAGAGAAGCCTGATTTGTGCATAGTCAAAGGCGCTATATTAAACACAGATTGCTATGCCAATCTCTGTTAACAAGATAGAAATGTCCACTGTATACCTTGAAGGATTCGATATCCTGCAAAGCTGCTTTGAAAACCATGAAAGGCACTATATCCCTCACAGTCTGTTTCTCGAGAAAGACAATCGGGTACACCGTTTCCTCTGTATGGCATAAAAGGAAATGAATCGACTGATATCCATAAGTCTGAGACACAATGAAAGACACTATATCGCTATATCGAGTTTTGTGTCCACAAATCTGTGATGGCCGCCATGGTCTCTTTGTGTTTGTCTTTGCTGTTTACGTTTGTGCGGATAGATTTCTCTGTTTGCTTCTCCCTTTCGACGTGACAGGAGGGCTGAACAAGAAAACCTCGTATTTAAACTGAAACCACAAGCCATCAGGCGGCAGGAGCGGCTCTACCTGCCTATTCACCGGCCCGAGGTCCCACCCTTTGTTTTTGTTTTGTTTTGTTTTTTTTTTGCCTTAATTATTGCTTTCAATTTTTCTTTTTCTTTTTCTTGAATGAAAAAAACCAAGATGGTAGGATTGACTTTGACTGTAGGATTAACCTGCCCCTCCAAGCTTATCTTAACTCGGCTTTTGATACACCTGTGTGCTAAAGACGCCAAGCAGGAAAAAGAAAAAAAAAATCTTTTAACGCTCCACACATTCCTCCTAATTTCTAAAGCGAAAACACGAGCTCGAAAATACAAATAAGCACGCCTGAGTGCATCCTGGTCGGCCGGGCTGGGCGTCTCAAGTGCTTTCCAGCTCTCTGATGGCCTCTCCTCCCACTTTTTAAACAGTCGGATCAGTCGTCTCAGGTGTGTCACAGCACACCGCTGTGAAAGGTGCTACATATGCTGAAGTTGTTATTGTTCTACAACATTGAATCACAGGGGATTTCATTTGCTGCGGTGGGTGGGCGCCCTGCCCAGGATTTGCTTCCTGCCTTGCCCTGTGCTGGCTGGGATTGGCTCCAGCAGACCCCGTGACCCTGTAGTTAGGATATAGTGGGTTGGATAATGGATGGATGGATTTCATTTTGGTTTTTTTTTTTTTGACTCTGATCAGCAGTGTCAAAATGGAAACATAACTCAGCAATGTGGTCTCAATGAATTCCAAATATAAAACAGAAAATAATTGATCACATAAATACGCATCCCCTTCAAGTCAGCATTCGGTAGATACCATGGCGGCCTTGAGTCTGTTTGCACAAGTTACCATTTTTCAATCCGCTTTGCACTTCTAGACCCTGCACTTCTTCTCCCCATTTCTCTTTGTTGATCTGCTCAAGCTCTGCCAGGTGGCACAGAGGTTGTGGGTGAACAGCCTTTGCCAAGTCCAGCCACACCTTCTCAATTGGACTAACATCTGGACTCTGATTCGGCCACTCCAGGCCTTTGCCATTGTTGTTTTGAAGCCAGTCCACTTTGCACAGATCTTTTTCTCACTGTGACATTAAAATATGAGTGGGGTGAAAACATTTTATAGGCACTCACCAGCATTGAGGACTCTGAGCCGATAAATTACTGAGCACAAGTGTGTGAAGAAACACAAATGGAGTTCCGTCAGGCCAACAGCAACACGCCTTTACAAGGCCTCACTGGGTCTGCTCTTTTATCTTTCAGAGGTTTGTTTCTCTTTTTGTAATTCTTGTGCGTATTTGAGGGGTGTTGGTTTTTAAATACTATATTTGTCTATCTATCATACAGTGCCTTTCATATCTATTTGTAATTCCAGTCAAACGTTTTAGATCACCTCAGTTTTTCCATTTTTTCTTCACATTTAATTAATTGAAATTGCAATGAATGATGTAAAATGGTGAAAATGTAAGCAGTAAACTGTCAGAGGTTTAAATTTAAGGTGTAGGTTAGCAAAAACTGAAAAATTGGAAATATCAGAGCATTATAAATGGCCATTTACCACAAATAACTAATAGGTTACAACCTACAGATGTTCTGTTCTAAAGCAAATGGAGCCTTGCAGGTTGAAGCAAACAATTTGTGCTGGTGTCTCAACTTCTGTTCATTACTTAAAAGCCCTCCGTGTGTTTTAAAGCAGAGTTGGAGCAGACTGTGTTACTACACCCTGTGAAGTACGACTATCTATCTATCTATCTATCTATCTATCTATCTATCTATCTATCTATCTATCTATCTATCTATCTATCTATCTATCTATCTATCTATCTATCTATCTATCTATCTATCTATCTATCTATCTATCTATCCTCTTAAAAGCTGTTTTTTTTAATACAACAACAACAACATTTATTTATATAGCACATTTTCATACAAACAGTAGCTCAAAGTGCTTTACATATTAAAGAATAGAAAAATGAAAGACACAATTATAAAACAAAATAAATCAACATTAATTAACATCGAATAAGAGTAAGGTTAATGGCACTAGAGGGATCTTTACCAGTTTGTGTGGGTCCTTATACAGCCATAGCTTGACAAATAACTACTTAATTCTGAAATGGGTTCCTTGCATTTGAAGTTGAATCTTTAGGCTTGGAAAACTTCCTATAATGTGGAAAAAATGTATGTATGCTGTAATGTATGGTAGGCTGCAGGGCTCTAACAGATTAAGAAAACCTGTGTTATTGGACCTAAGTAGCAAGAGTCCTTTTAAAATCATGAGCCACTGCTATTACACACACACATTATGTATATATATATATATATATATATATATATATATATATATATATATATATATATATATATATATATATATATATATATATATATATATATATATATATATATATAGTACATCTCTCTCTCTATATATATATATACAGTATCTCTATCTCTCTCTCTCTGTATATATGTATGTAATCTCTATATATCTATATCTATATCTATATCTATATCTATATATCTATATATACCTGCTAGTTGCAATTCATTTTTAGGGAGTGGTATCCATCCCATCCCTGAAAACCTAAACAAAGTGGACCATAAAGTGTCCTGCCCACTTGTCCGTTACTCCTCTTCACGTCCTGCCGTCTCCGGGTGGCCACATGGCCTTTTCTTTATGCCTCCTTTCTCTTCCCTGCCGTCGTCATTTTTTGCACTCATTTAAATACATGAGATACTAAATGGAGGGCTCCCAGGGGCTACAGACTGTTAGTAAAGACGGACTCTGAACAAAGCTGGCCCATCGTTGCCAAGGTGCCTGGTCTGCTTCAGGCAGATTAATATTTGACGAGTCGATTCTCTTGCAGGCTTACCTCGAGCACCCGATATCCCCGTTTCTCATTAATCAAGTAACTGGAGAGTGTCTCTCTTTACCAGCCTCTGAATAATTCAAAGGCCCTCACAAAGAGGCACTCATCACTGGCAGCCGGCTGCCCGCTCGCAGACCTTTCTATAGACTGCACAGGTCCAGGGGTCAGCTGCTCTGCTGGAGGACGCAGGCGGGCTGGCTTTTTCTTCTCCTTTACAAATTGTTGTCAGATGAGGATCAGTGATGACCGGGTCTCTCATTTGGTGTCATGCTGCACACTCTGTTATGTGAGGGTCAATCCAGGGTGCTGTGGAGGGCCCTTGGGTTTGTTTGGGGGGTGTGAAAGAGGATTTCTCTTCTTTACTACCCCACAGGCTACATGGCTAACTCAGGGTATTTCAGGTTTCTCTAGAAAAGGCACTATAAATAAATAAGTACATTATGAGCACTCACACAAGGTCAGGGATACATTAAATGTTAAACTGACAGAAGGTACTCGTAGCTGAGGTGCTGATTGCAGAACATGTGGTCGGGTGGGTGTAAAGACCTCAGTGATTTAAGAAGGGACAAATATTTACGGCCAGATGACTTGATCAGAGTCTTTCCAAAATGGCAAGGCTTGTGGGGTCCTCACAGTCAGATGTGGTGAGTACCTACTGACAGTGGTCCATGGAGGGAAAACCACAGACTGCCAAAAGAATGTGAAATGGCCAAGACTCATTGATGCGAAAGGTCAATGAAGGCTCTTCCACTGGAAGGGCTACTGTGGCCCAAACTGCAGGTAATTTTAATGATGGTTAGGTGAGTAATGTGTCACCATAGACATTCCAGTGAACCCTGCTCTGTATGGTGAACTCCTGTCCAACATCAAAAACACCTTCAGTGGGTGTGCGAGCATCAGAACTGAACCAGTGGAGAACTTGTAGCCATGGAAAAGGTCTACAGGTTTGATGAATTCCATTTTCTGTTGATCATGCGAATGACCAGGTATACGTGCATCGTTTACTTAGTTAAGAGGACTGTGAGAAGAAGACAAGCCGGTGAAGGAAATGTGATGCTTTACACAACATTCTGCTGGGAAACCCTGTGGACATTAACTTGATTCGTAGTGCCTCAATGAACATTGTTAAAGACCAGGTAGACACCTTCAAGGTAATGTTATTCCTAAATAGAAATCTCACCTTTCAGCAGGATAGTGCACCCTGCCACACTGTACACATTGCTGAGGAATGGTTTGAGGAACATAATGAAGAGTTTAGTGTGCTGCCATGACTGCTAAATTCCCCAGATCTCAATCCAAGCGAACATCTGTGGGACGTATTGAAATAAGAAGTCCAATCTGCGGTGGCTGCACCTTGCAATTTATACGGTAGGAGTTGAAGGACTTCCTGGCACCGCATACTTCAGGACCTTCAGAGGTATTGTAGAGTCAACGCCATGGTGGGTCAGACCTGTTTTGGTGGCACACAGAGAAACAACACCATACTAGAAAGATGGCCATTTGTGTGTGTTTGTGAGTATCCACCTTAATAAAAGAACAAATGTGTGTGTGTGTGTGTGTGTGTACCTGTGTGTCCATCCAGTTGCTATATCTCTGATTTGTAAAGCAGTGCTGATGTTAGTGATGTGCCATCTGTTGGAATGAAAAATGCACATGTATTACAAAATACAATCGAATAGGTGTTTTACTGTAAACACTAACACTATACTGTATATGTCCAACAGAGAGCAGCTGCTGGATGGACAGAAATCAGTTTATCTGACTCAGGTGTCAGGGTATGTGTCTGTAAATCTATGTGTCCATAGATTGTGTTGTTTTGTCTCTGTTGTATGAGATTTATAAAAGCAGTGCTAATGTTTGTGATACGCCATCTGTTGGAATGAAAAATACAATGTATTTTATTATATACATTACAAAATACTTCCTAATAGATGGTGCACTGCATACACCAACTTGTCTTAGACAAGTAGCTTAGTTAGTCTTATGTGTAATTACTTAATTAGTAATTTTATATATATATATATATATATATATATATATATATATATATATATATTGTGGGGTACAGCCTGGACACAGACAGGTAGACATGATGGTTTCACCACACACACACACCTTTATTTACACTATTTATATACAACAGAGTGCACAAAACCCAGTGCCGCAGCACCACTCACCCCTTTAAGCCCAGGCCTTCTCACAATGCCTTCAGTTCTCTGGTCCGCCTCTCCTCCGAGCTCTGTTCTCTTCCATCCGACTCCAGCCTTCGAATGGAGGGAGGTGGTCCCCTTTTATGCAAGCCCGGATGGGCTCCAGGTGCTTCCCGACACTCCAACGCGGTCACTCCCCTGTGTGGCGGAAGTGCCGGCTGTGCACCTGGAAGCAGTCTTCTTCCCCCCAGCACTTCCGGGTTTAGCGGAAGTGCTGAGTTCCAGGGCTCCGAAGGCAGCGGGGGCGCACCCTGGTGATGACCATGGGCCCCTACGGGGTTGAGCTTCCAAGCTCCCTACCTGTGGTCCCCAAGCACAAGCACTTCTAAGGTCCTCCTGGGTGTCAAGTCATCTCTCTCTCTCTCTCTCTCTCTATATATATATATATATATATATATATATATATATATACAGTATATAAACAGTACAGGCCAAAAGTTTGGACACATCTCCTCATTTAATGTGTTTACTTTATTTTCATGACCATTTACATTGGTAGATTCTCACGGAAGGCATCAAAACTATGAATGAACACATGTGGAGTTATGTACTTAACAAAAAAAGGTGAAATAACTGAAAACATGTTTTATATTCTAGTTTCTTCAAAATAGCCACCCTTTGCTCTGATTACTGCTTTGCACCCTCTTGGCATTCTCTCGATGAGCTTCAACAGGTAGTCACCTGAAATGGTTTTCACTTCACTGGTGTGCCTTATCAGGGTTATTTAGTGGAATTTGTTGCTTCATCAATGGGGTTGGGACCAGCAGTTGTGTTGTGCAGAAGTCAGGTTAGTTGGACGATCATTTATTTTTCAACAGGACAATGAACTCAAACACACCTCCAGGCAGTGTAAGGGCTATTTGACCAAGAAGGAGAGTGATGGAGTGTTGTAAATGGCCATGAAAATAAAGAAAACACATTGAATGAGGAAGTGTGTCCAACCTTTTGGCCTGTACTGTATATATATATATTGTGGTCCCCGGCCGGGGCTGGAGCCCGGCCAGGACGCCCAGGAGGACCAGAGGAGGGCTTGTGCCTCCTCCAGACCGAGAGGGGGCGTCCGTCCTGGTTATGCTGGAGACCTCGGGTAGAGGGCTTGAAAGCCCAGCCCTGTAGGGACCCATGGCCACCGCCAGGCAGCGCCCCAGTGCCTCATTATCCCGGGAGCCCGGCACTTCCGCCACACCCGGAAGTGCCGGGGAAGACGACAGGGGACACCCGGACGGCTTCCGAGCGCAGCCGGCACTTCCGCCACACGGGGTGTGTCCGCGGAGATTGCCGGGAAGCAGCTGGAGCCCATCCGGGTTCCTATAAAAGGGGCCGCCTCCCTCCAGTCATTAGCGGAAGTCAGGTGGAAGAAGACAGAGCTGGAGTGAGGACTGGAGGCAGCCAGGAGAAAGAGAAGCACAGGACTGTGAAGCCTGGACATTGGGGGAATCGGTGCTGGAGGCACTGGGATTTGTGAGTGCACTAATTGTAAATATTGTGAAAATAAACGTGTGTTAAGTGGAGCTATGTTGTCCATCTGTGTGTGTCCGGGCCAGCGTTCACAATATATTTATATATATAATATATTTATTTATATATAATATATAAAGAGAGAGATGACTCTATGCCATGTGATGTGGCAAACACAGGCGATTCAGAATGTTCTACGAGGGGTGCTATATTAATAGCAAACCTTAAGTAAAGGGTGCATTATTTGTTAATTCCCAATATTTCTGCATAAAGGCACTATATATATTGCTACAGTGTAATAGTCTATTAGACTCCTTAGTGTCTAATGTGACAAGCCCAGGTGCTTGATGGGATTGTAGGAAATGCACTGTATATCGTAACAAATGATTAAATGCTATAATAACAGCTGACTGGAGGGTGTCTAAGTTTGAAGAACGTCTGGGCTTCAGTGTGTTGTAATGAAGATGCCATGTAACAGAAGCAGTGACTCAGTTGTATATTAGGACTTCAGAACATTCCAGAAGAGGCGCTATACAGTGTACTAAGACCTGGCCGAATGAGTTCTAATGTGGTTAACCTGAGAGCTTCATTGGATCCTTAAAGGAAGATAACTAAGCAGCTTATCGTGCATCAAACCCAGTGATTGAGGGTTTTCTAGGAACAGCATTACACATAGTAACAGGGTGGGCCGTGGTGTTCTAAGAATGCCAGCCATTGGCTAAAGGATATCTTGTGTTGCAAAACAGGTTGCTTAATGGATACTGTGTCACAAAACAGGGAGGTTACAAGATTTTTTAAGTAAAAGAGCTAAATATAATGTCAAGGAGTGACTGTCGCAGGTGGTATGTTGAACCGTATGGGCTCTGTGTCCAGTCTAAAAGTGGCTAACACTCCCATCAGAGTGAGAGAAGCAGGGAACTGTGTGCTTTATGTGGGTGTATGTCTGCTCTGGGGAAGGGAAATCGTAAGTATCAGAGCCGAAAAATCCTTTAGGAACACTGGGGTCACTAATCCATCTATCCATTCTTTCATTCATCCATTCTTTCAACTCGATTATCCATAAAAGGGTTGTAGGGAAGCTGGGACCTATCCCATCAAGCACTGGTGCAAGACAGGAACAATTCCTGGACAGGCTGCCGGGGCACTCACTCATAAACATGGACACGTTCTCCCTGTATGTGCTCCAATTTCTTCCCAAATATGCATTCTAAATTCCTAGATAGAAGCAGATTTTTTTTCCTGGGGAGTGACTGATATCATTAAAAAATCTCTTTGAACCTAACTATTACCTAAGTGGTAAAGCATGTCGCCGAGTTGTCCGTCGCCCAGTTGCCCCTGAACAGCCGGGAACACGTGGAAGACATCGTGCAGTACTGGGACGTACCAATAATGTCCCCTGTGAAGGTGTTCATGATAGTAATGTGCTAAAAAATAGAATGTGCTGCTCTTATTCCATCTTCAAGCAGTACTAATAAATGATATTAAGAAGATGGGTGGAATAATGTCTAAATCCAGTCTCAAATTACAGGCAGCAGCATTCTATACTCCTCTATAATCCCGTAACACCGATACATGTGTTCACACTGGAAATCCGGAATCTCTGAAGCAAACGTGATCTCTGCTGGGCATGGCGCAATGTTCAAAAGTGAAAACCTCCAGAAGTCATCTCTGTAGTGCAATCGGGGGGACGCAGAGGGGCGTCAGCCGGCTACAGGTAGTAGTTAGTGAGGTATTAGTGGGGAACAACACTACAATTATTGTAAGCACTGTGTGTCTGGAATTCCACATGGCTGCCGGTCCGTGTACTCTCTTAATCCTTTCGTTGGATTATGGGATTGCGGGCTTCTCCGTGTATTATTAACTCCCTGGTAAAGCATTCCTGTAGACAGACGCCGAAGCAGGTACAGAAGGAGATCAGCGGCTTAGTCTCCTTCAGATTTATTAGTAGGCTTCGCATGAGACAAATTTGTGTTGGTTAATTTTGTAAACTGAATTCTTTATGTCTGGGGAAGAAGTTGAGGGAGTTGTAATTAAAGTATGAAAAGATGACCACCACTTTAAAAAGGAAGCTCTTACCTGTAATCATGTCCACTATACTGCTGGACGTCCTCCATCTGACACGTCAGCATTGACGACTCCGAGCCAACGAATTACTGAAGCAGAAGTGTGGAAAGAAACACAAATGGGGCCCATCAGGCCAACGGGCACACGCCTTCTTCATAGGGCTCTTTTATCTTTCAAAGGCTTGTTTCTCTTTTTATAATTCTTGTGTGTATTTAAGGGGCGTTTCTTTTTACATTTTTCATATCTGTCTATCTATCATGCAGTGCCTTTCATTTCTATTTACACTTCTGGTCAAAAATTTTAGAACACCTCAGTTTTTCCACTTTTTTTTCCAAATTTAATCAGTTGAAATCGCAAAGGTAAGCAGTAATCTGCCAAAGGTTTAAATTTAAGGCATGGGTTAGCAAAAGCTGAAAAAAGGAAATATCAGAACATTACAAATGGGCCTTTTATCAGGAACAACTAATTGGTTACAACCTACAGATGTTCTGCAGCAATTCAAGTAAATGAAGCCTGGCAAGCTGAAGCAAACAATTCACACAGGTGTCCCAACTTCTGTTCATTACTTTAAAGCCCTCTGTGTGCCTTAAAGCAGAGTTGGAGCACCAGAGTTGGTGTTACTGGACCCTCTGAAGTATGACCTGGACTCTTAGAGAAATAGCAAACAAAATCAAAGCGTCAGTGAGTCCAGTGGTGTTCTACACAATCGAAACACAACTGGAAACTCTGATAGGAAGAGATCTGGATGACCCAAAGCCAATCAGAAGATGGGTTTCTGAGGGTCACCAGCTTGTGTGATCACAGGCACCTCACAGCACAGCAGCTTCACAGCGCAGGTCGACAAAAGCGAGTGTCAGTGTCTACTGTGAAGAGGAGACTTGGTGCTGCTGCTTGACATGGTGAGTGGCAGGAAGAAAGCCATCCCTTAAAGGACAAAATAGGGCCTTGAAATACCAGCCATGGACCACTGCAGATTAGGAGAAAGTCTTATAGGCCGACAAATCCGTATTTGAAATATTTGGTTCATCACTGATGCAGGGTGTTTGTACATCATTGGGTTGGTGACAGGATGGTCCCTCAGTGTGTGACACCAACTGTTAGACATGGAGGAAGACATTTGATGGTCTGGGGTGCTTCTGCTGGTGAAAAAGCTGGTGACTGGCATTCTAAATCACAAGGATTTACCACAGTTTGGCTGTTATATCAGCAAAAGGTGCAGGCTACTTTAAATCAAAAATATGAACAAAATTATGTACACTTACTGATTCCTTGACTTTTTAAATTTTCCATTGTTTATTTGTTCTGTGTGTTGAGTTCATGAAACATTAAAACATTAATTTCCATAAAAATGTCTAAAACCTTTGGCCAGAAGTCTGTCTATCTATCTATCTATTATATAGTGCCTTTCATATCTACTGTATCTATCTATCTATCTATCTATCTATCTATTATATAGTGCCTTTCATATCTATCTATCTATGTATCTATCTATCTATCTATCTATCTATCTATCTATCTATCTATCTATCTATGTATTATATAGTGACTTTCATATCTATCTATCTATCTATCTATCTATCTATCTATCTATCTATCTATCTATCTATCTATCTATCTATCTATCTATGTATTATATAGTGACTTTCATATCTATCTATCTATCTATCTATCTATCTATCTATCTATGTATTATATAGTGACTTTCATATCTATCTATCTATCTATCTATCTATCTATCTATCTATCTATCTATCTATCTATCTATCTATCTATCTATCTATCTATCGTGCCTTTCATATCTACTGTATCTATCTATCTATCTATGTATTATATAGTGCCTTTCATATCTATCTATCTATCTATCTATCTATCTATCTATCTATCTATCTATCTATCTGCAGGCACTTCAGAATGTTCTGGAATTAGGACCGCTTATAGGAACAGCTGACTGAAGGGTGTCTTATTTTCAAGACCCTCTGGGCTTTGCTTGTTTTAATAAAGATAAAAGAAGAGCTGTCTGAATTGCATGGGGAGCTTTAGCACATTCTAGAAGAAGTGCTCGACATATTAACAGCCAACTAAATGATTTCCAATTCCGATTCCAGTGCCTATAAAGAGTCTTTCCCCCTTGGAAGATTTCACATTTTATTAATGCGGTGGATCTCTGTAAAGTGGTGTAAATAAATTATGAATATGAATCACAAAATGATCTCATAAGTAATCACCTTCCCCATGTCGGTATTTAGTTGATTTATTTTTTTTTGGATTGAGAATATATAATATGCGACCAATGAGCTGGATCATCTCTGAATTGTAATCAGTGTCTAGCTGTAGCAAGGGGGGCTGCATGAGCCCACCTAGGTTGTGAGATGAATGTAGTAGTGTGGATGTTGCCTTAAAGGATAAGTTTTGTATTTTTTAAGTCAGAGTTATTTCTTCACAGACATGGTATATATGCATTTGCCTTATGAAATTGTGATATAAAGTTAAGCATTTTCTATTCATTATAAAACGGAAACACATAGCCATCCTTGGTAGTTTATAATGAAACTCAATGCACCATGGAGAGCCACTGGAAAATAAAAAGCCTAAAATATCCGTTTTGCAAGCCAAGGAAGTTGCCGAGCATTGATCTGAGTCTCGAGGTTACACACACAGATTGTCAAATCGCGTATACAAGTCATTTTCAAACCAAAAAGCACACCAGGCCAAGCTGTTTGAATGACTACACACCGGTGGCACTCGCCTCTTTTCCAGTGAAATGTTTTGAACATTTGGTGAAAAATTTTTAATGACAGAGACAAAGTCTTTTCCAGATAACAATCCATTTGCTTATTGTGCAAACAGAAGTGTTGAAGATGCGCGGCTTGTTATCTCGATCAGCCTGCTTCATATTTCAGAGCCTATTTTTGGATTTTTCTTTAGCGTTCAACACCATTCAGCCTCACATGCTGATTGGGAAACTGAACAGTTTGAATGTCCACCCCACTTATCACATTACAGATTCAGGGGTTTTGTTTTAAATTGTTCACAGACAGTCAAAGTACAGGACACTTTTTCAAAAGTTATTCATTCAAACACAGGGAGCCTGCAGGGAAGTGTCTTGTCACCATTACGATTTACTCTGTACACAAGTGACCTGAGACACAGCAATGGACACTGCTCCATTATCAAGTATGTTGATGACACCGAACTCACGGGACGCATATCCGGGGAGGATGGAATTCGCTATCTAAATCAAGTGGACTGGATGGTAAGCTGGTGTAATAAGAACTATCTCACTCTGAATGTAAAAAAGACAAAAAAAATGATGTCTGATTTTAGGAGACAGAAATCTGTATGTTCACCCATTGTTGTTCAAGCAGAGGAGGCAGAAACAGTCAGGCCAGGTCAAGTTGGGCAGCATGCACTGGTACAGCTCATTGCCACACTCACCACACAACGAAACAGCTCGGGATCCCGGTTGGCACCCCCTCCAGTCCTCCCACCCAGAAATGACCCTCTATCTGCCTCAGCCAGGTGTTACATGGGCGTCCCCTTACCTGGTCCAGCCGCTTGGGTCCTAAACAATGAGGATCCTGGGAGCCGGATCACCTTCGGGGAATAGCGCAACATGGTCATAGTACCGTAACTGACGCTCCCTCACAATGCAGATAATGTGACTCATTCTGGACTCCATGAGCAACCGCTCATTCAACACAAAGTCAAACCAGCGGTACCGAAGGATTCTCCAAAGAGACACACTACCAATGAAGTCCCGTCATCGTCCCAGGTCACTCCGTTTCTCACAACCATATAACAAGACAGGAAGCACCAGGACTCTAAAGATTTGGACCTTGGTCCTTTTGCAGCAGTATCAGGAGCGCCACACACCCCTTTTCAGCGACCTCATGACCCTCCATGCTCTCCCAATCCGTCTACTGACTTCATAGGAAGAGTCACCACAGACCTGAATGTATCTGCCGAGGTAAGTAAACCTTTCGATGAGGTCGACACTGTCTCCGCAAACAGAGACACTGCTGATGGCCGTGCCCAGGAGGTCATTAAAGGCCTGGCTCTTGGTTTTTATCGCAAGCCCAGACCCTCAGACTCCTCACTCAGTCTCTCGAGCACCATGTTCAGAGCCTCCATTGACTCTGCAAAGATCACAGCATCATCAGCAAAGTCAAGATCAGTGAATCTCTCTTCACTTACAGATGCCCCACAGCCGCTGGACCCCATGACCCTGACCAACACTCAGTCCATGCAACCATTGAACAGAACAAACCCGTGACGAACCCCAGAATCAACTGGGAAAAACATAGAAGTCCTGCCTCCACTCTGCCCAGTACTCACAGTGCCAGTGGACAGGCTGGCCATGATATCCAGCAACTTCGAGGGAATCCCACGAACCCTCAGGATGTCCCACAGGGCACAACGCTTTAAGGCGGCAAAGAAACTCTACTGATATTCTTTGGAGAGTAGAAATAGTGTAAATACTTGCGAACGAACCCAGATAACAATCTTAACTGGAATACAAATACAAAAAAATAATATTCTCTAAATGCAATCAGCACTTATTTCTCCTTTGTAAACTCAAGCTATTTAAAGTAGACAAGGACCTCATGTTGCTCTTTTCTCGCCATATGATCCAAACTGTTACCACTTTTCAGTTTTATTGCCTAGTTTAGCAGTCTGACAAATTGAAATTTAAAATAAAGTTCCGGTAGATTACTAAGAATGCATCTGAAATTATTGGGGCTAATGTAGATGTGTCAGAGGACAGCACTAAAGAAACTGGAAATCATCTCAACTGACGACAGACATCCATTCCATGCAGAGCTCAATTTCAGTAAATCAGAAACGATAGTCGCTTTGAAAACCCACACAAATCGTTCCAGAAATTCCTTTCTTCCTTGTGCCATATGACTTTTTAAATAAAGAATATTGGAGCAGGGTGGCATGGTGGTGCAGTGGGTAGCGCTGCTGCCTCGCAATTAGGAGACCCGATGATCCTATGCCATCTGGGAGATATAATCTTCCCACCGAGTCCTGCTTCTTTCATGGGGTCCCCTACCATATGGTCATGCCCATAAAACCTCCACAAGGAAGTGTCTGGGAGACATTCCAAATCAAACGTCCAAACTACCTCCTTTGGCTCCTCTCGATGCGGAGAGTCAGTGGCGCTTCTCCCCATCTCTATCTCTAAGAGCATCCAAAATCATCATGAGCATTAATATGGATTTGGCCCTTTGCAACTATAAGAGCCTCCACGGCTTTCCACAAGATTTTGAAATGTGGGAATTTGTGCCCATCGAGCCAGAAGAGCATATTTGTGAGGTCAGGTATTGATGTTGGGCAGCACAGTGGCGCAGTGGTAGCGCTGCTGCCTTGCAGTTAGGAGACCCGGGTTCGCTTCCCGGGTCCTCCCTGTGTGGAGTTTGCATGTTCTTCCCATGTCTGCGTGGGTTTCCTCCCACAGTCCAAAGACATGCAGGTTAGGTGCATTGGCGATCCGAAATTGTGTGTGTGTGTTCCCTACGGTGGGCTGGCACCCTGCCTGGGGCTTGTTTCCTGCCTTGCGCACTGTGATTGGCTCTAGCAGACCCCCATGACCCTGTAGTTAGGATATGGCAGGTTGGATAATTAATGGATGGAGTTGGGCAAAATGATTAAGTTTTGATATGTATCCTGCAGTCATTTTTGTGTAAATCCGCACAATCAAACTGCCTTACCTTAACCTGCTCCGTCTCTATTTATTTGTTTCATTTCTTTCATGTTTTCTTGAGTAAACATGACTAAATAAAGAAACCTTAAACGTTATGAGATTCAGCCGTGTTAGAAGAGGACCAGCTGTGTGCACTTTCTCAGCGCTCGTCTTCTTCCACAACAGCCTTTCACCTCCTGGGCGAAGTTTCCCCTAACATAACCATAGCCTGGGAAAAATATAAATATAGAAAATACTAGAGGGGTCTGTCCCCTGTGTTTGGTTAATCAGTTATACAATTTTAAAATCTTTTTTTTTCTTTGGAATTGTTTCAATTTCATTATTTGCACTTTTACTTTAAAGCTTCAGTAAAAAGAATATTTTGGAATTACCTTTTTCTTCAAGATCGCATTGAATTTTGATTCAGTATTTGGACTTTCATCGTGCCAATGCAACGTATAACTGCCCGTGAGTGAATTTCGTTTCTTTTTCTCTAATGAATTATCCGACTTTTTCGAATGTTTGTCCCTGCGATTTGTTATTCGTCATAGCAAAAGCTGTTCTCACGGGAAACTGTAAACGTTTTAATACGAATGGCATATCAAGGTGTTCTTTGGTGTCTAATGTTATTCGCGGAATATATACTACTTTACCTTTCTTGTTGCCTGTTAAAATTTGCATCGCTTCTCCGTGATCATAAACATTCACCTGACCTAATTGTGGTTTCTTCGAAATGAAACTTGTTGTTGCTTTAAGTGTTGCGGGACCGCAGATTCTCCTAGCGTATGGTCCATTATTGTGTAAATTTACGTTTTGAGCATTGAATGATGCAAAGGTTATTGTAGACTCGTATATTTTGCCTGTAGTGTTTGTGGATTCTGTGGTGGGATGGCGCCCTATGCTGGCTGGGATTGACTCCAGCAGACCCCCTTTCGAATTTTACTGCTCTCATATTCTTTAGCTTTCTCTGCATGTATCGCACTTTTTTTTTTTTGAGCCTTTCGAATTCCACTGCTTTCATAATCTCATACAGTATCTGCATTTTTTTCTTTCCAACGCTTTTGGGTCTCTTTTCTCCACGCTGCTCTTTCTTCTTTGCTTAGTCGTTGACGTTTCATCTTGATCGTATTGTCCTCATACGCTTTATATGAGCTGAGAGCACCGGATCTGTGTCTGCTAAAATCCTTTTCCACGACTGAGAGTTTTGATGACCGTGGTCTTATTTGAAAATGGTTGTAAGTAGTGCGTGACTTGCAAGAATCTCATGTTCCACGTCTCCGCAAGACGGTCCCGGGACAATCTCTTGGCACCAAGTCTCATGTTTAAGGTCCCCGCGAGACGCTCCCCGGCCAATCTCTTTCATCTCGTGGGTATTTTAAGTGTCTTCCGAGAAGATCATGTCTCGTCTTCCTGGTCTCCCTTCCAAGATTTTTTTTTATATTGGAGAGAAATAGTCCCTGATCGCTTTTTGTTGTCACGCATGTGGGTACGGAAACACGGAAGGCATGTTTTCTTTTGCCACTTCAGAGAGTACACGTTCAGTAAGTTATCAGGCTTTTATTTACTGGTGGTACCCCGTGCCCTATAGGTTATAAAACTCTAGGGTTAGGTTAGGGTTACTGGAGGATGACGCCACATGGGTACATACGGCACGGGTTCACTGGAAAAGGAGCATTAAATCTAATTTCAATCGATTTTTGTAAATAGACATAAATATATCCCTAATATTATAGATCAGAATTAATATAAATCATTAAACAGTACTTCAAATAATTTTATTTTAACCAGACTTTATTATAACCACTAACACAAACTAAACTCGTGATGAGGTATACTCTGTCCTATTCAAATAAACATAACTGTACTGTACATAATTTAAATACAGCATATTAATCCGTTATTTCTTATTACATGGATAATTAGGATTATTGAGAAGACCCTGTCAGCTTAAATATTAGGGTTACATCTCTAAAAAAATATTTAAAAATTAGGGATACATACCATTATTTAAGATTAGGCATGGGTTTAAAGGGTTAGGGTTAGGGTTACAGGAGGCACTTAACTTTAGAACACAATTTTCAGAATGCTTACACAGTAATCCCTCGCTATATCGCGCTTCGACTTTCGCGGCTTCACTCCATCGCGGATTTTAAATGTAAGCACATCTAATTATATATCATGGATTTTTCGCTGGTTCGCCGCTTTCTGCGGACAATGTGTCTTTTAATTTAAAGTACATGCTTCCTCAGTTTGTTTGCCCAGTTGATTTCATACAAGGGACGCTATTGGCGGATGGCTTAGAAGCTACCCAATCTGAGCATGCATTACATATTAACTAAAACTCCTCATTGATATAAGATATGCTTCCCGCGCCGTGCTTGTTTGCTTCTCTCTATCTTTCTCACTCTCTCTGCCTGACGGAGGGGGTGTGAGCAGAGGGGCTGTTTGCACAGAGGACACGGACGCTCCTCTACAAAATGCCGCTTTATCGCGGTGCTTCTTTATACTTAAAAGCACGTATTGATTTTTTGATTGTTTGCTTTTCTTAGCGAGCGCTCTCTCTGACATTATCTGCTCCTGACGGCGCTCTTTTGAAGAGGAAGATATGTTTGAATTCTTTTAATTGTGAGAAAGAACTGTCATCTCTGTCTTGTCATGGAGCACAGTTTAAACTTTTGGCTAAAGGGTGTTATTTCATGTCTAGGATGTTAACAGGGTGGGAGAGTTTATAAGGGCTTAAAATATATAAAAATAACCATACAAACATATGGTTTCTACTTCGCGGATTTTCACCTATCGCGGGGGGATCTGGAACGCAACCCCCGCGATCGAGGAGGGATTACTGTATACCACGTTTGTAAAGAAATGCCATTGACTTGAAAAATACCAACGTATCCTTAAATGAGTAAGGAATATCCTGGTTCAAGACACTTTCTCTATACATTGTATTGAGAAAGACGACAGAATTAAACAAGCATTCTGTTCTATTAAAGCTTCGAGAGTTCACATATGGACCATTCACTATGTACTCTCTGCAGTTGGTTATGTCATGCTGGGTATGTTTTCAACCAGATTTACAACTTAACAAAATATACGCCTGTCGACACAGGAGGATTCCCATTTTTTGATTGTTGGAAAACGAGGATATCTGAAAAGGATCAGAACAAGTTAAAGGCTGGTTTCTGTATTCTTCTTTTATGACAGTTTCTCAAAAGAAAGAAAGAAAGAAAGAAAGAAAGAAAGAAAGAGAGCCAGCACCATTAATTCTGTTCCACAAAATCTGTTCTTTTAATGATGATCACCCTGGAGCATCCTAGAATGCACACGCTGAGTTTCTTTGCTTTTGAATCAGACACACATCATCCCAATGGCATAACCCCCTTCTTATAAACACATAAGCCTTCCCGAACCCGTCAAGTGGGCTCTATAAATACAAGGTGACAGTCAGTTCGCCATTTATTGTTATTTTTGTAATGAGCAAGTTGAACTACAATCTCTCATTTGAAGATCAAAATTCTTTTCCCAGCTTGCCTGTGATGACCAAAGAGATGGCCACCGTTTTATGAACACCTGCTACTTAGGGCTTGATAATTCCTTTTGTACTTCATGCTTCCTTTGCACACCTCAAATTAGCACTGTGGCTTATATTGATGAGTCTCTGGCACATGATCCTTTGTTCTTCCTAATCATTAAAGTCTAAAGATGTATGGCGGAGATGAGGATACGTTCCCCCTGTCTGTCATTCTTCTGGAATGGGTGGACACAATTTTCATGGAGATGAGGATACCATCCTTTTCCTAGCATTTTTCTGAGACATGCAGACACAATCCACACGGAGACAAGGGTACGCTCCTCTATCCGTCCCTCTCCTGGGAGGTGCAGGCACAATCCACATGGAGATGAGGATGTGTTCCTCAGTCTGTCATTCTTCTGGAATATGTGGACACAATCCACAAAGAGATGAGGATGTGTTCCTCAGTCTGTCATTCTTCTGGAATATGTGGACACAATCCACGAAGAGATGAGGATGTGTTCCTGTATCCGTCATTCTTTTGGGAGGTGCAGACACAATCCAGCGGCATGGAGAATCAAATATAGAACTTGTGCTTTGTTAAGTTTCCCTTAAAAACAAAACTGAATGTACAACTAAATTGTCGGATGAAGAAACATGGCAAGCTGTCACCCGTCACAAGCGGCTTAATGTTTGCTCCATGAAAAACAGAAAAGGGGGGTGACATCTGAGTTACAATGTTCAGGTGGGTGTTTAACCTACAGGCAGAGTGGGATGGTTTATGTTCCACTGAACGGCCAAGGAAAGAAGGCGCTATTGCCATCCCTCTACACTCCACCCACCATTAACTCCAGTGAAGGCCTGCTGGGATGTCAGCTGCACTGCGCCAGAAGGAGTTACAGATTTCTAAAGGGTACCAATGTAGTAAAAATAGAAAGTCTGCCTTCTGTGAATTCAAAAATCAAACCCATCGCCTGCTGTAGCTGGAATATGGTGGCGTAGAGGATGAGGCCCAAGCACCATTTGTGCCTGTTTGTTCGGGAATGTGCTCGATTCTTTTATTTTAGGTTCCAGACTGAGTCTTCTCTTTCTTCCGTTTTTTGAGAAGGTAAAGACAGCTGAAGTATTCCATTGGTTGAGGGTCTGTCTGCCACAATAGGTGTAGCCAATGGTTACAAAGGTTCCTTATGGTCTCCATAACAAACAGAAGGACGAAAATGCAGAGCGGCACTGGATGAGCACTTCCCAACCACACTAAAAAGGAAATGAGAGTTCACTCCTCTGTTTTTGTATTTTTATTAATCAGACTGTATGTTTTATTGAAGAACTGACAAAAGGCGAGACATGAAGATAAACAGACAAAGGGGGCGTTTTTGTCCAGTTTTTTTTTTTTTTGCTTGGTTTTTGTTTGCTCTTTTGTTTATACAAAAAGACAGAAATAGTCAGATGTGTGGCATCAGATGTGTGCTGCGGCCCAGGCTGGCAGGTGGGCTGGCGGGTGGGCGTGCGGGTGTTCCAGGCAGACTGGCAGGGTGGGCGATTGCCCAACTCACGTGAGTTCCAGAGTCACTGTTAGGAGAAGCAGGGCCAAAACCACTCTGGATGTCTCCTCATGGGATGCTGCATCTGCAGGGAGAGCAAAACACTCATTACTCACTCGCTGACAGAGTACTAGATATACAAGGTGGACACTCGTCTTCTCAGGAAAACACTGGGGAAGTCTTTTCCAGGACTTAACATATTGTACCCTTCATACATTTCTTCACAGTCCAGAACAACTACATCTCCTCATGCCACACCACACCCCCCACACCCCAGATCTTGCTAAACCAGTCAAAATAAGTTGCAAGGAAGTTCTCTGGAACTCCAATTTGATCCCTTAACTCAGAATACGTACATACTACGCATATTTATATTGCACAGTGATGGCAGAAATGGTGCTTTACCACTCAACAGTCTGCAAAGGCATGCGGAACATCTCCAGGATCCAAACACTGAAACTCCAGCCAAAAGAAACAAAGGCATAGTTAAACAAAACCAAAATAACAAAGCTCTGCCGAAACCGGTTGTTAAAGAATGTAAAAGCTGCTCGGTAGTAAATCTGTAATGAGATCTTTGAGGTTACATTTAATTAGCAATAAATGTCACGTGCCACTCAGACCCTGGGGGTCATGGTGGTGATGGAGAGACAGAAGAATGCCACTTTATGACAGACAGACTGACAGATGGAACTGCACAATAGATAGACAGACAGGAAGATGGCACAATATGAGAAACAGATAGATATTTGAGGCACAATATGATTGATAGATAGATAGATAGATAGATAGATAGACATAAAGGGCACTATATAATAGATAGATAGATATGTGAGGCACTATATGATTGATAGATGGATAGATAGATAGATATGTGAGGCACTATATGATAGATAGATAGATAGATAGATATGTGAGGCACTATATGATAGATAGATAGATAGATAGATATGTGAGGCACTATATGATAGATAGATAGATAGATAGATATGTGAGGCACCATATAACACTAGGACACTAGGTGGCAGCTCCCCTGGACAACAACGGTTTCCTGGATTCCCTCAGGGCATCCTGGGACATGGAGTCCATTTCCTCAGCCCTGTTGGGTGCCATGGGTGCCACCAGGGGGGAGCTCACAAAGAACCTGGAGACTCCTACTGTTACCACAACCTAGAAGTACTTCAGAGTCACAAAGACGGAAGCCATCAGTACTTCCGCGCTACTTGAGGGCTGAAGAAAAATAAGAGTCTGACTATTAAATCACATGAGCAGAAGGACAGAAGCACTTCCGGGTCAAGGACTATTTAAAGGACCATTCGAGTCCCAGCAAGCAGAGCCGGAGTTGGGAGGTTGAGTGACGAAGCTGCTGGGTGTGGAGGATTGTTATTGTTTATTGGTGATTATTGATATTGGATTACTAGAGAATTGTGGCGTGTGTGGTGTTTTGTGCACTGTATTGAAGAAAAATAATATCAAAATTCTGCTTGGTGTTTTTACACGTGTGTCTTGGACGTCTGTCTGGTGGGTTTCACGGGGCAGCAGCGCCCCTAGCGTCCACACCACTTAACATACATAACTTTTTGTGCGTTACCCTATTGCTGTCAAGATTGCGCTGCTGGGTTTAACACACAATGCTCAGCTCCTCGAGATAAATTCATCGATTTCGGAAATAGTGAGACCGATTATTACAGCCAGAAAATAGGAATAATGTGATTGGCAGAGCATTTGCCTTAAGAAATGTATCTTGCGGACCCTTCTATACATGGCCGCTGAAAACGTGTGTGAAGCTAACACATGCACATGCTAACAGAGTGCAACGGACATGCACAGACTACAAAATTCTTAAGTGTAACCCAGCTATGGTATACAGTACATGGCCAAATAATCGGGTTATACGTAGAGAAATCTCTGAGGCTAAGGGTCTGCACTGGTATCTGGAAGATTGCCAGTTACTGCCAAAGAGGATCCTACTCTGTTGGGACCTTAACCTGCAAATGCTCCAGGAGAATGGCTGACCCTGACACCAAGGGGTATGCGAAAACTAACAAATTCCTAATACAAACCTCTGTTTTCTAGAATAAGGGTTTACAAGGCCTTTTAGAAACCGGATTTCTGTGAATAAGCGGGTTATTAAAGCGCATGGAAGTGCACTGAGTGATAAAAAAATATGATCTGGACTACAGCAGGAAGCCCACCATCTTAATGGTCCAAAGAGAAGGAGAGATGTCCGTTTCTAATGTTTAATAAATTTTAAAATCTTTCTGAAAACATGTTTTCATTTTGTCATTATGGGTCACTGAGTGTAGATTGATGGGCAAAAATAGCAAATGTATCCATTTTGATTTGAACCTACGACACAATAAAGAGTGCAGAAAGTGAAGACGCCTGAAAACATTCTCAATCCACTTTCCACGAAGGGTCAGCCACAATCCAGTTTGCTGGGGTCAGTATGTCACTGAAACTGGTCACATCTCTCTTATACTCGGTTGTGCTCGTGTGATGTGGACATCGGGTACCCGGAAACGACGAGGTGAGGTGCAGTGCAGCCGAAACTGACAGTGACACCTGGCCTTTATTAGAGATCCTCGGAATGACATCCGCTTTCATTGTCGAGGCATGAGAAGATCAGCTTTGTCATGAAGAAATGGTGCCCACTGCAGTGACTGGTTATTATTCACATTTAAGGGGGCTGCGCTTTCTGCCCATGTTCTCTTTTAAAGTATGTCACCCCAGTTCCCTTTCATCATCATTTTTCACCTTAATACATTTACCTGGTTTGCGTTATACAGTTCTTTATTCCTGTTTAGGCTGGTATTTGACCGTCTTTGCAATGGAAGTTATATAAAATACACCAAAGTGTATTCCGATTTTACCACTCTTTACAATGTGAAGTAATAATAATAATAATTATTTACATTTATATAGAGCTTTACTCACTACTCAAAGTGGGGAGCCACTTCAACCACCACTAATGTGCTGCATTCACCTGGATGAGGTGACAGCAGCCATTCTGCCCCAGTATGCCAACCATACATTAGCCGTTAGGTGGTGAAGTGGCGAGAGATAGCCAGTCAGAGACAGGAGAGGGATAGGGGGCCAGAATGACCAGGCCAGGATGGGCACTTTAGCCTGGACATCGGGATACACCCTACTCTTTGAGAAGGATGCCCAGGGAAATTTTAGTGTCAGCCAGGAATATTTTAGAGCCAGGACCTCGGCTTTACGTCCCATTTTTACAGCAGAGTGTCCCCATCCCTGGCACTGGGGCATTAGGATCTACACTCAGACCACTGGGTAAGTGCTCCCGGCTGGTCTCAACAACACCTCTTCCAGCAGACATCCAAGTTCCTGGTTGGTCTCCCATCCAAGTACGGGCCAGGCCTGAATATGCTCAATATTTGAACATTTGAAGTCAAATCCATGCACATGTGGGAAATGGTGACTTACCGTTTGAAATCTGAGATCCCTTCATCATGCTGGGGTTTTCTACAAATGAAAAACACAAAAAAACAAACATGAAATTTAACATTGGAAACCAGCTGGGCGATGAAGAGTGCACAATTCTGAACGTCTCTCAGCACTCTGGCACCCTCTAATGGCAAAATAAAAAAATCCAGTCTGCAGCACATGAAGTGAGCTGTGACAAGTGCAATGGCTACCTGTGTTTCTGCAGTATTGGTGGTAAGCTACCAGCAGAGTTCAGATGCCACTGTCATGATGTCTTACAAAAAAGAAAGCAAAATGGCTAGAAAAGTGAAACACCTGGGATGTAGAGAGAAGCAAATATTGGCAACGTAGCATGGAGACAGCACTTGACAGATCGGCTCACATTTGTATGAGAATGTGCGACCAGCCATGCACCCCAATCAACCGCAGAACGGCACGTCTACGTTCACATGTGTACTTGTACCCGTTTGGAGCCTGCACGCTTCGGGACTCCTGATTATTTATTAAAATCGTGCTTTCGCCACGGACCATTTATCACCGCTATATGCTTTGGGAGAGATTTTGGGCTGGACTGATTTTTGTATTTTTTTTTTTTTCCTTCTTAACATTTTATTCTAGGGTGGCATGGTGGCGCAGTGGGTAGCGCTGCTGCCTCGCAGTAAGGAGACCTGGGTTTGCTTCCCGGGTCCTCCCTGCGTGGAGTTTGCATGTTCTCCCCGTGTCTGCAGGGGTTTCCTCCCACAGTCCAAAGACATGCAGGTTAGGTGCATTGGTGATCTTAAATTGTCCCTAGTGTGTGCTTGGTATATATGTGTGCCCTGTGGTGGGCTGGCGCCCTGCCCGGGGATTTGTTCCTGCCTTGTTGGCTGGGATTGGCTCCAGCAGACCCCCGTGACCCAGTGTTAGGATATAGCGGGTTGGAGAATGACTGACTGACTGACTGACTGACATTTTATTCTTAACTGAGGTATTCTACTTACTATTTGTGTTGTGCCACTTATTTCTTGAGTAGTTAAGTTGTTTTGGCACCGGAAAATAAGGAACATTGTTTTTTTTTAAACCTTGAGTAGTGGCCAGTGTCCCTCATTCACTCACTGGTACCCAGTTTCATGAACTACAAGATACCTCACTGGGGATGTGTGACCACGGCCACAGCATGGGGTATCGCATGCATGTTAGGGTTAGAAAACAGCCGTGACCTTCAGAACATTTCTTAAAATGAAGAAAGTGACAATCTGCGACGACAAGATGCTGCCTCCTTGCCCACATTTCTATACACGTGGTACTGTGTCTCTTTGGAGAATCCTTGGGTACCGCTAGCTTGACTTTGTCTCAGATGAGCGGTTGCTCGCACAGTTCTGAATGAGGCACATTACCTGCATTTTAAGGGAGTGTCAGTTATGGCACTACAGCCATGTGGTGTGGTTCTCTGAGGGTGAACTCGGTCTCATGATCCTCATTGCTGAGGACTCGAGTGGCTGGACCAGGCTAAGTGGACACCCACATACAGTAACTCAAATACAGGGTCATATCCAGAGGGTGGGACTGGACTGTGTGTCTGCCTGGGGGGTTGTCAACCGGGATTCCGAGTTGTTTCGTCATGTGTTGGGTGCATCAACGCGCTGTACCAGTGCATGCTCCCCAACCTGACCTGGCATGATGAAGGTCTGTTTTCTAGTTGCAGACACCTGGACATACTGGTGCAGGCTATTAAGCAGGACCACAGGTGTTCCAGGTTTGCTCCTAGGTCTCCAGGTAGAAGTAATTGGCAAGTCCTCAGGAGGCCGAAATGTAGTCACACACCAGTTTGCAATAAATATTAATGCTGACCTCAGTGCAGCACCCCATTCCTTGACTGAAGGACTGAAAGAAAGTAGCAATCTCACCGGATCATAAGCTGACTAGACTAGCACATATGGGCACCTTTACCGAACACGATGAGTCGAGTGTGCGTGTCCGTGGAGCCCAGAGGATTCTGGGCCGTGCAGCTATACATCGATCCATTCAGCTCAGCTGGCACACGCTCCAGTACCAGTTCCTTGCCGTCGTGCTCAGTGCTGCCATCTAGCAGGTGACCACCAACCCGTGTCCAGGTGAACAGTGGCTCTGGGAAGACCTCATTCTGCAGGAGAGACAAAGGAGACATGATGCTATAGCTTTCTACAGAGGACAGGAAATCAGAAAATTGGCCCTAGACGCTCTTTAACAATAAAACTTGAAGATGAAGTCCAATTTGCAATAAACCCAGTGCGCATAAACAGCTTGGACAAATTAGATTATTAGAATAATTTTGACAAGAACAGGCCATTCAACCCAGCAAGTCCACCAATTCTATTGACACACTTTCTCTAAACTAATAAGTTGAGGTCTGAACCTACCACCCTACCTGGGAATTTACTCCACGTGTCTTTGCTTGTCTATGTTATAGAAAATGTTTTTGCGTTAAATTTACGTTCAACAAGTTTCTATCCGTGTCCCAGTGTTCTTGTTGAACTCATTTTTAAGTAACTGCCGGGATCCATTGTACCATTTCTTTTCATCATTTTAAACATTTCTATCATGTCACCTTTTCATGTCCGGGCTATGGAAACCATGGATTGCATTTGAGTTAAGTGTTCAGTAATAATTCAATTATGTGAATGTACCACCCTATGAATAGATGTATTTTTTTTGAAAAGTGCCCTTATATATGGTCATATGAAAAAGTTTGGGACCCCCTCTCAGCCTGCATAATAATTGACTCTCCTTTCAACCAAAAAGATAACAGTGGTATGTCTTTCATTTCCTAGGAACATTGGAGTACTGCGGTGTTTTACGAACAAAGATTTTTAGTGAAGCAGTATTTAGTTGTATGAGATTTAAATCAAACTGGCTGTGCAAAAATGTGGGTCCCATTGTCATTGTGCTGATTTGAATGCCTGTCACTGCTCAATGCTGATTACTGGCAACACCAAATTGGTTGGATGAGCTTGTTAAACCATGAACTTCATAGACAGGAGTGTCCAATCATGAGTGGTAAAAGGTATTTAAGGTGGTCAATCACAAGTTGTGCTTCCTTCCCTTTGACTCTCCTCTGAAGAGTGACAGACAGCATGGGATCCTCAAAGCAACTCTCCAAAGATCTGAAAACAAAGATTGTTCAGTCTCATGGTTTAGATGAAGGTTACACAAAGTGATCTCAGAGATTTAAACTGTCAGTTTCAACTGGAAGGAATGTCCTCAGGAAATGGAAGGCCACAGGCACAGTTGCTGTTAAACCAGCTCAGGTCTGGCAGGCCAAGAAAAATACAGGAGCGGCATAGGAGCAGGATTTTGAGAATGATTACAGACAACCCACAGATCACCTCCAAAGACCAGCAAAAACATCTTGCTGCAGATGGTGTATCTGTACATCGTTCTACAATTCAGCACAATTTGCACAAAGAACATCTGTATGGCTGGGTGATGAGAAAGAAGCCCTTTCTGCACTCACGCCACAAACAGGGTCGCTTGTTGTATACAAATACTCATTTAAATAAGACAGATTAATTCTGGAACAAAGTGCTTTGGACTGATGAGACAAAAATTAAGTTATTTGGTCACAACAAAAAGTGCTTTGCATGGCGGAAGAAGAACACCGCATTTCAAGAAAAACACCTGCTACCTACTGTCAAATTTGGTGGAGGTTCCATCATGCTGTGGGGCTGTGTGGCCAGTTCAGGGACTGGGGCCCTTGTTAAAGTCGAGGGTCGAATGAATTCAACCCAATATAAACAACTTCTTCAGGATAATGTTCAAGAATCAGTCACAAAGTTGAAGTTATGCAGGGGTTGGATATTCCAAAAAGACAATGACCCAAAACACAGTTGGAAATCTACAAAGGCATTCATACCGAGGGAGAAGTACAATGTTCTGGAATGGCCGTCACAGTCCCCTGACTTGAATATCATTGAAAATCTATGGGATGATTTGAAGCAGGCTGTTCATGCTTGGCAGCCATCAAATTTAACTGAACTGTAGAGATTTTGTATGAAGGAATGGTCAGAAATACCTCCATTCAGAATCCAGACACTCATCAAAGGCTATAGGAGGACAACGTCTAGAGGCTGTTAGATTAACAAAAGGAGGCTCGACAAAGTATTGATGTCATATCTCTGTTTGGGTGCCCACACTTATATACCTGTCTAATTTTGTTATGATGCATATTGCATATTTTCTGTTAATCCAATAAACTTAATGTCACTGCTGAAATCCTACTGTTTCCATAAGTCATGTCATCTATTAAAAGGAAGCTGCTACTTTGAAAGCTCAGCCAATGAGAAACAAAAATCCAAAGAATTAAGAGGGTTTCCCAAACGTTTTCATATGACTGTATCTGACTAAAATCTAGACCACCCATTTTTATACAAGCCCTCCCTAAAATCTATTCCTGGCTGTGCCCCTGGTAGAAGGCGAAGGGGTCTGAATACTTTCCGCACCCACTACAGGAGGTAGTGCTTAAAAGATGGGGAGTGAGGTTTCAGATGTGCAGCACGCATTCTCCTGTCTACTGTTAGGCTGCCTTTCTCCTTTTTCCTGCTCTTGCCATTTCACTTGCTTGTTTGACTCTGTTTGCTCAACCGGACCCTTAGTAGTGCCTTCATCCTTCAAAAAGCCAGGAAAGGGCCGCGTTGAGCACCCAGTGTGAATGACACCTTCCATACACATCCAGAACTATTGGAACGAAGTCAGAAAAGCAACATGAACATCCCTTTAGCTGCTGCCATGACTGACTGACATTATCCTCATGCTCTTGTCTAATTTGCTTAAAACAGACGTATTGTGGTGCAACAGTTTCATTTTTCTTTTTCCTTTCTTTTTGTTTTTCTGTCTACAGAGTGAAAGAGAAGATGGCATTTCTCATCTGGCTGCTCTTCAGGGCCACACAATGCATTGCCAGAGTGGGCTCTGCTTTGTATGATGAAGACCTCGTTTTACAATAAAACCAAACAGTAGCGAGCTGCTTTGAGTCGCTTTTTTGTGAGTGTTGCCTTACATTTCAATAGAGTGAGCGGTACATCTTTGTGAAGCGGTGTGGAAATGCTTACCAAAGGTCCATTAAGGCGTTTAATAAAGCTAAGTGCCCAAGGCATGTATTCTCATACTTGGCAGTCTGGTTCATTAGGTCCAACCCAGGTGTTTCTTTCTCGGCAGACGTTTCTAAATTTATAAAAATAGTTTAATATGCTCGTCTACTTATTTGAAAACAGACCCCATGTGCACTTGTTCAGACAAACTGCCAACCTCGAGCAGAACACAGATTACACATATTGTGCCTGACGGTACATTAAAGATGGCTAAGTGACTCGCACAGAAGGCACACTGAGAGCAATGGTGGGACACTCGGCACAGTCTGCCAACCCAGACTCTCCAGCTAAGACCACACAACTACTCCGACACAGCAGTGCTTTATAATCAGATTTACTGACGAGCTACACTTTGAAAATCTTGACGATCTGCTTGAGATGGCTGCTGGCACAGCGGTTTTGTGGAACTTCCTCACAGCTTGAGATTCCAGGATTCAAATGCTGGTCCAAGCACTGCCTGTTATCCCAGTGTGCACACCAGTTGTTCCTCCAGTTGTTCTGGTGTTCTTCACACATCCCAAGCATACGGTGCCTATAAAAAGTAGTCACCCTCTTGGAGGTTTTCCCAAGTGAACCGCAGTGGATTTCATTTGGCTTTTTGCTTTGCTCCCTTCCCTAACTATAACTTATCATCTATGAGGAAGGAGCAAAAGCTTCTGATTCATCAGAAATTTCAGGCTTTGCTTTTTGATGGATCTCAACATTTTAGGGTCTCCGATACCGAAAACATTGATATCTTGATGATGGCCATGTGTGTGTGTCTGTCATTGTGCCACAGTTTCTTGAAGATGGTCTGAACTAACTTGAAACTTAAGCCTGTTATGAGATAACGATGTGCTAATTAGTTTTTCAGCCAAATCGTGCAAGAGAAAGAGGTCCTCTAGAGCAGGGGTGTCGAACTCCAGGCCTGGAGGGCCACAGTGGCTGCAGGCTTTTATTCTAACCTTTTTCCTAATCTGTGACCAGTTTTCGCAGCTAATTAACTCCTTTTCCCTTCATTTTCATAGCCCTGTTTTTAAGGATTCAGTCCTCTGAATTGATTCCTTTGTTCATAAAATGGCAGCCAAACAGAAATGAGACGTGAAACGAGCCAACAGATGACCAGCTAAATTGGGGCTTCAAACTCCAATCCCTTTCTTAATGAGAAGTCGATTCTTGCTGTTAATTAAACCCGTTATTTAATTCCATGGCTTGTTGCTGCTCTCATTCTGCTACAGCAGATATTTCCAAAACTGTTGCTTTTCTGCTTTTGCTAAGAACGCCGCCATAATGTTTTGGTGACCTCGGAAATCAGTCTTACTGAGACCTTCACCTTCCTTTATTTTCAGATATTTTGTGATGGGCACAGGTGAGCTGGTCATATGGTGGCCTGTATTGTGTCTTATTATTGTTTGGCTGCTAATTAAGGAAAAAGAAACAACTATGGGGCCTGAGTCAAGTTAATTAAAAGAAGTAATCAGCAGCAAAAAGTGGTCACTAATGAAGAAGATGGCAAGAATAAAAAACTGCAGCCACTGTGGCCCTCAAGGCCTGGAGTTTGACACCCCTGCTCTAGAGGAACCCTCAAATATCGTAATTCTGTAATTAATTATGAATTCTTCTTGTCAATTGATATTGTAACGACCCATTTTATGATCAGAAAGATCAACACCAGAGCGGTAAATCATTTCTGAAATGTTATTAGAATAGTTTGGGTAACTTGGTTCCTAGGGTGCAAAGCTCATTGACACTTGAGTTTGAATTTTGGCACCGATCAGGAGAAAAAGACTCTTTAATGTCAAACTGGAAATGGATCTCTGCAAAGTGGTCTGAATTGTTACAAATATAAAACACACACTTATTAATCTCATAAGCATTGACCCAATTCAGCTTTAGTATTTAGTAGGTGACAGCCATGACAGCCTTGAGTCGCTGTGCACAGGTCTCTCAATCAGCTTTGCACATCTCCATTTTTCCTCCACTGCTCAAGCGCTGTCAGGTTGCATGTTGATCATGAGCGAACAGCTTTTGTCAATTCCAGTCACCAACTAACTGGTGCAGCCATTTGGTCTTAGAAGTCCCAGAATTAGTCCAATGGAGGTCACCTGTCTGGGATTTCAGCCAATTGTAGTCTAAATGCACCTTGTCTAGAAGATCCACGCACACCTAAAGGTATGCCGGCTCAATCACACATCCAAGAAGATACGCGTGTGCTGCATATAATCGGGTAAGCATCTGTTTCACTATAAAATATAAGAAAATCACAAGCATCATGTTTATTTTCTGATTCTGATTTCTGTGAAGTCTGCCATCAAGGTGATGCTTCACATTTTCATCTCTCATGAGAGCATCGTGGCTGCCCTCCCATGTAATGAAGTCCTTCAGATGCCTATACAGAGGTGTTTGGCTGAAACTTTACACATTCTTGAGAGAGGTCTCCCCCAAGTACAAGTTGAGTGATTTGTCCCTTCACTGTGACAAAGCTCCTGTGCATCGCTCCACCAAGATTGTCCTCTTCATTGGTGCTTCTGGAATCAAACATTTGGAGGCCCCACCTTACTCAACTGACCTTTTGTGATTTCTGGCTCTTCCCTAAAATCCAGGCCAACATGAGCAGAAAATGTTACGAGGATCGCAAACACCAGAGCCAGAGTCTGTCTTGGCAGGAATCGGCCCTGGATGGAACATCGGTCCATTGTAGGGAACACTGCCGTGGGGACGCAAGGAAAATAATAAATTCCAAAAGACTCGGCATAGGATTTTAACACAGAACGCTGAATCTGTTAATCGCTGTGCTGCCCAGTGGCTTGCTAAGGATGATTGATAATGCAAGAGATACAAAAGCTGCATTAAAATCATGAGGGGGTTCTGTAAAAATATAACTGCTTGGACGGATGAGTTGCAGTGATCTGTTTGTCCTGGCCAAGCAAAAGCTCAACCCATACAGTTCTTCTTGGTACATGTACTGTATATTTAAGAATAGCCTGTCTGTAGTGATGTGATCTGCACAATCCCACTCCTCAGCAGCTCTGATCTTATTGTACTTCTGACAGCATTTTCATTAAAGAATGTCGTAACAGTGATGACACCTCAGAACCATAGAAACAACAATGCTAATGGTGGTGGCTGAACAAGCCTTCCTTAAGCTCTGTCACTTGAAACGCTTTTTTAGGTTTTATAATAGAAATGTACACTCTACTTGAAATAATCTCATTTAGTCAGACATTTTCCTTTAATCACCATCTCGGAACTACACCTGTCTCTAATGGCAACTGTTTGGCTGACCACCCACGTCTGATTGCTGCATCTCTTGTGACCACCTTGTCTCAAGGAATTCCTGTTCTGTGACCACCACTGCTGGGAGTTTTTATGAGGAGTCAGTGGGTACAATTGGATTTCCTTGGCAATACAACCCTCTAGTGGTAAGCTTGGGGATTTTTTTCAATGTATTTTTAAATACAATTTAAATATTTAGATATAATTTGCAATGTATTATGAAATTTGTAACCAACACAAGCAATCTAAAAGATGAAGCCCTTAGTTTAAGGGATATTCAATATAGATAATACATTATATAGTGCCTATCTATCTATCTATCTATCTATCTATCTATCTAATTTTCATTGCCTTAAGGTTTGTGAAACACCCACCCTACATGATCTTACCTGGAATCCTTGCACGAGTATTCGGACGGTGTCCCCAACTTTCGCTCGTGGCGGGGACATTGCCAGCTTGGGGCCCTTGGGTGCAGCTGTGAGAAGAGCAGAAAACAGAAGAAGGTCAATCCAAACTGACTTTGATAATAGTAAATGAGATGACAGGCTATTAGATAGATAGATAGATAGATAGATAGATAGATAGATAGATAGATAGATAGATACAAAGATATATAGATAGGAAAGGCACTATATAACTGATAGATAGATATGAAAAGCGCTATATGACTGATAGATAGATATGAAAGGCACTATATAATTGATAGAAAGATATATAGATAGATAGAAGGCATTATATAATAAATAGATAGGTAAGAAAGGCACTATATAATACATAGCTATGAAAGGCGCTATATGATTGATAGATAAATAGATCTTATAAGACTTCATTAATTAAAGGAAATCTCAAAACATTTAATACTAAAATAAAAATATATTTTTGCTTATACTGGAGCACATACTGTATACAATTCTGACTAAGAAAAACTTTTTTCACTTCAAACTGCAAAATGAATCCATGAATTGATCCACTTCCACTTTGTGTAAAAGAAGCGAACTCACCGAGTGTGACCTCAGCCTGCATGGGCATCGACAAGGCTGGATGTTTGACTTCACAGCTGAACAGGGCATCGTTATCGAGCTGCGGGTTTAGAGTCCAAGTGAGCATGGCTCTTACTTCCACAGTCCCATCATTCAATGGGATGTGTGCATTGCGAAAGTAATACAGGGGCTCGGTACTTTGGACCCAGCGTGGGAATTCCCGGCTGACCACTGTTTCTGGAATGATCTCTGTGGCTGGGTTGGGTTCATAGCCCGGGGCCCTGGGGGTGTTACCCCGATGAGGATCCTCTGTAAATAGTCTTGGTGGCTTCTCATCCAGGTCCAGCAGAGACAATGACTTCTGCAGCTTGGTGTCATCCAGCTCACGACTAATAAGGGGCCGGGGGTCTCTCAGGCCTCCAGCGCTTCCATCACTTCCCATTGGGGACTGCCCCCAAGTCATCGCTTCAATTAGTTCGCCATCTCGCTTGAAGTAGACCTGAGGAATGGAGAAGAGAAGTGATTAGGAGACAAGATTGGGACAAAATAACATCTGAAATACTATATTGCTTGGCATCCTCAGGGCCAAAATGTCTTTGAAGTGTTGTGAGAAGGAAAGCCATCATTACAAAATGGTGAATACTTTACCATCCCAACTTTTTTGGAATGTGTTGCAGGCCTGAAATGCAGGAATTGATGTATATTAACAAATGAAATGAAGCTGACCGGACAAAACATGACAAATCTTGGGTTCATACTGTCTGTACTGAAATAAAAGTCAAAGGAAATTCAAGGACAACTGCATTTCTTCCCTTCTTTTTCTTATTTTGGGTTGTATATCCATAAAAAATTAAAAGACAAAGAAATATTCAAAACATCAGATGCACAAGAATGACATGTAAGGATTAACAAAAGAATCATAAGACATGCCACTGCAGGGCTGGCCACTGCCTGGCTACAACATGTCAGGTAAAGGGGAACACATCTGAAGTGCAAGTGCTGCCTGCTACATCACTATACTACATATTTAATTTATACATTTTTTAAATGAGGAATAACTTTTATATATGCACTTGTTAAATTTCAGATTGAGACGCCAAAAAGGCAGCACCACTTCAAAATAAACATGCAGGGCTGATCTGCAGCCAGGAGTCGTACAATAAAATATTCAGTAGTGTTCAGTGATGTGGAGACGAGTCTCCTAATGGAGTAATCAGAGAAACAGGAATGAGACACTATGGACACGATGCTAATTTATAATGACTAACAAAAGAGTTTGGGGGGGACAGTCATCCTAGGGGCAGCGGTGGGTCAGCAGACTGCTTCTGGACATCGGCATTAGAGCCAGAAGAGTGTAATTGCAGACTGAAGTACCTTATGAGGTCGGTCGTCACCAAACGCCCTCAATGTCAGTCACGTAACACTCATCGCATTAGACTATGTTTAACATTAGGGCCCCGTTACACCATGGTTAACATTAGGACCCCGTTAGATTATGGTTAACATTAGGACTCCATTAGACTATGGTTAATATTAGGGACACATTAGACTATGGTTAACATTATAACCCTGTTACACTGTGGTTATTAGGGCAACATTAGGCTATGGTTAACATTAGGACCCCATTAGACATGTGGTTAACATTAGGGCCCCATTAGACAATGGTTAACATTAAGGCCACATTAGGCTATGGTTAACATTAGTACCCAGTTAGACTATGGTTAACACTAGGTCTCCATTAGACTACGGTTATCATTAGGGCCCCGTTACACTATGGTTAATATTAGGGTTGTGGGAGGGTTATCTGACGGAAAGGGCTTTTTGTCATAGCTAGTGCAGTCAGTGCAGTCAGACCCTTCTCATTAGAGCAGCAGCCCCATTCCCATGATCACCCGTCTGCTGCCCTGTGGTGGCTAAACAGTTAAGGAGAAATATGTTTAATAATAAAAAAAATGTGTGGCATTAATTTATAATTTATGAAGCAGCAGTTAGATGCCGTTAATACGTTTGCGTTCTCATTTTGTAACATTTCTTTCTTACGTCTGCCTATAGAAGATTCCTGCCGACTCTGAACAACCATTTAATTTGTTAAAAGCACACATACCCGCCTTCACTATCAGGGGGCAAAACAAAGCAGCAGCTGCAAAAAGAGACTGAGAAGAGCAAATCCATAACCGACGCTGAAGTGGAATTGATGTGAGCCTAACGGGACAACACATCTTATTGGAAGAAAAATGAAAATCCAATGAGGCAGTGAGCAGAGAGGACTGAGCTGACGTGAAGGTCCCGAGGCGGCAGGATAAGACCATCGATTGCTGGTGTCTTTCCTTTTTATCAATGTTAATCATAAAAGGATAGATTAAAATTCCACATTAATCACCCTCACCGTGCAGTCTCTCAATTCTATTCTAGCCTTGTCAGGCACACAGCTTGATTCCAACCGTGCTTATTAATGTTTCCTTCGAAAAGAAGGAAAATGATTTTTCTTCAGAGATGTCCCTCAGTTCCAGCAGAGTGTAACTGCAGCCCGCTACATCTATGAGCTCACACACGTAAAGCCCCAACATTACGTAACGGCTACAACATTAGTCATGTAACGCCCATCGAATGCCCACTGTGGTTAAGTTTAGGGTTATCTGACTCAGAAGGCATTTCGTGACTGATGTTCTGGCCGTTATGTGACATACGTAACACCTTATTATGGGCTGCAGTTCGACCCGTCTCCTCAGTCCAACGCAAACGTATCGGAAATCATTCACTGGAGTCTTGGTCTTTCGAAATGATGCTTCAATCGTTTATTCAACAACTCAATTTATTTAGTCATCCATTGATTTACAGAGTCTACTTAAATGAATAGTACATTCAAAAATGATCAACTTTGGATGGAATCTGGGTGACGTATTTCAATCTGGTTTTACAAAATTTCATAGTAGTTGAAGGTGACATGATATTTTATTAACCCACTAATCGGGTTGCTCATGGAGTCTCTGAAGAAGCTTATTACCTGCATCGTAAGGAAGGGTCAGTTATGGCACTATGGCCATGTGGCGTGATCCCCCGAGGGTGATCCGGCTCGCAGGATCCTCACCGTTGAGGACCCTAGTGGTGGAACCAGGCCAAGGGGATGCCCATGTAACACCTGGCTGCAGCAGATAGTGGGTCATTTCCAGAGGGTGGGACAGGACCATGTATCTGCTTGGGGGTTTGCCAACCGGGATCCCAAGTTGTTTTGTCATGTGGTGGGTGCAGCAACAAGCTGTACCAGTGCATGCTCCCCAACCTGACTTGGACTCGGGTTCTTGTGCTATTTTAGTGCTGCATGACCTCAGCGATATGGTGGACCATGGGGTTCTGTTAAAGCAGCTTGAGTGTGAGGTCGGCATTCAAGGGTATGCACTGAAATGGTTTGTTGCCCTCTTAAAAGGTTAGAGATCGATGTCGGTTAACAGAGGTGATGATTACTCCCAGCCAGCTCCATTCATACAAGGTGTTCCCCAAGTCCCTGTTCTGGCCTCCGTATTATTTGCCTTATATCTGCTCACTTTTGGGTCCATATTTCAAAAACGCAGTGTCGATTACCATTGTTATGCTAATGATACTCAGCTTTATCTTAAAGTTAGGCCTGGCATCGCTTCATCTGTAAAAAAGCTGATGGAGTGTATTGATGATGTTCAACTTTGGATGGTAACAAATTTTCTCCAACTGAATGAAAATAAAACAGAGGTCATTATCTTTTGCCTTACTTCTTTCACTAATGAATTTTGCACTTACTGACAGCAAAAATTCATAACAATCTCAGGAACCTGGGTATCGTCTTTAAGTCATCATTAAGTTTTGACAAACACATCTTCACAGTAGTAAAATCCAGCTTGTACCAACTGAGGCGAATCTCAAAATCAAACTCCTTTCTTTCACAGAAGAATATGATGACAAGTCAAGCCAAAGAACTCTTTTTAATTGGCTATCTAAAACTATTATAGTATGCAAGCCATCGAGGCAACTCAGGCTCCTGCTTCAGGCAGTTTGTAATCCACAAGACACACAAACGTCAAAACAGGACTCTAGAATTGACAACAAAAAAAAAAAGGAAAGGATGTCCCAAATCATAACAACGGTGGCTTAAAAATGCCTTTGGCTAAAATATCATCAGAAGTGACTCCCGGGTACTACGTTCAATCAAAAAATTTATGAGGAAGGTTTTTGTTGTGGCACTGCTATTAACATAATTTCCATTTCCTCGAAAGTGAAAGAGAACTCCAGGAAGTGACCCCAATTCTGCATCTCAATCACAGAAAAAAGGCAAAATTTGGAAAAAACAAAATTTAAGGAAAAGTGTTATATACATGGGCGGCACGGTGGCGCAGTGGTAGTGCTGCTGCCTTGCAGTTAGGAGACCCAGGTTCGCTTCCCGGGTCCTCCCTGCGTGGAGTTTGCATGTTCTCCCCGTGTCTGCGTGGGTTTCCTCCGGGCGCTCTGGTTTCCTCCCACAATCCAAAGACATGCAGGTTAGGTGGATTGGCGATTCTAAATTGGCCCTAGTGTGTGCTTGGTGTGTGGGTGTGTATGTGTGTGTCCTGCGGTGGGTTGGCACCCTGCCCAGGATTGGTTCCTGCCTTGTGCCCTGTGTTGGCTGGGATTGGCTCCAGCAGACCCCCGTGACCCTGTATTCGGATTCAGCGGGTTAGCAAATGGATGGATGGATGGATGGATGTTATATACATTTAAATTGACTTGCCATGGCCACTGTAAAAAGACAAAACAAAGGAGAAGTTTTGGGGAATCCACCTCGTTGTAAGAGATGGCTGGCAACTCAACCCGGCCAGGATGCTCTTGAGTTGGAAGGATGGGAGGAAGGCAGCTTTTCTAGGACACTTTCTCCCCCAGGACGCTAATTGGCAGCTCCCCTGGAGTGTAAGGGTGCCCCGGATTCCCACAGGGCATCCTGGGACTTGGAGTTCGGTATCTCAGCCCTGTTGGGTGGCGCCAGGGGGTACTGTGGAACAAAGGTGGGAGACAAGATTTTCACCTAGCCCGGAAGTACTAGAAGGTCACGGGGACGGAAGCCATGAAGTACTACCGGGCTGATTAAAGAGCTTGAATTCTCCGTCTGAACCGGAAGTGCTGGCAGGTCACATGGACAGAAGGGTAGAAGCACTTCCGGGTAAAAAACTATTTAAAGGACTGCAAAACACCCAGCAGGCCAGCCAGAGTCGGGAGGAGGTGGACAACACTTGCATTGTACTGCATTTACCTGTTTATTATAGTGGCTGTGGTGCGTGGAGGGCACTGCTGGAGAAGAAAATAATTAATAAATATCTTCTTGGTGCTTTTACCCTATGTTCTGTGTGTCTGTCTGTTGCATTTAAGGGGCAACAGTGACCCCTAGTGTTCACACCATATATCAATACAACTACAATAGTCAAAAAAACGAGTAATCATCAAAGACTGAGTCAATATGTGACTGATCTGGATGTGTGGAGGTCTTGGCTTTATTCATGCTCAACAGGGATATGGGTGGAAGTGAGGTCAGCAGAAGGGCGTGGTCTGATGCCAGAATTAGGAAGTTTACTTGGTCTTCCCTTCTGGAAGTCTGCGGAAGAGGGAGAGAAGGCATTAGTGTGATTCATTGACCCCTAACTCTTTTAGTTCACCCACATTTAGGCCCTTCGACTTCCTCCCATGCGTGCATGCATGTGGGACACCATCTTGAATGAGTCTCTTATCAGGTCCCCGGACTGACGCATTGCAGCAACACCTTTATCTCTTCAAACACTTCCTCTTTTTGTCTCTGACGTTATTACCGCACTCAACCTTGTTCCTCTGTTTAGCCACACCAGATCAGATAAGCTTGGTCAGATATGGATTGACCTCATTTTATATTATGTAAAAGTGAAGGCAATAAAAGGCTAAAGGTCAAATATGTGATTGCAAACCTTCTCTGGGTGGGACACATGAGGTGAGAAACAAACCAAGAGCAACAAAGGGGAAGTGCCTGTTACACCGCATGAACTCGACTGCTTTTCACTCTTAATTTGTTGGCAACCTGTGATCAGTCAGCATGAAAACATCACAGACGTCTGTTTGTGGAAGAGCTCCAAATACACTAAATATATACTACAGAAGGCCAAAAATGTGCTTTCACCGCAGCTGCCTCACAGCTTCGGGGTCTTGGGTTTGACACCCATGGATTTTTGCATTCTTGTGGAATTTTCTGGGTTCTCCTGTTTGCTCCAAGGTAGAGACTCTAAAATGTCCTAGTTTGTATCCCCCCCAGTGTCACATTTTGGGTTGACTTCCCTCTAGTGGCCTTTGTTTCTCTGATAGGATCTGCTTCCAACATCCCAATCAGGAATGAAAAGAATGTGCTGTATGGACTGTGTTAGAAGAGATCATTGATTATATGACACCGGGCATAATTAGCTTTCCCTCCATATCTCTATGATTTAGGCCATGTGTGTAGTAACAGGACTACTATTCCCATGATGCTTTGCGGTATGCCCAGGTTGTTGGAGAGTTGGGAACTTCCTGCTTCTCGTTGAATAAACTTTTTTCTAAGGTTACGACTCCGAGTCCCGCGTCCTTATTATACATGGTGTCAGAAGCTACGAACTGTGAGCCTCCAGTCTGTTTTAAAAGTTCGGAAGATATTGTTATTACCGCCGCAGAACAGATGAGAGACAGTGTGCACGGCTGTGTCAGGAAGAGTCAGCTGGTGTGATTGAGAGTCGCTGTGAGGCACATGCAGACGGAGCGAGACGTGCAGCAGGAGGACGCATCTGAAAGTTTGGATCCTGAAATTCAGAGGAACAGGGATTTACCAACCAGGATGGCGACAACTGTGCAAATAACCCCCTCTCAGAGCCGTTCGACTTTTCCTGTCCCACAGACTGGCCGAAGTGGATCAGACGATTCGAAAGGTGCAGAATTGCAACAGCTCTCAATGAAAAAACGGAGGAATATCAGGTGAATTCGCTCTTATAGCCATGGGAGACGCAGCAGATGATGCTTTGGCGGTTTTACCTCTGTCTGATGCAGATAAAAAGAAATCAGCATTTGAACAGCATTATGTGGGAAAACACAATGTTATTTTTGAAAGAGCACAGTTTAACTCAAGACGGCAACAAGAAGGGGAGAGTGCAGAGTCCTTCATCACAGCTGTACATAAGTTGTCAGAGAACTGTGGTTTTGGAGTGCTTAAGGAGGAACTTATAAGAGATAGAATTGTGGTTGGCATTAAACAACAACAACAACAACATTTATTTATATAGCACATTTTCATACAAAGAAAATGTAGCTCAAAGTGCTTTACATAATGAAGAATAGAAAAATAAGAGACACAGTAAGAAAATAAAATAAGTCAACATTAATTAACATAGAATAAGAGTAAGGTCCAATGGCCAGGGGGGACAGAAAAAACAAACAAAAAAAAAACTCCAGACGGCGGAGAAAAAAATAAAATCTGCAGGGATTCCAGGCCACGAGACCGCCCAGTCCCCTCTGGGCAATCTACCTAACATAAATGAAACAGTCCTCTTTGGATTTATGGTTTTCACAGAAGGATTTGATGATGATGATGATGATGATCACGTGGACTTCTGGCTTTTAGTCCATCAATGCTGGGGCATCATGGTGCTTTGAGTAGGTTGGTGGACAGAGAAACCGGAAAAAGAAACAGAAGACAGAGTAGGGGTCAGTACGGATTTTAGAGCCACCATGAATAGTTATTATGATGAATTGAACATACAGAGTATCAGGATTAAGTTAAAGTGAGGTTATGAGAAGGCCATGTTAAAGTAATGTGTTTTCAGCAGTGTTTTAAAGTGCTCTACTGTATCAGCCTGATGAATTCCTATTGGCAGGCTATTCCATATTTTAGGTGCATTAAAGACAAAAATTTGTCAGAACAGCTACAACTGGACTCAGATTTAACACTTTCTAAAGCCATACTTAAGGTCAGACAGAGCGAAGCTGTGAGGAAACAACAAACAATATTGCTCAGCAGTGTACAAGAGGAAAAGACTTGGACGCCATACGGACAAACGTGAAGAAAGCAAAGCCAAAAACGTGGCAACAGACAAAGAAAAGGCAGGGACCAGACAAGCTGAGTGTTAAAGAGTGTGGCCACTGTGGACGTAAAAATATACACTCATGGAAAGACTGTCCCGCTAGAGACGTTGAATGTCGTAAGTGTCATAAAAAAAGGGACATTTTGCCGTAGTTTGTCGCAATAGTGAAGCTGCAGGCTTACGTGAGGTTGTAGAATGTCAAGATAACAGCGAAGAGTTTGTGTTTTTGGGAGAAGTAGGGACTGAGAGATCCAAACCACGGGTAGAAAAAGTCCTAATGAATGGCGAAAATGTTGAGTTTAAGTTAGACACTGGGGCAGACATTACGTCCATTCCTGAGAAGTGGTACATACCAGAACAAGATGGAGCACTGCAGAAACCCCAAAAGACTCTTTTAGGGCCTGGTGGATACCCACTTAACGTGAAGGGCTGCTATAAAGCACAAATAATAGCAAAAGGCCGCAGTACATCAGAGGATATTTACCTGGTTTCAGGGCTAGTTCAGCCACTATTAAGCAGACCAGCATGTGAAGCTTTGGGTTTGGTGTACAGAGTACACACAGTTATGAAGTCTGATGTAGATTTCAGAGCTGCTTATCCAGATGTTTTTCAGGGTTTAGACAAGCTACAAGAGTCTTACCGCATTCAGCTTGAACAGGGAGCTACACCGGTGGCTCTGTCTGCCCCCAGAAGGGTCCCCCTCCACCCTCAGAGATGCAGTGCGTGCAGAGCTACACAGAATGGAAGGAATGGGAGTTATTTCTAAGGTTACTGAGCCAACAGCATGGTGTTCAGGCATGGTAGTCATCCCCAAACTAGGTGGGAAGCCACCTAGGATATGTGTAGATCTCACACCTTTAAACGCAGTAGTGAAAAGAGAACGTCATATTCTTCCAGCAGTAGACCAAACACTAGCAATGTTGAAAGATGCCAGGGTGTTTACAAAACTGGACGCTCGACCTCGATTTTGGCAAATCCCTCTTACTCCACAGTCAAGGCCCCTCACAACTTTCATCACTCCTTTTGGGAGATATCATTTCAACCGCATTCCCATTTGGAATATTCGGCACCAGAGCATTTTCAGAGGAGGATGTCTCAAATGCTCGAGGGCTTTGAGGGAGTCATCTGCCATGCCGATGATATGCTTGTCTATGGCAGGGACAAACAAGAACATGACCAAAGACTTCACCGTGTGCTCCAAAAGTTTCAGAATGAAGGACTCACTTTAAGTGAAAAATGTGAGTTTGCCAAGACTGAAATCATGTTTGTGGGTCACAAGGTTTCCGCAAATGGCATTGAGCCCGACCCAAACAAAGTCAAGGCGATACAACAGCTGCCGCAACCCACATGTGTGGCAGATGTGCGACGTCTCATGGGCATGGCCAACTACCTTGCAAAGTTTGTGCCACAGCTCGCCACAATAACAATGCCATTAAAGGATCTGCAAAAGGAGAGAAATGAATGGAGTTGGGCAGAACCCCAAGAAACAGCTTTTCAAGGACTGAATGGGATACTAAGCTCTCCAGAAGTACTTGCTCAGTACTCTAACATGGCAGACACAAGAGTGGCAGCGGACGCATCGTCATATGGGATTGGAGCTGTTCTTACACAAAAGCAGCAAGATGGTTCATGGCGACCCATTACATACATTTCAAGAGGACTAACAGACACCGAGAGGCGCTACGCCCAAATTGAAAAGGAAGCGTTAGCTGTCACATGGGCATGTGAAAGACTGTCATCATACTTAATGGGTCTACATTTCACTTTAATGACAGACCATAAACCTCTAGTCCCTCTGCTCAGCACTAGGGGCTTGGACGATCTTCCTCCGAGGGTCTTGAGGTTTCGTTTAAGACTGCTACGCTTTACCTTTAATATCATTCATGTGCCAGGAAAGAACCTCGTCACAGCTGATGCCCTGTCTAGAGCACCGCTACCTGGTCCGCCCTCTGCAGGTGAGCTGCAGTTTGAAAAGAGGTGGAAGTTTTTGTTGACAGTCTGGTGATCGGTCTCCCAGCCTCAGACAGGAAGCTGGAGACTGTAAAGAAGGCACAAAAAGAAGATTATGTGTGTAGAAATGTGATTGAGCACTGTTCCACTGGTTGGCCAGAGAAATGCCAGCTAGACCCAGACATTAAGCCCTTTTGGCAGCATAGAATGGACTTTCATCTTGCAAACGATCTTCTGATGAAAGGACATATCCTCAGAGCAAACATTCTAGAGCGTCTGCATGAAGGCCATCAGGGGATTTCCAAGTGCAGAGCCAGAGCTCGAGAGTCTGTGTGGTGGCCAGGCATCTCCACAGAGATTGGTCGCATGGTGGATAGCTGCAAGATATGTCAAAAACACAGGGTAGAGTCTCACGAACCACTGATACCAACTCAGGTCCCAGACCGCCCATGGCAAAAGGTCGGTATGGATCTTTTTGAATGGTCCAAGAGACAATACCTTCTCTTAATAGACTTTTTCTCAAGATATATTGAGATAGTTGAGCTTAAGTGCACTTCGGCTGAAGTCACCGTTAAAGCTATCAAGGAGATCTTTGCAAGACATGGAACCGCAGAGACTGTTGTTTCTGATAACGGGCCACAGTTTTCTTCAGAGCTATTCAAAATGTTTGCAGAGGAGTATCAGTTCACACATGTCACCAGCAGCCCACGTTATCCCCAAGCCAACGGGGAGGCCGAACGTGCAGTGCGGACTATAAAGGACTTGTGGAAGAAGGATCCTGATCATAGCAGAGCACTACTGGCATACAGAGCCACTCCACTGGAACATGGGTTCTCGCCAGCCCAACTGCTAATGGGGAGAAACCTGCGTACGTCCCTACCCCAACCAACAGCTAAAATGGATCCTCAGTGGCCGGACCTGCTTGCTTTTCGAATGAAGGATGAAGAGGGACGGCGTCAGCCGGCAAAATATTACAACAGGAGACACAGGTCCAGACCTCTGTCACAACTCACACCTGGACAGAAGGTTTGGATCACTACAGAAAGAACTAGTGGTGCAGTTGTCAGGTCTGCCAGTACTCCCAGATCATATGTGGTAGAAACAGATAGGGGTACTTTGAGGCGAAATAGAAGCCATCTTCGACCCACAGGAACTATTACTAGGTCTGGTCGAATGGTGAAAGCGCCTGACAGAATGGATTTGTGAACTATCAGAGAAAATAACATCGCACAAGTGTTCTAAATCTAAGTGGTTGCATATGTTTTGCTGTGTGAAAGAAAGAAAAAAAAAGTGTTCATTATGTGTTGTTGTGAAAGAAAGAACAGAAAAAGAAAAGACGACTAAAGCTAAAAGGAGGGGGTGTAGTAATAGGACTACTATTCCCATGATGCTTTGCGGTATGCCCAGGTTGTTGAAGAGTTGGGAACTTCCTGCTTCTCGTTGAATAAACGTTTTTCTAAGGTTACGACTCTGAGTCCCACGTCCTCATTATACAATGTGTATACTTAACGTGACGTGTGCTCCAGTGGACGCTATGGTTACGCAAGCATTGTACTGTTCATACTCACGCATGTACTTTACGTACAGTAAAAGTTTCATTTAATCGACCATTTACATTTTTATTCATGTGAGTGGTTGTGTAGGTAGGGGCCCAGGGGCCTATAATGCTGTTAAGATGGACCTGCGGACTCCTGAAAGTGCTATTATCATGAAGTGGAAGTGTCCACGAGCAACATCAGCTCTACCATGATGTGGTAGGCCACTCACACTCCCAGAGATGAAGCCCAAATCAGCTCTCCTCTGTGGCATCGTAAAGAACAAAGTTTCAAATGGCCACTGGAAGCAACATCAGCACAAGAACCGTACATTATGAATTTCATGAAGTGAGCTTCCATGGCTGAAGACCAGCATATGCAATGCCAAGCGTCGACTGGAGTGGTGTAAAGCACCTCGCCAATGGACTCTGGAGCAGTGGAAATGTGTTACCGGGAGTGGTGAATCACACTTCACTTTCTGATAGGCTGATGGACAAACCTGGGTTTGGTGGATGCCAGAAGAACGCTACCATCTGGATTGCTTAGAGCAGTGGTTCCCAACCTTTTTTTGGCCATGCCCCTAAGTAGAAAAACCCAAGTTTTCTGTAAAATCATAAAGGGTTCTTCACCATCCCTTCTATGTTTATATAAATGTCTCTGTAAAAAATAAAAATAAAAATTGTTTATTTTTTTCTATCATTTTCATTTTATAAATTGTTTAACGTACCTAAATTCTCGAATTGCCCCCCAGTGGGGCGTACACTCCATGTTGGGAATGACCGGCTTAGAGCCTACGGTAAAGTTTGGTGGAGGAGGGATGATGGCCTGGGGCTGTTTTTCAGGGTTTGGGACAAGGCTCCTGGGTTTCTCTGCAGGGTCATGTTAATGTTACAGCATACAGGGACATTTTAAACAATTGTGTGCTTCCAGTTTTGTGGCTACAGTTTTCAGTTCCAGCATGACTGTACTCCTGAGCACAAAGCCAGGTCCATAAAGACATGCAGGAACTTGACTGAGCCCTGACCTCAACCCTACTGGACACCTTTGGGATGAATTGGAATACCCACTGCGAGCCGAGTCTTCTCATCCAACATCAATTCCATCCATTTTCCAACCCACTGAATCCGAACACAGGGTCAAGGGGGTCTGCTGGAGCCAATCCCAGCCAACACAAGGCACAAGGCAGGAACCAATCTCGGGCAGGGTGCCAACCCACCACAGGACACACACAAACACACCAAGCACACACTAGGGCCAATTTAGAATCGCCAATCCACCTAACCTGCATGTCTTTGGACTGTGGGAGGAAACCCACGCAGACACGGGGAGAACATGCAAACTCCATGCAGGGAGGACCCGGGAAACGAACCCAGGTCTCCTAACTGCGAGGCAGCAGCGCTACCACTGTGCCACCGTGCCACCCAACATCAATACCTGCCCTTTACAAATATGCTCTTCTGGCTCGATGGGCACAAATTCACACATTTCAAAATCTTGTGGAAAGCCGTGGAGGCTCTTATAGTTGCAAAGGGCCAAATCCATATTAATGCTCATGATGATTTTGGATGCTCTTAGAGACAGAGATGGGGAGAAGTGCCACTGACTCTCCGCATCGAGAGGAGCCAAAGGACGTAGTTTGGACGTTTGATTTGGAATGTCTCCCAGACACTTCCTTGTGGAGGTTTTATGGGCATGACCATATGGTAGGAGACCCCATGAAAGAAGCAGGACTCGGTGGGAAGATTATATCTCCCAGATGGCATAGGATCATCATGGGATCCCACAGTATGAGTTGGCAAGTGAGTTTGGGGAAAGGAATGCATGGGCCTAACTGCTCGGACTGTTGTCCCAGACCTGGATAAGCAGTGGAAAATGAATGAACATCTAACAAGCTCATATAGATCAAGTGTCCACAAAACTTCTGACATGTATGTAGTGTACTTAAAAACTTGTCCAGTGAAGGAGTAGACAAGTATGAGGACAGGCACAGCAGAGATTTTATGATAGTGAAAATGAGCCCACCGATGATGTACAGGGGATGTTCAAAAGGCAAACAACGTTCCTTCCTGGAGCTTAATTTCTTTCAAAGTCAAAAAGTCTAAATTAATTGCAAAATCCACACTGGGCACGTTGTCCTCTTTTTTTGTTACGTAAATTTCCTACATTTTTCTGCACAAAACATTGACTAGATAAAACTATGGTGAGCCGTTTTATCATTTAATCCCTTTCCTAATATCAAAGTGTTATGATTATTTGTAGGCTTGATATGAAATTTTAAAATTAGATACTAGCTTTTTACCATTTGACATTAAATTAACCTTTGAAGTTGGAGTGATGAACCGAGCATTTTGAATTTTGGTATCAACAAAAGGATTAAATGCTAAAATGGCACATCCCTTAATCATCTCTAGGCTTAAACTCGTATACAGAATTCCTATCATCCACCACTAGATGGCACCAAATGTCTTTCAAAAATAAACTTGGTCCGGAACATGGAGGGCTCACCGAGAGAATCACATCAAATTTAATGTAAGGTCTCCATGAGCACATTTCAGAGTTGAGGTGGAAGCCGAGTTCTCTTCAACTGCCTTATATGTCTAAGTCTAGCTGAGCTCTTTATCACTAATTAATAAGTAATTATATGTAAACACTTTATTGTAACAGTTAATTGGGATTGCATGTGCATGCATTTTTTAAACCAGCTCAGACCAGTTGTAGGGTGACAGAGGGCCAGAGCCTATTCTGAAGGTGCCAAGCTCACAGCAGGCAGAAACCCTGGATGGGATACCAGCTCACTAGAGGGCACTCTGACATATTCACCCACACTTGCTCCCAGCCTCCTTAGCTTTATGCTTACCCGTGAGAAACGATCCAAAAATGCTGAATGATTTTTCTTTCAATAAGAAAAAATGTTATAACGTATGACAGAAACACGTACAGTAAATTGCAGAATGTCTACATAAATACAGTAGGAAAGGTCTGTCTAGTGTCTGCTACAGGTTTAGTACACGACATGTTTTGAGACAGTCACCAACACATAGCCCGATGTCGTAAACCGAATAGAAGAGGTACGTTTCTTTGCTGATATTTCTTATATTTTTCCTGTCTCTTGAGCACGAGAGAATGTCACTGGCTGATCCGCACGATCGACAAGCCCTGTGGTGTTATTGTTGGCTGCCACAGCACAAGGTTTACTGACGTTCATATTTCCCCTGACACGAGCATTGACGGTTGCTGCATTGTGAAGAATGCTTAGGGGGCACTCACGTGTTTCTTCTCCTTCCACTTGATCGCAATCATTTTTTTGCCACAAAGCTACCTGCACCATGGTGAACCTTTATGGGAGTGAATTCGAACATTAGAACACTCAAGACGAGAACAGGCCGTTCAGACCAATAAAGCTCACCAGTCCTATCCACTTGTTTCTTCCAAGAAAACATCAAGTCGAATTTTGAAAGTCCCTAAAGTCTTACTCTCTACCACACTACTTGGTAGCTTATTCCAAGTGTCTATCGTTCTTTGTGTAAAGAAAAACTTCCTAATGTTTGCGCGAAATTTACCCTTAACAAGTTTCCACATGTGTCCCCATGTTCTTGATGAACTCATTTTAAATTAACAGTCTCGGTCCACTGGACTAATTCCCTTCATAATTTTAAACACTTCAGTCAGGTCTCCCCTTAATCTTCTTTTGCTTAAACTGTAAAGGCTCAGCTCTTTTATTCTTTCCTCATAATTCAACCCCTGTAGCCCTGGAATCAGTCTTGTCGCCTAGTTGCTAGTCGAATTGACCAGGCGTATCATCGCACAGTGACGTATGTGTCGGTTTCACATTGCCGTCATTATTGCCCAGTTCAACTACTGGTTCAGCTTCAGTTTTTTCTAAAACTGGCTTTACAGCTTCTCGTTTACACACCATTTGTGTGTTTTGGTTGAATGCTCCGCCCCACTCATAAATATTGATGAGTTATCACAGAGTGGCAAAATGCATAGATTTGTTAGCGTTGTGTTGTTTTTTCATTCAGATTTAACACTCTGTATCTCAGCAAAATAGGAAACCCCAAAGGGTGCAGGCTCAGAATTAGCGTGGCTTGTGATAGACAGGCACCATGGTGTAAGCTCAACGCCGTTTACATTTCCATTTATTCACTTAGCAGAAGTGACTGAAAGCGACTTACAAAAGAGGCCGACATAATCGAGTGAACATCAGTCTGGGGGACAGTCTGGGAACAGAAGAAGCTTACAAAAGTGACCCTAACAAATGAAGAGCTCTAAGCCAAATGACTTGCTATTCTTTTTCTTAGCTATTAAGAACCAAAGAAATCATCAAACAGATAAATATTCATAGAACAAGAGAGTCTTAGAATGCTTCTTAAACACAATGAAGGAGCCGGCAGTTCAGATGGAGGTGGGCAGCTCCTTCTCTACACATGAAAAGAGCCTGAATTGAGATTTGATGCCATTAAGAGACCAAACGTCATTCTTTAGCAGACCTGAGTGGGCGAGGAGGAGCACAGGACCTTACCAGTGGCTCCTTATGTTGACCCACTGACTGCCCCGTAGGCGAGCATCAAGGATCTGAACTTAATAGATGATACTACAAGAAGACAGTGGAGTGGCCTGAAAAGATGAGGGATATATTTACATCAACACGGATTTTATTTATTTAATATGGTATGTTTTATTAATTATATTTCAATTTTGTATCTTTTTAGTGTTCCTTGTCTGCCTGCTCAATGTACGTGGAACCTAATTAGGCAGCGGGTGCACTGATCAGATCCAGCAGTCATTAAGCCAAAGATGAAGAAGGCTCAAGAGCTACACCATTAAGGTTTGTGATTTTGCTTCATGTTTGCCATTCTTTGGCTGTCCCTGGGTCTCTGTGTTTGGATCGGTGGCTAGTAAAACACTTCAGAAGTGATGACTTCAGGCTTCGACCCTTGTAGGTTGAGGAAAACCAGATTGCATCCTAGCAGACTTCCGTGCTCTGGCAGCAGAGCCATTCAATGCATTAGGAGACATAGGCGGACGCCTAGGGAGCCATCATTTGAGTTGGTGCTGCTATTTATGAATGTGGAGGACACCAAGGGGGATCCACAAGGTCATCAAACTCTAAAGTTGCACATGCTCTGGATGCTGGAGGGGGATTCACCGCTCCCAGTCATCGAACTCTAATGGTACAAAGTGGGTGCTGTTACCCACTGGGAGTCATTTAAGTAGTTGTTGGCAGCGTACACCAAGGGGCCGCAGCTCCTTAAAGTCTCCGGTAAATACACACTAAGGGTTGATGTATTTGTTATAAAAGGGGTGTGCGCTCCGGGCACCGAGGGAGATTTACTGCCCCCTGAGTTGTCAGACTCTGATGGTACTGAGTGGGCACTGTTACCCACTGGGCACTGTTACCCGCTGGGCAGAATTAATTAAAGTAAAATTTCAAATACTATGCACACCAAGTCGTCCTTAAAATCCATGGTATATACACACAAATGTGCTACAGAAGGGGCACACACTGTGGTCAGCAAGGGGAATTCACTGCTCACATTCGTAGTGAGTGGGCATTGTTACCTCCGGGCACCATTAATAAAAGTAAAATTGCACATGGCATGCACACCAAAGGGTGCACCCTCCTTATAGTCCTTGCCATATACACACAAAAGGGTGCTGTATGTGCTACAGAAGGGGCACACACTCTGGACACCCAAGGGGGATTGTCCGCTCCCATTTGTCTAACTCGGATGGTACTGAGTGGGCACTGTTACCCGCTGGGCACTTTTATTGAAAGTAAAATTGCACATGTGAGATACACCAAGGGGTGTGCGCTACTTAAGGTCCTTGGTATTTACACACAAATGTGGTACTGAAGGGGCACACGCACTGGTCGCCCATGGGGGATTCACCGCTCCAAGTTGTTGAACTCTGATGGTTCTGAGTGGGCACTGCTACATGCTGGGGGTCATTTATGAAAGTAAAAGTGCAGTAGCGGTGTACACCAAGGGGCAGCAGCTCCTTAAAGTCTGTGGTAAATGCACAGCAAGGGTCTCTGTATGTCCTATTAAAGGGGTGTGCACTCCAAGTACTGAGGGAGATTCACTGCACCCCCAAGTCGTCAAACTCTGATGGTCCTGTGTGGTCACTATTACCTGCTGGGCATAATTAATTAAAGTAAAATTTCAAATACTATGCACACCAAGTCGTCCTTAAAATCCATGGTATATACACACAAATGTGCTACAGAAGGGGCACACGCTGTGGTCAGCAAGGGAAATTCACTGCTCCCATTCCTCAAACTCTGATGGTAGTGAGTGGGCACTGTTACCTCCAGGCACCATTAATTAAAGTAAAATTGCAAATACTGTGCACACCAAGCCCTCCTTAAAATCCATGGCATCTACACACAAATGTGCTACAGAAGGGGCACATGCTATGGTCAGTAAGGGGGATTCACTGCTCACATTAGTGGGCACTGTTACCTCTGGGCACCATTAATAAAAGTAAAATTGCACATGGCATGCACACCAAAGGGTGCACCCTCCTTATAGTCCTTGCCATATACACACAAAGGGGCGCTGTATGTGCTACAAAAGGGGCGCACACTCTGACTTGTCCGCTCCCATTTGTCTAACTCTGATGGTACTGAGTGGGCACTGTTACCTGCTGGGCACCGCTAATGAAAGTAAAGTTGCACATGCTACCCACACCAAGGGGCATGCCCTCCTTAAAATCCTTGCTATATACACACATATGTACTACAGTAGGGGCCCACGCTCTGGACTCCGGAGGGGGATTCACCACTCCCATTTGTTGAACTCTGATGGCACTCTGAGTGGGTGCTGTTACCCACTGGCCGCTTTTAATAAAAATAAAAGTGTGTATGCTCCATACACTAATGGGCAGCTGCTCTGTCTGTGGTATATATACAATACAATTTATTTCTGTATAGCCCAAAATCACACAAGAAGTGCCACAATGGGCTTTAACAGGAATTGCCTTTTGACAGCCCCTCAGCTTTGACTCCCTAAGAAGACGAGGAAAATCTCCCAAAAAAAACCCTTGTAGGGAAAAAATGGAAGAAACCTTGGGAAAGGACACAGAACAGAACACAATTAACCCTCAATACAATATAATAGTGCAAGAGAAATATAACAAGTACAGAGCAGAATTCAACAGCAGATGATATCACATAATAGGATTTGGATTTGTTCAGAGTCCTGGAGACCTCAGCCATCAAGCTGCCTCCCCCTATTGGCCATTCCACAGCTGGGTTAGCCAATCCGATGAAAGGATTCCTCTGCCAAATGATTATATACACACAAAGGGTCACTGTATATGCTACAGAAGGGGTGCATGCTCCGGACACTTAGGGGGTTCCTGAAGTCTAATAATACCAACTATCTGCTATGGACAATGAAGGGCTCCAAATGGGCTTTGACCAGCACTGTATGGCAGACCCTCATTATCAGCACACAATCCCAGCTGTAGACAAGCACAAGTTGGTGAATTAAACCTCTCCTTCTAGACTGCAAAGGCAACCTAAAAAGAAGTTGTTCTTCCCCTACAGCCCACCCAACCTAATTTTGCTAAATTTGAATTAAACTGCAGAGCCCAAGTGAAAAAAGGAGCCCAATAGCTGTGACTACCAAAGACATCTTAGCTAATTAATGAATATTCATGGCTTTTGGAATAAATCTTTCATTAACAAAAGAGCTGCTTTCTGAGGAAGAGCCTCTTTGAGTGAATACTCACTCCTGCTTTCATGAAAGAGGGATGAGGAGGGGCCCGATCAAATGTGGAGGAGTTTATATTTGTAATATAATGAGGAAAATAGGCACACAAGTACAGAAATCTGTTACGGGAGTGCCAAAAATACAGAAAGGTCACATTTACAAGCAAACTGAGAGAAAATAACACCAATAACAAGACAAGGCTGCTGCAGACCTGAAGCTTATTTTGCTTTTTCTTCTCTGGTACCTGGAGATAGTAGATGTTGATTGAAGGATTTAACAGGGTGAGAGAATGACAGAAAGTATTAGTTGTTTCAAGGAGACAGCCATGGCAGCTGATATAGCAGACTCCCAGAATCAACATGTTTGATTTCTACGTCTACTGAATGCTTAGGGCCCAATGGCTGACATGTGCACACAACTTCACAAATCAGAGGCAGGCAGACGCCCGCAGTGAGCTCGGACCACTCTGGAATAGCAACCAATCGATCAATCTGTTATAAGAACCTGCTTTGTCCCATTTAGAGTTGCAGGGAGCTGAAGCCTAGAAAGGTAACGTCAGGCATGTGGCAGGAACCAACCCAGGACATGACTCCAAATCATCACAAGGCACATCAAGCAATCGGCTCAACAGTCAGCCACTTATGAGCTGGTTACTACAATGGAGGGGGGATCAGAGTCTTTGAGCACACATCAGGAATTGGGCTTCAGATTCTTACTTGATGTCATTGTCGCACATTTTTAATTTTGCTATTGTTTCTATTACTTTTATTCATGACTTACAATATTTGGCCATTTTATGCATTGCGTGCCTTGTGTTTTGTAGGCAACTCCCCAAGAGGCGGGGCCACCTGCCCATCACCATCGAGGGACTGCCCTCAGCCTTAAATAGGTGGGGTCAACCCACAGTTCCTTGCAGTTCATTCGAATACACTTGGGAGAGTTTCATATGCTTTGTGGTTTCCTTGTGCTTTCAGTCGGGTGTCAGAACAAATCACAGTACAGAAACCGCACTCGTTAAAGTAGTAAATGGCTTGCGGGTCAATGCAGACAGAGGCCGTTTATCTGTTCTCATGAGTGCTGCATATGATACCATTGATCATAATATTCTTAGAAATCGCCTTAGTCAATGGGTGGGCCTCTCTGGCAGTGTCTTAAATTGGTTTGAATCTTACCTGGCAGGTAGAAAATTCTTTGTTAGTTGTGGTAATTATACTTCAGAGACACCTGATATTTCAATATGGTGTTCCACAAGGCTCTATTCTGGGTACGCTGCTCTTTTCTATTTACATGCTTCCATTAGGTCAAATTACCTCAGGGCATAACGTGAGCTACCACAGCTATGCTGATGACACACAACTATATTTATCAGTAGCACCTGATGACCCCGACTCTCTTGATTCACTGACACAATGTCTCACTTGTGTTTTTAAATGGATGAGTAGTAATTAAATAAAGAGAAAACAGAAATTTTAGTGATTGGCAAAAATGGATATAATAAAGTTATTAGAAATAAACTTGGTGTATTAGGATTAAAAGTCAAGACGGAGGTAAAGAATTTAGGGGTAACTGTTCACTCTGGCTTGAATTTTAAATCACATATTAATCAGATTACTAGGACAGCATTTTTTCAAGAAATATAGCAAAAGTTAGACCTCTTATAACACTACAAGATGCTGAGAAATTAGTTCACACTTTTGTTGTCAGTCAACTAGATTACTGTAACGCACTCCTCTCAGGACCACCCAAAAAAGACATCAATCCATTGCAACGAGTGCAGAATGCAGCTACTAGAAACTTAACTAGGAAAAGAAAATCTGAGCCCATCACACCAGTCTTAGTGTCCCTACATTGGTTACCTGTGTCACTTAGAATTGACTTTGAAATCCTGATTATGGTCTATAAAGCCTTAAATAATCTCGCTCCATCTTATATTTTGGGATGTCTTACACCTTACACTCCATATCGTAACCTTAGATCCTCAAATGAGGGTCTGCTTACAATTCCAAGAGCAAAACTTAAAAGACGTGGAGAGGCGGCCTTCTGCTGTTGTGCACCTAAAATCTGGAATAGCTGACCGATAGAAATTCGCCAGGCTAATATGGTGGAGCACTTTAAAAAACTGCTGAAAACACATTACTTTAAAATGGCTTTCTCATAACTTCATTTTAGTTTAATCCTGATACTCTGTATATTCAATTAATTATCATTATTATTAATGGTGGCTTCAAAATCCTTACTAACCCCTACTTTCTCTTCTGTTCTTTTTCCGGTTGTCTGTGGTGGCGATCTGCGCCATCACCACCTAATCAAAGCACCGTGATGTCCCTACACTGATGGATTACACGGCCAGAAGTCCACATGACCGTCATCATCAAGTTCTTCCATGAGAACCCTGAATACCATGAGGACTGATTGAGGTCATCGATGTTAGGTAAAATGCCAGGAGGGGGCTGGGTGGTCTCGTGGCCTTGGAACCCCTGCAGATTTATTTTTTTTCCAGCCGTCTGGAGTTTTTTTTTTGTTTTTTCTGTCCTCCCTGGGCATCGGACCTTACTTTTATTCTATATTAATTGGTGCTCCCTCATTTTAATTCTTATTTATTTTGTCTTTTTTCTCTTTCTTCATCATGTAAAGCACTTTGAGCTACATTGTTTGTATGAAAATGTGCTATAGAAATAAATGTTGCTGTTGTTGTTTGTTATTCACTGGATTTTGGACCTCTGTGCTCTTTAGTTTCCCAATTTCTTTGCCTTTGTGTGTTTTTCAGCTCCATGGAGCTTCACTCTTTAACAGAGCCTTTTTGAAAATAAATCTTTTATTTTAGGAAGATCCTTTGTTTGTCTGTATTACTAGCCAGGGTTTTACAGCAACATCCCCCTCTAGTGTGAATTTTTGGAGGTTTTTCACACTTACAGTATGTGCTTTGGAACTCTCAAGCACAAAACACTGGAAAGGAAAAGAGAGCAATGCACTGCAGTGACCTGAGTGCACACACCAACACATACATACACACCAACTAGAGTGTCCATGAAAAGTCAGACACACACACACTCTCATTCACTCTTAGTGGTCCAATTTAGAGTTAGTAATTGAGTTAACATCCACAGTATTTATGCTTGTGAGAAGAAGTAGGATATCCCAGAGACAAAACATGAGAAAACGAGGCAAAGATGTAAACTCAACAGAGATAATGATTTGCCAGAAACTGAATCCATAGCCATAACAAATATTTAAATGATATGGAACTGGAACAGTTTAAACATCTGGAGCAACACAAGTTAGCCAGATGGACTACAAGATTATTATTATGCAGAGTCTGCGCCTTATTATATCTATCTATCATTTTTTAACTTAGACATTACTGTAACATATACATGTTGTTTAAATTAATAAAATAGATTGAAAACTTAGAATAACGACAACACTCAGCGAAACCAAGACTATAACGATTATCTAGGAACCTTTACCCACAATTCCCACGCATTGTATGCTCGTGTATGAAATCCACCTCTCCATAAAAACACACAACTGCTTTAGAGTGCCCAGAGCGAATCTCACAAATGGTGGTGAGCAACAGAGGACGATATTTGCTAAGTTTTAACAGAAGTTTTAATGGATGTCCATTTGGTAGGCGATCATAGTTTGGGTTAAATCAGCTTTTAGCGATTCACTGAAGAGCTACGGTCCTGTTGCCATTTTGATTGTTTAATTTCATTTCGCCATATCCTGCAGGTTGAGGATTACTATTATCTGCATCATCATCATCATTGTTGTTGTTTGTGTTATTGTAGTATGTGAAAATAATGGAAAACAATTTAATCATCCATTCGCTTTGAGTCCGAGTGTTCGTAGGTCTGTATCGTTTATAAAAAATGTTGTGTGGCCCAGGGCCGTTTCTGGGCAGCAGATTGTGCTGTGCATAGTGCAGACATTGCAGGCGCTGCTGAGGCACAGAACAGAAACATTTCCTTGTGTTCCTGTCCGGTCTGGACACATTTTTCTAAACAAAATAAAGATAGGAATCTTTACATAGCGCTGCAGTAATGCACCCTGGCCACTAGAGGGTGCCCTAGCTGCTTGCCTAGACCGCCTATACCTAGAAACATTTCAGAGAAACCGACAAATGACAACACCCTTGAGCAACTAGTGAAATGCAGGTAAACTATCTAAATGATGATTCACGTGTAGAATAATTCACATCCCCATGCTGTTATTATAACGTGCGTTGATGCGGAAAACAAATTACACCTGAAAAGTGATAATTATGATGTCCATACTGTACTGTATATTAGTTCCCCTCCATCATGTCTGCTGTGCTGTCATCCATTAACCAATGGGCGAGGCACTACATCCAGTTTTTGTGTGGGTGTACATATGGCCAAAACAGAACATGTTTTTGGCAAGATAAAAAGGCAATTTGCAGCCGTGTCCGGTTCTCCTAATGCAATCATATCATTTTATCGCACTCATATTACAATAAGGGCACTGAGTGAGAATTAAGCTAATTTTGTTACTCAAGCTGTGACATTCTTAATCCACAAGCCACCTAAAAGGTCAAGCTGTAACCGGCGAACATTGTGTCTTTATGGCCTTGGTCAGCCTGTGATTCATTTAATTTGAGGCAAAGTAGTTTTGGCAGACATGATGGATGGCTTGTAGATTAGTTAACTGGTGTTTCATATGGCCTGTACTATTCATTATATTCATTACATATGCCAGGTAACAGTGGCTACCTGCTAAGACAATGGTGTCTTTTGTGGATCCCCAGAGTGCAGATGAGAGGTGCTATAATGCTACTCATGACCTTCAAGTCTCAGTTGTGGAGCTCATCCAGGTACTCTTGAATGCAGGGGGCGGAGTCTTGACGCGTCAAGAGGGAGAGGCTTCTCTGCCAGTCAATGAAGTTCTGCTGCATATGAATGAGATTAATTAGCATGCTCCATATATGGAGGTTTTAGGGCAGTGTTTAAGCAGCATTCACATACGCAGTTTCTGATTGATTAACAGTAAATTGCATTAAGATGTGCATACGTCAGGTTTTATAAATCTGATCTTTTTTTTTGTATATTTTTTCCCTTTTTTGTTTTCAGCATGTACTTATTTTCACACTCAAATCCACACACAATTACAGTAATGAGGCCCCTGGAGTGGTCGAGTCTGAGTACAGATCTGGATCCAAGTGAAAATTTATGGCTGGACTTGACAACAGCTGTTCACTCACGATCTTTGTGCCAGCTGACAGAGCTTGAGCAGTTCGGTCAAGAAACATGAGAGACATAGTGCCGCCATCCAGAGCAAAGCTGATACAGAAAGACAGACCTGAGAATTGACTGCAGCATCCTGATTGCATATGTATGAGGTTAATTAGCATGCTCTATATATGGAGGTTTTAGGGCGGCTATTGAGCAGCATTCACGTACACAGTTTTACAGGGTCATTCTGATTTACTGTAGAAACAGCAAATTGTGTAGAAATGTACGTATGCTAGGCCATCTATTAAATGCTGACCTGAAGGGGGTCAATACTTATACAATCAATCATTTTGTTATAGAGAATGCCTCTAATAGCAATGAGAGGTCCATGACACACACAAGAACCTCTTACCCTTAGTAAGAGTTTATTCCAATAGTTTAGGAAATGGATGGAACCTTAGCTCTAATTTAAGAATGGGCAAGGTGCTAATAAAATAAAATATATAATAATATATATATTTATACTTGGATTTTATCACTCTTTAATATTGTTTTTTATCAGTATGCTGCTGTTGGATTATGTGAATTTCCTCTGAGGATTAATAAAGTATCTATCTATCTATCTTTCTAATATTATTATTAATAATAATAATAATAATAATAATAATAATAATAATAATAATAATATTATTATTATTATTATTATTATTATTATTATTATTATTATTATTATTATTAATAATATGACTCCCCTTTCTAATGGTGACTTTTGTAAACCAGGAAAAAGAGAAAATAACCACCCAGACCATATCAACACAAAGAAACAAGCATTGCATATATTTGAGAAAACCAAACATAATTACACATATTGTCCCCCTTAGAATATCATATATAAAGAAAACAAAACACATAATGATTTAAATGGGAATATTCTTGAATAACCGCCTCTATAATGGAACCGAACTAGTGTGGGAATGAAGAACAGAAAAGGAATAGAAGAGAAAAATATACCCCCTAATTACAGACAAAACCTGAATATGGCCAGCATATACATGTATATGTTAAAGAGACACACACCACTCTTTTACCCCCTAAAAAACACACCCCAGTCCCTTTTTTAGCAGAGTTTCCTTATCCCAGGGTATTTTCTAAAAGATCTAGATAATCCACAGTTCATCCCAGGTTATATCAAAAATGAAACCATTGGTGGGCTTTCCTTTTAGGCTATAATGGAGTGTTGTCATCGGTTTGGGGCCGAATCCTGTCCTTCAAGCCATTTAACACCTCACCTGGGTGTCAGGGTGTTAAAGCCTCCTTCAATATGACGTGAAAGACTCAAGCTTCAGTAATAAAACAAGGCAGTGCCACACACACAGATGTCCTCGATGGTTTGCCACCACTTACAGTCACGTGCACACAAAGCAATCTGCACACATCAGAAACTCATAATTTTTGTGAGCGCCATTTGAGCTCCCTCTCCAGGTTCCTCCTCTCCTCCTTTCCAAAAGCGCACATCCTTAGATGAAGAAGTACATCCTCTTATGTCACAGAATAGTTCAAGGACCCACAGACACAGCTTGGCCCCCCTCTCCCCTTAAAGTGATATCCTACAACTGTTTGAGTCCAGGAAAAACACTCACTGGCCACTTTATTAGGTACACCTTGCTAGTTGGATCCCCTTTTGCCTTCAGAACTTCTGTAATTCTTTGTAGCACAGACTCGATAAGATGCTGGAAATATTCCTCACGAATTTTGGTCCATATTGACATGATAGCATCACACAGTTGCTGCAGATTTGTCAGCTGCACGTCCATGATGCCAATCTCCCGCTGCACCACTTTCCAAAGCTGCTCTATTGGATTGAGATCTGCTGACTGTGGAGGCCATTTGAGTCCAGTGACCTCATCGTCATGTTCAAGAAACCAGTTCAAGATGATATGAGCTTTGTGACATGGCGGGTTATCCTGTTGGAAGTCTCCATCAGAAGATGTCCACACTGTGGTCATAAAGGGATGGACATGGACAGCAACAATACTCAGGCAGGCTGTGGCATTTAAAAGAGGCTCAATTGGTACTAAGGGGAATAAAGTGTGCCAAGAAAATATCCCCCACATCATTACACCACCAACACCAGCCTGAACCGTTGATACAAGATTGACGCCAAATTCTGACCCTACCATCTGAATGTTGCAGCAGAAATTGAAACTCATCAGACCAGGCAACATTTTTCCAGTCTTCTATTGTCTAATTTTGGTGAGTCCGTGCGAATTGTAGCCTCAATTACCCGTTCTTAGCTGACAGCTGGTGTGGTCTCCTGCTGCTGTAGCCCACCTGCTTCAAGGTTTGACGTGTTGTGTGTTCAGAGATGCTCTTCTGCACATCTCGGTTGTAATGAGTGCTTATTTGAGTTCCTGTTGCCTTTCTATCAGATCAGCCCACTCTGGCCATTCTCCTCTGACCTCTGGCATCAGCAAAGCATTTTCAGCCAGAGAACTGCCACTCACTGGATGTTTTCCCTTTTTCAGACAGTTCTCTGTACACCCTTGAGATGGCTGTGCGTGAAAATCACAGTAGATCAGTGGTGTCCAAAATACTCAGAGCAGCCTGTCTGGCACCAACAACCATACCACATTCAAAACCACTTCAGTCATTTTCTTCCTTATTCTGATGCTCAGTTTGAACTTCAGCAGGTCTTCTTGACAATGTCTACATGCAGAAATGCTGCCCTGCGATTGGCTGATTAGATATTTGCGTTAACAGGCAGTTGAGCAGGTGTACCTAACAAAGTGGCCGGGTGAGTGTGTATTTTCAAGGAGGACAAGGCGCCAGAAACAGAAAAAGTGAACATAATAATGTTGGACCCGCTGCGTAATAATTATTTTATTTATAGGCGCTTTTCAAGGCACACAAGGACATCTTACAGAACGCATTAATAACGAGAGTCACAGCATAAAATTAATATACGATTACAGTACAAAACCAGAATAAACACAATAATAAAACTAAATTTAAATTTATCAGCTAATATTTATATTAAACAAAGTAAGCCAGCTAAAAGATGTGTTTAAAGGTGAGATTTAAAAGTAGGAAGAGATTCAATATTATGAATGGGTGAGAGTTCCAGAGGCGAGGGGCCGCTCGACTGAAAGCACTAAACACCATGGTAGTCAAGCGAGCGGGACGGATAATAAGATTAATAGAGCAAGAAGATCTAAGGATACGGGAAGGAATGGAGATGTGAAGAAGATCAGAAAGATAAGGAGGTGCGAGAGGTCTTGTAAGTAATAAGCAGAATCTTAAAATCGATGTGATGTTTAACAGGGAGCCAGTGAAACTGCTGAGGGACAGGAGTAACGAGTTCAAATGGAAGGCGTTCTGGTAATAATATGAGCTGCGGCATTCTCAACCACCTGAAGTTTGTGAAAGAGTTTGTGAGGAAGACCAGAAAGGATAGAATTGTACAAATCAATACGAGACGTAACCAGAGCATGAACAAGAATAGCAGTGACTGGTACCTGAAAGAGATAGGCGTAAACGGCTGATATGACGTAGATGGAACTATGCAGACTGAGTGATATTATTAATATGCACCTCAAATTGACAAAAATGACACCTATAAGCTCTTAACCTGGGAGGAAGAGGAGATTCGAGAAAGAGCAATAGTCAACAAAATATTATCTGTCACACACGTGCGTTTGGGAGTCAATCAAAGGGGCCAGACGACGCCAATTCCACCCTAGGCTGGGGGGCGGCGGGTTACAGTGAATCTCTCTCTTTTCTCTTGACAGACCAGACACAGGAAATTCTGCCTGCCCTGGCCCCCCGAGGATGTCACTTCCTGTCCCGCCTCCTGAGGGCGTCACTTCCTGTCCCGCTCTGATGACATCACTTCCCTTGAGTCACCTTATAAACGCGCCATCATTCCTCCCAAGACAGTAATACTTTGGACTCGAACCACTTGAGCCCTTTTGCAGGCAGGGATGGGTGGCTGCCCCAAACCTTCGTTGTGTGTCCAGTCTTTTATTTCATATATCACACAGCGTTTTATATTCATAATTCATTTAGCCCACTTTGCAGAGATCTGTTTTGACTTGTCTTCTTCTGCCAATCACTGTCAAAAAAGCCCAATTAAATCCACCGAGATGCACATGTTGTAGAACAATAAACTGTGAAAACCTTCAAGGGGTGAAAAGCCTTCTGTATTTTATCGATGCCCCCAGCTTCTTCCTTATCTTTTAGGTACAACACATTGCTTGGCCAAAACTCACATTTCAGCTCCTATGTTTTTTGTTAATTTCCAAGCACCCCACAAAGTCATTTTTGTCTCATTGCCTTCAAGACTGAGGTTTCTCTTTAAGGGTGAGGGCATGATGGACTTACTGACGTTGAACTCAGTTCTGTATATATAAGCTCTGCAACACACATGGCCTTCAAAGCATCACTCACAGCAATCTACTTCCAGCAGGGGCTTAGCGCAAGCTCTGCATGGTCCACTGCCTTGCTTTTCTAGGTTTCCCGAGACATCCGAATAATTCTGTAATGATTTGCCGTTACCTCTGCCACTGGGCCGTGGATTGCCTGTCATTTCCTATCTCTAAAGCTTGTGACATCTCCTCGCCCTTATGCAGAGTATTCTGTCCGTTTTTCACGAGCGTTTCTGTCTGAACATTACACAACCGGCATCTTTGCCTTCCACTTAGTCGGAGTTAAACCTCCAATTAGCGCATTAGCGTCTTGCAGTGTGGCTCATCTCCCTCCTTCTCAGGCGTGATGGCCTGCATTAACATTACAACCACTTGCCTTGCGCTAATTAATCCAGCTCATTTCCTAGGTGTTACCCACTGAAAGCTGAATTAATCATCCTTTCTTTGCTTTTGGATTGTTCTGCTAGATCTCATTGAAATCCAACGGGTACTTAGCAACAATAAGGACAATTTACGACTGTTTGATAATAAATCCTAATCCAATATCAGAATGAATGAAAAACCTGGAGTCAGAGAGACAGCGGGAGGCATGTAGCCATGTCACCTTCACGCCTGCCCATATTTAGAAACCAGGCCGTTGTATTATTTTTATTGTGATAAAATTCAACAGAAGTGGCAGGGAAGAGACAGGCTAGGAACGTGACAGATAATGGGTGCCTGTCCTTACCGTCTCTAAACACGCTTATCCTAATGAGGAAGGTAAAGCCTAACGTATTATTTTTTTTAATTCCTCTATACTGTACTGTATGTGTACACCGATCAGCATTCAACCCACTGACAGGTGAAGTGAATGTCATCGATTATCTCGTTACAGTGGCACCTGCCAATGGTCGGCATCTATTAGGCAGCAAATCAAGGATTTTAAACACCTGGATTAGGTCCCCACACAGTCTCCCCTGCTTGAGACTAAACAGATTTAATTCTCTGAGTCTGTCACAGTTGGACATGTCCTTAAGTCCCATGATACATTTGGTTGCTCTCCTCTGCACATCTTTCAAGTGCTGTTATATCTTTCTTGTAGCGTGAACTGCACACAGTACTCCAGATGTGGTCTCACAAATGGATTATGTAGTCAGAGCATAATGCCTTTCCGTTTATAGTCATGCTTTTATGATATACCGTATATACATGCGTATAAGTCAGGTCTTGAAACCCAAAAAATCGATCATAAAATCAGACCCTGAATTATACGCCTGTTCAAAAATATGACAGTTCATTTTTTTTTTTTTTACATCTTCTCAGCCAACTTGAATTTTGTTGCAGCAGCGCAGCTACCAATTTCTTTCGCCACATCAACGACTTTTAATTTAAAACCAGCTTCTTATTTTCTTGTGATCGAACGCTCCATCGTAGATAAGGGATGCTCTTACGTATATGAGGGTGTGAGATACAAAAAACACAAATCAGTACAAACGTCACTTCACAATAGTTTGGGTGTTACTGTGTGGTCACGTAGGCACAATAGAGAGAGTGAGAGAATGAGGTCAGGAGCACACGATGATACCGCGCATTGCCACACACACAAAGAATAAAAAGGCCGTATGCTCCGTGGTTACTCTCTCAGGTGGGCGTTAGCATATCATAATCTCTAAGACCAATAGCGGGAGTTTTATGCATTTGACTTATACGACCGACATTATAAAATACCATAAATTGTACGCTAAAATCAAGCCCTGACATATCTTCAGGAGAACTTAAACGCGAGTATATATGGTAACCGATCTCACATCAGTTTCTCAGACACATCGAATTTTGTTGCAGCAGCGCAGTCACCAATTTCTTTCGGCACTTCAATGATTTTTAATTTAAAACCAGCTTCATATTTTCTTCTGATCGAACGCTCCATCGTAGATAAGGGATGCTCTTACGATAAAGGTGTATGAGGGTGCGAGATACAAAAAACACAAATCAGTGCAAACGTCACTTCAGAATAGTCCAGGTATTACCGTGTGGTCAAGTAGGCACAATAGAGAGAGTGAGAGAATGAGGTCAGGAGCACACGCTGATACCGCGCATTGCCACACACAAATACATTAAAAAGGCTGTTCCTCCGTGGTTACTCTCTCAAGTGGGCATTATAATAACACAATCTCTTGGACCAATGGCGCGAGATTTACACATTTGACTTATACAACCAACATTATAAAATACTGTAAATTGTATGCTAAAATCAAGCCCTGACTTATCTGCGGGAGAACTTAAACGCGAGTATATATGGTAACCGATCTCGCACCAGTTTCTCAGACAAATTGAATTTTGTTGCAGCAGCACAGTTACCAATTTCTTTCGCCACTTCAACGACTTCTAATTTAAAACCAGCTTCTTATTTTCTTGTGATCGAACGCTCCATCGTAGATAAGGGATGCTCTTACGATGAAGGTGTATAAGGATGTGAGATACAAAAAACACAAATCAGTGCAAACGTCACTTCACAATAGTTTGGGTGTTACTGTGTGTTCACGTAGGCACAATAGAGAGAGTGAGAGAATGAGGTCAGGAGCACACGCTGATACAGTGCATTGCCACACACACATACAATAAAAAGGCCGTATGCTCCGTGGTTACTCTCTCAGGTGGGCGTTAGCATATCATAATCTCTAAGACCAATAGCGGGAGTTTTATGCATTTGACTTATACGACCGACATTATAAAATACCATAAATTGTACGCTAAAATCAAGCCCTGACATATCTGCAGGAGAACTTAAACCCGAGTATATATGGTAACCGATCTCACATCAGTTTCTCAGACACATCGAATTTTGTTGCAGCAGCACAGTTACCAATTTCTTTCGCCACTTCAATGATTTTTAATTCAAAACCAGCATCATATTTTATTCTGATCGAACGCTCCATCGTAGATAAGGGATGCTCTTACGATAAAGGTGTATGAGGGTGCGAGATACAAAAAACACAAAACAGTGCAAACGTCACTTCAGAATAGTTCAGGTATTACTGTGTGGTCAAGTAGGCACAATAGAGAGAGTGAGAGAATGAGGTCAGGAGCACACGCTGATACCACGCATTGCCACACACAAATACATTAAAAAGGCTGTTCCTCCGTGGTTTCTTTCTCAGGTGGGCATTATAATATCACGATCTCTTGGACCAATGGCGCGAGATTTACGCATTTGACTTATACGACCAACATTATAAAATACTGTAAATTGTATGCTAAAATCAAGCCCTGACTTATCTGCGGGAGAATTTAAACGCGAGTATATATGGTAACCGATCTCGCACCAGTTTCTCAGACAAATTGAATTTTGTTGCAGCAGCGCAGTTACCAACTTCTTTCGCCATTTCAACGATCATAGATAAGGGATGCTCTTACAATAAAGGTGTATGAGGGTGCGAGATACAAAAAACACAAAACAGTGCAAACGTCACTTTGGAATAGTTCAGGTATTACCGTGTGGGCATGTAGGCACAATACACAGAAAAAAAGGCCATGTGCTCTGTGGTTACTCTCTCAGATTAGCATATCATAATCTCTTGGACCAATAGTGTGAGTTTTCCGCATTCGACTTATATGGCCGACATTATAAAATACCAGAAATTATACGGTAAAATTAAGACCTGACATATACGTAGGAGAACTTAAACGTGAGTATATACGGTAAATAGGATAGGATAAGTTGTGTATGACAAAGTTCTGTGTAATAAGCTGTTAGTGTATGCTGCTAATAAAGTTGTATTGACTGGCCGACATTATAAAATACCGGAAATTATACGGTAAAATCAAGCCCTGACTTATCCACGATTATCTCGTTACAGTGGCACCTGCCAAGGGTCCGCATCTATTAGGCAGCAAGTGAACCGTCGGTCATTGAAGGTGACGTGTTGAAAGCAGGAGGAATGGACAAACGTTACTATCTGAGTGACTTTGACGAGGGCTGCATTGTGACGGCTAGACGACTGGGTCAGATCATCTTCAAAAAGACGAGTCTTGTGGGGTTTGTGATGGTGCAGGTCCACTCCAGACTCCCTCTTCACATATGGGAGCCTCTCAAACTCAACACTGTCGATTGTTATGACGGGCTGAGCTGACTAATAGGTACAAATCTCACATAGAGCAAGGGAGATGGTGGAAAAGTGCCAAGGTCGTTTTATTAAAAACAAATCCAAACAAAAGAAAAACAGCGTCCACAGTGCAGTGTTCCAAATGTCCATAAATAAATCCATAAAAAACAACTGAAAAGTGGGGGATAAAAACGCCATTAAATAAATCCAATAAAACCAGAGGTCCTCCCGATCTCAGTCCACCTCCGTCTTCATTGTCTCGGTTCACCCATCACTTGCGCAGCCACGAACTTCATCCACCTGACCCCCGTCTCGGCTGCCTCAAAACCACCTGAGGTCGGCTCCCCTCCTGTCTTCCTTCACTCACTGGATCCATAGGGAGGTCATTCACCATGCTCACCCCACTCCACAGCATTATTCAGCGGGGTGAACCAGCCCCTAGAGCGCCACAGTGTACGCTCCTTCATGTAGCCCCAGCTCACACTGCCTTTCCTCCCTCTAGGTGGTCAGATCGTCCTCCAGAGACTGCTCTTCCATCATCTTTCTACCTCTGTTCTCCTTCTTTCTCTTTTTTTTTTCTACTCGATCTCCCCTTTCCACATGCTGTCCCGTACTTATATGGCTCCATTGTCGCAGTGTCTTGATGAAGACCGATGAAGCAATTGAGAACAATCTCACCCTCACATGCAGGTGCGAATCGCCCCAATTACCTCATTAACTCCCCACGGTCCAGCAATCGCACCCACGGAGACGGTCACGGCTATCTGGATTTTTTAAAACTGGTCATTCTTTTGAAGCCATGGATTTCCTATACCACAGGGTGTAATGGTTAGTGCCTACCAGAAGTGGTCTAAGAAAGTGAAGCAGACACTGGCAGTCACGGGCACCCAAGGCTAACTGATGGAGCGCAGGCTACCCTGTCTGATCCGATCCCACAGGAGACCTAATGTGGTACAAATTTCTGAGAAACTTCATGCTGGCCATGAGAGAAAGGTGAACACAGCTTGCTTGCTACATTTGGGGCTACATCGCCAAAGACTTTTGGCATGCTGACTCCTGTCCACTGCCAAAGTGCCTACAATTGGGCAAAAGAAGGGGACCACAGATCAGTGGAAGAAGGTGGCCTGTTCTGATGAATCACATTTTCTTTAAGAGCATGTATGTGTTCTTAACCTGGTGAAGAGATGGCAACGGGATTCACTATGGGAAGAAGGCAAGCTGGCAGAGGCGGTGTGATGCTCTGAGAAAGTTTTGCTGGGACACCTTGGATCCTGGCATTCATGTGGATCTTACTTTGACACATACCACTTACCTAAGGACTTTTGTAGATCACGTACACCCCTTCATGACAATGCTATTCCCTGATGGCAGTGGCCTCTTTCAGCAGGATAAGGCATTCAGAAATGGTTTGAGGAACACGACAAAGAGATCAAGGTATTGACTTGACCTCCATGTTCCCCCAGATCTCAATCTGAATGATGTGCTGTGACTGTAACCTTAAAATGAGTTCATCAAGAACACAGGGATACATTTGGAAACTTGTTAAGGGTAAATTTTGCACAAACATAAGGAAGTTTGTCTTCACAATGAGAACCACAGACACATGGAATAAGTGACCAAGTAGTGTGGGACTTTAGGGGCCTTCAGAACTCGACTTGATGTTATTTTAGAAGAATTAAGTACATAGGCCCGGCGAGCTTTGTTGCCCTGAATGGCCTGCTCTCATCCATAATGTTCTAATGCGCCACCAAAGTATCACTTTAAGATGTTATCACATCCTCGATGAACACGAAACCCATTTTCTCTATTTTGTTGCTTTTAAACTAATTGGACACTATGATCCATGATGCAGCAGTGCTAATCCCTGTGCCACCAGTCCCTGAATTAATTATGACTCAGTTAGGACTTCGAAAATGCTCCCAATTTTTCAAAGAATCATCAAGTGTCTACTGTGTTGTCAGACAATAAAGCTTCATTCACCTAATGACAATCCAGGAAACACAAAGCACTTACTTATATGTGGCAACTGCTAAAAAGCCTCTAATTAAACTCGAGTTTTATTTAGAAGCTGTTAAACTCCTGCCATGCAGCCTACCGTAGCTTGCCATATAATGATTAATATTTAAACTTGGTTCAATTTACTGTGAATCCTATTATTTTAATTTCTATATACCATTTCTGACTTGCGATTCAAAACACGGCCTGCCTGTCATTATTCATCACTTTCTGAAAAGCAAAATAGTTAGTTATTAGACTTTTGTTTATGAAGAATTAAGCACAAACATCACAGTGGCAATGCCGTAATAAAAGCTGCCAAAATAAGAATACGCTATATTAGAATTGTGACAACCCCACCCCTGCTTTTCACGACAACAATGGCGGTTATGTACAAACTCAAATATCTGCAGGCGAGCCTGACAGGCACATCACATTTTGGGAAGCGGATAAACATATTGAGTTGGACGTTCACGATGCGGGGTTAGGACTCATGGGGGCGGAGAGGGGCTGCTGCAAAACATGATGACATAGAGTTGATTTTGTTCCTGCTATCACATTTGACAATGTTGTATTTTATTATGGGATGTTACATTATGTTATCCATGCATCCATTTTCTTAACTTGCTTATTACACTTCTGGGTTGGAGGCGCCAAACATACGAACATCAGAAATGTGAGAAACGAGAGGAGACCGAACATTCAGTTCACCAGGCCTGTTTCTTTAGCTAACAGATAAGTGGTCCCAAATATCTCATCCAGATACTTCTTGTAGATGCTCAAGGTTTCTTCTTCATCTCCATGTCTCTGTAGTTTGTTCCAGATTTCCACAACTCTTTGCATAAAGAAGTGCTTCCTGGCTTCAGCCCTAAATGTCCTTCCCTTAATTTTCCACTGAGGTCCTTGAGTATTTTATATTTACCCTTAAGTTGAAGGAATTCTGATGGATCAAGGATTTTAAAAACATGGATTAAGTCCCCGTGCAGTCTCCCCTGCTTGAGACTAAACAGGATTAATTCTCTGAGTCTGTCACAGTTGGACATGTCCTTAAGTTCCATGATGCGCTTAGTTGCTCTCCTCTGCACAGCTTTAGGTTCTGCTTTATCCTTTCTTGTAGTTTGGTGACCAGAACTGCACACAGTACTCCAGATGTGGTCTCACGAATGAATTATATAGTCTGAGCATAACGTTCTTCCGTTTATATTTATGCTTTTATGATATACCGTATATACTCACGTATAAGTTGGGTCTTGAAACCCAAAAAATCGTTTTTTGAATAAAAGCACTTTTGCACTGTTCCCCTTGCTTCGTTGGTGTTCTTATGGTCCAGCTCATCCGGTGTCATTACCAATGGTGTTGGGTTCAAGGGCTCCCAAAAGTGAACTGGAAGCAGGAAACAGAACCCGCATTGTCACAATGTCTTCATAAAAAATAATAATAATAAAAATAAATAAGAACACACTCTAGGTGGTCTATTTTCTTAGTTACAAATTATATATTGTCACAAACGTGCGCATGGGAGGCAGCTAAAGGGCTTGAATAAGAGTTTCATGTTTCTTCCATCTAAAAAATGTTGGGAAATTAAGGCGCTTTCTAAATAAACAAGATTCTGAGAAATGAATTCATGCACGTATTTCTAGTAGGATTGACTACTGCAATGCGGTGTTCACTGGATGTTCAAGCTGTTCTTTATTCAGCCTCCAGTTAATCCAAAATTCTGCTGCAAGAAATATTACAAGAACACGAAAATACGATCACATAACTCCAGTTCTTAAATCCTTACACTGGCTCCCGGTTAAGTTTAGGGCAGATTTCAAAATCCTCCTTTTAACATATAAAGCATTAAATGGCCAAGGTCCGGCTTACTTTTCTGAACTTATCATGACTTACAAACCAGATCTCACATTAAGATCTTAAGATGCAGGTCTGCTTATGATTCCAAGGATTAATAAAGGTCGAGCTTTTAGTTACAAGGCCCCTAAACTGCGCCTGCTACTATAAGAAATGCCCCTTCGGTCTCAGCTTTCAAATTCCGGCTGAAGACTCACAAGTTCACTTTAGCACACCCTGACTAGAGCTGCTGATTAACGGTACAGACTGCATCTCTGTTGTTAGTCATTAGCACTAAAACATAAGTAACATGATAGTTAACATTTGTTACTAACCCTCACCTATTTTGTTTTTCTTCTCTGTACTCAAATGTGGCCTGAGTCTACGGATGAAGACCCTTCCGGTTCCAACCCCTTTTGAGGTCACTTCCTAAACTGGCCTTTAAAAGCCACCAACTTTCCTCTATCCCTCAGTTCTGATCAGGACTCTGATCTGTACACTTACAAGGTCAAGGTTGATTCCCATGGAAGTCAAAAGCTGATCAAAGCTGCACATGGACTCGCTATACAGAACATTCTAAGGTCCCGGATGTCTCGTACCCATCACATACCTTGCAGTGGTCTGACCACTGGGCATCTGGTAGATCATAACCCGGGGTGAGTGTGAGAGACACAGACAAAAATGAAGATAGTAAAAATATGACATTAAAATGTTTCATAATTGCGGTTCAGTGGCAACTGGGCGACAGACAACTCGGCGAAAAGAAAACTCGGCAAAAAGACAACCCGGCGAAAGACAACTCGGCGAAGGACAATTCGGCGAAGAAACAACTCGCCAAAATACAACTAGGCAACATTAAAGAGATTTTTTTAATTATATTTAAATGACATCCTTACACTGGATCCCGGTTAAGTTTAGGGCAGATTTCAAAATCCTCCTTTTAACATATAAAGCATTAAATGGCCAATGTCCGGCTTACTTTTCTGAACTTATCATAACTTACAAACCAGAGTGCACATTAAGATCTCAAGATGCCGGTCTGCTTATGATTCCAAGGATTAATAAAATAACAGTGGGAGGTCGAGCTTTTAGTTACAGGGCCCCTAAACTGTGCCTGCTACTATAAGAAATTCCCCTTCGGTCTCAGCTTTCAAATTCCGGCTGAAGACTCACTACTTCAGTTTAGCACGCCCTGACTAGAGCTGCTGATTAACTGTACAGACTGCATCTCTGTTGTTAGTCATTAGCACTAAAACATAAGCAACATGATAGTTAACATTTGTTACTAACCCTCACCTATTCTGTTTCTCTTCTCTGTACTCAAATGTGGCCTGAGCCTATGGATAAAGACCCTTCTGGTTCCGACCCCTTTTGAGGTCACTTCCTAAACTGGCCTTTAAAAGCCACCACCTTTCCTGTGTCTGTAACAGCAAGACTTTATGAACAAAGTCTAATAAAAGGCAACTATTCTTCCTCCTCCATTCTCATCCAAAATAAGCACAGACGTCTGTCTATCTTTCTGTTAGCAGGGAGGACAGTTTCTCAAAACACAGATATGTTACTAAGTCATTATTATACAAGCTCAAGGTTAATTCCCATGGAAGTCAAAAGCTGATCAAAGCTGCACATGGACTCGCTATACAGAACATTCTAAGGTCTGGGATGTCTTGTACCCATCACATACCTTGCAGTGGTCTGACCATTGGGCATCTGGTAGATCATAACCCGGGATGAGTGCGAAAGACACAGCCAAAAATGAAGACAGTAAAAATGTGACATTAAAATGTTTCATAATTGCGGTTCGGTAGCAACTGGGCGACAGACAACTCGGTGAAAAGAAAACTCAACGGAAAGACAACCCGGCGAAAGACAACTCAATGAAAGACAACTCGGCGAAGAACAATTTGGTGAAGAAACAACTCACTGAAATACAACTCGGCAATATCCTTTACCAGTTAGGTAATAGTTTCAAAGAGATTTTTTTATTTATTTTTAAATGACAACGTGATTTAAAATGTTGAAAATAAATTTATATACTTGTAATTGTCATTGAACTTTATTCTGCAGATGGCACAAACTCTATCTCACATTATGTTCTGCAACCAAAATTGCTAATCCTTTATATAAATTGTATTGATTGTAATCGTATGATAATGTTATTTAGAATAGAAAAGGTGACCTGCGAGTACAACTTAAGGGATATCTTTACTCTCAATGTATTGGGACTCTCACAAAGCAGGCGATTCTGTGGATTTTCAGGCATCCTACATTGTCATTTAAATATCATTAAAAAATCTCTTTGACCCTAACTATTTCATAACTGGTAAAGGATGTCACGAGTTATCTTTTCGCCGAGTTGTCCTTTCGCTGAGTTGTCTGTCACCGAGTTATCTGTCGGCGAGTTGTCTTTTTTTGCCAAGTTGTCTTTTCGCTGACTTGCAGTTTTATGAATAAATATTTCCAGGAAGTCTATTAAATCTCAATTCTTGATGAATTAATTAAAAATTAACAAATAAATCAAACCTAAAATTAAAGAAAAGCAACCATAACTTCAATTCACGTCTCCCTCCATTTTTGGAATTATGTCTGTGTGTCTCTGTGTGTGTAAACACGATAACTTGAGTACGCTTTCACTTCGGTCAACCAAATTTTGCATACAAGTATTAGGTACAAAACGTAGATTTCTATCAACATCTGAGCTATTTCCGCTAACCAGAAGTGGTACTTTACCTTTTATTCATGCATCTGCAAAGTCTGATTTATTCAACTTTACTTTTATAATAATTATTCAATATATTATTAACTTGATTTGATTTGTTGTTGATAGTTCTTTAATGTACATTGTATAAAAATATAATCATTGTCTTGCGGTTTAATCCTCAAATATCCATCCCCATATCTGAGTAAACGAGAAAGTCGAGGGAAGACCACTTCTGATTTCTCCCTGCTTACTGAAATTGCCTTATAACTGTTTTTTTCATATACTATATTTATTCATTTGTCTCTTAGAGCTGATTATTTCAAGAAGGGGACATATGGTGGGGCACTTCAGTGAGTGATATTGGCCTATCGTTTTATCAGCCACCTTACAGTTAGGAAGGTGAGCCGCAGCGACCGGCCCATTTCAGCGTGTTGGGTCCGACTCTTTACTAACAAATGAAGGTCAGTTAATAAATACTTACAACACACCAGATAACACGCGACTCCACAAAGTGACCCAAACAAGGGGCTGCTTCACTTGCCAGCTATCTTATTATCTCTGAACCCTGCTTTGCCTTTCAGATTTCCCAGAATGCACTGCACTTATGTTCAAAATGACAACACTTTCAGGCTTAAGGAATATCACCTGAAATCTGTCAGCTGAAGAGGTTAAAGAACCTCGCATACATGGTGTCACAGCATATAGAGAGCAAGAAGGATCCCAACAAAACAAAAGAAATTTCAGCGGGCCACAGAGTGAGAAATCCATTTTTGGTTTGACTTACTGTGGGTGCCGGTTTTCCCCCCGACACAATGCAGATGAGGGTGAAGTTCTGAGGCTGGTAACGGCTGAAGGGTGCCGGAGAATCTGCTGCCACCACTGATATGGAAAGAGGCGGGGCTGAAAAACACAAAACAGACACGGGGTCAGAGTTGAGGCTGGAGAAGGAACCAGAAGCATGAAGCCAGCAGAAAGCCCCGTGTGTGCCCTGAAGCAGCCATCACTGGACTGTAAACTGCATCTACGAGGATGACTCACCAAATGCATTTATTAAAGTGCATGTCATAAAAGCATCGGCTGAATAAACAACTGCAAACGTCACAGCAAACTTTGTTGGGCTACATTTCACAGGAGTTGCTCTATTTTGTGTGGACGCTTTCTTAGAGTTCTTAGAGGAAATCATTCATGCAGACACATAACACAGAAACAAGAGCCATAGCTGGAGAAGCAGAGAGGACGGGACTTGCTGGGGACAACCCATCTTGGCTACCTCAGGTCAATGGTGATGGCCCCTGACGCTTCACGCATGACTGGCCTCTGAACAAAGATTCAGTTCAGTATACAGCAATTTATTTTTTATCTTATTATATTGTTCACTACTCATTGGAATAGTTTACATGTAAATTCAAATTACACGGAGCAGGACAGTGAGGCTTTACTGCATCAAAGACTTCAAATCCTGGTCTGGGCACAGTTGGAGAGGGGGGGCTTCCATATACAGTCCCAAACAAAAGTTACATATTTTGATGACATTTGAAGAAAACGAAAGCCTGAAGTAGTGTAAGCCGGTCTAATTTTGGAAATTCATAAGAAACTCAATAATTACATAATAATACATAATAATAAAGACATATGTGAAATGAGTGCTTCAGTTTAAATGTTTTGGGACCAGTAGGGGGCTGTGGCGGTGTGGGGCAGCTCCTTGCTTCTTCTTCTCATTTGGGAGCCTCTTGAACCCGACACTGTCGATAGTCATAACCAGGATGAGCTGGATAAATGAGGACACCACCCGAAGCAAGGGGAAGGAGCAAAAGAGTTCAGTGCTGCTATTAAAACAAGCAAAACTAAACAGTGTTAAAAAAAGAAAGTGCAGTGCTCAACTGACAAATAAATAATCCATGAAAACGTTAAAAGGTTAAAAATCCAGTAAGTGATTCCATTAAAACGAGGTTAAAATCAACGGGCTGGAAGCTGTCTCTTTATAAAAACCTTTTAGCTGGCGGCTCCCCTGCTTCTGCCATACGGGCCTTGCAGTAGAGGAGTCGCCGTGTCAGCAGGTGCAGCTGACCTTCTATTGGACCCTCTGTCCCTTGGCTACGTAACAGGCTGCCCCACCGGACCCTTCAATATCTATCTATATATATATATATATATACATGCAACAAAATTAATGTCATCTTTTTGAATATAAAAACAGAATTCTGGAATAATGTAGTTTTTTATTTCAACAAAGCTGAATTTAAAACCTTTTCTGCTTCAATTTCTTTAGTTGTTTTACATATTGACAATATATCTGTTATATAGCACCTTTCATATCTATCTATCTATTATATAGTGCCTTTCATATCTATCTATCTATCTATCTATCTATCTATCTATCTATCTATCTATCTATTATATAGTGCCTATCTATCTATCTATCTATTATATAGTGCCTATCTATCTATCTATCTATCTATCTATCTATCTATCTATCTATCTATCTATCTATCCTCTTCCTCACTAGCTGCCACTAGATGGCAGGAGTGCACAAGCGCACAAGGTCATAACCAACCCTAGCAGGCAATAAGTTTTGTGAAATTATGCATTTCTTTTACAAAACAATGCAATTTTTATTTTTCTGTGTTTGCTGGGAATAAACTTCCATAGATATAATTTATTTGAAAAACAAAAAACCCATAAATAAGTAAAAAACAAAAGAATAAATGTGAAACTCTGAACTCCAATTAGCTACAGGCCCTCCTCATCCAGCAACTGCCAACAGCACAGGGAGGTTTTCATCTCTGCTGTCTATAAAAGCATCTTCAGCCACATAATACTGTGAAATGGTGTCTTATATACAGTAGTAATACATGTAATCACATTCTGTTTTCACTGTTTTTAACGAGTACAACTGACAGTTACAAACATACAGTATGTAAGAAACAGAACGGTGATAACAAACTCTTTGATGAAATGACTTAGACATTTTAACAAATGCTTCAGCTTTCTAACCAGTTACCCCAGTCTGCGAGTGCACCTGACTGCTATGCATGCTCACATTTTTTTGACTTGTTAATTCTATCACACTCCTAGTGACTGGAGCAGGCGGGGTGGATTGCAATGCCCTTGTACTTTATACTTGCTCATAGTCATATGGTGTCAGTAGTGGGATCTGCGCCCTTAACCTCAGGGTTTGTGCTCCAATTCTTAACACATTGACTGCTCGAGTGTTTCTAGCCAGGATGCTGCAGTATAAGTCTAAGCATATGTGATAAATAGTGAACTCTATCAAAACTTATAAAAAATGTAAAGAAATGTATTAGAAAGCCACAGTTTTATTATCAACAGTAACTCTGCCAAAAATGTAAGGAAACTGTTAATTTCTTTATTTTTACCAGCAACACAGCTTCAAATCCCCATTTGAACGAGCGTCGTAGAAGGTCGTCAGCACGCAGAGTGCAGGCTCAGAAGCACGTGTGCCATAAACAGAACGCATATCTTTGTGGTGTCCACACATTTGGCACTTAGCGACTGTTTGTACTCAGTGGATGACAGAATGTACATGTAGTTCTGTCCTGACAGTTGGGACAAGTCGAACACTTCGGGATGAGGAAACGCCTTTGGGGCAGCTATCGGCATCAGCATCAGAGTCGACAGGTTCAACATCGTCCAAGTGATTGCTACCGTTGTCATCGAAATATTCGTCTAGTTGTTTCAAAACATCCTTTTTCATGATGACATAACTATGGACTGTCTATTTATAAGACTACTAACCCGTGCTGTAAAAAGCCAGAGGTCCTAGAAATGATTGAAATTGTCAGAAAAAAAAAACTGAGATGTAAAGATGCCAGGTAATCGAAAGGAACTACTCTGGGCGTCTCTCTCCTTGGAGGTTTCGTTTTACCGACGTACTCGCCTCGCTTGTATTATTAGCGGCTAAGCGAGTTTTCTGTTTCCTTAGAGGAGGAGTCCTTACCCCGACTCCACCTCTCACTTCCAGGCCGGACAGACAGACTCACACACTTCCACGTGTAGATGTTTATGTATACAATTTTCCGCAAGCAAAAAAAAACAATTCTGTGCCTTTCCACTAGATGGCAGCAGTATAGTAGATCAGATTAGATTCGAGTCAACTTTATTGTCATTTTACAGGTTGTGGCAGGAGACCGGGGACCGTGCCCCACCAGGACGCCTGCAACAAGGAAGGACCAGATGAGGGGCAATATATTCCCCTGGATGTAAGAGGGCAGCCCCCCTGGATTCCAGAGGGCACCTGGATGGTTCTCGAGCCATGGACTGAAGCACTTCCAGGAAGTGCTGCTGAAAGATCATCAAGGAGCACCTGGAGTACATCCGGGTATGCCATCAAAGGGGCCGCCTCACTCCATTCAGGGAGCTGGAGTCGGGTGGAAAAGGATGGAGCTTACGAGACAGGAGTGGAGTAGAGGCGGCAGAAGAAACGAAAGGACTGTGAGCATTGTGGCTAATTGTGCACTGTGCTATTGTGTTGAGGAATAAAACGTGTGTGGTTTGGACATCTGGCTGTCTCAGTGTCTGTCTGTGTCCAGGGCATCTTTCACAAGGTACAACAACTGTATACAGTGAGGTACGAGCTCTCTCATATGTTGACTTAACTCGTACTTTGTGTCCAAAATGTTAAACAGATGCTCAAATATTGAGGTCCAAAACCACACAAAGTTTTATAGGTGAGCAGCATATGAATACAGAATAGATCATGGAGTGTAATTTGGCCAGGGTTGTCCAAACATCTGCACAGGAATCTTTACTCTAATTGCCCAAGTCAGGTTGGACAGCACCACTAAAGTGGTGACTCCATGTAAGTAGACTGGTCTTGTAATTGGCATCAAAGGAGGGCTGGCTCTTTTCATCCTGGTACTTCTGGGATTGGCCCCTTGACCCTGACATGAAGAATGTATCAAAGATATGACCTAACCTTCTGCTCTTTTCATGTGGTTTCCACTGTGGTGTCCACCTCCTGATCTTCCTGCAGAAAGAGGTGATACTGAAGAAATAATCTCCACTGCAGGCCGATTTGACTTCATTTTTTGTGGCTGGAATTAAGTGATAATTATGAAAGCCTTTTCAAAATTGTACATTTTTCAAACAATCCGGTCATCCTTTATAGAAACCCATTAATTTAGGTGGAAGGTCGCTGGGGTCGGGAACCTTCCCCCCCGGGCAGCGCTGGACACAATCCTAATAATAAAAGCTGACTAACTGGGATCGGGTTTGGACCCAGCCATCCCATTGAACTCCCACTGACACAAAGATAGGAAGGGAGATGAGATCTTCAACGCTGCCAGGCGGCGAGGCAGCCCTATTTTCTTTCCTGTTAATTGCTTATTGATGTTGTGCGCCTCTGTCTTGAAATAAACCTCCTAACATATGATTATCTGTCTAGCGGGGCAGCGTGAGCGGCGACAGCACGAGCGGGAATTGTTGTCTTTAGGAGATTGTTCTCAAGGTAATTAAAGATTGCCATCATGGGCTTGCAGAAATACGAGAGGGGCAGGATGTCTGCCACAAATCAAGTGGCTGGCTGGGTGCGTGAAAGACAGCACTGCCCCTTTCTGCTGACTTAAGGGCATTGGGGGTGACAACTTAAAAAAAGGACTTTTGGAAACTTGGAGAAAAATAGTTCCATATGGCAATGTGTGAGTGCAGAATGACACATGTCAGTTGTCACCATTTTAACTTGTAAACAAATAATCCTGCATGTTTGACTGAAGAGAGGAAGCAAAAGGGGTTAAGGTGGTGTGATTGAGTGACTATTGGGGTACTGGTGAAACTTGACAATGGGCTACTTGAAGCAGTATGCTGAGCAGTCTGGAGTAGAAGTCCACTGTGACATCTTGAACCCCCTTTCCAGAATGTGGCTGTTAAACCTGAGGTCACAGGCCATTTCAGTAGCAGGGCAGCTTGGACCAATAGATGTACTGGAGCTCATCCTGGACACCTGAATAAAACAAAGGGATGTAGGGAAGCAGGGGCCAGTGGTGTGATCAGAGAAAAGGAGATCCAAAGAAACAGGTGACTGACAGCTTTAGTCATTCATTATGCAATCAGGTACTGACACGGACAAATTTGTTGGAATTACAAATGTAGTGGATATATCTCTGGTATATGCCATTTGGGATGGAATTTGTTAAAGCAGTGTTAATGCGTGTGATGCACCATCTGTTGGAATGACTAATGCAGTGGATATGTCTCTGTTATATGCCATTTGGTATGGCATTTGTTAAAGCAGTGTTAATATCTGTGATGCACCATCTGTTGGAATGACTAATGCATTGGATATGTCTCTGTTATATGCCATTTGGTATGGGATTTGTAAAAGCAGTGTTAATATCTGTGATACACCATTTATTGGAATGGCAAAAGCAGTGGATATGTCTCTGTTATATGCCATTTGGTATGGGATTTGTAAAAGCAGTGTTAATATCTGTGATGCACCATCTGTAGGAATGGCAAAAGCAGTGGCTATGTCTCGGTTATATGCCATTTGATATGGGATTTGTAAAAGCAGTGTTAATATTTGTGATGCACCATTTATTGGAATGACTAATGCAGTGGATAGGTCTCTGCAATATGCCATTTGGAATGGAATTCCTAAAAGCCGTGCTGATGTTTGTGATGCAGCCTCTGTTGGAAAGGCAAAAGCAATGGATAAGTCACTGTTATATGCCATTTGGTAAAGAATTCATAAAAGCAGTGTTATTATCTGTGATGCACCACCTGTTGGAATGACAAAAGTAGTGGATATGTCTCTGGTATATGCTCTTTTGTATGGAATTCCTAAAAGCAGTGCTAATGTTTATGATGTGCTGTATGTTGGAATGACATATGCAATCCATGTGTTTCTGTTACATGCCATTTGATATGGAATTTGAAAAAGCTGTGTTAATGTTTGTGATGCACCTTCTGTTGGAATGACAAATGCAATGAGTTTTATTGCTACAAATATTTGTGATGCAATGATTGTTGGAATGACAGAGACATTGTAACTGCATGGACACAGACACTTATCTTTTTATTAAGGTGGAATATAGCAAATAACGAACAAAAGCACAAAAGAGCCAATTGAGCAAAAAGGAGATTCTTGAAAAAGGCAATCCACAGTAACCAAATCCCAATACATTAAACATAAGTCAGAATCCTTAAACAGGATCAATAAAAGTAAATAAAAAATAGGAAATCCAAAGTAACAATAATAATAAAGTGGAAATTTCATCAATGCCAAGTGCATACAATGTGGCGGTAAAGGACTGCAGTTCCTATCAGCCTTTATAGGGCTGCTAGCTGTCACTCAAAGGAGACTGACAGGAGGCCCCGCCTCTTGGGGGAACCACCCACAAATCACAAGGGACATGGCAGAACAATCATCCACATGTGGAAAGCAAATAATGAGCAAAATTGGCAAAGATATATATAATTATACAAATAATAAAGATAAACAACAGTAGCATAGATGATAATATCCAAAAGACTAAAAACAAAAAGGACACAGGAAAGGAATTTATATATTATTATATTATGTAATGTTATTATAGGTTAGTATTATTATATGTCTGGTGCCCTGACCGAGGTTTGTTTCCTGCCTTGCGCCCTGTGTTGGCTGGGATTGTGACCCTGTAGTTAGGATATAGCGGGTTGGATAATGGACGGATGGGTGGATTATTATATGTTATTATATAATATATCGTAACGTGCAGGCTGTACTTTCTAACCTTGTCCGAGGGCATGGGTGTGCTGGAAGGGGAGGTTTCTAAGTGTAAGAGGCAGAAACCCCAGTGCTGAGAGTTTTTGTGTTGGGAAGTGTTGCTCCGTAACCCCGATTGAGTGGAGTCAATGACAGCGCTCTGTTTTGTACAAGACCGAGTAAGCAAAATAAAATCGAAGAGGCCCTGACAGCTGTGAGTGCTCCTGTTCTGATTTACCCTGATCGTTACAGTATACCTGTATACAGTATATTACATGTCAACCTGGGCCTAAACACAACTTCAGAATAACAATACTGAAATCTAAAACCAGAACCTGAAGACTAAAAAACCCAAGCTTACTTTTTAAATCCCAGAAGGACAATGAGTAAGGTTTCTAAGATTTTAGGTTTTTACCTGACAGCCTGACATACGGACCTACATATGGCCACGCTGTTTTCCATGGAGATTTATGAAGCGCCTTTCATAATTTGCATAGATCTTTTCACAGTTCGGTCGTCTCGGCTGGAAGGTGAAACAGAAATCCCTTACATGTAATGTCTGTATGTGTAAACGCAGAGAGAATGTGAACAAATCCAGACAGGCAGAGTTAGGGAGGGAGATTTGAAACCAGGATGCTGAATCGGAGAGGCCACTGCACCACCATCTACAAATACGGTTGTCCGTTTGCTTTTCTTTTTGTAAGCCACTTCATGAAAATGGCAGGTAGCTACTGGGTGTGCGGTTAAATGCCACCACGCCTCACCTATGAGACCACAACGCCATGCACTGTGCCACCCGGAGTTCATTTACTCATTGATATTTCCTGACGGTGTGAACACTTCACAAGGAGCCCACCTTACCTCAGGCTAGCCGCGCTCCTTAAAGGTCTAATAACCGATGAGGCTTTGCTTTCCATAAGGGCAAGGTGAGCTTTAATATCCTTGGATGGGAGATCCATTCAGTCACGGATGTTACAAATGAATAACAAAAACGATCAGAAGAAAGGAAGAGAAAATAAAAAAGTAAGACACTTACACACAAGATGCTTTATAATTGTTTCGAGCTACTGCTTACCATTCAGCAGCCGGATTACTGAAGGTACAAATGATTTCTCCATATTGTATTATTCAGATTGTGAATTGCACAATTCCTCTGTTTGTCATGCCGCTAATACAGGATTTATGGTGAAAAGGATGAGCAGGATCATGAAGGATTTGATGGAGCTTTTATAAAGAGCGGACCTGCATTATGGACCATGTGTTGGTTTAGCAGGAGATGGGAATTCTGTGATATCTTAAAGAAAACATTTTATTCATAATGCATCTTTCGGTAGTGAACACCATCCCAAGGCGCTTTACAATATAGGTCAGCTCTGAATTGAATTAAGTGCGTCAGAGAATGTTATGCTATGCAATTTCTCCTTGGGCTTTCACATTGAAGATATTGAGACGTTTTGAAAAGTACATTTAGATATCACAAAGCTGACTGAGGGCCGTCCAATATGGATAACCCCACCTGGAGTCTCCAGGCTACAAGAAGGACATAGCAGCGCTGGGAAGAGTCCAGAGAAGAGCAACCAGGCTCATTCCAGGGCTACAGGGGATGAATTAAGAGGAAAGATTAAAAGATTTACGAGTCGTAGTGGACTTGTGACTGTCAATGTCCAGACAGTGTTCAGACGCCATGAAGAAGGCTAACAGAATGTCAGGTTATATAGTGCCTTGATGTGTGGAGTACAAGTCACAGGAGGTTCTGCTCAAGCTTTACAACACACTGGTGAAGCCTCATCTGGAGTACTGGGTGCAGTTTTGGTCTCCAGGCTACAAAAAGGACATAACAGCACTAGAGACAGTCCAGAGAAGAGCAACTAGGCTGATTAGAGGGGATGAGTTAGGAGGAGAGATTACAGGAGTTAGGAGTCACAGTGGACTTAATGCTACCAACTGCCAGACGTTGTACAGAAGCCATTACAAAGGCAAACAGAATGTCAGGTTATATAGCGCCTTGATGTGTGGAGTACAAGTCACAGGAGGTTCTGCTCAAGCTTTACAACACACTGGTGAAGCCTCATCTGGAGTACTGGGTGCAGTTTTGGTCTCCAGGCTACAAAAAGGACATAACAGCACTAGAAAATGACCAGAGAAGAGCAACGAGGCTGATTCCAGGACTACAGGGGATGAGTTATGAGGAAAATTTAAAAGAGCTTCTGCTCAAGCTTTACAACACACTGGTGAGGCCTCATCTGGAGTACTTTTTTATTTTTTATTTTTATTAATTGTATTACAATCCATACAAAGCAATCGAGTTTTTACAAAAAGAAAAATTGAATTAAGAACAGATCGATCCCCACCCCTGAGAGAGAGGGCAAGCCAAACGACGTTAAATTTAAGGCTTGTAAACATACCTAAATGAATAAATTCTCTGTGCTTTATGAACTTATTTTAAAATATTATTAATTCGATCCTGTCATGTTTTGAAAAGAGTCTGTACGGATCCTCTAACTGAGTATTTGATTTTTTCCAATTTCAAATAATATAACACATCGGTTTCCCACTGACTTAAAAGAGGAGAGTTTGGGTTCTTCCAGTTTATCAGAATAAGTCTGCGTGCCAAAAGTGTAGTGAATGCAATCACAATTTGTTTGTCTTTCTCCACCTTAAACCCATCTGGAAGAATCCCAATCTCATCTCATCTGGAGTACTGGGTGCAGTTTTGGTCTCCAGGCTACAAAAAGGGCATAACAGCACTAGAAGAAGTCCAGAGAAGAGCAACCAGGCTGATTCCAGGGGATGAGATATGAGGAAAATTTAAAAGAGCTTAGGAGTCACAGTAGACTCATGACTGTTAAATGCCAGACAGTGTTCAGAAGAAATGAAGAAGGCTAACAGAATGTCAGGTTATATAGCGCCTTGATGTGTGGAGCACAAGTCACAGCAGGTTCTGTTCAAGCTTTATAACACACTGGTGAAGCCTCATCTAGAGTACTGGGTGCAGTTTGGGTCTCCAGGCTACAAAAAGGACATAACAGCACTAGAAAATGACCAGAGAAGAGCAACCAGGCTCATTCCAGGACTACAGGGGATGAGTTATGAAGAAAGATTAAAAAAGCTTAGGAGACATGGTAGACAGTCACTGTCAACAGCCAAGCCATTAAGAAGTCTAACAGAATGTCAGGTTATATAGCGCCTTGATGTATGGAGTACAAGTCCAAAGAGGTTCTGCTTAGGCGTTATAACACACTGGTGAGGCCTCATCTGGAGTACTGGGTGCAGTTCTGGTCTCCAGGCTACAAAAAGGACATAGCAGCACTACAAAATGACCAGAGAAGAGCAACCAGGCTCATTCCAGGACTACAGGGGATGAGTTATGAAGGAAAGATTAAAAAAGCTTAGGAGCCATGGTAGACTGTCACTGTCAACAGCCAAGCCATTAAGAAGTCTAACAGAATGTCAGGTTATATAGCGCCTTGATGTATGGAGTACAAGTCCAAAGAGGTTCTGCTTAGGCGTTATAACACACTGGTGAGGCCTCATCTGGAGTACTGGGTGCAGTTCTGGTCTCCAGGCTACAAAAAGGACATAGCAGCACTACAAAATGACCAGAGAAGAGCAACCAGGCTCATTCCAGGACTACAGGGGATGAGTTATGAAGAAAGATTAAAAAAGCTTAGGAGACATGGTAGACTGTCACTGTTAACAGGCAAGCAATTTTCAGAAGCCATTAAGAAGGCTTACAAAATGTCAGGTTATATAGCGCCTTGATGTGTGGAGTACAAGTCACAGCAGGTTCTGCTCAGGCTTTATAACACACTGGGAAGGCATCAATTGGAGTAATGGATGTAGTTTTGGTCTCCAGGCTACAAAAAGGACATAACAGCACTAGAGACAGTCCAGAGAAGAGCGACTAGGCTGATTACAGAGCTACAGGGGATGAGTGATGAGGAAAGATTAAAGAACTTAGGAGTCATAGTGGACTCTACACTATCAACTGTCAACCAATGTTCAGAAGGCATTAAGAATGCTAACAGAATGTCAGGTTATATAGCGCCTTGATGTGTGGAGCACAAGTCACATGTCACAAGTCATAACACACTGGTGAGGCCTCATCTGGAGTACTGGGTGCAGTTTTGGTCTCCAGGCTACAAAAAGGACATCGCAGCACTAGAGAAAGTCCAGAGAAGAGCAACAAGGCTCATTCCAGGGCTGCAGCACCCCCTGGTGGCACCCACGGAACCCAGCAGGGCTGCTCCAAATTCCAACTTCCACGGAGCCCTGTTGAAGTCTCAGGCACCGCTGCAATCCAGAGGGGCTGAAATTTACCACTCCGGGGGGGAGGCAATGTTCTGAATATGTTATCTTCTAATACAGAGGCGTCCTGGCCAGGTAAGGGTCCCAGCTGTCCACCACAGCATACCTGTGTACAAATAAAGAGTTGTTCTGCATTTTCATCTGGTCTCTGTGAATGAATTCCTTGAAAACAAAGTTTTTCCAACGACGGCAGTTGCCTTTTGCTTGATTTTTGTCCCCCACCCTGCTGTGCTCACAGAGTTATGACAGACAGATCCTTCCAAATCTGTTTTCCGTGTATATTTTTGATTTCTTTCCCTGGAAGACTAATTTAGATTCATGACTTAAATTTGGCTGGACAGGAATAATAAAAAAAAAAAAAAGAGTTCTGGATATTCCTTTAAAAGGGGCATTCATCCTTTTGCAATCCCCCCACTATAAATCATTAAGCAGCATTAACCAGTGTAGCAGGAGCCTTTATCACGCACACCAACCCAGCTCACTCCCAAATAGCAACACAAGCATTTTGGTTTGAAAAGAAACAAGAAACAATAATTAAGGCAGACCTCAATTAACCTGAGACTTTAAATAGCAATTAAACAATTCCCGGCGGAGACTAAATATATTCCAGGAGGCTGATGGCCGGTCCTAAAGCCACTGTCAGATATTATCAACGCGTGCATGCGTCTTCTTGGAGGCTGGGCAGGGGAGAAGTGCATTACATGAGTCTAATGTTGTCGGCTTTTATTTATTCTAATGGGTGACAGGTGAGGCTAATATAAAAACAGGCAGACAGGTGCGACGGTGCGCCCCCTAGTGGACACAGCCCAAGGACTTCTTCCCAGAGTCACTTTGTCTTGTGTATTATCTGAGCTTTTCATTATTTATTCAGCAAATACACTCGATTTTAAAACTGCAAGAAAAAAAGAAATAAACTGACAACGCACTTAATTTGCACTTTGTTGTCCCTGAAATAACACATTTTGACACAGTCAGCTTGTGAAGCAAATTGAAAGTCCTCGCAACCTTCAATGGGCTGCCAACTCCAACGGAAAACCCTGCCGACTCCAATTACTTTAAATTTCAATCGCCGGCTGATTTGGGTATTTTTTTTTTTTTTATACCTTTTAGAATTTTATTTTTCTGTTTAAGGTCAGTCCAAAGGGATGGATGACATTTTGATTGCTTTTAAAGTTCCACTTCTATTCTGTCAATTTCCTCTTCCACCTCTTTTCATCAGGGGACACTTTTTTAGCAAGAGGTTGATGTCATCCATACTTGTGGACTCAGAAGAATAAAGAGAGCAGAGATGATGTGAAGCAGTCATTCAGTTGAAAGTAAGGTCTATAATAATAATAATAATAATAATAATAATAATAATAATAATAATAATAACAATAACAATATAAGGGCGGCACGGTGGCGCAGTGGTAGCGCTGCTGATTCACAGTTAGGAGACCTATTTTCGCTTCCCGGGTCCTCCCTGTGTGGAGTTTGCATGTTCTCCCCATGTCTCCGTGGGTTTCATCCCACAGTCCAAAGACATGCAGGTTAGGTGCATTGGCGATCCTAAAATTGCCCCTAGTGTATGCTTGGTGTGTGGGTGTGGAAGTCCTGCGGTGGGCTGGCGCCCTGCCTGGGATTTGTTTCTGCCTCCCTGTTAGGATATAATGGGTTGGAAAATGACTGACTGACTGATAAAAATATATAATAATAATCAACATCAAGCACAAGCTGATGAAGTCCAAGGATCATCAAGGAGTACGTATGTCAAGTGCAACTTTCCCTCAAGACAGAGCTAAACTCACAGAATAAGATCTCAGCTATCAACAGTCCGACTCTATCGGTCATCCTATACAGCTTTGCCAACATCTCGTGGTCCTCTAAAGAACATGGACGGAAAGACCAGAAGAGTCCTCACCATGCATGGCCTTCTACATCCAAAAGCAGATGTTGAACGTTTCTACATCTCAAGATGCCAAGGAGCTTGAGGACTTCTACAGCTTGAGACAGTGGAGATGGTTGCGATGGTAGGTCTGTGTGAGTACCTTGAGTGGACCAGTGGGACACCACTAAACTCTGCATGAGCATCATCAAGTCCGTCATGATAAGGAGAAACGAGATAAAAAAATGGTATGGTTTGCCCGAGACCACTAGCCCTAACAGTGAGAAGACTAAGCAGTTATTTAAGTCGAAGATCATGGAGGTGAGGATGCAGCACTACAAGGAGAAGCCACTTCACGGCCAGTCCTTCAACAATCAGGAAAATCCATGTGTGGACAAGAACCTGACTCAAGCATGACTTCGAAGTCTCAAGGGGGAAACGGAAAACCTCATCACAGCCACTCAAGATCAGGCCATGAACACCCAGCACCACCAGGAGTGTGTCATAGGCACACCAATCAACAGCAAACGCCATCTGTGTGGTGAAGCTCAGGAGAACATTAGCCATATAGTGTCCAGATGCCATGTACTGGTCCCAAAGGATTATCTTCAATGTCACGACAAGGTGGGTATGTACCTGCACTGGGCACTATGCCAACAGCTGGGTGTTCTGATCATGGAACAAGTGGCATATGTACATGAGGGGGTACCCAAAAATAATCGGAATCTGTACTTAGCATGTAATCTCGACTTAGTTACGAATATTACCACTAGGTGTCGCATACTTACAGTATTCTGCAGCAGTTGGCCAAGTGGTATTACTCTGTATTGTTTGTACGCCATTCTGTGTCAGTTTTTCGTAGTGCTTATTAAACGTGTTCTTAGATTTTTGTGATGGCCGATCATAAAGAACAGCGACTCTGCGTTAAATTTTGTTTTCTCTTAGGGACTGAGACTGTAGTGGTGCTTGGAACTGCAATTAAAGAGAAAGGTTTACGTAAAACTCAGGTCTACGAGTGGTTTTCGCATTTCAAATGAGGAGAAATGTCACTTGAAGACCAACCAAGATCTGGCCGACTGTCGACAATTAGGAATAACGGAAATCTTGAAAAAGTTTGCAATGCAATTTACGGAAATCGTCATCGGACTATTGAAGAGATTTCTGAATTGACTTGTGTGTTTTGGAGTTCTCGCCACCTTCCCTACTCGGCTGATCTTTGCTCCATGCGACTTTTTCTTGTTTCCGCATATGAAAAAAAGGAAAGCGTTTTTGTACCGTGGAGGAAGTCAAAGAAAAATCACGGCAGGCCTTGGACAACGTGTCTCTTCAGCGATTCCAAAAATGCGGGAAAACTGTTGGGACGAGTTCATTCATTCACACGGAGAGCGCTTTGAAGGAGACTAAAGTTTTGGTAAGTACATTTATTTTTTAAATTCTGGTTATATCTGGGTACCCCCTCGTACACCAGATGCGGTCGTTGACACAGGAGATAATGGCGTAATGTGGGACAAGACTGCCACCACAGATTGTACCATCGCTGTCAACAGGCTGGACATTGTGACTTTCCATTTCCATGACAAGAAGAGCAACTGCTTCATTAATGTGATGACAACATCCTGGAGAAGGAGATGGAAAAGACAGTCAAAATATAAAGACCTCGAAGTCAGACTCATGTGGAACCTGAGGACATGAATTGCACACTGGGAACCATCAAGATCAGGTTTTAAGAGCAGCTGGATAAAAACCTGTGTAGAGTTAGCGAGAAAGAGAAGATTGGACTCTGCGGCCTACATTCTTAGACGAGACAACAAGCTGAGTTCAAAGTCTGAGAGGTGTGATTGACGTCTGATGACTGCACCAGCATATCTTAGTGCACTGAGAGAAGGGTGGTGATAATAATAATAATAATAATAATAATAATAATAATAATAATAATAATAATAATAATCCATTAAGTTTATATAGTACCTTTATGGTTGAAAACCATGTGCCGGGTTACCCGAGTCTCTCAGATTCTGCTATCACAAGTAAAGTCGATGTGAGGAATGAGCATTCAAAGTGGTGATCATCAGAAGACTTGTAGCTGTGGTGGAGTCTTTATGTAGTGAACACCAGCCCAAGGTATTGTGTAAGGACAGAGCCAGAGGAAGATCAAGTCAGAGGTGGGCTGAAAAGACCTAAGCAGTCCAATTAGTTAGACAATAGGACACCTGGCTTTCAGAGTGATGGGAGTGGAAGGACAGGGGAAGAGAAAATCAGGAAGGCCTAAGTGGAGGTGGATGGATAAAGTCAAAGAAGATCTGAAGGAAAAGGGCTTGACTGGTGAGAGGGTGAAGAACTGAGCTGTTTGGTAAAGGATGACCAAGCACATCAACCCCACATAGAAGTGGAAATAGATGGAGGAGAGGAAGAAAAAGTTAGATGCAGGTGCAGGGGTATTGTGTGATCAACGAGTCAAGGTGAGAATTAGAGGCCAGGTTTTTAAGATAGTAGTAAAACCAGCAATACCATTTGGAGCTGAGACCTGAGCAATGCAGGAGAAGACGTTGGATGAGACAGGAATGAAAATATAGAGATGGACGTGCAGAGTAATACAAAAAGGACAGAAAGAACAACAAAAGTGGGTGAGATATCTAAGAAAGTACAGGACAGAAGGGTGAAGGGGTATGGGCATGTGATGAGGAATATGTGTGCAAAATAGTGATGGGAGTGGAAGTCCGGGGAAGAGAAAGTAAGGAAGGCCAAAGTGGAGGTGGATGGATAAAGTCAAAGAAGATCTGAAGGAAAAGGGTCTGAAGGTGCAACTGTTTGGAGAAGGTTGATCAAGCACATCAACACCAACATAGAAGTGGGAAAAGATGAAGACGAAGAGGAAGAAGATGAAAAAAAGTTTTGTTGGGTTTTATTAGTATTTGTGTTATTAAACCAGTTATTGCTATTGGGATTATAAGGGTGGGTTAATTTCTGCACATTATTTGCTTATTAATTGTATTTTACCTCCATTATTTGTTTAATAGATTCTTTGTTATCGATTCATTTGTGCCACTGTGTCACATGTCTCTCATCATGAGTGTCTTTGTTTGACAAAGTGCTATATAAATAAATGTTGTTGTCATTGAGGGTTATCTGGGTCGAGGCTGGGTGCGTTCCTTGGGGGTCTTGAAAGAAAATAAACAAAATCACCGTTTATCAGCAGTTTCAATCTGTGCATCATGCAAGCTCTACAAGTAAAATGTCAATGTTTGCAGAAATGAGAGGGTTCAGCTTTTGATTTGTGATAAATGTGCGAGACCTTTCTGAAACCATCTTTGTTCTTTGTCATCATGAATTATCGAGTGTAGATTGATAGGCAAAAAAGGCAAATTGATGTCTTTATAATTAAATCTACAACATGATACGATGGCCTAAGACATGGACACTAAAGGGCTTGCAGGAGAAGCACACACCACAACTCGGGTTAGTCATTTAAATTATTGGCTGACACATTTATCCATGGAAACTTACAATAGCTGAGATACATCCGGGCTCATCTCCTTTGTTAAATCGCAGCACAGGTCTTCTTGCTGTTCCGTTATTTCACCGAGTAATAGTTTCTGTTTGTTTGTGCTAATGTGATCTTTACAATCATTTTTTTGAGTCTTTTGAATTTTCATACTTCCATTATCTCTAACCTGCTGTGCATGTGTATTGTGCTAAAGTTTTTGAATTCTTTACGACGTTCTACTTTGTTATCTACTCTTTGTCTTTTATTTCCGGCCCCGGGCCTGGTTAAATCTCTTGGCACAAAGACTTGTCTCGCAGGACATGAAAGTGTCTCTCTGAAAAAGTCACGTCTTGTCTCTCTTCCCAAGACTTTTTTTATTATAATAGAGATTTTTTTTAAGTGCTATTGTTACAAATTACACAAATTATTTTCTCCAAATATTTTTTTCAACTGTCATTTTCATATGTTGTCTTGTAATATTTGTCTAATTAATGTATTTTGTATGGATTTTTTTTCTTTTAAAATGCTACTGTTATTATAATTATAAAAATTATTTTCTCCTGTATTTTGTCAAAGTAAATCTTCAAAATTTTTTTTTCAATATATTGTATATATTTTTCAAAGACATATGTTGTCTTGTAATATTTGACAAATTAACATATTTTGTATGGATTCTTTTTCTGTAAATTGCTACTGCTATTATAATTGCAAAATTTTTTTCTCCTATATTTTGTCTAAGCCTCCAAATATTTTTTTTTCCAAGTGCAATTTTCATATTTTGTCTTGTAATATTTGGCTTTTTCTTGTATTTCGTATGATTAATTTAATTTTATTTCTGTAAAGTGCTACTGTTATTATAATTACATTTTTTTTTCCTCCAAATATTTTTTTCAGGTACCATTTTCATATGTTGTCTTGCAATATTTGTCTAATTAATGTATTTTGTACGGTTGATTTTATTGAAAATTTTTTGGTAAGTGAATTCTTCGATTTTAAGGGTTAGGGCTAACCATGATAAAATAATAATAATAATCTTCTTCTTTCGGCTGTTCCCATTAGGGGTCACCACAGCGGATGATCTTCTTCCATATCTTTCTGTCCTCTGCATCTTGTTCTGTTACACCCGTCACCTGCATGTCCTTTCTCACCACATCCATAATAATAATAATAAATAATAATAAATAAATGAAAATCAGCACCACCTGGTGACCCCCAAATGTCATTACCTTCTAACTGCATTGTTTTCCTTCTTTTTTTTTTCAGCCACAGAAGAATGAGCCCAGCAATATTAAAAAGCCATCACAGGACTAATCTCTTCCTGCTCACTCACTCACTCCACTTCTTTGCAGTTATTATTGAACATTTGTGAATCCTAAGCAGGGGTCTGAAATAATGATTAATGAAAGCCAGGAGTTCCTCCACGTATTATCTGGTTTGAAAGGAATGGCGATCGCATCTTTTAATCCTCTTTGGGAGTCCAGACCACCTGCTTTCAGCACAGCGTTACAGAGATGAGATAAAAATATAAAACAAAAGGTTTTTCTTTCTTTTTTTTTTGTTTGCGGCTGTTGGAAATTAGGATCAAGAGTGTTAAAAAAATAAAGAGGCAGACAGAAGCTTTCAACAACCTCTTGTTACTCGAGGCACTGCCAGCCATTACTGACACCAACATTGAAGAGCTTCATAATGTGAATAATTGTGAATTTCCCCTTGGGATTAATAAGGTATCTATCTATCTATCTATCTATCTATCTATCTTTGTATTATATAGTGCCTTTCATATCTATCTATCTATCTATCTAATGCTATCATGCAAATAATGGGGTTGGGGGGCAAATGGCTCCTGAGGGTCTCTCTCTCTCCCCCCCATGTAATCCAGAGAAAGTGTTTATGAAGTGCTCACACTGTACCTGGGAGCGTGCAGCACACCCTGAATGTCACTGCGACTGATCAGAATGCCGATCACTCCCGGCCCGGCATTTTCAAATGTGTTTTCTGCTTTATGTTCTTGCATAGGATAACACGGAGGCTCAGATTTTCATGCTGCTGCTTCACTATTCCAGGAGGAGACGTCTGAAGACTGAGTTTGGTTGCTGTCTGTGTGAAGTTTGACTTCTCATCCTTGTGTCGGTCCAGGCGTTTCATGAGTATTCTGTATTTTTGTATCCAACATCCCCAAAGGACATTTGTGAGGTTGCTCTGCTGACTTGTGACTGTACGGCAGCTCACAGCTCTAAAGCCATCATTAAGTTTACTGGCGACACAACAGTGGAGGGGGGTCTCATCGGCAATGGGGATGAGTCAGCTTACAGACGGGAGACACGAAGAAAATGATTGTTGACTTAAGGAAGGCCCATGCTGTCCACACTCCACTGCACATCAAGGGTTCTGCGATGGGATTAATCAAAAGCTCCGCAGCTGACCTGATGTGGTCAATTAACAGCACCTCTCTTGCCAAAAAAAGCAGAGCAGCATCTCCACTTCCTTCAGAGAAAGATGAGCCCACCTACCCTCATTCTCATCACATTCAACTGGAGAAACGTTCTGAGCAGCTGCACAGTTTGGGAACTGCAGTGTCGCTGACCGTAAGGGTACACTGCAGAAAGGACCACTGGGAACTCTCTGTCCTCCATTAAAGACATCTTTATCAAGTGTTGCATCCATAAAGCTTACAGTATCTATCTATCTATCTATCTATCTATCTTATCCTGCCAACTACGCTAAAATTAATACAGTAATCCCTCCTCGATCGCGGGGGTTGCATTCCAGACCCCCCCGCGATAGGTGAAAATCTGCGTAGTAGAAACCATATGTTTGTATGGTTATTTTTATATATTTTAAGCCCTTAGAAACTCTCCCACACTGTTTATAAATATTCCCCGCAGAGCTATACAGCATAATCCCTTTGTATTCTCTTAGATATTAGGTAAGATTCATTCAAATTATGTATATAAACACACTGTTTACATACAGTAAAACCTAATTATTTTAAAGATATCGAGTGTCTCCGATATCACATGTTACAGCCATTACGATAGACAGGCCACCAGCAATAAATACATGCAATGCAAGAAAAATAGTATACAGTAAATGTGTGTACAGTGACACTAAACGTATGTACATGTACTAAGTACTGTAAGTAGAAAATTAATTATGGTTACTCACCAACAATGACATGATGACTTGTCCGATAACAATGAGTTTTATTTTACTGCATAACAAAGGAGAGCGTTACAGCCCTTAAAGGAGCCACTTCAGGCGATTGTGTAGCACTGCCGTTGTTCTTCTTCTGGCAGTCTTCAATCCAAATCCCTAAAGCAGATTCCATCCAGACTACTGCCTTATTACATCCACTTACAACTTGTTTTGCACCCTGGTTAAAAGGACACTGCGGCCGTAGATCTTATATTCCTTTCCTACTTTTTAAATAAAAAGAATCGTAGCCTTCAACAAATCCAAAACGTTTACCTTTTCGGCAATCGTTAACATCTTCTGTTTGCGCTTGGGCACGGCCCCTGAAGCAGTAGCAGATCGTTTTGGAGCCATAATGAAGGGCTTGACTATGCACAAAGATAAACACAAAAGAGCACAACTCTTTACGCAGCGAAACACGTTGATGCTGAATGAGCGAGACGAGACTTCCTGGTTAACACTGCATTCAGCAAGCAGGAACTTAACTGCGTGCTCTGATTGGTTAGCTTCTCAGTCATCTGCCAATAGCGTCCCTTGTATGAAATCAACTGGGCAAACCAACTGAGGAAGCATGTACAGGAAGTAAAAAGACACATTGTCTGCTGAACCCGCGAAGCAGCGAAAAATCCGCGTTATATATTTAGTTATGCTTTCATATAAAATCCGCGATAGAGTGAAGCCGCGAAAGTCGAAGCGCGATATAGCGAGGGATTACTGTATCTATCTATCTATCTATCTATCTATCTATCTATCTATCTATCTATCTATCTATCTATCTATCTATCTATCTATCTATCTATCTATCTATCTATCTTATCCTGCCAACTATGCTAAAATTAATATCTATCTATCTGTCTATTATATAGATTGAATTATTTCTGTTAGTTGCAGTTTGTCACCCAGGCCAGGCCAGGTATGAAGACGTCAGTGCGCTCTCATTATGACACGTCTTGTAGTTCTGTGGGATGCTAGCTGAAATGTTAATTTTCCTCAGCCTTTTAATAAATAGCTGCGCTTTTGACTTTTTTTGTAGATGTATTGTGTGCTTTAATTAAAGTTCACATTGTTATCCAGTACGGTTCAGAGGTACTTAAAGCTACCAACTTATCTCTACATCTGTAATGATAAGTCCAAATGTATGGCCAGATGGCCAGTGAGGACATAAAAAAAAATCAAACACCCCTAGGGATGGAATGCTAGGGAAAAAAATATGAAAATCTGCTGGCTTTTTAAGGATGTAAGACCATCCCAGGCCACACTCGACAAATTTGTGGCAAAGATTGCTACTGAGTGTGCTGCACATTTAAGAAGATGGGCTGAGCTCAGTTGGAAAGGTAGAAGCAAACCAGTCTGTCTTTTTTTGAGAAAATGTATGCATATTTTCATGTAAAAATACTGATGACCGAGCAGTAAGAAGTCTGGGAAATGGGGTCCTAACTTGTGTAAACAGTCCCACTTTCACATGACATGAAACTGAGCAGTCCACATAAATCACGTTCTTTCCTTATTGGCTCAAATCCCCAATCTTCCATCGATGATCTCAGTCTGCCTGTCCACATTTGTGATTTTTTGGGGGGCTGTTCCTCTATCCCCCTATCACTGAGTAAAAAACTGAAACCAAGCCCTTGCTGAAATGTCAGTCCATTCCTGAGCATACTGACTTGTTCATCCACACGTTCTCACACTAATGACTTTTTTCAAATGTATCGATTCTGTCATTCACTCAGATTACTTTCTTGTACTTTTCTCCATGCACTGTCTGATCAAACAAATTGATTCCACTAGGAAGTCCAATCACACAGCCACAATTCCTTGATTGATGTTATTAAGCCAGTTACGAGAGCACAAAGCGACCCGACAGCTCTGCAAGTGCGGACGGCCACCATTCGTCTTCATCCCCAGAACCGACTTCTCTGAGTCAATGAGTGTTTAAGCGTAACTGTCCTGATGTTTCAAATTGTTAACCAGGTGATGTGGAGAATGAAATCAGAAACCAAAAAAATGGCCTTTTCCAAAAGCCTGAAAAAAACAACATCAGAAGACAAAGAAAGTCTTTTTAAGGGTGTGAGCCATTTTTCTAGGCTGACGGTTTAATTGTAATTGTAGTCTGACAAAAACCGTAAAGAGTCATTCATCAAAATTTTGTAATTTTACCAAAGCCAAAACATTAGGATAAAAACCAAGTTGAGCCACACGAGGTATTAGCCCAAACCAGAATATCGTAATCAAGACTTTCAAAAATTACACCTGCTCACTGATCAAATCTGCATCTTGGATAAAGAGACTCCGGCACCTGAATGACAGTATGGGAGGCGGCGGTCCCTAGCAACAAGGAAAAATCCCCTAGCAACCCACAAGACACCTGTAGGGGCTTCTGAAATGGCCATGTGACACACAAAATTTTCTAAAAATGCCAAAATGGGTTTTCTAATCCTCATCACATATTGGCCGAGTCAATTTGGTTGGCATCAACGACTAGATGAGTGAAAGGATCCGCACATTGAAATTGCAGTGAAATGATCGGCGCAAAATTGAATTTGCAGTTAAAATACACTATCTGGCAAAACTGAATTAAGTTTATGTAAAATTGAATTTGTGGTGAAACAATTTGTGTGAATTTCAATTTGCAGCGATATAATTCTTGCACAATTTAATCCATAGGGAAATGATTTGCTCAAAATTGAATTCGTAGGGAAGCAACTCACTGGATTCAGTTTGTTTGAAATCGAATTTGCAGTAAAACCATTTGAGCAAAATTGAATTCAGTTTGCATAAAATTGTATTTGCGGTGAAACAATTTGTGAGGAAATCAATTTGCAGTGATAAGATTTGTGAAAAATGAAATTCATAGGGAAATGATTTGCAAAAATTGATTTTGTAGTGAAATGATTCACGTGAAACTGAATTCAGTTTGCTTGAAATCGAATTTGCAGTAAAACGATCTGAGCAAAATTGAATTCAGTTTGCACAAAATTGTATTTGTGGTGAAACAATCTACAGTGATATGATTCATGAAAAATTTAATTCATAGGGAAATGATTTGCACAAAATTGAATTTGTAGTGAAATGATTCACTTGAAACTGAATTCAGTTTGCATGAAATTGAACTTGCGGTTAAATCGATTTGAGCAAAATTGAATTTGCAGTGAAACTACCGTATTTGAGCAAAATTGAATTCAGTTCACACAAAATTGAATTTGCGGTAAAACAATTTGTGTGACTTTAATTTGCAGTGGTATGATTCGTGCAAAATTGAATTAATAGTGAAATGATTTACTCAAAATTGAATTTGTAATGAACCCATTGCGGTATTCCATGTGTGAGTCTGGGCTCAACAAGAAATAAATTGTTACTATTGTTGTTGGTTGTCTACCTAGCGATGCTGCGAGCATGAGTTCTCTGACAAGAATTGTATTTGGAGCTCCACTGACCACAAACTCGTCCACTTGATCGACGCGGTTTGAATTGGTGTGTAAAGTTCTATGCGGGTCATACAAACACTAGACAAGCTCTTTGACTCCCTCTGTTTTTTCCACAAAGATCTCTAAAATCCTGTGGGAAATGCTCTTTTCAGAGGAACTGATGAGACTGTCCATCGTGCCAGAAGAAGACTTAGTGATGAATATCACCTGGAGAATTGTGAGAACTCTGAAGGAGTGACAAGCTACAGAAGCTAAGACTGAAGAGATTGAGCAGACAACAACTGTTGTGTAGGTGCTTTAGTCACAGCGTGATGGGAGAGTGACAAATAGAGCAAAAAAAAAAAAAAATACCCAGGACATCTTGGCTAGAATTTGCTAGAAGGAGGCTCTGCAAGAAGGTAAGCTGCAAGAAGTTGGATAGGCGTCTGCAAACTCCGAGTTGAACACACTCTGCCTGCTGGGTCGCCTGGCGTAATTGTAAGCTTAGATAGGTTCAGCAGTCAGCATGAATCTTGGAAGCAAGAGACGAGGGAGGGAACTGTTAATAAAAATTACAGCAACGACAGGAAATGTTGAAGATTTGTGTAAGCAGATGCTACACATCCACCATCACATGTCTGGCAGTAAAGCCCCATGGTGAACAGAAAAGAAGGTGAAGGGTTGGCAGCTGCTGTGGGGTATTCATGCTGCTAAATACTGTATATTGTGGGCAACAAGATGAAGTCAACGTAAATCTGGAATCTTCACTTCCCTGCCCTTCCTGGTCCAATACACTCCAACATCAACCTTTGACCAAACCCTCTTCTTGCCTTTATTCAATTTTTTTTTTCCAAGGCTATTATTTCAAAATATAAATAATGTGCATTGTGCTTCTCGCTGTGTGGAGATAATCTTATAAATACAGCAAAGGCAGACAAGCAGGGGCCGGTAATGGTCTCCTTCTGTCGTCTGTGTCAGGCTAGTGACCGCTCTGCCCTCGCGCAGGTAGGTGACTCACATTACGTGAAGTCATTAGGGCCGACAAACAGGGAGACAGTTGGCGATCACTTGAGTGAAGGGTCCGGCCTGGCAAGTTGCCCAAGTGATGCTTCCATTTTAATGCCTGGAATGAGTCTTGATGTTTTTGTCAGTCCTGACAGGTCATCTTAGCTTTATTAAAGACCTCGGCCATCCCACACTGCCGCTTTTCTTACGGTCTTCTACTGGCCAATGGATGTTGGCACTTGCACCAGCAGATTCAGGGACAGTTTCAACCCACAAGGCCACTGAACAGTCAATATTAACAATTCAAATACGAGGTGTGAAAATTGAATTCCCAGAATTCCCCTTTAAAAACTATACATGTGGAACTATACACTAGTGGCTACCATCGCCATCAAAGTACTCCCCTTGGCGTTTCCGTTTCCAGAAGCCGGCCTGGAACTCATTTTCCAGAATACTGTTGAGCAGCTGTCTCACATTCTGGTGGATATCAGTTATATTAGAACATCTTTGTCCTTTCAGCGCAGCTTTTAATTTTGGAAGTAGCCAGAAATTATAGGGAGCTAAGTCAGATGAATAGGCAGGATGATCTAATTGGGTAGCCACATTTTTGGCCAGAAAGTCTCTGACATTGAGCGCAGTGAGACTTGTCACAATGAACTATCAACTTGTCAGGCCAAAATTCGTGACTTTTTCTTCAAACAGGATCTCGTAATCTCTTCAGTACCTCCAAATAGCATTGCTGGTTGATTGTTTGTCCCTGTTTGATAAATTCTTGGTGGCTTATTCCCATGTGATTGAAGAAACACCCCAGCATGGTCTTAAACTGTGAGCGCGACACGTGTGCTTTTTGAGGGCACGGTGAATCCGGGGATTTCCATTGCATCAAGTCAAGTCAAGTTGGGGAGCATGCACTGGATCACCCTTGGGGAAACACGCCACATGGCCATAGTGATGTAACTGACCCTCCCTCACAATGCAGGTGATGTGGCTCATTTGGGACTCCATGAGCAACCGCTCATTTGACACAAAGTCAAACTAACGGTACCCAAGGAGAGACACAGTACCAAAGGAGTCCAGTCTTCTTCTCAGGTCACTGGATAGTGTCCATGTCTCACAACCATCTAGCAAGACAGGAAGCACCAGGACTCTAACGACTTGGACCTTTGTCCTTTTGCATAGATATCGTGAGCGTCGCACACCCCTTTCCATGCTCCGTCACATGTTCTCGCTCATCTTTGAACCTCTTGTGCCACCCAAACACACTCAGCTTTTTCATAGCATCTTCACCATAAGCCACTTGTAATTTCAGTAGCGCAACTGCCCATTTTCGCTCAAAATTTAATATTAATACGTTGCTCTAAATTTCGATCTCTCATTTTTACACCAAAGTGTTCACGCAGATAGCTATTACCTTCCCAAAGGATAGCTAACAACTGGCTCAGCTTGTAGTTCCCCAAGGATTCATCTGCCCATCACTTGTTTTATACCCTCATCCTGATCTTTGCCTCGCCACCATTTCATCTGGAACATCTGTCTGATTGAAACTATACAATCAGTAAAGGCTTACATGGGTGGATCCTCTGAAATCGGTTCTGTAAACCACCAGACTTTTGAAACTTTGAGGATTCAGATGTTTTTTTGCGGCCCAATTGGGAAGAAGCTCAGATCAGGATGAGGGTATGAAACAATTGTGCCACAAAAAACATCTGAACCCTCAAGGCTTTCAAAAATCTGGTGGTTTACAGAGGCAGCACCCATGTAAGCCTCTACTGATTGTATAGTTTCAATCAGACAGATGTGCCAGATCAAATGGTGGCGAGGCAAAGATCAGGATGAGGGTATAAAACAAGTGATGGGTGGACAAATACCCCATGAAGCTTCTGAAGCTTCTTCTTAATTGTGCTGCAAATAAACATCTGAATCCTCAAACTTTCGAAAATCTGGTGGTTTGCAGAAATGATTGCAGCCGTGAGCACGAGGCAGCCGGCGGAGGAAGCGCACACGCAAGGCCTTGTTTATCTCATCGTTTCAATCTGACAGATGCACTAAAAGCTTAAGAATACTCTGTGTGCTCATTTTGATCTCATGATAATCATGTTGTCATTAAAATGCTGAAATAAATGCACCTGTCAGTACGGCTGACAACTTTCTACAATAAAATAATGTCTAAGTACGTTGTCCTAAAGATGTAATTGGTTGCTATTATGAATATTGAAGCACGGCGCCAGTGCTCACCTACTCTAAGTGCCAGTGGATTCTTCACATCGCTGTTTTAAGTCGCTCGCTATCCTTAGGAAGGCCACTCACTGTTGCTACACTAGTTGGAATTCACTAGCAACTTTGGCAGGATAGGTGGCACGGTGGCACACTGGTAGCACTGCTACCTTGTCGTAAGGAGACCATGGTTCATGCCCTGGGTTTTCCCTGCACGCAGTTTGCATGTTCTCCCCGTGTCTGAGTGGGTTTCCTATGGGAGCTCCGGTTTCCTCCCACAGTCCAAAGACATGCAGGTTTGGTGTATTGGCAAAACTTAATTGGCCCGGGTGTGTGTGTCTGTGTGTGGACTGGCACTCTGTCCACGGAATTGTTTCTGCCTTATGCCCAGTGCTAGCTGGGATAGGCTTCAGCATTCCCTGTTCAGGAATGAGCGGGTTAAGAAATGACTGACTTTGGCACACTTGACATTTTTATAGGCTCCCCTGCAGCTGGCACTAAGACTTAATTTGTATGATGGAATGCCATCTGATAATGTTGGCATTTCTCTCCCTGGCTGATACAACTGAACAGCACTGTTACGACAGTGATGAAAACAGCTAAAGCCCATTAGCAAGTACCAACGAGATGCTACCATGCATTATAATTCCCCACTTGTTCGTAATTATGTGACAATGTTTGCACGTCAGGGGATTGTAGTGCCACCAGTGTTTAAAGCATGTCACTTTGATCTGTAAAGTTTATTTCATTGTATCTGATTTTATTCATATTGAACAGAAACCAGACACATCTAGGTAAGACAGCTGACAGGAAGAAGACGTGCGGCTCTCACTTAACAAACGAGGCAGGGAGAATTAGATGAGTCAAGTACGATACACCGCTGAAATGCTGATGTGCCCTATTTGGCCAGGATCACCAGGGCTTAATTCAGGGTTTCCCAAATTAAATAAGGCCAAGCAAGCAGCCTCTGCAGTAACCCACCAGTGTTTGGAGGTTGCATGTTCAAAGAGAACGTATAAAACTGTAACAACTGAATGAAACTCCAGAGCTCATCTCCCGATGGATGGAAGACGTCGTACCTGCCCGTGTTTAGGACACAATGCTTTTTCCATGCTCTCTGTTAAAGACTGGACAAGCTGTGATTGCAGGAAACCTCAACTCCATCATACATTATATTGCCAAAAAAAATTGGGACCCCCCTCCAAATCATTGAATTCAGGTGTCCCAATCACTTCCATGGCCACAGGTGTATAATCTCAAGCCCCTAGGTATGGCGACTGCTGGCTTCTACAGCCATTTGTGATAGAATGGGTGGCTCTCAGGAGCTCAGTGAATTCAAGCGTGGTACCGTGATAGGATGCCACCTGTACAATAAGTTCATTTGTGAAATTTCCTCGCTATTAAATATTCTGCGGTCAACTGTAAGTGGTATTATAGCAAAGTGGAAGGAAATGGGAACAACAGCAACAAAGTGGTAGGCCACGTCAAATCACAGAGCAGGGACAGCGCATACTGAGGTGTGCAGAAGTCACCAATTTTCTGCAGAGTCAATAGCTGCAGACCTCCAAAAGCTCAAGAACAGTGCAGCGTAGAGAGAGAGCTTCATGGAATGAATGGATCTCCATGGCCAAGCAGCTGCAGCCAAGCCTGACATCACCAAGTGCAATGCAAAGTGTCGGATGCAGTGGTGTAAAGCCCACCGCCCGCCACTGGACTCTCGAGAGCAGTGCAGACGTGTCCTCTGGAGTGACGAATCACACAATCCAATGGGCGAGACTGACCAGGAGAATGGTACTCGCCTGACTGCATTGTGCCAAGTGTGAAGTTTGGCGGAGGGGAGATTATGGTATGGGGTCGCTTTTCAGGGGTTGGACTTGGGATCTTAGATCCAGTGAAATGAACTCTTAATGCTTCAGCATACGGCGCCATTTTAGACAGTTTGACACTGCCAACTTTGTGGGAATAGTTTGGGGATGGCAACATGACTGGGCACCAGTGCACAAAGCAAGGTCCATAAAGAAATGGAGCCCTGACCTCAACCTGACAGAACACCTTTGGTGTGAATTAGAGCAGAGACCACAAGTGAGCCAGGCCTTCTCATCCAACATCAGTGCCTGACCTCACAAATGCTCTCCTGGTCACAAATTCCCATCAACACACTCCTACACCTTGTGGAAAGCCTTCCCAGAAGAGCTGAAGCTGTTAGAGCTGCAAAGGGTGGGCCAACTCCATATTAAAGACTGTGTATTAAGAATGGGATGTCATTAAAGTTTATGTGTGTGGAAAGGCAGGCGTCCCAATTCTTTTGGCAATATCGTGTATCTTGGCTCATCGTTTGACTGTTATATTATTGTGAGTGTTATGTTGATATTAAACTGAAGCAAAAATATAATCTTCCTTTAGTGTGACTGATTCTTTCTTCTTTTTAGAATCATTGCCGTACGACTAGGGAATGATATAATACACTAGCCATGTGTGCCCAACTACGTTGAGCGTGTTAAAGTTGTCTGTGAAGGTCTCCCTGTTTAAACGCGGCTGCCAGTCATGAACTGGGCCCTTCGTCGCACAGCATTATGATTTTTTATAAGGGAAACAAAATTACAAAAGAAAACCCTTGGATATTGATTCCATAGGAATGGCCTACTCGGAATCACTGTCCGAATCGTAATTATGTGCTGGTGTAGGAGCATTTCTGCTTCTGTCCGTTCACAGTCCGTCTCATTTTCACGACGCTGTCGTTTCCTCTCACGATGTCTTCTCAACCTTTCTCCAATCTCGCAGGTTGCTTTGTGGCAATCCAAAGAGTAAGGCAATATACACAGAGCAATAGTTATAAAAGGGGGACACATAGGTATCCAGGCTCTTTAAAGCATTAATAGGGATCACTTCACTGAAATGTGAGTAAGCCACGGTACAACTGTGAGACGCACAGCACTCGCCGGCTACAACGTAACAATAATAATTTCCGGAACGTGCTGTTACGTTGTCATTCATTTTAGCCACTGTCTTTCTTTCATGCATATGTTACGTAGGCACGTACCTTTTATCTTCGGCAATCTCATTCTCTAACCAGGCCTCAGGAGCTAACCAGCGTAACACTGTCCACCACCCCTTTCATTATTCGGGCACATTGTTGACATTCGGGAGTAACAACAACGTACTAAACTGGAAGGTGGTCTACGCATGCGTGGAATTCGCAGACAAACCAAGATCAAGATCTAAATGAAGATCTCTTTAGTTAATTTAAAGCACAACAATTTGTTTAGTTTGAATGTCTGTGTTTTGAGGTGTGACTGGCGTACTACAGTCTTCAGTAGTATAAGCCTGGAGGAGATTCTTAATGCAATGCCTATGTTTTAGCTATCTCTCTACTGCCATCTAGTGCTTCTTCTTCTAATTCATTCGCGGACAAACAAAGATCAAGAACCAAATGAAGATTATACATAGAGATTTTTTATAATATTTATGTATATTTGGGGTATAGTAAAGGCTGCAATCTCTAACAAACCTCTTCCCAGGGAGTATGCGCCCCCTGCTGGATACACAGATTATTACTTTTCAATCAGTGTTTGGGCAGCCCTGCGGTGGGCTGGCACCGTGCCCGTGGTTTGTTCCTGCCTTGCACCCTGTGTTGGCTGGGATTGGCTCCAGCAGACCCCCATGACCCTGTGTTAGGATATAGCGGGTTGGATAATGGATGGATGGATGGATGTTTGGGCAAAAACAATCATGACGGGCTTTAGGGAATGTTCTCCTGGAACTGAGCACAGATAAGGGGGCTTAGAGAATGTGCCTACAGGAGGCTAGACTTTCATATTAGTGACACATTACAAGTTACAGAACAGAAGACTAGTAGAGCACGGTGTTAATGAGTTCCAATCTTCTGGACTTCATATTGACTTCAATATCATCTTGTTGTAAAATATAAGTGGTAGTATCACATCCCCTTTTATAGCACGTGGGACCCTCACAAAAACTTCAAACTTCAGACATCATCAATAACATGGCCATGAAGCTTCAAGATCAGCTACAAATACGCTGTTTCGACAGAAAGCGACACAACTATGAGGACATTTTGTGCTGTCGAAGATTTTTTTTCTTTCGTGTTATCTGTATACTGTAGTAGAGGGGGCTGCGGTTACGGATTCGATTGCCACCAGTTATGTTTGTGAATTTACAATATATAATTGATTTTTTGCATTTGTTGTTTGCTTTGTCATTCTCTTTATTAATATAATTATCTACTCTATTGTGAGACATGGCCGGCCATTCAACCCGGCCAATACCCCCAGGCCGGCAGATGCAGCCCTCCTTGCAGCATAGAGGTGCCCCGAATGCTAGCAGGGAATCATGGACAGTAGAATTATAATGCACAGCCCTGCTGGATATCATGGGGGCCACCAGCAGTCGCTGCAGGAAAGCCCAGGGATTTATATTTTCTGTATAGCCCGGAAGTATTTCCAAGTCACGGGAACGGAAAAAATGATATACTTCCGGGCTGAAGAAAAAGAAGTTTTATCAGACCCGGAAGTGCTGGATAATCACGTGGACTGAGGGCTCAGAAGCACTTCCGGGTCGAGGACTATAAAGGACTGTGGGAGATCCCAGACAGATGAGCTGAGCTGGGTGGCAACGCGTCTGGGAGAGTGGAGGATTATTGTTTATTAATTATCCATCCATCCATCCATCCATTTTCTAACCCGCTGAATCCGAATACAGGGTCACGGGGGTCTGCTGGAGCCAATCCCAGCCAACACAGGGCACAAGGCAGGAACCAATCCTGGGCAGGGTGCCAACCCACCGCAGTGTTTATTAATTATTGTGTTTATTATTTATGAGAATTGTGGAGAGGAGCCTGCTTTGTGCACTTATTAATAATAATAAATATTATTATTGGACTTTTACCTGGTGTCTGACGAGTGGTCTGAGGGTTCAAGGGGACGACAAAGCCCTAAACTGTCATACTATATATATAAAATCCCCTGTGACCCTGTAGTTAGGATATAACGGGTTAGATATTAGATGGATGGATATATATAAAATCCTAAGCCTAAAAGTGCAACGATTTTATGTGGCGATTTTATGTCACACTTTAAATCGGGTTTATTTAAAACCTATATATATATATGTTTGTTATCATTCTTTTCAGATTTTATCAAACTTTAATGTGATGTTAATAGATTTTCAGATTCTTATTCCGTTTTTAAATTCTAAACTAAAAAAATATCAAGAACTTACATCCCACAAGACGAGACTTTGCGCCACGAGATTTAACCAGGCCCTGCTCCGGAAACAAAAGACAAAGAGTAGGACAGCTGCTGTACAGGCTTTTAAATGTTCAAAACACAGCACGAGATGCAGATCACATGGCACGGCAGCAGCAACAAGCCAGCAGCTGATCGAGCAAAGAGGAGGTAAAAATAAAACTGTATTTGTTTCGTATTGTTTCAGCATTTAAGAGGGGGTTTCGGAGGAGCGGCTGTGTCTCCTTGGGGTGCATCCAGCCCCCCCCTTCACAATGCGGGCGGCAGAGACGTCAAGTAGCTGGTACATAATGCAGGCCAGGGGGGTTGGCGAGTGAAGCAAGCAGGGGACAAACTCCCTAGTATTAGTTATTCCATTAATATCACAGGAAGGGGTCCCGAGGGTTGGTTTAGGCTTGTCCTGCTATTTGGATTAAATTCATTACCAAAAGCATGGAGACTTATGCGGTATCACCTTAGATATGGCGAAGCGTTATAAATGGACGTAGGAATGGGATGATATTTATGGAATGGTTAATGAGCCATAACAGCAATGAGCCATGGTAGCAGCTTCAAAACAACAACAACAACAACAACAACATTTATTTATATAGCACATTTTCATACAAACAGTAGCTCAAAGTGCTTTACATATTAAAGAATAGAAAAATGAAAGACATAATTATAAAAAATAAATCAACATTAACATCGAATAAGAGTAAGGTTCAATGGCCAGGGTTCAAAAGCCACAACCTGTACAAAATTAAATACCGTTCATTGAATGCACAGGTTAGGCCTATTTTGGGTGACTTTGCATTTTCTAGTACTAATCTCTAATTGATTCTACTTTCTTAAATGTACATGAGCATTGCTATCGGCCAGTAGATCTGGTTGATGATTATCTTTATAATCCTACTAGTGGGCTTAGTAAGTGTCTGAGGGGGCTGATAAGAATTCACAATGCCCGTCCCACTGATGTTAAGGTGCAGTAACTAACACACAGGCTATGGAGGGTGATGTGTGTTAGTAATGTCGATTGTTTCCTTAATACACCATTAAGTCTCACTTGTTTCTCGTTACACACCAGTGCCTGTAAGTAGTACAGTAATCCCTCCTCGATCGCGGGGGTTGCGTTCCAGACCCCCCCGCGATAGGTGAAAATCCGCGAAGTAGAAACCATATGTTTGTATGGTTATTTTTATATATTTTAAGCCCTTATAAACTCTCCCACACTGTTAACATTATTAGAGTCCTCTAGACATGAAATAACACCCTTTAGTCAAAAGTTTAAACTGTCCTCCATGACAAGACAGAGATGGCAGTTCTTTCTCACAATTAAAAGAATGCAAATAGATCTTCTTCTCTTCAGGAGCAGAGAATTTCAGAGGGAGAGAGCGCTCGCAAAGAAAAGCAAACAATCAAAAAATCAATATGTGTGCTTTTAAATATTAAATATTAAATTTTTTAGAGGAGCATCAGTATCTTTTAAGCAAACCGCCCCTCCGTCAGGCGCAGAGAATGTCAAAGAGGGTGAGAGAGAGGCAGAGACAAGCAAACAATCAAGCTCCGCGAGGGATGCATATCTTATAGCATTGAGGAGTTTTAGTTAATACGTAATACATGCTCTGATTGGGTAGCTTCTAAGCCATCCGCCAATAGCGTCCCTTGTATGAAATCAACTGGGCAATCAAACTGAGGAAGCGTGTAGCATAAATTAAAAGACCACTGTCTGCAGAAATCCGCGAACCAGCGAAAAATCCGTGATATATATTTAGATATGCTTACATTTAAAATCCGCGATAGAGTGAAACCGCGAAAGTCAAAGCGCGATATAGCGAGGGATCACTGTATTCACCTTTAGACGTTTTCACATTTTATTGTCCTATAAGGAATGAGGAATATAGCAAAGGTAAGATCCCTTATAACTTTGCAAGATACTGAAAAATGAGTTCACGCTTTTGTTTTTAGTCGACTAGATTACTGTAATGCACTCCTCTCAGGACCACCCAAGAAAGACATCGAGTACAGAATGCAGCTGCCAGAATCTTAACTAGAAGAAAATCTGAGCACATCACCCCAGTCCTGATGTCACTACATTGGTTACCTGTGCCATTTAGAATTGACTTTAAAATACTGCTTATGGTTTACAAATCTCGCTCCATCCTATATTTCAGAATGACTCTCATCTTACACTCCAAATAGTAACCTTAGATCTTCAAATGAGGGTCTGCTTAGAATTCCAAGAGCTAAACTTAGAAGAAGTGGTGAGATGGCCTTCTGCTGTTAGGCATCTAAAATCTGGAATAACTGACCGATAGAAATTTGCCAGGCTAATACGGTGGAGCACTTTAAAACACTGCTGAAAACACATTACGTTAACATGGCTTTCTCATAACTTCATTTTATTGTAACCCTGATATTCTGTATATGCATTGATTTATCATTTCTATCATGGATCCACAATCTGTACTAACCATACTAACAGAGGACAGGCTTGGGCAATCTGTAGACAATGAAATTTAATGTCAGTAAATGTAAAGTATTACACGTGGGAAGTAAAAATGTGAGGTTTAAATACACAACGGGAGGTCTGAAAATCAAAAGTACACCTTAGGAAAAGGACTTGGGAGTCTCATAGTCGACTTGTCACTGTCAACTGCCAGACAGTGTTCACAAGCCATTAAGAAGGCTAACAGAATGTCAGGTCATATAGCGCCTTGATGTGTGGAGGACAAGTCACAGGAGGTTCTGCTTAAGCTTTATAACACACTGGTGAGGCCTCATCTGGAGTACTGGGTGCAGTTTGGGTCACCTGGCTACAAAAAGGACACAACAACACTAGAGAAAGTCCAGAGAAGAGCGACCAGGCCAATTCCAGGGCTACAGGGGATGAAATAGGAGGTGGGCACTGAGCATGGTGTATTACTCTTTTGTAATTCCTGTCAGCATGGCTTATGTTTAAAGTGGTTACTTTGTACATCAACAGAAATTTAATCACAATAAGAAAGGAGTTTGTGTCTGTTCACGCTCAATCCCTCAAGCACTGATGGAGTAACGTTACAAAGAAAAATGTGGAAAAAGGCTTTGTGCAAACATGCAAAGCTGATAGAGGGAAAGAGGAAATCTGTGCACGCAGACTCAAGGCTGTCATAGCTAACACCTACTAACTATTGACTTGAAAGGGTGAATACTTATGAGATTGATTGTTTTGTGTTTTATGTTATCAACTAATGGTGGCACAGTGGTAGCACTGCTGTCTCACAGTAAGGAGACCAGGGTTTGCATCCGGTGTTCTCCCTCTGTGGCTTCTGCATGTTATCCATGTGTCTGCATGGTTTTCCTCCAGATGTGTCCATCCAGTTGCCATGGCTCAATTATATGCCAATTGGTATGAGATTCTTAAATGCAGAGCTAAAGTTTGTGATGCGCCTTCTGTTGGAATGAAAAATGCAATGCATTTAATTATCGCAGATATTTCTTTTTTTGCCATCTGTTGGGAACGAAAAATGCAATGAATTTTTAATTCAAAATGTTTTTGATGCATGATCTTTTGGAATGACAAATCCAATGCATATTATTATTACACCTTTATCTGATGCGTCACCTTTTGGAATGAAAAATGCAATTAATTTGATTACTACAAAAGTTTGTAATGCACCATCTGTTAGACTGAAAACTATAATGCATTTTATTTCTACAATTGTGATGCTCCGTCTGTTGGAATAACAAATGCAATGCCTTTTATTACTACATATTTTCCTGATGCATCATCTGTTGGAATAAAAAATGCAACCTATTTTATGACCACACATGTTTGTGATGCACCATTTGTTGGAATGTAATATTTGTGATGCACCATCTGTTGGCATGAAAGATGAAATGCATTTTATTAGTCCAAATGTTTGTGATACACCATCTGCTGGAATAACAAATGCAATGAATTTCATTACTAAAGTATCTATCTATCTATCTATCTATCTATCTATCTATCTATCTATCTATCTATCTATCTATAATAAAGTGCCTTTCTTATATATCTGTTATATAGTGCCTTTCATATCTATCTATCTATCTATCTATCTATCTATCTATCTATCTATCTGTCTATCTATCTATCTATCTATCTATCTATCTATCTATCTATCTATCTATCTATCTACTAAACGTTTTCCTGATGCATCATCTGTTGGAATGAAAAATGCGACTTTTTTTAATTACCACACATGCTTGTGATGCACCATCTGTTGGAATGAGGAATGCAATGCATTTTATTACCACAAATATTTGTGATGCACCATCTGTTGGAATGAGAAATGCAATGCATTATATTACTACAAATTTTTCAGATGTGTCTTCTGTTGGAATGAAAAACGCAATGCATTTTATTTGTATATGCATTACAAAATACATTTCAATAGAAGGTGCACTGCAAAAATTTGTGCTTGAGGTCTACATGGATTATTTAAATTTCAACTCATCTTAAATTGGTGGCACAGCTAGACTGAAGATTAAAAACAGTATCAATAGTACTTGGATAAATGTTTAATTTCTCTCCTGCCAGTACTTTTACTCTGTCTAATTGCCTGGGGTTATGGATATAAAAGGAGAGGAGGAGTACTAAAATGCAACAGTGTGACAGTCTGGTAAGAGTATGGGATTTGAGGCATTCTTTTAATAATAAAGAGAATAAAAGAGATTTAATAGATATAACAAACACAGCAAAGAGAGTAAAAAGTCAAGTAGGGTCGCCCTTGGACCCTAAAACACATACAAGTGATGTGCTGCCCACCTCACTGCCGCTATTGTACCCAAACACTGATGGGATTCATAAGTTAATTGCCGGTGAGGTTAAACACCAACTTTTAATTTAATGGACCCGGTCCTTTCCCACACTGTTTTATGTGAAATCTTCTCAAATCTTTTTCCACTCAATATTTAGCCCAGCAGAGTCCCACAGTATTGCAGTGTTCATCCAGCTTTTCTTACCACCAATATGCCACATCCAAAGTGAATCACTCTGGACTGTGGAGACCTTTCTCTTTCTAAATTTTGGCTCTCTTGTTTATCTTTTTTGTGCTCTCCAGTATGACTACGCTAAGACTCTCCTGGCTCGTGTAACAGCTGGCAAATGTCCTAATGTCCCCCGTCTCTCTCTGGATGGGCTCTGCTAAATGCGGGTCCTTTGGGCCTCCTGCTCCAAACCACAAAAGCTCTGTGGCTTCCTGCAGGGCAGTAAAAGCCATTCACTGCAGATAAATGTTATTTTTAAAGCTCAGTAGCCACCTGCTGTGCACTTATGTCAGTGTACCTGTCACAACCTGACAACACAGATCTTAGCTCTCTTTGTTCCATCTGCCAGATCTGCTGTCAGCACAGCAGCATTTCTCTTCGTTTCGTCAGGTTTTATCTTTTTTTTTTTGTTAACCTGACATTGTTTCCTGGTTCAGTCACTTGCAGTAACCTTTTGTTTAACTTCAATGGCTGCACTAATCTCTGTAACGTCTCTTCTGCTTATAGACATGTTAGAAAGTGGTGACCCGTGCAAAGGGGTGTATCCAGAAAAAAATGGGGGAAAAAAGAAATCCCGTAAGTCTAAAATAGACTGGAATATCCAACCAAGGAAGAGAGATTCACAGCCGGGCTGAGATGGGCAGTGCCACTGTGGGACACCTCAATATAAAATTTGGGCAAAGAGACCTGCCTTTAGACACTGGTGCTTGAAAAGTGTGTAGCCAATTAAACAAATAAACCTTACTTCACCTACAGTGCCTATAAAAGCACTCAGACCCTTGGGGGGTTTTCACAAATGTTGTGTCACACAAGTGTGCTTGGGAGGCAGTGAAAGGGTTCGAATCAGGGTGTTGACATGTCGGACCAGGGGCTGGCGCTGAGCACTAATGCCTCTTCTTCCCTTCCCACAGACCAAATCTTTCTCTTGTGTTTATACTTCATTTACTGGGGCGTAGTCGCTGAAGATCTGCCACAAAGGTTCAAAAGGACAGCGTTCAGGTCCTGCTCTTCTGACATTCTGGAGGCAAATCCTGCCGACTACGCCACTGCAAAAGAAGCACAAACACAAGAGGCAGTTTTGGGGATTTATTGAAGTTGAGTAGTCTTAAAGGACTAATATTGGTCAGTTCTGGACCAGTTGAAATGGGTGACCTGAATGGCTTTATAGCGGTGAAACAGGAAGGGCATTTTGTAGGGCAGGAAGTCATATGAGGTCATCAGAAGGTGCCGGAAGTGAAGTCAGGAAAAAGAGGAAATGAGGTGCTTAGTTCGGTTTTTCTTCTGCAGATCTGTGGGAAGAGAAAGAGGGTCAATAGTGCTCAGCACCAACATCTGGTCCGGCATGTCAACACCCAGATCTGAACCCTAAGTGCACGTGTGGGACACGTGATAACGTAACTAAGCGTAGTCTGTCTTTTGGATTTTATTTTTTAGTTTTAGTTGTGAACTTCCCCAAATTTGATTTTTATGGAATTTAGTTAGTGGCATACTGATCATATGTTGTAGTACGGGCGCTAAGTCATGTTACACCCTACAGACTGCATACACCAGGCTTCTCCATTAAGCCACCAGAAGCAGGGTGGATACTGTAGGAGTAAGTCATGTTTTCAGCTCTCCTCAAGCCCTTTCTAATTTTATTTTATTTTATTTGATTTTTACATTATTTGTAAACGGTGAAGGGTGTATTAAGTCGGGTGTTTTGTTCCCAAGTTCTTATATGTAGCTTTGCATATTTTATTTAAACACAATAAAAAAAAATTGTGTTTATTCTTTTAGTGTAGAGCTTTTAGTGTAACTTGACATGGTATGCAACATGGCTGTGTGAATATCCATCCATCCATTATCCAACCCGCTATATCCTAACTTCAGGGTCAAAGGGGTCTGCTGGAGCCAATCCCAGCCAACACAGGGCGCAAGGCAGGAAACAAACCCCGGGCAGGGTGCCAGCCCACCACTGGGCGCACACACAAACACACACAATTTAGGATCACCAATTCATCTAACCTGCATGTCTTTGGACTCTGGGAGGAAACCCACGCAGACAACATGCAAACTCCACACAGGGAGGACCCGGGAAGCGAACCCAGGTCTCCTAACTGCGAGGCAGCAGCGCCACCGTGCCGCCCCTGTGTGACTATGTTGGGTTTTCATTTTTATTTTAAATCTTATTTTATTTATTGTGATGTTTATAATCATTTGAAATCAATTTTATTTTACTACTAGCTGCCCCCCATGGCTCTGCCCATGTAGTAGTGAAACAGGACAAACTTTAAAAATCAATAAAAAAAAATGTAATTCTGGCCAAGTGGAAGGTACAGTAGGAACGCTCAAATGTCAGACATTGGCACTGCATCTGATCGTGTTCAGCTCTGAGGGGTGAGCGTCAAGGCACATGGCTGTGATATCTCTGCCAATGAGCAGCTACCCTATAAAACAGAGGTGTCGAACTCCAGTCCTGGGGGGCCGCAGTGTCTGCAGGTTTTCATTCTAACCCATTTCCTAATCAATGACCAGTTTTAACTGCTGATTAATATATTTTCCATTCATTTTAATAGTCCTATTTTTAAGGAATCAGTCCTCTAAATTGATTTTTCTCCATTAAATGGCAGCCAAACAGAAATGAGAAATGAAATGAGCCGACTAATGACCAGCTAAATTGAGGTGTCAAACTCCAACCAATTTCACTCCAACCAGTTTCTTAATGAGGAGCCAATTCTTGCTGGTACTTAAACCCCTTATTTACAGTGGGATGCAAACGTTTGGGCAACCTTGTTAATAGTCATTATTTTCCTGTATAAATCGTTGGTTGTTACGATAAAAATGTCAGTTAAATATATCATATAGGAGACACACACAGTGATATTTGAGAAGTGAAATGAAGTTTATTGGATTTACAGAAAGTGTGCAATAATTGTTCAAACAAAATCAGGCAGGTGCATAAATTTGGGCACCGTTGTCATTTTATTGATTCCAAAACTTTTAGAACTAATTATTGGAACTCCAATTGGCTTGGTAAGCTCAGTGACCCCTGACCTACATACACAGGTGAATCCGAGTATTTAAGGGGGTCAATTGTAAGTTTCCCTCCTCCTTTAATTTTCTCTGAAGAGTAGCAACATGGGGTCACAAAACAACTCTCAAATGACCTGAAGACAAAGATTGTTCACCATCATGGTTTAGGGAAGGATACAGAAAGCTGTCCCAGAGATTTAAGCTGTCTGTTTCCACAGTTAGGAACATATTGAGGAAATGGAAGACCACAGGCTCAGTTCAAGTTAAGGCTCGAAGTGGCAGACCAAGAAAGATTTCAGATAGACAGAAGTGACGAATGGTGAGAACAGTCAGAGTCAACCCACAGACCAGCACCAAAGACCTACAACATCATCTTGCAGCAGATGGAGTCACTGTGCATCGTTCAACCATTCGCGCACTTTACACAAGGAGATGCTGTATGCGAGAGTGATGCAGAGGAAGCACAAACAGAGCCGCTTGAGGTCTGCTCAAGCACATTTGGACAAGCCAGCTTCATTTTGGAATAAGGTGCTGTGGACTGATGAAACTAAAATGAGTTATTTGGGCATAACAAGGGGCGTTATGCATGGAGGAAAAAGAACACAGCATTCCAAGAAAAACACCTGCTACCTACAGTAAAATATGGTGGTGGTTCCATCATGCTGTGGGGCTGTGTGGCCAGTGCAGGGACTGGGAATCTTGTCAAAGTTGAGGGACGCATGGATTCCACTCAGTATCAGCAGATTCTGGAGACCAATGTCCAGGAATCAGTGACAAAGCTGAAGCTGCGCCGGGCTGGATCTTTCAACAAGACAACGACCGAAACACTGCTCAAAATCCACTAAGGCATTCATGCAGAGGAACAAGTACAACGTTCTGGAATGGCCATCTCAGTCCCCAGACCTGAATATAATTGAAAATCTGTGGTGTGAGTTAAAGAGAGCTGTCCATGCTCGGAAGCCATCAAACCTGAATGAACTAGAGATGTTTTGTAAAGAGGAATGGTCCAAAATACCTTCAACCACAATCCAGACTCTCATTGGAACCTACAGGAAGCGTTTAGAGGCTGTAATTTCTGCAAAAGGCGGATCTACTAAATATTGATTTCATTTCTTTTTTGTGGTGCCCAAATTTATGCACCTGCCTGATTTTGTTTGAACAATTATTGCACACTTTCTGTAAATCCAATAAACTTAATTTCACTTCTCAAATATCACTGTGTGTGTCTCCTATATGATATATTTAACTGACATTTTTTATCGTAACAACCAACGATTTATACAGGAAAATAATGACTATTAACAAGGCTGCCCAAACTTTTGCATTCCACTGTAATTCCATAGCCTGTTGTTGCTCTCATTCTGCTACAGCAGACATTTCCAAAACTGTGAATGGTTTGTTTTTCTAAGAACACAGTCAAAATGTTTTGGTGACCTTAGCAGATTAACCTTACTGAGACCTCCACCTTTCTTTATTTTCAGATACTGTGGTTAGCTGGTCACACAGTCCCTTGTTTTGCATCTCATTATCATTAGGCTGCTAATTAAGGGAAAAGAATCAAGAAAGAGGTCCAAGTCAATTTAATTAAAATGAAGGCAAAATAAGTTAATTAGCAGCAAAAACTGGTCACTAATTAAGAAGATGGTTAGAATGAAAACCTGCAGCCACTGCGGCCCTCCAGGACCGGAGTTCGACACCCGTGCTCTACAACATACGTAGCTCTGATCTGTCTCTGAAAAATGTCAAACGTTACTCCTTAACAATCTCTAGATGATAAGGTCTGCTGAACAAACAGGTATCACTAGCTAAGCAGAGGCAAGGGTGCGCTCCAACACGTGGCGAGAGGTAGAGCGACTTGTACAGAGGCTGGCACACGAGTGAGGACTTCCCCCTCTGCCCATAGCCTCTCTCTCTCAGATTCGCGGAGATAAATCGGTGCTATGACACTCAGCGTGATGACAGAAGTGGCAAAATCAACCAGAATGTTCAAGGAAATTTCAGAAACAAACCCGATCTAAATCCATTAAGTAGTTCTCTCGTGAAAAGCAGACAGACATAGAGACGTTGGATTTTATATAAATGTATGTAAAAAAGTGTAATTCTGGCCAAGCGGAAGTCAGGTACGCTCTAACGTCAAACGTTGGCTTCTGTATCTGATCGTGTTCAGCTGTGAGGATAGAGTGCCACCCGCGTGGGGAGAAGAGCAAATGGCCGTGATATCTCTTCCAATAAGCAGCTATCCTCTAAAACAGTGGTACCCAAAGTAGGGGTCTTGAGACATTGGTTCACGAGATGATTTCCAAGAAATCAAATACTTTTTTTAAACTTTTTAGAAATTAATTAATTTAATTTTTTAGAAATAACATTTTATCCATAACTAACAAAAGATAAAACTAGTAGTTAATAGTTACATTTAAAAAAACATGCAAATTAAAAAGCCATCAGCCTTTCAAATTTCTTTCCGTTCGATCGTGACCCCTGAGGTGATTACGACAGTTTAACGACCACATCAATGGCGTCAGTTGCAGCAGATCAATTTACAGCACCATGTTAAACATTCCGACATGTGCACGTAACGTGTAGGTAATTTGTATCGCTTTATGCTTAGGATTTTATTTTTGTTGAAATGAAACGTTGGTTAATATCGACCAATGACAACACAATTAGGCCAGCGGAGGAAAGCGGAGAAGCACCACCGTCAGAAAGCCTCAGGTACGGAAAGACATAAAGAGGACATCCATAAACAGTCGGCTCAGCCTTACTCCAAGAGTCGAAATTATCGAGAGGAATTTATCCAGTATGGATTCACATGCATCATCGTCAATAACGTACAGCATCCCCAATGTGTGGTGTGCACTGAGGTGCTTGCACATGAAAGCCTAAAGCCTGTAAAAATGCTCCGACACTTGAAAACTAAGCACCCCTCTCTTGCTACTAAACCTGTAGATTTTTTTCCGGCGAAAGGAGCGAGAGTTACAAGGCCAAAAGAAAGTCCTAACTAAACCTAACTAGACCTAACTAATAATTTTCTCAAGTTAAATAAAGAGAAAACTGAAATTTTAGTGATCAGCAATAATGGATACAATGAGGCTATTAGAAATAAACTGGATACATTAGGATTAAAAGTCAAGACGGAGGTAAAAAGCTTAGGGGTGATTGTTGACTGTAATCTGAATTTTAAATCACATATTAATCAGATCACTAGGGCAGCATTTTTTCACTTAAGAAACATAAGTAAAGTTAGACCTCTTATATCACTGAAAGATGCTGAGAAATTAGTTCACGCGTTTGTTTTCAGTCGACTAGATTACTGTAACGCACTCCTCTCAGGACCACCCAAAAAAGACATAAATCACTTGCAACGAGTGCAGAATGCAGCTGCTAGAATCTTAACTAGGAAAAGAAAATCAGAACACATCACACCAGTCTTAGCGTCACTACACTGGTTACCTGTGTCATTCAGAATTGACTTTAAAATTCTGCTTATGGTTTATAAAGCCTTAAATAATCTCGCCCCATCTTATATATCGGAATGTCTGACACTTTATATTCCAAATCGTAACCTCAGATCCTCAAATGAGTGTCTCCTTAGAATTCCAAGAACAAAACTTAAAAGAAGTGGTGAGGCGGCCTTCTGCTGTTATGCACCTAAAATCTGGAATAGCCTGCCAATAGGAATTCGCCAGGCTGATACAGTAGAGCACATTAAAACACTGCTGAAAACACATGACTTTAACATGGCCTTTTTATAACTTCATTTTAATCGTAATTTAACTTAATCTTGATACTCTGTATGTTCAATTCATCATAACAACTATTCATGGTGGCTCTAAAATCCGTAATGACCCCTACTCTCTTTTCTGTTTCTTTTTCCGGTTTCTTTGTGGTGGTGGCCTGCGCCACCTCCACCTACTCAAAGCTTCATGATGCTCCAACAATGATGGACGGATTAAAAGGAAGAAGTCTACGTGACCATCATCATCATCAAGCCCTTCCGTGAGAACCCTAAATCCAAAGAGGACTGTTTCATTTATGTTAGGTAGAATGCCCAGAGGGGACTGGGCGGTCTCATGGTCTGGAATCCCTACAGATTTTATTTTTTCTCCAGCCGTCTGGAGTTTTTTTTTTTCTGTCCCCTGGCCATTGAACCTTACTCTTATTCGATGTTAATGTTGATTTATTTTTTATAATTATGTCTTTCATTTTTCTATTCTTTAATATGTAAAGCACTTTGAGCTACTGTTTGTATGAAAATGTGCTATAGAAATAGATGTTGTTGTTGTTGTTAAACAAACAACAATCCCAGCAAAAGCTCAACAGGCCTCATATGAGGTGGCATATTGAATCGCACAGGCAAAAAAGCCAAACACGATCCTCCAAGCATTGTGCCCACCCATCTCATTAGGTGAGGTGTTTTGTTGAAATTAAACGAATGAGTAAATAACAATTTTTTAAAAAGTTATATGGCTGTTAGAGCGTTATGTTCTTTTTTGTAGTCGTGCTCTTGCTTGGATAGGATATTCTGTTGAAATTAAACAAAGGAGTAAATTACTATTAAAAAATATGATATGGCTGTTAGACCATTGTGTTCTTTCGTGTTGTCATGCTCATGTTTGGATAGGCCTATTGGCGCATGTGCACCGTTGCGCGCAACATTTGTATATTGTAACCACTTCCGAGGATAGTGGGGGTCACGAGTCACTGGTACGGTTATTTTGGGGGTCGTGAGCTGAAAAGTTTGGAAACCCCTGCTCTAAAGCACACATAGCTCTGATCTCTCCTGTACTTTTCATGTACTGAAATAATAATAATAATAATAATAATAATAATAATAATAATAATAATAATAATAATAATTCTTTCCATTAATTTCCCTGTGATGCATGTTAAGCTTACTAGCCTAGAGTTGATTGGATCTGCCTGGTCACCCTTTTCATATAACGGGATGATATTTGCCATTTTACAGTCCCTCGATATTTCCCCAGTGCACACTGACATCCTAAAAAGATGCGTCAAGGCTTTATATACAGCAGGGCTCTCCAACCTTTTTTCTCCTGACAGCTACTTTTACAGAATGAAAATGGCCGAGAGCTACTCATGTTTTCTAACGTTTCTTCTCATAGCTTATTTCAACCCAAACAAACTGGATAAGCTTGTTTTGTCTGAACATTTACAAGATGTCGGTGTCCACAACTCACATTTTGCATTTAAACGTCACAAAAAATATTTAATTCACTGCAAGTGCATGTTGTACGTCTGTATGCATCTCACACTATTGATTTAAAACATGAATGCTGTCAAAACAAAACAATGTAACTCCAAATCCACAGATATTCCTTCTTCATTTGTCATTTTGTCACAAAAGGTAGACTGCAATTCAGATTGTGGATCGTGATTTTGTGTTAATAAAAAGATCGTGATATGCTTTTTTGGGGCTCTATTCAATAAGGGCGCGCACAAAAAGACGAGCTTCAAAAGGGCGACCTCAATTGGACGCGGCGAATAAAGGCGTTCGTAGATAATTTAGTTCAAATGGCTCTGGAATATGTGAAGAGCAACAAAGGTGCAGATCTACTCGTAGTCGAAGGCTACACATTCAGAAAGGAGAAAACTATCAACGGGAAACACATCTGAATATAGGATTGGAAAATGTTCGTCTCGCTGTCATACCAAACATGGATTATTTGTCAAGAGGCGAATTGGATGTTTTAATATTCTTGCTTTTGACTTTTTTATACGTTCAATCATTGCCTTCATCTAATAAATTTTCTGTAATAATTTGGTTGTATTTGCCTTTATTCGCTGCACCCAAATTGGGTTGGCCCTTTTTGAAGCTCGCCTATATTTACGCGCCCTTATTAAAGGATACCCTTTTTTGGAAAGATCGCCCACCCCTAATTTGACTAATCAAGTTACCAAATTTATGTAGGATTCATTAACACTTTGGCGAGCTACCGGTAGCTCGTGAGCGACATGTTGGAGACCCCTGATATATACCCCCGATACATTTTGCATTTAAACGTCACAAAAAAATATTTAATTCACTGCAAGTGCATGTTGTACGTCTGTATGCATCTCACACTATTGATTTAAAACATGAATGCTGTCAAAACAAAACAATGTAACTCCAAATCCACAGATGTGACTTCTTCATTTGTCATTTTGTCACATGTCACCGTGTCACTTTATTCACAGGTCCAGTCGCAGGTGTGATGTGTTGTTTAGTTAGTCAGATGACTCAACAAGAGAGGCAGGTGTCTGGTGGAGTGGAGCCCCCTTAGGTTCGCTAATATGGAGTCATTTCAATGTTCGTCTGTCATCTTGTTCTGAACTCTCATTTCATGACATTCACGTCAGACTCACAGAGGTATGGAGACCCAAACAAAGCAGACATTTTCAGAGCTGCTTGGTGAAGATTCTTCTAATTATCTGGCTCTACTAAGCTCCTCTACTGTTGAGACTTTAACTGTACAATATTTTGAAGGATTACTAATATATATCTAGGGGCGGAGTGGTGGCTCTGAGGCGAAGGATCTGCGCTAGTATCCAGATGGTTGCCGGTTCGAATCCACGTCATTGCCAAAAGAGATCCTACTCTGCTGGGCTCTTGAGCAAGGCCCTTAACCTGTAATTGCTCCAGGGGCGATGTACAATGGCTGACCCTGCACTCTGACCCCAAGGGGTATGCGGAAACTAACAAATTCCGAATACAAGAAATTGTATAAGGCAAAATAAAGAACAAAAATAAAAAATATCCAACATCTGTCTGTCTGTATGTCAGTCCGCTTTTCACGAGAGAACTACTTAACGGTTTTAGATTTGTTTTGTTTTCTATAATTTGCTTGAACATTCTGGTTGATTTTGCGACTTCTCTCATTTCGCTATGTATCAGAGTTCATTTGCGGGACCAGTTTATTTTAATTTTTGAGCTAATCCCAGAAACATGCAGCGGGCCGAGGAGAGGGGCCCTTCTTACTCGCTCTGCAGCTTCGGGCCGTGTTCCTTAACTCCGCTTAGCTAGCAAACGAGAGAACAATTGAATCCGACTTTGTTTGATATTTAAAATAAAGTGTTACTTAGGTCTTGATGAGTTTGAGTCCACATATTCTCTTAAGTGTCTGCCACATTGAAAAGATAGACTGCAATTCAGATTGTGGATCGTGATTTTGTGTTAATAAAAAGATCGTGATATGCTTTTTTGGGGCTCTATTCAATAAGGGCGCGCACAAAAAGACGAGCTTCAAAAGGGCGACCTCAATTGGGTGCGGCGAATAAAGGCGTTCGTAGATAATTTAGTTCAAATGGCTCTGGAATATGTGAAGAGCAACAAAGGTGCAGATCTACTCGTCGAAGGCTACACATTCAGAAAGGAGAAAACTATCAACGGGAAACACATCTGAATATAGGATTGGAAAATGTTCGTCTCGCTGTCATACCAAACATGGATTATTTGTCAAGAGGCGAATTGGATGTTTTAATATTCTTGCTTTTGACTTTTTTATACGTTCAATCATTGCCTTCATCTAATAAATTTTCTGTAATAATTTGGTTGTATTTGCCTTTATTCGCTGCACCCAAATTGGGTTGGCTCTTTTTGAAGCTCGCCTATATTTACGCGCCCTTATTAAAGGATACCCTTTTTTGGAAAGATCGCCCACCCCTAATTTGACTAATCAAGTTTCCAAATTTATGTAGGATTCATTAACACTTTGGCGAGCTACCGGTAGCTCGTGAGCGACATGTTGGAGACCCCTGATATACAGTATGTACTCGCTGAAGAGATTATCTGTATCTCATGGCTTGCCTTCCCGTCAGCCATCTTTGGCGTAACTTACATGCACAAAAAGTGACCCCTCATGTTCAGGGTGTCCCTTATTTTGCAGGAGCGTGTGGGGTGTGACCAGCCACAGGGCCTGCAGCACAAGCCATGCTGACCGTAATCATTCGGAGATGCTGACGTCTCAGTGGACAGACAGTTAAATGAAATGGATTGCCAGAGTTGCCGTAACGGGAGATTAATGTAAGCGAGGAGGGCACACGAGGAAGGATTCGTCAGCGGCCGATGTGCATTGTTAATGGATGATTAGCTTGAAACTATAGACTTGGATGAAAAGATCAAATCCACCGGGTTGCAATTAAAAGTGTCAGGACTAAAAGGTGCTCCCATGTTAATTCCAAAGCGATTATAAGCCATTACTTGGACTTTACACCTTATTTCTTCATCATTGACTAATTTTGAGCTCTCGTAGTAGAGGGAGAGGGCTAGAGAATGAAAGAGTGAGCATCAGAGAGAGTGAGGGAGAGGACGGCGTGCCAGACGCCACCAGAGTGGCCAGACAGAAAGGCTAATTCCTTCTGCTCCCAATCTTTACTTAATCACACAGATGATTCTTACTTCATCCCAAATTTGTCCCTTTTACACGCAGCATCACAAACTGCGTAATTCATTTAATGTTCAGCACATCCCTCACATACACCACAATCCTTTCAGAGGACATCCTTTATTATAAGCTTGTAGTTTAAAGTTCAGGGTGAGGAGCTGGGCGAAGTCTGACGCTACAGGGAATGAAGTGCTCACCTCACTTAATGGGCTCGGAATGAGATTAGTGGCTCCTGTTTCTCTTTCTCTCTCCCAACACGGAAATGCCGCATAGGCCCAGTTTGGCTGCAGATATTTCAACCTCGATTTGAAACGATTTCAACGTCTGAGATTGGGCTTTGCAAGATGACGGCCACCTTGACACTTTAGGGTTAGGGACACTCTGAACACATCGATCGCTGGACCGTTTCTTACCAGGATGCGGTATGTGCATATGAAAAATAATGGACTCTTATCAAAACTCGTTAAAAATGTGAAGAAATGTATCAGAAATCAACAGTTTTATTATCAACAGTAACTCAGTCATAAACTGTTACTTTATTTTCACTAGCAGCATGTCTAGAAAATGCTTGTGAATAGGTTAAAGAATTCTGGGAAGATCAATTACCTTTCTATATATAAAATCCAACATCTGTCTGTCTGTCCGCTTTTCATGAGAGAACTACTTAATACAGGGGTGTCCAAACTACGGCCTGCGGGCCAACTAAAATCTGGAATAGCTTGCCAATAGGAATTCGCCAGGCTAACACAGTGGAGAGTTTTAAAACACTGCTGAAAACACATGACTTTCTCATAGCTTCATCTTAGTTAAATCCTGATGCTCTTGTCACAGGCGGCTGGGGGCGTCTGGAAGGCCCCGGAGGTGGCATATACGTCCTCCGGGCCACGAGGGGGCAACCGCCCTGGATCGGAAGAGGAGCAAGGAGGCTCAAGCCAGTTGGAGCCTGGGAAACATTTACTTCGGCCACACCCAGGAAGATGGAAGAAGAGCCTTCCAGGGATGCCCGGAGTGGTTCTGGGTGCAAGAGCAGCACTTCTGCCACACCAGGAATTGCTGCTAGAAGAGCGGCATCAAGCACCTGGAGCACATCCAGGTGGAAATAAAAGAGGCCGCCTCCCTACAATCTGGGAGCTAGAGTCGGAAGTGGGAGCAGGACGAAGCTCCCATTGAGAAAGGAAATGCGGCCCACGAACAGTGAGAGAAAGGCCCGGATTAGGGGTGGTTAATGCTGGGACTGTGTTTGGAGAACTGTAAATAAACGTGTGTGTTTTATAAAGATGTGGCCTCAGTCTGGGGGTGTCCGGGCATATCTCACACTCTATATATTCAATTAATTATCATTGTTATTCATGGTGGCTCCAAAATCCATAATAAACCCTACTTTCTCTTCTCTTTTTTTCTGGTTTTCTGTGGTGGTGATCTGCACCACCACCACCTGATCAGGGCACCGTGATGTCCTTACATTGATTGATTAAAGGCCAGAGGTTGGGGGTTGGCATCAGGATTGGCACTCCAGCCACTGTAGAAAACCTCACACTGTTCAGCATTGTGGTGCTGAGGTGTCGCCCATTGCATGGCTGCACTCAGATCTCAATCCAGGAGGTTTTCTGTGCGGTGGGTGCAACACTACACTGTCATCTCTCTTTCTCCTTCTCTATAGGAGGACAGCCATCACTACAAGTCTCCTCTGGTCTGGACTTTATGGCAGAGTAGACAGACAGAAGCTTCTTACATGGAAGCCAACTTGGTGTTTGCAAAATGGCACCTGAAAGACTCTCCAACTTTTAAAAAACAAGGAAGTCAAGGTTAGCATAACGTCTGGAGGAAAACAAGCACAGCCCAGTCCCATCGGTAAAGCCTGGTGGTGGCAGTGCCATGCTGTGGGGTTGTTTGTCAGTGGCAGGAACTGGGAGACTAGAAGGGGTCAAGGGAAAGATGAACGGAGTAAAGTACAGAGACGTCCTTAATGAAAGCCTGCTCCCGAGTACTCTGGTCCCCAGCCTGGGCTGGATGTTCACGTTTCAACAGCATGGTGTCCCTAAGCACAAAGCAATGACAACCCAGGACTGGCTTAGAGAAAAACGATGCAGATATCCTTCAGTGGTCCAGCCAGCCCCTGGGCTTGGATCCAAATGCACAACCCTGGAAAGAACTGAACATTGCTGTCCACTGTTGTTTTCCATTCAAGCTGAGAAGGATCTACAGAGAAGAATGGTCCCGAATCATGGTGTGTGAAGACCCAAGAAGACTCCAGGCTGCCAATGGGGCTTCAAAAAAGAACTGGGTGAAGGGACTGAATACTTGGGTCAATGGGATAGTTCAGATTTTTTAATAAATCTGCAAACTTTCCTAAAATCCTATTTTTGGAGTATTCTGGGTTATTGATGAGGGTACAAAATTGAAGTTAAACACGCCAGGATCCAACAAAACAAAATGTGCGAAAGGTGAAGGGGTCCGCATACTTTCTAACTACCTTGCAGATTACCGTCAATGAGGGGCCATAAACCAGGTTAAAGGGTTAAATCCTAAAACCTTCACTACCCACTGGAAATGCGCAGCATAGGTGCAGAGAAGAGAGAAGTGAGGAGCGCTTGGCCACAAATACCAAACTCGGAAAGAGTGGCAGATGGGTGCTCAGTGTGGTACTGGGATATCATCCAAGGCTGCATCTCTAACCCCACAGCTAAGTGGGCCGCCAAAGCGGCAGGCAATCTGTTGCTCATTGGCCTCTGCTTGCATTGCGAATGAGGGGGACATCTGTAACGGCTAACCCTTCCTAAGGCTTTCGCTCATAGATGTGTCCCCAAGGACACTGAAAACTTACAAATCTTTAAGCAAGAACAAAATGACACACACTTTTATTTCTTAATTACTGAAGAGTTTTGTTTTTTACTCATTTTTAGTGTGCAGATTAGTGAAATGGAGATTTCTGATTGGCCAGAGAGTGTGTGTAGGTGTGGGTGTGGAAGTGGACCTTGTGATGGACTCTCTTGTGCCTGGCGCCCGGTGCTGTGTGATTTGTTTAACTGGTCTGACAATGGTATGTTATGTTATTATCATTTTTATCATATGTCCACAATCCGTACAAACCCCTGCTTTCTCTGCTGTTCTCTTTTCGGTTTTCTATGGTGGTGATCTGCGCCACCACCACCTGATCAGGGCACCATGCCATCCCTACATTGATGGACTGAAGGCCAGATGTCCACATAACCAGCATCTTCATCTAATTCTTCCACATGAAGCCTGAAAACCAGGCGGACTGTTTGAGATCATTGATATTAGGGGGGCTGGGTGGTCTCGCGGTATTGGAACCCCTGCAGATTTTGTTTTTTTGTTTGTTTATTTTTCCTGTCCCTTAATTTATTCCTTGTTACTTAGTATTGCCTAATCTTATTTTTGCATTTTTCTTTTTTTTTTTATTCTTCATCTTGTAAAGCATTTGTATGAGAACGTGCTATAGACATAAATGTGTTTATTGTTCTTATGAATATTTGTATGGTGGATGAATGGTTAGTGCTGATGCTTTGCAACTGCAAGGACTTGGGTTCAGTGCCTTGGTAAATTATTATTATACTAGCTCCACTTACTGGTAATAGAATACATTTAAAAAAGATTTGAAAGTTGATTTCTCTTGCCCTATGTGTACCTTGCACTATTTACCCTACGCCTTTTCGTGGTATCCTCGTGTGTCTGAACCCCACTTGCCCACCGCTTTCCCTCACCATCACCTTCCTGTAAAGCCTGCGTCTCAGACTCTGCTCATTTCAAGGTGCCTTGCTCACCTCCTGCTGTCCATCACCAGCTATGAAGACATCATTTGTATTGTTGCGGATACTTGTCATCTTGGGAGACAACTCGGGTTGTGTCTTATTAGCATTTAGTGACCCAGTGTCGCTCAGTAAAGCCCATGTTACATAATTTACGTAATCTTAGCGACCTGATGGCAGGCTCCCATGAAGCTGATCACCTAGTTTGACATACCCAATGACTCACGCCTTTAGGGCAGCGATCCTGCATCAGTACCACAGCCTACAGGTTCCACATCATCCAATCAATTGTCACTATCTTGGTCAATGTCATTATCAATATAAACTAGGGGGCTCTGCCCCCTGCTTCTGCGCTCACCAATCCCAGGCCAGGCGCCAAGTGTTAGCCAGTTCACGGCTCTTCTGCTCGCGTATGAGGATGCGGATGTACAATTTAACCCGCTATAACCTAACTACAGGGTCACGGGGGTCTGCTGGAGCCAATCCCAGCCAACACAGGGCACAAGGCAGGAACAAACCCCGGACAGGGTGCCAGCCCACCACAGGGCAAACAAACACACACCCACGGGACAATTTAGGATCTCAAGGGGAGAACATGCAAACTCCACACAGGGAGGACCCGGGAAGTGAACCCAGGACTCCTTACTGTGAGGCAGCAGCGCTAACCACTGCGCCACTGTGCTGCCCACAGATTGTAATTTTCATGTTACATATGCATAATGGAGCTAACTATTTTACATTACAGCAAGTAATTAACCATAGTAAAAAACAGTATAACGTAATAAATTGAAAGAAAATTATGTTCCATATTGTGTTAGAGGTATTCGTTGCGTTATATGTTTTCGTTCTGTTTGGCTTTGAAATTAAGACGTAAATACTTTTTAAACTTACACTTTTACTGTAAAACTTCAGTAAAAACAATACTTGGAACTAACTTTCCATTAATATTGCATTGAATTTTGATTCCGTGTTTGGAGTTACATCATGACAATGCAACGTATAACTGCCCGTGATTGAATTTCGTTTCTTTCTCTCTATTAAATAAAATGACTTTTTTGAATGTTTGTCCCTGTGATTTGTTAATTGTCTTTGCAAAAGCTGTTCTAACAGGAAACTGTAAACGTTTTAATAAGAATGGCATATCAAGATCTCCATTGGTGTCTAATGTTCTCCATGGAAGATGTACTACATTACCTTTCTTGTCGTCTCTTAAAATTTTACATGTCAGAATTGTTCGACCAATTTTGAATACAACTAATCTTGTCCTATTGCACAGCCCATCACTCAGACATAAATTACACAACAACATTACGATACGTCCTTCTTTCAACAGTAATTCAGCCGGTGGAAGATCCGACAGTGTTAATGATTGTCGATATTCTATGGGATATTGTAAGTTGATATTTTCATCTTCCGCACCATCACCACCAACTGTTTCAGCCTAGTCTATTCATACGCATTTAACCAATTTGCTGTGTAACCGATCAACAATTTTTGCATTAATTTGTTTGACTTCATCGTTTCTCGGTGCTAGGATTGCCCGTGTACTCATTTTTTCTGTTGAAAACCCTTCGGGATGAAATTTTTCATTAAGATTTGGACATAAGTCTTCTTTATTAAGAACTTAAAGTAAAGAAAATGTAAAAAATTATAAGAGCTAAGAGCACAGGAACTGTGTCTGACAAAAGCATTCACACGAATGAGAGGTGAGAGGACTGCGGGCGTGGGCCGTTAACCGGACATGGTTGAGAGGAGGGCGGGACTTGAGAAAATCTCTTGGCAGTAGTCTCGTCTCAAGATTTTCTTTTATAATAGAGAGATATTCATCTCTTCCGGTGGCACTTCCTGGTGTGGCGCAAGTGCCGCATGATCACCCGGAAGCACTCTGGGTATGCCAGGAATCTCTTCCAGCAATCCAAGGCTCTATAATCCTCCGGGTGCCCCCTGACGGTGGCCATGGCTAAGCTCTGATTGCGTGGCCCCCATGTGAACCAGGGCGGCTGCCCTATCGTGGCCCAGGGGGAGGTATTGTCTCTCTCCCGGCCCTTCCAGGGGTCCCGGCTAAGTTGGATCCCCAGCCATCCGCCACAACTTTTATTTCAGATGAGAGCTGTAAATGACCAAAAAACAGACACACAAACCGACAAACAAATGAACGGACACGAGGTGAGCTGAGGGTTGAAATGAAGCCATTAGTGTGTAAAATGAATAAATAACACTGGACACACATAGAGGGCATTACGGTTTTTTATTTATATAGATTGTCGCATTGTGACACCTCTTGGATTCTTATTGCTACGTGCTTGTTGTGATGGTTGCACGGATAAAGATTAATTCATTTTTCACTCACATATCACAGAGTTTGCTGGTGTTCCTCATGTTACTCAGCCGTCACTAGCCCACTATCTGCAATCCATAGCGCAGCACCTGAGTCCATCTTTATGTCCCCCGTCTCAAACACACACACACACACACACACAAAAGCCCACTTTACTTTCAGCGGACGTCTTTACCGTTAATCTCTCTTCGTGAGCGAATTGCAAGCAGCACAGCCCAGGCGAAGAGAACTGTCAAGAGTCCCGACTCACTCCAAACCCAATAACGGCCAAGCATGTCAGCAGATCATGCAGCATTGGCTTTCTGCCAATCCCAGAATCCTCCAGAGCAGCTCTCTTGCCGCCTCTCGTCTATAAAGCTCCACGGTTGAACGCGGCTTGAACTTTTATGCACTCCAGACTCTGTTACAATGCTGCGTAGCGGCAGCAGCAGATATTCCAAGGCGGTTTCTGACTGCCTAACCTTTGTAACTTTCTTCCTGCGTTCGCCAAATCCAAAGTCAAGTCCCACATCTGCTTAATTGTGTGCAAAAATGGCACATTTTAAGTCTGTGACACCCTTTCTGGGTGAATGCCTGAAAAAAATAAAAGAAGAAGAGTTATGCCTGCAATTCATTTTAAAGCTGGGAGGGCTTCAGAATTCTAATGGCGTACCTCGTGAAGTGCAAATCAGCAAATGCACCAAACACCCCCAGCAGCCTTCTGAGTTTTCCCCCATACATTCGTTCCCAGTGGAGATCGGGGGGTCCTTCCGAGCTCTTTATGGATTTTTTTATTTATTTATTTTTTTCTGAATGCCGCGTCAGGATGTAAATTCAATTGTCTTGCCGTGACACTTCTCTGCCGTGGACAAGAAAGCTCTCAAGGTCAGAGTGACAATTCTGACTCAGGAGGGATGTGACGCTTGCCAGGCTAACAGAGCAGAACGACGAAAGCAAATTTGATTCTACCCCTCAGATTTCCTCCTCAAAGAAAACAAAAAAAAAACAATTCCCGGTAATCGAGGACAACTTAGATGGGCTGGCATTTTACAGAACCTTAGGAGAGTAGAAAAACTGTGGCAAGAACTGGTCACGTAGTCCGACAAGTTGGTCCATCCCATTCAACTGCATTGAAGTTTGAGATATGAAGGTCACTAAAGTTCTACTCTCCACCACACTACTTGGTAATTTACTCCAGGATCTTTGAATGATGAAAACTTTCTAAGATTTGTGCCTAATCTGTCTTTAGGTTCCCAACCGTGTTCCCATCTTGTTGCAGTTTGTATTTTATTGGCATCCCTCATCTATTCTGTTTCTCTTCTCAGTACTTAAATGTTACACTTGGTGCTTGGTGCTCACCTGCCAAGTTGTTTTGCCTGCCTAAGGTAAAGTCATCCCTGATGGAGGATTGCAGGAATTGTGGGGTAGAGGGGTCCTTTCATCGGATTGGCTAGCCTAGCGCTGACTCAGCTGTGGAATGGCCAACAGGGGGAGGCAGCTTGATGGCTGAGGTTTTCAGGACTCTGAACAAATCCAAATCCTAAAATGTGATATCATCTACTGTTAAATTCTGCTCCATACTTGTACATTTTTTATTTTTTATACTGTATTGAGGATTTGTTCTGTTCTAGATGAGATAGATAGATAGATAGATAGATAGATAGATAGATAGATAGATAGATAAATAGATAGATATGAAAGGCACTATATAATAGATAGATAGATAGATAGATAGATAGATAGATAGATAGATAGATAGATAGATAGATAGATAGATAGATACTTTATTAATCCCAAGGGGAAATTCACATAATCCAGCAGCAGTATACTGATACAAAGAAACAATATTAAATTAAATAGTAAAAAAAATGATGTTAGCATTTACTTCCCCGGGTTAAACTGAAGAGTCGCATAGTGTGGGTCTCCTCAGTCTGTCAGTGGATCAGGACGGTGACAAAAGTCTGTCACTGAAGCTACTCCTCTGCCTGGAGATGACGCTGTTCAGTGGGTGCAGTGGATTCTTCATGACTGACAGGAGTTTGCTTAGTGCCCGTCGCTCTGCCACAGATGTTTACTCCTACAATAGAGCCTGCCTTCTTAACCAGTTTGTCCAGGTGTGAGGTGTCCCTCTTCTTTATGCTGCCTCCACAGCACACCACCGCGCAGAAGAGGGCACTCGCCACAACCGTCTGGTAGAACATCTGCAGCATCTTATTGCAGATGTTGAAGGACGCCAACCTTCTGAGAGAGTATAGTCTGCTCTGTCCTCTCTAGCACAGAGCATCAGTATTGGCAGTCCAGTCCAATTTATCATCCAGCTGCACTCCCAGATATTTAAAGGTCTGTACCCTCTGCACAGTCACCTCTGATGATCACGGGGTCCTGAGGGGTCTGGGCCTCCTAAAATCCACCACCAGCTCCTTGGTCTTGCTGATGTTAAGATGTAAGTGGTTTGAGTCGCACCATTTAACAAAGTCTTTGATTAGGTTCCTATACTCCTCCTCCTGCCCACTCCTGATGCAGCCCACAATAGCAGTGTCGTCAGTGAACTTTTGCACGTGGCAGGACTCCGAGTCATATTGGAAGTCTGATGTATATAGATTGAACAGGACCGGAGAAAGTACAGTCCCCTGCGGCGCTCCTGTGTTGCTGACCACAATGTCAGACCTGCAGTTCCCAAGACACACATATTGAGGTCTGTCTGTAAGATAGTCCACGATCCATGCCACCAGGTGTGAGTCTACTCCCATCTCAGTCAGCTTGTCTCTAAGGAGCAGAGGTTGGATGGTGTTGAAGGTGCTGTGTATTGTATTGTATTAACCGCCTTCTTTTTGACACCCACTGCACACCCAACCTACCTGGAAAGGGGTCTCCCTTTAAACTGCCTTTCCCAAGGTTTCTTCAATTTTTTCCCTACAAGGGTTTTGTTGGGAGTTTTTTCCTTGTTTTCTTAGGGAGTCAAGGCTGCTGTCAAGAGGCAGGGCCTGTTACAGCCCATTGCGACACTCATTTTGTGATTTTGGGCTATACAAAAATAAATTGTATTTTATTGTATTGCACTAGTCCCTTTTATAATTTTAAACACTTCAATCATGTGGGTGCAGTTTTGTTCTCCATATTAAAAAAAACACAACAGCACTAGAGAAGTCCAGTAAAAAGAGCAACTAGGCTGGTTAGACCAGGGGTTCCCAGTTCTGATCCTGGAGGATCACAGTGGCTGCAGGTTTTCATTCTAACCCATTTCTTAAATAGTGGCCTGTTTTTGCTGCTGATTAACTTTGTCACACACAGCCAACGGGCTCAATGAAGCGCGGCAGAATGAGGAAAACGGGTTTGAAATCAGAGCACGAATGCCCCTCTCCCTTAATCAGCAGAAAACCAGAAGCCTAAGGCCTGTACCTTTCGGGAAACCGCCGGACTGACGTCTTCTTCAACCTCCACAAGACTTCCACAGTCCCAGCAACGACTGTTTTCCTTTTGTCCCAACCCGATGACCTCACTTCCGGCTTCTGATTTCGTTGTCTTCTCCGTCTCTCATCTTCATCATCATTTCCTTTTCTACATCATTGTATAAAAGTCCTGTCATTTCCAGGTTTCAGTGTCCCATTGTGTCTCATTCTAACTGTATTTGTCTGAAGAGATTACTTGGATGATCCGATACTTTATGAGGATTTCCCCCAAACCTTTATGAGTGTGTTTTCTCTGTTTCCTATCATTACAACTTCTTCTGAATTAGTTTTAATTGACTTGCTTTTTTAAGATTTGTTCCCCTGAACTTCTACATCGTTCCTCTGAATCCTTAAACAGAAATGAAATGTGAAGTGAATGAGCCAACAGAAGACCACCTAAGACAGGGCCTCAAACTCCAATCAATTGCTTAAATAGGAGCCGAGTCTTGTTGTTAATTAAACTCGTTCTTTAATTCCATGGCTTGTTGCTGCTCTCATTGTGCAATAGCAGAAATTTCTGAAATTGTTGATTTTCTCTTTTCTAAGACCACTGTCAAAACGTTTTAGGGACCTGAGCAGATCAACATTCTGCACACCTTCATCTTTCTTCATTTTCAGATATTGTATGATGGGCACAGTTTGGTGGGCATGCTTTGGCTCATTTTGTATCTCATTAGAGTTTGGCAGCTGTGGCAGGTGGCCACAGCCATTACCTGGCCGGGTCGCCAATGGAATGGAAGTACAGGGAGATAGATAGATAGATAGATAGATAGATAGATAGATAGATAGATAGATAGATAGATAGATGTGAAAGGCACTATATAATAGATAGATAGATAGATAGATAGATAGATAGATAGATAGATAGATAGATAGATAGATAGATGTGAAAGGCACTATATAATAGATAGATAGATAGATATGAAAGGCACTATATAATAGATAGATAGATAGATAGATAGATAGATGTGAAAGGCACTATATAATAGATAGATAGATATGAAAGGCACTATATAATAGATAGATGTGGAAGGCACTATATAATAGATAGATAGATAGATAGATAGATAGATAGATAGATAGATAGATGTGAAAGGCACTATATAATAGATAGATAGATAGATAGATAGATAGATAGATAGATAGATAGATAGATAGATAGATAGATAGATAGATGTGAAAGGCACTATATAATAGATAGATAGATAGATAGATAGATACTTCATTAATCCCAATGGGAAATTCACAAAGAGAGAGAGCACTGATGAGGCAATACCTCCCCTGAGATGGTAGAAGGCAGCCATCTTGGACGGCTGTGGCACCATGGGATTTCCACAGGGCATGATGGGAGCTGGAGTTTGGTGCAGCCCCTTTAGGTTACATGGGGCCGCCAGGGGAAGACCCCTATAGTGGACCTCCAGCACCCCTGGGAGTGATGCCAACTAATACTGATGAGTCACTCCTGGGACATAAATAAAAGGAGCTCCCTCACTCCATTCAGGAAGTCGGGAGTCAGGAGCAGGTGGACGGAGTGGAGGCGGAAGGATATGGAGAAGAAGTAGAAGAAGAAAAGGCTTCTTGGTTGGACTGTTTGTACTTTGGCACTTTTATGCTTTCCCTGGTGTGCTGTGCTCTGTAGTGGGGAGCGAAGAAAAAGCACTGCCCCACTTAAACAAACCGTGTGCTGTGTGGCAAACTCGTGTCCTGCCTGTCTGTGTCGAGTTAGGGTGGCTGTATGTGCCCCCTTGGGCTTTACACAGCTAATTAAGGAAAAAGAAACAATTAAGGGGTCTGTGTCTACAAGAGCAAGTCAGTTAAAATTCATTCAAAGGAAATTAATTAGCAGCAAAAACAGGCTACTAATTAAGAAAAGGGTTAGAATGAAAACCTGTAGCCACTGCGGCCCTCCAGTACCGGAGCTGAGGACTCTTGGTCTTACCAATGTGTCAATGTCAATGTCAATTTATTTATATAGCACATTTAAAACAACATAGAAATGCTGTGGCCAAAGTGCTTTACAATAATAGGAAACAAACAAATAACATAAATAGAAATAAAATATCTGAACATAAATAACATAAATAGAAGTAATGTCGTATAATCAAGATGAGGAAACCATCAGTATTACTGAAGGTCATGGACTGCAAGTGAATAGAAATGAGTCTTTAATCTCATTTTGAACAGTTCAATTGTAGACGACTCCTTTATATGATGAGGTAAAGAGTTCCACAGGCGAGGAGCAGCAGCTGTACAAGCCCTGTCTGTCTCCCTTGGTTTTGTAATTCAGATAAATAGGCAGGACAAAGCCCATATAAAGATTTAAAAACTAGCAACAAGATTTTAAAATCAATTAGAAAACTGCCAGGCAGCGAGTGTAAAGAAGCTAAAATAGGAGAAACAGAGTCAGACTTTTTTGCCCCAACCATAAAGCGAGTGGCGGCATTCTGGACCAACTGTAACCTGCGTGTCAGGGATTTGCTAATCCCAGAATACAGCGGGTTGCAGTAATCAAGGCGAGAAAAGATAAAAGCACGAGTAGCTTTCTCAAGATCCCTAGAAGATAAAAAAAGGCTTGATCTTACCTAATAGGTCTAGTTGCTCTTTTCTGGACTTCCTCTAGTGCTGCTATGTCTTTTTTGTAATATGGAGAACAAAACTGCACCCAGTTCTCTAGGTGAGGCCTCACCAGTGTATTATATAACTTAAGTATAACCTGCCTTGACTTGTACTTCACACATTGCATGAAATGGCTGAATTCACAAAGCACAGCTGCCGAAACAGTTCCAATGTTGCCCACTAGAGGGGACTAAAGGACTAGAATCCCAAAGGGCCGAGACAAATCTTGATAAAAATAAAAGGTTTATTTTCAGAAAAGCCTGTGCAGGCACAAAGTGTAACAGAGTCCCAGTATCATATACAAAAAAACTGTAGCAGAGATTAAAAAAAAAATCAGTTACCCACTTCCTAATACACAAATCCAAAGACCAAGTTGAGAAACACAGCACAGGTTCGACATCCAGGACATCAAAAGGCAATAGCAGAGACACCGATACTCACAACAACTCTCCACTCCAGCGTGCACAGTGAACCTCCAGGAATTGTGGGAAGCCCGACCTTAAATAGGATAGAGGGCCGTTCCTGGTGGTGATTGGCAGTTGACCCCGCCCCCTTGTGGAGCCACCCAACAAAACACAACACAACAAAGCTCATTCCCTTTTACCAACTCACACAGAAAAATAGATATCTCTGTACAGTATATATAAAATCCAACGCCTGTCTATCATTTTTCACGAGTGGACGGAATTAGATATTGTGTTTTTTTCTATAATTTGCTTCAACGTTCCGGTTGATTTTGCGACTTCTCTCATTGTACTAAGTATCATAGTTTGCTTACAGGAGTGATTAATTCACGCTAATCCAAGGCAGAGGCTGCGGACCGAGGGGAGGGAGAAGCGTGACGTCAGTAGTAATACTACTTTTATGAATCCCATACCAAATGGGATATACTGTAGCAGAGACATACGAGGTGTGGCAGAAAAGTAATGAGACTGGCAACACTGCAAGCGATCTGGCAACGCTGCGCTGTTGTCCTTGATAGAGCACGTGTATCAGTACCCTCCCATAGCTCAGTGCGAGTTTCAACTCCTTCCGTTAACTACGTGATTTTTGTGACTGCTATTAGCGAAGTTGTGTTTTTGGTTGTGCGTCACGCAAAATGGAACAGCGGAATCTGGAGCAACGTTGTGCCATTAAACGGCAAGTGTGACGTTTGAAAAGTTAAAACAGGCCTATGGGGAACATTCTTTACCCCGAACTCAAGTTTTTCGCTGGCACAAATCATTTTTGGAAGGCAGAAAACACATTGAAGATGAACACCGTTCAGGGAGGACTTCAACTTCGAAAACCAATGAAAACATCGAACGTGTGAACACTCTTGTGAGATCAGACTGTCGTTTAACATTAAGAATGTTGAGTGAACAATTAAATGTGAACTGATTTACCGTTCATCAAATTTTGACTGAACATTTGCACATGCGAAAGGTCTGTGCCAAAATGGTGCCGAAAAACCTCACAATTGAGTAGAAGGACAATCGAAAAAAACAAGTGTCTTGATCTTCTTGATAGAATCGCTAATGAGCAAGATTTCTTTAGTCGTGTGATCACAGGTGATGAATCATGGATTTTTGAATACGATCCTGAGACCGAGAGGCAAAGTCAGGAGTGGCACACTGCAAACTCTCCTCGACCAAAGAAAGCTCGAATGAGCAAATCGAAGATCAAATCAATGCTGATTTGTTTTTTTGACAAAAAGGGAATCGTCCACAAAGAATTTGTTCCTCCAGGACAAACTGTCAACCAAGTTTTTTATAAAGACGTCCTTGAAAGGCTCAGAAAAAGGGTCATTTGTGTGAGACCAGACATTGCAGACAAATGGATGCTCCATCATGACAACGCCCCATGTCACACTGCCCTCTCCATAACAGAATTGTTGACCTCAAAAGGCATTCCTGTGGTTCCCCAGCCCCCTTATTCACCTGACCTCAGTCCGTGTGACTTTTTCCTTTTTCCTAAACTGAAAAATGTCCCCAAAGGACGTCATTTCTGGACTTTAGAGAACATCCAAAAGAGTGTAACGGACATGCTGAAGACCATACCGGTTGAAGACTTCCAGCGCTGCTACCAACAGTGGGAACAACGTCTCCATCGGTGTGTAGCTGCCCAAGGGAACTACTTTGAAGGAGATAACATTGATATTTGAAAAAAATCAAAACTTTGGTAAATAAAAAATCAGTCTCATTACTTTTCTGCCACACCTCGTATGCATTGCATTTGAGTTTTCAACAGATGGTGCATCACAAATATGCAATACTACTTTTATGAATCCCATACCAAATGGGATATAGCAGAGACATATGCCTTGCATTTGTGTTTTCAACAGATGGCGCATCACAATATTTCTCCAATATTAGCTTCTTTACACTAGCTGCCTGTCAGTTTTCTAATTGATTTTAAAATCTTGTTGCTAGCTTTTAAATCTTTACATGGGCTTTGTCCTGCCTATTTTTCCGAATTGTGCGTTTTACACCAGCCATCTAGAGTGCTTAGATCTTCTGGTCAGTTGTCTCTTGTTGTCCCTCATACCAAGTGTAAAACTAAAGGGGGACAGACAGGACTTTTGCAGCTGCTGCTCCTCACCTGTGGAACTCTTTACCTCATCATATAAAGGAGTCGTCGACAATTCAAAATGAGATTAAAGACTCATTTCTATTCACTTGCAGTCCATGACCTTCAGTAATACCGATGGGCTCCTCATTATGATTATGTAACATTACTTCTATTTATTTTATTTATGTTCATTTATTTGATTTCTATTTTTGCTATTTATATTAATTGTATGTTTTTCTTTTATTCTATTATTGTAAAGCACCTTGGCCACAGCATTCCTATGTTGTTTTAAATGTGCTGTATAAATAAATTTCACATTGACTTTGACACAAATATGCAATACTACTTTTATGAATCCCATACCAAATGGGATATAGCAGAGACATATGCCTTGCATTTGTCTTTTCAACAGATGGTGCATCACAAATATGTAATACTACTTTTATGAATCCCATACCAAATGGGATATAGCAGAGACATATGCAATGCACTTTTCATCCTAACAGATGGCTGACAAACATTTGCAATAATTAATTTTATTACTACAAATGTTTGTGATGCGCCATTTCTTATAATGACGAATGTAATGTATTTTTTACTACATGCATTACAAAATACTTTCCAATAGATGGTGCGTTACAAAGGTTAATGCTGAGGTCTCCAATCAATACTCATATTTCAATCCGCCTTAGATGGGTGGCAAAGCTATTTGGTGTAACAGAAGCTCATCCATTTTGAATTTCATTTGTTACAACGACTCAAGACTCTTCTTAATTTATTAAGAGATTTCTGTAACAACAGCAAACAACATTATGGGGTCCAAGCTCTTGGGTCCCATTCCAGATATTGTGAAGTGCAAATCGTTCTGCAAGTACAAGCAATGCCTGCTCATTATAACGATTGCAATCAGACAGCCGGGAGAAGCTCTTCAAACAGTTAAACATCTTTCGGTTGGAGAGAGGAACCTTTCTTCCTCTGTTCATTAGGCCTCCCCTGTCTGACATGAGCTCCGTGTGGAGAAAATGAGCAGAAGCAGGCAGCCAGCCGAATCTGTGAGGGACCGGTGCTGCAGGAACCAACGAGAGGCTTCATTAAAACTAACTCGCCCAAGGAATGAAAATAGCAAAGGAGTCTCCCGACCCCTGTTGGGTTTGCAGGCAGGCGCGGTTTAAGTCTGCAACTACAGCGTTTGAATCCTTAATACTTACATTTCCTCGCCATAGGCTAATATATTGATTTCGAAAAACAAACGCGTCATACAAGGCAGCGTGGGTAAAGATTTCTATGGGAGTAAATTATTTGACAGGCAAGAAAATTTTAAATTTTATACAAAATGGTGATTCTTGAAACAAAGAGGGCACTGCTCTGTCTGTGTGCTCAGTAAGAAGATGAAGCCGTTGACATCTCACATTGGCGCTTTGGTGACGGAGACTGCTAAACTTGACTAAGATGGCACTGGCATGAAAGTCACCTACTGGGTATAACTAAACTCCGAGTCCGTGAGGTTTTTATTTTTAAAATAGATTTGCAGAAATTATGTTTTCACTTTGTCATTCTTGTGGGTATGGAGTTTTCCTTATGAACTGAAAAAATGAATTTAAATGATTTAAGAAAAGGCTGCAAGATAAGAAGACATTGTGAAAGTCTGCATACTTTGTGAACTCTCTGTATGTTCGGAGGGGTGGTGACAAAAGCGCGATAGACATATGAGCGGCGACAAAACCGCAAGGGACAAACTCGCGCTGACAAACTCACCAACTGGTTTTCGACAAAAGCGCGCCGACAAAATCGCGAGAGAGGCCAAGAGAGTGGGACGTGTACGTGCGCATTATGTACACATTATGTGCTAGGTTATAACTGTATTCTGCTAATTGCACTGAGTTTCGTTCCTCCGGACGATGTTGGGTCCGCTTTCGATGAACTGAGCGAGAGTAGACCCGACAGTCTCCAGAATGTTTATGATTACTGGGAGGACAATTACATTGGTTGAGTGAGACGCAATCGACGAGCCAACCCGTTGTTTCCTATTACCATGTGGAACATGCGAGAACGTGTTGCTGATGGCAACAAATAACTCAGTCGAGGGTTGGCATAACGCGTCGTATACAAAGCAGAATTACCAGCAGTCAGGCAGCCAGCAAGTCTAAATATGCTCAACTATCAAGACGTCTTGCTGCAGTTCTTCCTACATATGCAGGGCATGATCTTAAGGACTATCTGCGTGCCATGTCTCATAACATTGACTTCTAAAATAAACACTATTATATATGCTTTAAACTAGTAATTCATATTTAATGAAACTTTCGCGATTTTGTCTGCGTGATTTTGTCGGCGCGATTTTGACGCCGTGTTTTAATGGCCGCTATTTTGTCGCCGCTCATATGTCTATCGCACAAATGTCGGGTCACTGGTGGGGTAGCAGTTAAGACTTTGGCCTTCAAACCCCTGAGGTTGTTGGTTCAATTCCAGTTTAGCTTTAGTTTTGGGAGTCACTTGAAACTGGAACCATCATTAACTTACCCGAGGATGAGCCACGTCACAGTGCCAACAAGGGTTAGTGCTTTGATTTCACAACAAAGCAAACAGCGTCTAGAAGTGCAGTGCTGTAATTCTTAATCAAATAATCCATGTAGTGAGAAGTGAAGCAAAATGACGCCTTTTATTGGCGAATTAAAAAGATTACAACTTCTTCTAAAAAGATCACTCCTCCAAAACCCCCTTCCTTCAACGCTGATACAATGGGAACACGTGCAGTGTGCCTCCTCTTTGCTCCGCTAGCTGTGTCGCGTGATGTGCTTCTCGCGCGGCGCTCTGTATATTTAACAGCCTGAACAGCATCTGTCCTTTTTGGCTGATTGCTTTGTGTCTCTCTCTCTCTCTCTCTCTCTCTCTCTCTCTCTCTCTCTCTCTCTCTCTCTCTCTCTCTCTCTCTCTCTCTCTCTCTTTCTCCTCTTTCTGTCGTCCTCTGCTCCTGTTGGGGGTCCCGCTCCCAACACGCACCCCTACGAAGAGGAAGATGTTTCTGTTTACTTTTAATTGAGAGATGGATCTGTCCACTCTGTCTTGACACGGAGCTCGTTTTACTTTTGAAAGGGACTTATGTTCGTTTGAAGTGTTTGAATAAAAGTTCCTGACAGGGCTGTTCTTAGCAGTTTTGGGGCCCTACGTGGTTCAGAAATGTGCCGGCTCTGGATGGGGGGGGGGGGGGGTCCGGGGGGGGCTGAGCCTCCCTGTAGCTCAGGAAGGTGTTCTAATAAAACGTCCAGAAAAGAATGATTAAATTTAAGATGAGGAGAGGGTATTGTGACACACGACGTGAGGGACTGGCACAGACGGCTGCAGTACCAGGGGCATGACAGGGGCCCCAGGCCCACAGCCCAACAAAAAAAAAAAAATTGTAAGTCGGGGCCGGATTGGGGCCCTACGCGGATGCATAGTTCCCGTGTGCCTAAGAACGTCCCTGTTCCTGATTCAGGAATCTCCTGTGTTTCCATGAAATTCTGTGACCCAAGCGTGACAATGCAAGCGTTCCAGGAAACTCAAGCCCATTCTTCATTTTACACCTCACCTGAAGAAGGGGCCCAAGTTGCCTGGAAACCTGGCATATTGTCATCTTTCACGTTAGCCAATAAAAGACGTCATTTTCGCTTGACTTCTCACTACATTCATAATGGCTAATGTGGTACACCACCCTAATACTCTAAATCAGGGGTGTCAAACTCCAGTCCTGGTTTTCATTCTAACCATCTTCTTAATTAGTGACCAGTTTTTGATGCTAATTAGCTTCTTTAGCCTTAGCTATAATTAGCTTGACTCAGACCCCTTAGTTGTTTTTTCCTTAATGATCAGCCAGACAGTAATGAGACATAAAACAAGCAGGGCATGACCAGCTCACCAGTACCCAGCAAATTAAATCTGAAAATAAAGATGAAAGTCTCAGTTAGGTTGATCCCTCAGGTTACCGAAACATTTTAGGAGATCTTAGAAAAAAACAGAATATCAACAGTTTTGGAAATGTCTGCTGTGGCAGAACGAGAGCAGCAACAAGCCGTGGAATTAAATAACGGGTTTAATTAACAGCAAGAATCAACTTCTCATTAAGAGATTGGTTGGAGTTGGACGTTCCAGTTTAGCAGGTCATCTGTTGGCTCGTCTAACATCTCATTTCTGTTTGGCTGCCATTTAAAGTAGAAACAAATCAATTCAGAGGACTGAATCCTTAAAAACAGGGCTAAGAAAATGATGGGAAAAGGAGTTCATTAGCAGCAAAAACTGCTTGCTGATTAAGGAGAAGGGTTAGAATGAAAACCTGCAGCCATTGTGGCCCACCAGGCCCGGAGTTCGACACCCCTCCTCTAAAAGCCGACATTTTCGTGTCTTCCCCTTTCTGGATTCTTAATCATGAGGAGACATCCAGCAACAGGCGTAGACAACCCTTACATCCTGCTCTTAGGTCCCTTTTGCCAGTTCCTTGGCATTCGCACAGCACCGCACTGCAGCTTTGCTCCATAGTCCATCCATACCACACTCCGTGGGAGCCTCCTTCTCCTTAGGGTCCTCAGCAGGGAGCGGCCCCTCTGATATCCTCTCTTGAGCACTGGACCATATGCTCCTCTCACGGGACTCCCCGTCCGCCTGCTTCCACCTCTCATATCATACTCGCCCCTTTCCATTGCTGCCCCTCTCTCCTCTGTTTCTCATTGTTCTCGTTCTTTTCTTGACCCACGATTTCAATGTGCAGGCTCCCTTTAAAGCACTGATTGAGTGCTCTCAATCTGAGGTGTGAAGGACACCCTAGACCAAACCAATCGCACAATCAGCCTTGGAGCAGCACAGGCATGTTCACATGTACACCTGTGCCCACCTGGAGCTGGCACAATCCTGGACTTACGATTATTCACTTAAAATTGTCCTCCGCCACCGACCTCCCATATCACACTGACACTGTACGACTATGAGTCTGTCAGTCACTCTACCTGAACTTTGTTGGGACCCACCCACCGCCCCCCAAACGGGACAACGCGCCGAAGTGCGATTGGCATGGTATGGAAGGCTTCCTATCCATCGCTGAGGCAACTGCAGGTATAACACCGCAGTATTGTGGGGTACAAAATCTGTAACTTTTGCTCTATATTCTCATGATATTTTGTTCAAGACAAAATAACAGATGAATTGAAACACAGGACACATCAAAGCATATCTTCTTCCCAATTGTACCTCAATTTTAAAACTGCTGTACAGACAATTGGTTTACAGCCTGGGAAAGGAAGACATGCCAGTAGGTACCAGGCAACATCAAAAACGTTATTATTTAGGAAAAAGACAGATTAAAAAGTTTGAGCAAAATTCATCCATTATATTTACAGCCAGCCAATCAGGTGTATGCAGCAGTCATGTGAAATTGTATAATTAAAGGCCTCGTCTGAAGAGGAAACATCAGACAGAGATGTCAGGAAACGAGAACAGAGCGACATCAGGTGATGGTGCCGGCCACTTGCAGCTGTTTCCATCTAATCGTCGGCAAAGCAAAAAAGTGCGAGATTACAAGCTGCCTACGACATTCATCCTCGTCATATTTAACATTTCGTAAGCTTTTTCTAGACTATAAACAGTCATATGGAAAAAATTTGGGAAACCCTCTTAATTCTTTGGCTTTTTGCTTCTCATTGGCTGAGCTTTCAAAGTAGCAACTTCCTTTTAATATCTGACATGCCTTATGGAAACAGTAGGATTTCAGCAGTGACATAAAGTTTATTGGATTAACAGAAAATATGCAATATGCATCATAACAAAATTAGACAGGTGCATAAATGTGGGCCCCCCAACAGAGATATGACATCAATACTTAGTTGAGCCTCCTTTTGCTCCTTTGAGCCTCCAGACGCTGTCCTCCTATAGCCTGTGATGAGTGTCTGGATTCTGGATGGAGATATTTCTAACCCCATTCTTCATACAAAATCTCTCCAGTTCAGTTCAATTTGATGCCTGCCGAGAATAGACAGCCTGCTTCAAATCATCCCATAGATTTCCGATGATATTCAAGTCATGGGACTGTGACGGCCATTCCAGAACATTGTACTTCTCCCTCTGCACGAATGCCTTTGTAGATTTCGAACTGTGCTTTGGGTCATTGATTTTGTTGGAATATCCAACCCCTGCGTAACTTCAACTTTGTGACTGATGCCTGAACATTATCCTGAAGAATGTGTTAATGTTGGGTTCAATTCATCTGACCCTCGACTTTAACAAGGGCCCCAGTCCCTGAACAGGCCACACAGCCCCACAGCATGATGGAACCTCCACCAAATTTGACAGTAGGTAGCAGGTGTTTTTCTTGGAATGCACTGTTCTTCTTCCGCCATGCAAAGCACTTTTTGTTTTGACCAAATAACTCCATTTTTGTCTCATCAGTCCAAAGCACTTTGTTCCAAAATGAATCTGGCTTGTCTAAATGAGTATTTACATACAACAAGCGACTCTGTGTGTGGAGTGAGTGCAGAAAGGGCTTCTTTCTCATCACCCTGCCATACAGATGCGCTGAATTGTAAAACGATGTACAGATACACCATCTGCAGCGAGATGTTCTTGCAGGTCTTTGGAGGTGATCTGTGGGTTGTCTCTAACCATTCACACAATCCTACGCATATGCCGCACTGTATTTTTCTTGGCCTGCCAGACCTGCTGGGTTGGTTTAACAGCAACTGTGCCTGTGGCCTTCCATTTCCCGATTCCATTCCTCACAGTTGAAACTGACAGTTTAAACCTCTGAGATAGCTTTTTGTAGCCTTCCCCTAAACCAGGAGACTGAACAATCTTTGTTTTAAGATCTTTGGAGAGTTGCGTTGAGGATCCCATGCTGTCTGTCACTCTTCAGAGGAGAGTCAAAGGGAAGGAAGCACAACTTGCAATTGACCACCTTAAATACCTTTGACCACTCATGATTGGACACTCCTGTCAATGAAGTTCAAGGCTTGACGAGCTCATCCAGCCAATTTGGTGTTGCAAGTAATCAGCACTGAGCAGTGACAGGCATTCAAATCAGCACAATGACAAGGGGACCCACATTTGTGCACAGCCAGATTTTCACATTTGATTTAATTTCATACAACTGAATACTGCGTCATTAAAAAATTTTGTTCGGAAAACACCGCAGTACTCCGATGTTCCTAGGAAATGAAAGTCATACCACTGGGAATCAATTAGAGTCAGGCTGAGAGGGGTTCCCAGACTTTTTCATATGACTATATAAATCCAGACTTTGCTATCCACATTTTCTTTTTTGCTTTTCTCTACTGATATTTTTATTATTCCCGTAATAAATACCGCACTGCTTTTAACTTTCTGTACTTTATCTTCATATTTAGAGTGACTGAAGTAATAAGGTACATTTCTTTGAGCACCCGAAGCAGTGAGGAAGTGCCATATAATCTAAGCAGGAAGGTTTATCGAGCTGAGGACGAAGAGCTCTGTCCAGTAATGAATGGTGCGTTAAAGTGAAACATTCACTGGTTGATAAATGGCCTACAGTCAGGGATGTTGAGTCTTTATATGTTTGAATAGATTCTTGGAGACCAAAGGTATCTATCTAAGACATGGCACGTCGTTCAAGCCTATGATAAGTAAGTCTCTTGGAGTACGCGAGAAAGAGGGCAGTCCGTGTGTTATTCATACGATACTTGTGTGGGTTAAAGTTGTAGGGAATATCGTGCAGGTGTATACGTCTTTCATACGGTATTTCTGCGGTTAGGGTCTGTGTGTATGTGTATATCTATGTATGTGTGAGTTAATCTTAAAGTGCGACATTAGACCAACCTGGTAATGAACTTGACGAGTACACTTACCCTTAAAGAAAATAGGTAAAGGGTAAGTAGAGGGAAATACCACGATAATACAACTCCGAGCCAATTGCAATCGTCAATGGGTGATGCAAAGAACATTATAAATGCCAGAAGCAGTATTACTTGGCCCCTGACCCTGCCTGACTGCTGCGTCTGTGTATAATAGAACTGCTGTAATAAATATACCTGCTGTTCCTGTTTCAAGCGAAAATAAAGCTGGTTTCGCTTACATACTGAGACTCGACCTCGAGCTTTGGGGTGCAAGACAGCGGCTCACACGTCACAAAACAAAAGAAATGTAACCAACCGTATCTCAAATGTTGTAAGACAGCTTGGATAAAGGTGCCCGCCTATCAACACGCCTAAGAGGGCCCTGTTCGGTTTCTCTAAGGGTCTTCCCAGGATGTGAATATTTGTACGGGTGTCAAGTCTACCGACAGCCAATCTTTTGTTTAATTTTAAGCCTGCTTAGACTTTATGGGGTACAAAACAACCCGTCTGCAAGAAAATAGAAATAAATTGGCAATCTTTTTTTTTTTTTTTTGTATTTGCCGCCAATTTGGTAGCTGCCTAATAACTGGCAGTGGCTCAAATGAAATGTTAAAGAGGTGCAGCCCCGTGATTAATTAATTAAGTGGAAGCCATTTCAAAGACTTTGCAGTGCAGCCCCTACAGCGCCAACAGAATGCCACCACCAAATGCATCTCCAATTAGTTATTTATTAATTTTTCTAGGACACCCTACCCTGTGCTGAATATAGCCGTCGTTTCTTTGCAACTCTCGACGCTCCCTGCGGTACAGATGAAGCTGTTCATGACCCTTGAGAGAAAATGCCGGAAGAGATGGAGAATAAATGAAAGTGTTACACACAAGTGGCAATGTGGCGGCACGAGGGTCCGTGCCAATCTACCTAATAGTGTGGCTTTGTATGTAAGCAAAGACTGATAAGGTTGGCTGAACCGAGTTACTGACAAAATGATAAAAGAAAGAAGAGAAATAAATAGACGGGTTACACTGTGGCATATTCCTTGGTCACATTTCCACAATTGTAGGACGTGTGCGTCAGCTTCTGCTTACCCATCTCCTTCTCTTTGTATCTGGGCAAGGCTCCTCTCGGCTGACCCCATTTTCTAATTAGGGGTGACCTTCTAGAGTCCCATACACCTGACTACTTGAGGCAGCACAAAGGCTCCTGGTTCTTGGCGATGGCTTTTCTTTCTAGCAGCTGGCAAATAATACAGAAAAAAAAATCCCTTTAAATGAGCCCTTTACTCGCTGAGGCAGCACACAATGTGCCGTGCAGGTGCTGCAATAGGTGAGGGGGGACGGCTGTGTGCTATATTTAAACAAGCTGGGAACGAAAAAGTCAAAAGGGAAAAAATGCCAGACGTGGTGTGTCAGCACAGACACCGCTATGTGCACCGGGCACTCGGAGATGTTGTTTGCATCACTTTGCCAGGCAGAATACGGCCTAGATAGATAGATAGATAGATAGATAGATAGATAGATAGATAGATAGATAGATAGATAGATAGATAGATAGATAGATAGATAGATAGATAGATAGATAGATAGTGGCCGGGACGCCCAGGAGGACCAGAGGAGGGCTTGTACCTCCTCCAGACCGCGAGGGGGCGTTCGTCCTGGTTACGCTGGTGGGCATGGAAGCCCAGCCCTGTAGGGGCCCGTGGCCACAGCCAGGCAGTGCCCCACCTCCAAACCATCTGCCACATCCGGCCGAGGCAGGAGCCCGGCCGGGATGCCCAGGAGGACCAGAGGAGGGCCTGTACCTCCACCAGACCATGAGGGGGTGTCCGCCCTGGTTATGTTGGTGGCCTCGGGTAAGGGGCATGGAAGCCCAGCCCTGTAGGGGCCCATGGCCACCGCCAGGCGGTGCCCTGCTGCCTGAACAGCCCTGGAGCCCAGCACTTCTGCCACACTAGGAAGTGCTGGGGGGAAGACTTTGGGAGACACCCGGAGAGCTGCCGAGAGGACAGCCGGCACTTCCGCCACGCTGGGGCGTGGCCAAGGGAGGAATGCCGGGAACACCTGGTGCTCATCCGGGAGCTGTATATAAGGGGCCGCCTCCCTCCAGTCATTGGCAGAAGTCGGGTGGAAGAGGACGGAGCTGGAGTGAGGACTGGAGGCGGCCAGGAGAAAGAGAGGCACAGGACTGTGTGGCCTGGACTTTGGGGAAATCGGTGCTGGAGGCACTGGGGTTTGTGAGTGCACTAATTGTAAATATTGTGTACAATAAACGTGTGTTGGGTGGAACTATGTTGTCCGTCTGTGTGTGTCCGGGCCAGTGTTCACAATAGATAGATAGACAGATATGAAAGACACTATTTAATAGATAGATAGATAGATAGATAGATAGATAGATAGATAGATAGATAGATAGATAGATAGATAGATATGAAATGCACTATATAATAGATAGATAGATAGATAGATAGATAGATAGATAGATAGATAGATAGATAGATAGATAGATAGATACTTTATTAAACTCCAAGGGGAAATACACCTACTCCAGCAGCAGCATACTGATAAAAAACAATATTAATTAAAGAGTTAAAAAATGCAGGGTGGAGAGTGCGAGGCAGGTATAACAGACAATAACTTTGTATAATGTTAATGTTTACCCCCCGGGTGGAATTGAAGAGTCGCATAGTGTGGGGTCTCCTCAGTCTGTCACTGAAGCTGCTCCTCTGTCTGGAGATGATCCTGTTCAGGGGATGCAGTGGATTCTCCATGATTGACAGGAGTCTGCTCAGCGCCCGTCGCTCTGCCACAGATGTTAAACTGTCCAGCTCTGTGCCTACAATAGAGCCTGCCCTCCTCACCAGTTTGTCCAGGCGTGAGGCGTCCCTCTTCTATATGCTGCCTCCCCAGCACACCACCGTGCAGAAGAGGGCACTCGCCACAACCAACTGATAGAACAGAACCTTAAAGAATGGTCAAAAAGACCTCCATCCAGAAACCAAACACTCATCAAAGGCTATAGGAGGTGTCTAGAGACTCAAAGGAGCAAAAGGAGGCTCAACTAAGTATTGATGTCATATCTCTGTTGGGGGGCCCAAATGTACGCACCTGTCTAATTTTGTTACGATGCATATTGCATATTTTCTGTTAATCCAATAAACTTAATGTCACTGCTGAAATCCTACTGTTTCCATAAGGCATGTCAGATATTAAAAGGAAGTTGCTACTTTGAAAGCTCAGCCAATGAGAAACAAAAATCCAAAGAATTAAGAGGGGTTCCCGAACTTTTTCACATGACTGTATCACGTCAACCTTTCTTCTGGTACATTCTTTATTTACTTGACCATCTCAGTATTTTTCCTAAACCAAATCTTATATTTCAGTGTACATTTTGTTGTTCAGTTGATCTTTATTTGGTTTCCCACATTTATTAAACTTCATCTTGACAAGATCTATAGGCCAAAATGCTGCCCTGTGATTGGCTGAATAGATATTTGTGAATTTCCCCTTGGGATTGATACCATATCTATCTATCTATCTATCTATCTATCTATCTATCTATCTATCTATCTATCTATCTATCTATCTATCTATCTATCTGTCTATTATATAGTGCCCTTCCTATCTATCTATCTATCTATCTATCTATCTATCTATCTTTGTTAACAAGTAGTTGAGCAGGTGTACCTAATAAAGTGGCCGGTGAGTGTATTTGTATCCAGTGTTACATATACCCTGCTGTTCTTTCTGAAACTCTTTTAAGTGCCTTGAGCATGGGAAAGGCGCTATATAAATATAATGTATTATTAACATCAAAAGCCAGATGAACTAGAAGAATGAACAATGTCAAATCTGACACTAAACTGTGTTTTTCTTTTATCTCTCATTTATATGCTAAAAGGGCTGGAAAAGGCTAAATAAAAGATATATAAAAGAATAAAGAATATTTCCATGTCTGTGAAGGTATTGCAAGGTTTTTCTGTGTTCAGCAACATTTCTGCTTTTCTTCCTACAATTTTGCGATTTACTTTAACCGTTCCTGTCCTTATTATAATGTAAATTGCTGTGGGGATGATAAGAAGAATTGTGCTTTAAAGATTACATTGAACTCAACTGAATATTCATTTTTGATCACAAAATGGACTTTTCCATTGTGCATACCAAACAGAGAGTGGCACACTGACAGCTCAAGGACTGCCATTCATTTCACAGCTACACCTGTCCGGGTGGGTTTTGGGTGTCCTGCAGTGAAACCCCTTCATGGTTTACAGCCTTGTGTTAAAATGGCTCGAATTTAATCTTTTCCCCCTCATCAAACGACACAGGGTTACCCCGATAAAGACAAGGTGAAAACAAGAAATTTTGGTAAACTTCTTTTAAAAAGCGCAGTGCATTTACACGCAAGATATAATCGAGAAATCTGTGCAAGTAATCTTCTGGAGTTCTCCTTTGGTAAAACGCTTTGACGTCGTTAAACTATGAATAGGAAAGAGTTAAACACCATCATCGGCCAACGTGAGTTTAAAAATAAGCCTGACGCCTGTGATCATTTTCACTGTTTTATAAATACGTTTAGTCAAATTGATGCTTCATTTAAAGGTTTCTGATAGCGGATTGCATGCAGCACACTCTTTTCTGCTTGGCTGTGTGATTGAGCCCTGCGAAGGACCGGCGTACCGATACATGTGCATCTCACCTTACGCTTAACGCTGCTGCAATAAGAATGATGCAGGTATTGTCACAGACAACCGGGGGTGAGCAAGCGTGGGCAGAGCAGTACCTCCCCCGGGATGGCAGCCACTATGGTTTGAAGTGGTGCCACCGCAGAGCTTCATGGGAGTTGGAGTTATCTACAGCCTTGTTGTGATCTGGGGGTGTCGCCAGGGGGTGCTCTTGGGCAGGTTTTCCACCACACCTGGAAGTAGATCAACGAGCACCTGGAGCACTTCTGGGGCCGTTATAAAAGGAGCAAGCAGTCATTACTCCAGGAGCCAGAGTCGGGTGGGAGTGGGTGAAGCTTGACAGAGAGGAGTGGTGGCGATGGAGAGAAGAGGAAAGTATTGTACAGTATTGTGCTTTGGACTGTGTGTTGTGGACTCGTGGGAACAGGGAAGACGTTCTCCACGAGTGAAGAAAAATAAAAGCACTTGTGTTTTTAGCAGTGTCTCTCTGTGTCGGGTTGAGCGTTGATATAGCGCCATCTACAGTCACAGTATTTTTACAACAACAAAATAACCATTAGGTTACTCATCACTTTAAAAAATAATTAGATTACTCAACACATGCTACTTTTCACGTTACCCTACAGTTCTTGAGAATATGCTGTCGAGTTTAGCACTGTAACTTCAGCTTATCAACATAAATCCGTCAACTTCTCAACTACTGAGAGATTATTTCAGCCAGGAGAAGAAATAAAGCGATCGCCCGAACATTGGAGATGGAAATGACTTTGTGGACGCTTCAACCCGTGGCTATAGAAATTGCATCGAACATTTCTGGAGAGACCTGACAATAGCCGTCCACTGATGCTCTCCATCCATCCTGACAGAACTTGAGGTGATCTGCAGAGGAGAAGAATAGCAGAAAATGTCCAAATCCAGGTTTGTGAAGTTTGTCGCAGCAAACCCAAGAAGAGTCAGGACTGGAATTACTGCCCAAAGGGTCTACAGCTAAGTACTGAGCAAAGGATCCTCAAAGGACTTCTATGAAGGAGATATCTCAGTTTTTGGTGTTTAAGAAGTTTGCAGTGCTTTCCGAGAATGTGTTTTCACTTCGTCATTTTGGGTTCTTGAGTGGGGATGGATGGGTAAAAATGTCAGATTTATCGATTTAAAATTAAAATTGGAATGCCATGAAGTGTGCAGAAGTTGATGGGGTCTCGATACTTACTTTTTAATCCTGCTCAGCATCAGGCCCATCCTGTTATTGATGCCAGTCCATCGCAGGGCACCCTTATGCATGTTGACAATGTGGACGCTAGGGGTCCCTGTTGCCCCTTAAACCCGACTGACAGGCACACAGGACGCAAGGTAAAAGCACTAAGAAGTATTTGTAATTCTTTTTCTTCTTATACAGTGCGCTCCAAGCACCACAGCCACAGGTTTACAGGCAAGTAAATAAGCTTCTCCTCCGCACCTCCCAGCAAGCATTGTCCACCTCCTACCCGACTCTGGCTCCTCTGCTGGGTTCACAGCAGTCCTTTATATCAGGGGTCACCAACTCTGGGTCCTGGAGGACCACCGAGGCAGCAGGCTTTCATTCTAACCCTTTTCTTAATTAGTGATATGATTTTGCTGCTCATGAACTTCTTTAAAATTCATTGCTTTTTAAAGATTTGTTCCCCTTAATTTCTTCATTGTTCCTCTGATTTGCTTTATTTCTTTCCTTAAATGGCACCCAAACAGAAGTGAAGTGAGAAATGACTTTAAAATACTGCTTATGGCTTACAAAGCCTTAAATAATCTCGCTCCATCTTATATATCAGAATGTCTGACATCTTATATTCCAAATAGCAATCTTAGATCTTCAAATGAGTGTCTGCTTAGAATTCCAGGAGCTAAACTTAAAAGAAGTGGTGAGGCGGGCGGCCTTCTGCTGTTATGCACCTAAAATCTGGAATAGCCTGCCAATAGGAATTTGCCAGGCTGATATGGTGGAGCACTTTAAAAAACTGCTACAAACTCATTACTTTAACATGGCCTGCTCATAACTTCATTTTAATTTAATCCTGATGCTCTGCATATTGAATTAATTATCATTACTATTCATGGTGGCTCCATAATCCATACTGACCCCTACTCTCTCTTCTGTTTTTTTTCTGGTTTTCTGTGGTCTGCGCCACCACCACCTAATCAAAGCACCGTGAGATCCCTACATTGATGGATTAAAGGCCAGAAGTCCACATGACCGTCATCATTAGAACATTAGAACACTCTGGACGAGAACAGGCCATTCAGCCCAACAAAGCTCGCCAGTCCTCTCCACTTGTTTCCTCCAAGAAAACATCAAGTCGAGTTTTGAAAGTCCCTAATGTCTTACTGTCTACCACACTACTTGGTCGCTTATTCCAAGTGTCTTATCGTTCTTTGTGTAAAGAAAAACTTCCTAATGTTTGTGCGAAATTTACCCTTAAAGTTTCCAAGTTCCCCGTGTTCTTGATGAATTCATTTTAAAATACAAGTCTCGATCCACTGGACTAATTCCTTTCATAATTTTAAACACTTCTATCATGTCACCTCTTAATCTTTTTTTGCTTAAACTGTAAAGGCTCAGCTCTTTTAATCGTTCCTCATAATTCAACCCCTGTAGACCTGGAATCAGCCTAGTCGCTCTTCTCTGGACCTTTTCTAGTGCTGCTATGTCCTTTTTGTATCCTGGAGACCAAAACTACATATATATACTAGCCATCCCCGGCGGCTTCATCCACGTATTAGTGAAGCAGGACAGTGAGGACGGCTCCCCACTCCTGACGTCACTCTTCCCTCTCCCCTCAGCCCGCAGCCTCTGTCTCAGATTAGTGTGAATATATCGGTCCTGCACGTGAACTATGATTCTTAGCGCAATGAGAGAAGTCGCAAAATCAACCGGAATATCCAAGCAAATTATAGAAAAAAAAAAAGATCTAAATCCGTTAAGTAGTTTTCTTGTGAAAAGCAGACAGATATACAAAAGGGTCTAAAATTATAAGAAATTTCGCGCTTGGACCACTAAAATTTTAAAATCGTTTCTTAACAAGCACCTATGGGCCAACGGCAACCTACATTCCAAATTTCAAGTCCCAAGTCCTCATGGTTCGGGAGATTTTGTGACGAGTGAGTCAGTGGTATTTGGCTTTTATATCTTACAGACAGACCTCAATATGTGCGTCTTGGGAACTGCAGGTCTGACATTGTGTGCAGCAATACAGGGGCGCCGCAGGGGACTGTACTTTCTCCGGTCCTGTTCAATCTATATACATCAGACTTCCAATATGACTCGGAGTCCTGCCACGTGCAAAAGTTCACTGATGACACTGCTATTGTGGGCTGCATCAGGAGTGGGCAGGAGGAGGAGTACAGAAAGTTAATCAAAGACTTTGTTAAATGGTGCGACTCAAACCACTTACACCTTAACACCAGCAAGACCAAGGAGCTGGTGGTGGATTTTAGGAGGCCCAGGCCCCTCATGGACCCTGTGATCATCAGAGGTGACTGTGTGCTGAGGGTGCAGACCTATAAATATCTGGGAGTGCAGCTGGATGACAAATTGGACTGGACTGCCAATACTGATGCTCTATGTAAGAAAGCTCAGAGCAGACTTTACTTTCTGAGAAGGTTGGCATCCTTCAACATCTGCAGTAAGATGCTGCAGATGTTCTACCAGATGGTTGTGGCGAGTGCCCTCTTTTACGCGGTGGTGTGCTAGGGTGGCAGCATAAAGATGAAAGACGCCTCACGCCTGGACAAACTTGTCAAGAAGGCAGGCTCTATTGTAGGAGTAAAGTTTGACAGTTTAACATCTGTGGCAGAGCGACGGGCATTAATCAAACTCCTGTCAATCATGAAGAATCCACTGCACCCACTGAACAGTGTCATCTTCAGACAGAGGAGTAGCTTCAGTGACAGACTTTTGTCACCGTCCTGTTCCACTGACAGACTAAAGAGATCGTTCCTCCCCCACACTATGTGACTCTTCAATTCCACCGGGGGGAGTAAATGCGAACATTAATTTTATTTTAATTCTTTTCATTTTTATTACTATTTAATTTAATATTGTTTCTTTGTATCAGTATACTGCTGCTGGATTATGTGAATTTTCCCTTGGGATTAATAAAGTATCTATCTATCTATCTATCTATCTATCTATCTATCTATCTATCTATCTATCTATCTATATAGTGCATTTCATATCTATCTATCTATCTATCTATCTATCTATCTATCTATCTATCTATCTATCTATCTATCTATCTATCTATCTATCTATTATATAGTTCCTTTTATCTATCTATCTATCTATCTATCTATCTATCTATCTATATGGGCGGAGTGGTGGCTCTGAGGCTGGGGCTCTGCACTGGCAGTTGGAAGGTTGGCAGTTTGAATCCCGTCAATGCCTAAAGGGATTCTGCTCTGTTGGCCCTTAACCTGCAATTGCTGAGCGCTTTGAGTAGTGAGAAAAGTGCTATATAAATGCAAAGAATTATTATTATTATATAAATTATAATTCATAACTTTTCCCCGCCTTTCCTTCTAAATCTATAACCTCAGGTAATTACACAGATTAAAAGACAAGCAGGAATTAAGTTACAACCTTAAATAATGCATTATTGATAATATTCATAAAATAATAACAACAAGCAAAGTGCAAGTGAATATTGGGAACCATACAACCTACTAAATGCTGATGTGTAGTTTCAGGTGGCACACAGACATGTTAGTTACTTAAATATCTTTAGTTAAGTCATCATTTCTAGCTTTCTTCAGGACAGGCCCATCTCAATATGGCTGCTGAGATGAGCTCTTCAGTGTGTTGTCCTTTTCATGTTAATGAAGTGTGTGAGAGAGAGAGAGAGATGGAGGGCTAAAGCAGGCACATTTATACATTTTCTGTCCAAACTCTTATACGAATAGGGTGTCGTGGTACAGAATGGCCTCTGATTCAAACCAATCCCAAACAGCCATACTTCAGACCAATGGAGGCCCCCAAAACCATTTGTTGAACTGACGCTTGCCAGCCAGGTAGTTTGGCCTTCATGCGGTGGTTGGTTGAGAGAGTATGTCCTGCAGAGAATCATTTATCAAACTAGTTTTAGGCCTTTCCCCAATAAATTCCTAAGTCAGTCCTAAAGACTGTGGGGCGTTTCTTTAAACATCAAAGCATTGTTGTTCTCAACAATAAAACACTAACATTACATTTGCTTTGTCTCGCTTACAAATAAAGACATCCACAATATTTATCAACTTATATACAAAATTTCACACCACAACACCGTCTGACCAGCACTCCATCAATCAGGTGTTTATGGCAGTGTGGCAAACTCCCTATAACACCCGTTAATGGCATTTAAAGGACTCTAAGAGTATGACGATAAGGTATCTCTGGTCTAATGAGACAAGTTGAACTTTCAAGGACAGAACTCCAAGCCCTATGCCTGGCGCAGATCGGGTAGTGCTCATCACCTGCCTAATGCCAATCCTTACAGTAAAGCATGGCGCTGTCTGTGCTAAGGGGGTACAGGGACAGGGATACTGGTCAGAATTGAGAGAGCGATGAATGCTGCCAAGTATGGAGAGGCGCTGTTGCAGAGTGCACTCCACCTCAGACTGGGCCAACGGGTCACGTTTAAGCATGTCAAGGACCAGAAGCATATAGCCAAGACAACACTGGAATGGCTTTGGGACGAGTCTCTGATTGTCCTTGAGTGGCCCAGAGAACATCTGTGGAGAGACCTGAAGATAGCAGTTTACAGATGCTTTCCATGCAATTTAACGGAGCCTAAGTGGATCTGCCTTGAAGAATGGGATAAACTTCCCAAATCCTGGTGTGCAAAATCTTGTAGAGAACTGACAAGAAGACTCAAAACTGGAACTTTTGCCAAAGCAGCATCTGAAAAGTTCTGAATTTAAGGGTCTGCAAACTTCAGTGAATGAGAGATTTCAATTTTGGATTTTTAATAAACTTGCAAACCTTTCTGAAAACATGTTTTCACTTTGTCATTATGGGATATTGAGTGTAGATTAATGGGCAGAAATGTCAAATGTATCCATTTCAAATTAAATCTATAACACAATGAATTGTTCAGAAAGTGAAAGGGTCTGAATAATTTTTTTAATCTAATTCTGGTACCCTGTAAATGATAGACACACGACCTGAAGCTCTCATAGTGCAGAATTAGTTGAAAGTTGGAACACACACACACACACACACCAACTGCAAAGTTTCATTTTATGAATGTGATATTTGCACAGACTTGATATTCCATTCATCAAATAAGCCAATTTAATTTAATCTATGATTATTGTCGATAATGTAATAAAGTAAGTCAACATATCCTCATAATATTGGAAAGGATTGTAAATTGAGAAAGTGCATTTGCTTTCTTTTTTATTCTGTGCATGGATCAAAAAATGCTAACTTGGTGGAGGGACTGTTGTTCAAGATGGTTTCAAAAAATGGACACTTTTCAGACGTCTTAAACGAGAATGAGCCTCCACCTCAGCTCGGGCTGCACTTTGTCTTTAAAGCCTTTGTGTGCTGGAGAGGACCTGTCTGGACCTTAGCCCATCTTATGAGGATGGTATTGCCTTGCAGGCTATGACCTTGGGGGGGGGGTCTTGTGTGTTTCCCCTCCTTGCTGGCTTTTTAGCTTGCCTGTTTTTCATCTCCTCTGGCCTTTATGATGCATCTCTGGAGTGTCTCCTGCCACAGCCTGGTCTCTGTCTCCTCCTCCTCCTCCCTGGAGAGCAGGCTGTTTTCTTTTCCTTTTTCCCTTCTGTCTGGACATGCATCTGATTTCTGCAAAAAAATCACATTCCTTCTAGGGCAGAAGAGTGAATTGTCATTTTGAAAGCTTTGTCATACCAACCTCGGTGATTTCAGTTAGGACAATCTGGACGAGAACAGGCCATTCAGCCCAGCAAAGCTCGCCAGTCCGGTCCACTTAATTCTTCTCAAATAACATCAGGTCGAGATTTGAAGGTCCCTAAAGTCTTACTGTCTACCACACTACTTGGTAGCTTATCCCACGTGTCTGTGGTTCTCTGAGTGAAGAAAACCTTCCTAATGTTTGTGTGTAATTTACCTTTAACAAGTTTCCAGCTGTGTCCCCGTGTTCTTGATTAACTCATTTTAAAGTCACCGTCTCGATCAACTGGATTAATTCCCTTCATAATTTTAAACACTTCAATCATGTCTTTTGCTTTAACTAATTCGGCTCAGTTCTTTTAATTTGTTCTCTTAATTCATCCCCTGTAGCCCTGGTTGCTCTTCTCTGGAGTTTTTCTAGTGCTGCTATGTCCTTTTTTGTAGTCTGGACACCAAAACTACACCAAGTACTCCAGATGAGGCCTCACCAGTGTGTTATAAAGTGCTTGAGCAGAAACCCCTGTGACTTGTACTCCACACATCAGGGTGTTTTATAGCCTGACATTCTGTTAGCCTTCTTCATGGCTTCTGAACAGAACATCTGGCAGTTAACAGTGACGAGTTTACTATGATTCCTACATTTTTTAATCTTTCCTCATCACTCATCCTCTGTAACCCTAGAATCAGCCCAGTTGCTCTTCTCTGGACTTTCTCTAGTACTGTTATGTCGTTTTTGCAGTCTGGAGACTCAAAACTGCACCCAGTACTCCAGATGAGGCTTCACTAGTGTTTTATAAAGCTTGAGCAGAACCTCCTGTGACGTGTACTCCACACATCAGGTTGCTATATAACCTGACATTCTGTTAACCTTCTTCATGGCTTCTGAACAGAACATCTGGCAGTTGACAGTGACGAGTTGAGTATGATTCCTAAATCTTTTAATCTTTCCTTATAGCTCATCCCCTGTAGCCCTTGAATCAGATCTGTTACTCTTCTCTGGACTTTTTCTAGTGCTGTTATGTCCTTTGGAGACCCAAACTGCACCCAGTGCTCCAGATGAGGCCTCACCAGTGTGTTATAAAGCTTGAGCAGAACCTCCTGTGACTTGTACTCCACACATCAAGGCGCTATATAACCTGACATTCCGTTTGCCTTTTTAAAGGGTTCTGAACACTGTCTACAGTTGACAGTGACAAGTCGACTATGAATCCTACATCTTTTAATCTTTCCTCCTAATTCATCCCCTGTAAGTCGGGAATCAGCCTAGTTGCTCTTCTCTGGACTTCTTCTACTGCTGTTATGCCCTTTTTTGTAGCCTGGAGACCAAAAGCTGCACCCAGTACTCCAGATGAAGCCTCACCAGTGTGTTATAAAGCCTGAGCAGAACTTCCTGTGACTTGTACTCCACACATCAGGGCGCTACATAACCTGACATTCTGTTAACCTTCTTTACGGCTTCTAAACAGAATATCTGGCAGTTGATAGTGATGAGTCAGACTATGATTCCTAAATCTTTTAATTTTTCCTTAGAACTCATCCTTTGTAGCCCTGGAATCAGTACTAGTTACTCTTCTCTGGGCTTTCTCTAGTGCTGTTATGTCCTTTTTATAGCCTGGAGACTCAAAACTGCACAAAGAATTCAATTAGGAGCCAAAACAGGTCACTTGGTCTAGATGTAGATAGTCCACTATGATTTCCAGGTCCCTCCCATAATGTGTTTCGACTTCACATTTTGATTTAAAATCTAAAATTTCTACTTCCCACATGTAATTCTTAACATTTCCTTACACTGATTTTCATCTGCCACAAAGGTCTGAATGCTGTCTGATTCTACATTATCTACGCTTACACCAAGTTTGGCATCACCGACAAACTCAACCAGCTTGTTATTTACGTCCTTTCTGTATATTAAAAATGAGAGTAGCCCCAGCACTGACCCTGATGGACACCACTTTTAACATCACCATATTCTGATAAGCTTCTTCACACCAATAACCCTCTGCTTCCTGTGTTTCAGTCAAAATTGCACCCACCTACACACAATGCCCATTATTCTTAGCCTCTCATTTGAGACCTTATCGAATGTCATGTAATTTTCTAACATGCTCACCCCAGGCTAGGGTTACAAGTATATGTGTGTGTGTTTTGGAATTTAGAGCCTAACTCAACTAGCATAGGATACAAGGCAAGAACAATCCCTGGCCGAGGTGCCAGTCCATTGCAGGATGAACACACAAACACATACCAATCACCCACTATGGCTAATTCAGTGTCATTAACTCACCTAATCTGCATGTCTTCCAACAGCGGGAGGAACCTGGATCACCTGGAGGAAGCCCCACTCAGACATGGCGAGAACATGCAACCTCTCCGCATGGAGGAGTTGGGATATGAACCCTGGTGTCCTCACTGCGGGGCAGCAGTGCTACTAATGTGCCACCTACTTTATCAAATACCTTCTGAAAATGAAGATGGAGCATGATGGCAAAGCAGTCCACCACCGTATGACATCAAATGAGATATCAGACTCGGGGCAGACTGCCTCTCCAGTTCCAAAGCCTATGTGCCAAGACACTCAGACATGGCGAGAACATGCGACCTCCCCACATGGAGGAGTTGGGACATGAATCTTGGTTTCCCCACTGTGTGGCAGCAGTGCTACTAATGTGCCACCGTGCCACCTACCTTATCAAATTCCTTCTGAAAATTAAGATAGAGCATGACGGCAAATAGTCCACCACCGTATGACATCAAATGAGATATCAGACTCAGGGCAGACTGCCTCTCCAGTTCTAAAGCCAGTGTGCCAAGACAGCAATAAGTGTTTCTGCACAACGATTATTTAGAGTCAAGTAACAGTGACATTTTTTATCATATTGCATTATGTAACATGTTGTTATGTACTGAGACTATCAGGCTGACCCCTCCGACTGTGTCCGCTAGGCTCTCATATCCTCTGGCTCCTGGCACTTTGAAGATGCCGCAGTTTAATACAATTGCTTGACTTTTTACTTATGCAGGTCAGCGAAATGACACGTCTAATGCAGTCAGACAAGATGTTAAAATATTCATTGCCGCCTTGTGTGGCCAACATTCTAAGCAGTTGACCAGTCACTGAGAGTAGGGAGGCAATTAGGTGGAGGGCTCAAACCAGAATAAAGGGACGGGGATCGACAACAATTCAACAGTCGTTTAGGGGACACCAGAGCTGATTAGGAGTTGGAGGTGCTGAGGACAAGAACTCATTGTCACTGTCCAAGTAGGGTGCACCGCAGTCTCGAATGGCTGGTTTAGTCAGGGGTACAAATTCCATTCGACTCTGGCTGCAGACCTCCAGAGGTCCACTCCATTGAGAAGGTTGTCACTTTACATTATATGTCAGTGATTAAATCCTGGTTAAGATTAGGGTTGGGGATAGCTTATCTGAACCAAGTCAAGGAAACCAAATGACAAAAATCTGCAATCCAATTGGCTGTTCAACAGAGCTACTGAATCGCAAAGAGGACTGCAACTCGTTGCAGGTTGATTTTATCCCATTTATCGTAATTGCGTAAGACTTGGCCAAAGACACTTACTAAAATATAGTAACAGCACTAATAATTGGCTGTGATGGGAACATGGTACACTACTGGGACTTGGTAAAATATGCAATTTCGTAGCCATACATTTTTAGAGTGGACATTTTGTTTAACAGTTATGAAGTTACTAACTGTGTGTGGTCTTCGGGACAAAAAACAACCCGAGACTCCCTAGTAGTTTTACTACATTTGTGAGGTTGGAGAGATGTCAGCTAACTCTTAAGAATGACCCAGTGCAGATGACATGGACCCACCCGTGCTTCTTTCATAAGAAGACACTGGCAATACCATATCTTAGCCATATCACTGGCAAATGAGTCCTATTAATCTTTGTCTCAAGAAAAAACCTCCAGATACAGAATGGTTTTAGTGAAGACTTTAAGCCTTGCCCTCCGTTGCTGAGGTGTTTCACTTGCACATTGTTGAGCTGCGGTATTTTCTTTGTTTCGAAGTTGTATCTCTTCATCTGTGTCAGTAACACGACATCATTGTAGCGTGGCGGCATTTGCTGCACACATGTCTTGCGTAGTGAGGTGCACGCAAGCACCAGATAAACGTAAAAGTGCCTGCATGTGCCATCTAGTGGCTGTGGTTGAGCGTGAGCAGAAAGGACTTCATCCTTACACCCACACACACATTCTCACACACAGCTCTTTCGTTTATATTTATCTAATTACTGTTGGATTCTCATCCCAGGCCAGTCAGCACCTGCACACAGTTTGCACATTTTCCATGTGTCTGTGTGCGCACTTCCTTGTGCATTCCAGTTTTCTCCCACATCTCCCCAACACATGCAGGTCAGGCTGATGGGAGTCGGGTGTGGATCTGTATGTGTAGCTGACTGCTGCCTAGTCCAGGTTTGGTTCCTGTCTTTTTGTCCATTAAGGCAGGGACAGGCTCTGACTCCTTGTAACTATGAGACTGATTAAGTAGGTTCAACGCCAGATGGATGGATGGATGAATGCAATTGTATTAAGTAAGCGTTAGACATGTGAGCCCAGAGAAGAAATTGATTTCTGATCCACTTGGAGTCTTCTGTAGCACGGAGCAAGCAATACAGAGAGCACACACAGCGAAAAGGAAAAGAACAAGAAAAACAGAAAGGCATCCAAATAGCAAACAGGAGAATGCATGCTGCACATTTGAAACCACACTTCCCAGCTTTTAAGGACTAACCACCTACAATTGGATTTAGAAAATATTCAGGCCCCTTCATTTTCCATAAAGTTTATTGTGATTGTAGATTTCAGTTTAAATGGATATGTTTGCCATTTCTGTCCTTCAATCTACACTCAATAAGCCGTAATGACAAAGTTAAAACATGTTTTCAGAACCGTTTGGGAATTTATTAACCCTTAAACCGCTGAATCGGCTATAGTCGGTTCCCAATGCAATTTGCCAACACGGTCGGAGCTGATCAGTTAAAGCTTTGAACCTAAATAGTGAAATTGTGATATATGAACTTGTGAGAAAAAGAGTAAGGACTTCTCCATGTGGAGTTTTGACTGAAGCAAATGGAACCTTCAGCATAAAAAGTAAGGAGTAAGCCGGCAAAAGCTGTAACTTTAAAGAGTAAAGACGATGCCATGTGGACTCGTGGGTACAGAATAAGGATTTGAGTAAATGGAGTTTTGACAGGAGTAAATCATAGGTGAACTATGGAATTTATGGATAGCATTCCCTAACTGAAGCCAGAAAGCACTACTTTACTCAAACTACTAAGGCATATATAAAGCATTAAATGGCCAAGGTCCGGCTTACTTGTCTGAACTTATCATGATTTACAAACCAGAGCGCACATTAAGATCTCAAGATGCCAGTCTGCTTAGGATTCCAAGGATTAATAAAATAACAGTGGGAGGTCGAGCTTTTAGTTACAGGGCCCCTAAACTGTGGAGTGGTCTGCCTGCTACTATAAGAGATGCCCCTTCAGTCACAGCTTTTAAATCCCGGCTGAAGACTCACAAGTTCACTTTAGCACACCCTGACTAGAGCTGCTGATTAACTGTACAGACTGCATCTGTACTTTTCTTGGGAGAGAGGGTGCCCCCTGACCCTTCCATACTTTACCACATGTTTTCCAGCATCTTAGTTTTTGATTAATTTGAATTCACTTCATTTATTCCCTTGTAGCGGTGCTACTGGAGAGTGAAAACTACAGCTCCCAGCAGTCCCTGCAGTATCTCTGATTGGTCGTCTGCAGAGGGTGCAGGGGCTGCTGGGGACCAGAAGGCCAGCGTGAGATTTAAAAGGGGGCCAGTTCTACAGAGAAATGGAATTATTGTTGTTATTTCATGTTGGAGTTACCTGTCTGTTTGCCTTCCTGTTCAATACCTGTGGATTCTTGTTTAGTCTTGGATTGTCCCCCGTTCGGTGCACGGACTGTCTAGTGTCTTCTTGCTGCATGAGGACTGTTTTAGGATTGGTGGTCAACTGGCGAAGAAAGGAGGGCCCCTGATCCCATCACACGTCATCATCAGGATGATCTTTACATTCACATGCAGCGGGCTGATCTCTGGACTATCGATCTCCATTGCCATTTTTTTATGGACTTCATCGCGTGTGGTTTTTGTTAGTTGTTCAGTATTGTTGAATTTGTGTTTATTGTATACCCGCCGAAAGGGAACTGGGGTGGGATCATTGTAGTCTGCTTAGTTATATTTTGTTCATTTTTGTTTAATACACTCTTCTATTTCTGTTTTATTGCTTTTTGTCTCTGTGAGGGTGTGTGTGTGTGAGTCGGGGCAAGGCTGGGTGCATTGCTGGGATCCCCACCGAAAAAATAAGTAAATCACCGTCAAAGACGATGAGAATCTTTGCTGGGTTTTTTAGTCCGCTACACCCTAGTGCTACCAAAGTGGATGTAAAAGAATACTTCAAAATGGTTTATTGTTAGCCAGCTTGCAGTTCTTTCCAACAGCTGTAACTGTTGCAGAAGGGGCTTGGCAAGGGGTTGGAGACATTATAATTCAAACAGTTTGGCAGATAAGAAAAGGCCACAGCAAGCTTATTGCAAATTACAAAAGCGTAATTACTCTAGTAATTTTGCACCGCCGTTTTGTGTTTAATGACCTCAAAAGGTCACTGTTTAATGATAATACTTGCATTGCGAGATTTTATTGCAATTATAAAAGAAGAACAGACTTCAAATGATTGGAAATGAGTTTTTCTCTCTTTTTTCACCTCTCTTTTTGCACTTTCTGCATACAGAAAAAAAGTAGGATTACAATTAGAACATATACAGTAGTCTGGGACACCGGGGAACATCCAGGATGGATTGAATGGACCAAACATTCTGAGACTCAACATGTCGAAGGTCAGGAGGACTAGGAGATCCAAGGATGGCAAATGACAGAACATGAAATGCAAAAGTCTCACGCTTTAGAGCCTACACTGTGATCGTAGAAAAAAAAAAAAAAAGTAAAAATCTCATTAGCGTCATCTTGAGATGAAAATTAAATGGCCGATTCATTTTGAAAATGTTCGCTTTACAGAATTCAGTGAACACCTTTTTTATTCATGTAATAACAGTTGGGTTTTAAGGGAGCAACAATTTTGAGATTTTGTTATAATGTGCTGGCATTGGTACCTCCCTCCATTTTTGTACTAGGATCTACAAACGTTTTTCACGTCTATAGTCAGTTAATTTATGACATTTATTTTGAGTTACACTATTGTTTAACTAATTTAGCGCGGATGTCGACTTTTGTCGACACAAGGGGTTGAGGGTGGACATCCAGGGCCAAAAGGCGAAATAAAGTTGTAAATTTCAATAAAACACACCGTTATGTTATAGCTAGACCCTCATTGCTTAGAGGACTGTTAGACTCATTGAGTTGACATCGAGGCCCTGCGTGTGCATGTGTAGCGCAGAGTAACCAACGTCTAGAATGGCATCGACATTAGGCGAGAGAGTACAGCAAAATACTCTGTGAGTATTATTTTTTCTTTTTTGCATATTATTGCTGAATCAGACTCTGGCTTATCGAATTCCGATTTTGATGCAAGTGATCTGGTGATTGAAAACAAAAGTCAGGTACCTGCATCAGCTGACTGGTCCCCAGCTGATCACAGAGCTGAATGGTCCCCAGGTGATCACGCAGCTGACTGTCACTCAGTTGATCACATAGCTGACTGGCCCCCAGTTGATCATGCAGTTGCCTGGTCCCCAGCTGATCACAGAGCTTATTGGTCCCCAGCTGATCACATAGCTGACTGGTCCCCAGCTGATCACATAGCTGACTTGTCCCCAGCTGATCACAGAACTGAATGGTCCCCAGGTGATAACAGAGCTGACTGTTACCCAGCTGATCGCGCAGCTGACTGGTGCCCAGTTGATCACGCAGTTGACTGGTCCCCAGTTGATCACGCAGTTGCCTGGTCCCCAGTTGATCACGCAGTTGCCTGGTCCCCAGCTGATCACATAGCTGCCTGGTCCCCAGTTGATCACAGAGCTGACTAGTCCCCAGCTGATCACAGTTGACTGGTCCCCAGCTGATCACAGTTGACTGGTCCCCAGCTGATCGTGCAGCTGACTGGTCCCCAGCTAATGGGACAGCTGATGTGCCTACGGCAACTTTCGCCTGGTAGGACTAATGCAGACACTTATCAAGCTCTGATTTTAATGCAAACAATCTGGAATTTGAAAATGAAAGACAGGTACCTGCATCAGCTGTTGGGTTCCCAGCTGATCGTAGTGCTGATCACACTCGTGTAGCTGAACACCAACAGTAACATTCACCCAGTAGGACTCGATGGCCAGCAGGAATGTGCAGCGGGCCGGCTGCCTGGCTGTTGTCACACAGCAGGAGGGCGGCGGTGGCAGTCTGTTTTGTACCTCATGTCATTGTAAGTGGTGGTCCTCCCAAGCAAACATTGCTGAAGGCGTATCAGCTACACGAATGTGTTCAGCTGGGAACCAATCAGCTGATGCTGGTACCTCATTTTCACTTTCGATCTCCATCTCCAGATTGCTTACATCAAAATCGGAGTCCAACAAGTCAGAGTCCAATTCAACGAAAATATGCAAAATGTTGTCCTCTGAGTATTTTGCTTTGCACATTCGCTTTGGTCTCTCGATGTCATTTTAGATGTTGCACTCACACACGTGCAGAGAATCCAGGTCAAATCAATGAAGCTAACCTTTCTTGTAGCAAAGAAAGTCAAACTAAAACTGAACAGCGAGTTTTGTCAGAGTTTACAGCTGAATACCGTTCTCTACCCCTGAATCTCGACAAAAGTCAACATCCACCCTGGAAGAGACAAGAAGGCCAGTGAAGACTCTGACATGCTTCTGTTGGTCTTATGGAGGCCTTGCATCATTTTTGCTATTGTACGTGCTGTTCATCACAACAAAACCCAAACGGACACCGGTGAAAGTATTTCACTACGTTCTCTTGGTGTCAGAGAGTATCAACAGGTTGCATAATTTTTGGATGTGTAAGTGAGAAGTTCACTGTGCTCTGTACATGTGACATACTACATCTATTAATGGGGTCATTATTGTCATGTGTATAGAGCACAGTCAGATTCTTATTTGTATGTGCGGACTGTCACTGTCATGTAACAATCTGTATTCATGTCTATTTTATGTTTCATTGTTGTTTTGTTAGTGTTGAATTATTATTTTTATACCTTTATCTTATTTTTGCTTATTATTCCCTAAGTGTGTGATGTCCCTGTAAGCTTCCCTAGGTCCCTTGTTCTTTGTGGGTGGAGCCCACAGGAGGCGGGGCCGTCCTGACATCACCACCACTCCCAAACCCTCCGTCTGGTTATTTAAAACCGAGAGAAGAGGAAGCTCAGGCAGCATTTCCAGTTCTATTTGGAGTTGTCTTGTAAGTATTGCTTTTGGATATTTCTGAATGTTTTATGATTCTGTTCTGGGTTGCGTTGGGATTTGTTTGCATTAGGATTGCCTTTTTAAGCAAGTCCTGTCTGCTCCTTTGAGCACCTTTTCGTTTTCTCTTTTTGTTACTTTCTCGTATACAAAGTATAGGGAAAGTATTGGAATCATCTAAAAATGCGATTTCGAGATTTTGATGAATCTCAACGTTTTAGACCTCCCTGAGTCCTTGTATATGAAGTATAGGGAAAGTATTGGAATCATCCAAAATTTCAATTTCGAGATTTTGATGACTCTCAACGTTTCCGACCTCCCTGAGCCCAATTTACTTTCTCATAGGGAAAGTAATACAATCATCCAAAAATTTGATGTTGAGATTTGGATAAATATCGATGTTTAAGACCACAATGAATCTGAAAATACCATTTTAGTAATTATGTCTATGTGTCTGTCTCTGTGTGTGTGTGTTTGTATGTAAACATGATAACTTGAGTATGAGTTCACTTAGGTCAACCAAATTTTGCATACAACTATTAAGTGCAAAATGTAGATTTCTATCAACTTTTGAGCTATTTCCGCTTACCGGAAGTGGTACTTTATCTGAAACGTTTCCCCAAAAATATTAAAAATGTGATAATTTCCCATCATATTATGGTAAAGCACCACATTCTAAGCATTTTCTGTCTCTGCATTTTTCGAAAAATGACGGGTTTTCAAGATAATAGCAATTTTCAGTTTGGTAATACAGTGGAACCTTGGGTCACGGCTGTAATTCGTTCCAAAAATTTGGTTGTAACCCGATTTGACCGTGATGCAAAGTAATTTCCCCCATAGGATTGTGTGTAAATACAATTAATCAATTCCAGACCGTACGAACTGTATGTAAATATATTTTATTAAAGATTTTTAAGCACAAAAATAGTTAATTATACAATATAATGCACAGCGTAATAGTAAACTAAATGTAAAAACATCGAATAACACTGAGAAAACCTTGAACAGAGAAAAGTAACATTGCAAGAATTCACGCTATAGCCTTACGAACCGCTCGCTGTAAACACTTTTTTTAATGAGTTTTAAGCCCAGGGGAAAAAAATTAAGATTTGAAAAATCCGTAATTTAATAAACAACCAAAAAAAAGTAACAATGCACGCTACAAACAGATCGCTGCAAACAGAAGTGAAGTGGAGGTTAAAATCCAATAGAAAAAAGTCTTCAGTAAATACAACGAGGTTAAAACAATGCTCGAATCAGTCTCTTTAAAAACAAGCCAGGTGCATTCTCTAACTGCCTTCTCGGCCTTATGTGGCCAGCCCGCTCTCTCTCTCTTGCTCGCTCGCATTCTCTCTCTATCGCTCGCGCTCTTTCTCTCTCACTCACGTTCTCGCTCTCTCTCTCACTCGATGCACAGGGATAGACTGAACATGTGCGGAAATCATTGGCACGTACGAACCGGAAGGGAAACTGGCTTGTTCGTCACCCGAGTGTGTGGTCGTGAACATATTCAAAAGTTTGACAAATGTTTTGGTCGTAACCCGATTTGTACGTGTTCAGAGACGTTCGTGACAAGAGGTTCCACTGTACATACATATTTGAGAACGTTTTTGTTTTACGTAAATGAAATTTTGTGTACAAAATGTGTAATTACACACATTACTAAACTGCAACTTTTGACCCACTTCTGCTTACTGAAGTTGGTAATTTACCTGAATTGTTTGCAAAAATAAAATTATCCTGGCAGATTGTTTATTCATGCAGCAGCAGAGTCTGTTTTATTCAGCTTTACTTTTATAATAATTGATCAATATATTATTAATTTGATTTGATTTGTTGTTGGTGGTTCTTTAATGTACGTGATAAAAAAATGTAATCATTGTCTGGCAGTTTACTCCTCAAATATCCATCCCCATATCTGAATATATGTGAAAGTCGAGGGGAGACCACTCCCGATTTTTTCAATAAATATTCTTAATTTAACAGCGATTTGTGTTACCTTTTAGGGTCACGAGCCAGAGATTTCTATGATTCTCCCTCTTGACTGGTATTATGGCACATTTAAAGGATACTCCTCCCAAAAGTATGTTTTTTAAAGTTTACTTAACTTATGTACTTATTAGCGATGACCAAGAAAATGTATGTTTTTATGCTAAACAAAGCTAATAAAGTGTTTGCATGAATAGAAGTGGATGGTGATCAATGCTGGAAACAGGAAACAATATCAACACATCCATGAAAAAAATGCCATGTTACTCGTGTCGCATAATCCACATAAGGTCATCCAGTTGAATACTCAAAACGTGCCAGACATGCCACCCTCTCGAGAAAGACGTGAACTCTGATACAGATTGCTGGCGTCGACGTGACTCCAACTTTTTGCATCACCAACACGTATCACGCCATAAGCTTCCAATTAAGGTTCTGGACTCAGTGGTTCACGCGACACGTAACAGATAGACACAACCTTTAGCATTTTACAGATTGAGATAAAGATTCAAAAGCTAAAATGTTATCGTATTTTATTCTTCTTGTTGGAATGAACTTTTATCCATTTTTTTTTTTCTTAGTACTGGTTGACTGCCAATCAATCGCACATCTCTATTTAACCACAGCGTCAACCACCCACATCATTTATTTTTAATTGGCTTACAGACACTTTAAGTGATGAGGAGCATTCAACGAGTCCAACACAGGGAAAGAACCAAAATCCTGGCACTTTGGCCCCCTGAATTTCGTTACCTCATCATTTGTATTAATTTATTATCAGAACAGTTAACCTCTTTTTTATCTGTTTTTAACCTTCTTCTCACTTCCTCTCAGGTCAATTCTGCTTCGGTCTTTGGCCAAACAACTTCTCGGCAATGGATAGAAGAAAAGCAGATGGCAGTGGCAGCATCATTGTCACAGCCTCCTTGTATCAATATGGGCCTCCTGCGTCAGTTCATGCGTCACCGCCACATACTTGGACACCTGCCTGTGGAGTTTTGGCTAAATGGACAACTGAGCTGGGCCTGCCAGACCTTTAGGTTATGCAACAACAGGCGTTGTTTTAATATGAGTTTCGTGATGCATGGGTGGCACAGTGACACAATGGATAGCTCTGCTGCTGCTCCCGCAGCTCCAGAAGAGTGGAGTCAAATCCTAGCCATGTTACTGTCTGGGTGGAGTGCTTGTCCTTCCTTTGTCTGCGTGGAGTTTTTCAGTATCCTCCTACATCCTGTAGATGTGTACTTGTCACATATACACGATTGAGGATATCCATCCAAGCCCTTCCCAGGTATAAGATACCACCCCAGGCTGAGACGGGGTCACTGCTTCTAACAGTCTTGTCATTTTCTTCCTCCATAGTCCTGAGAAACCACCCAGTAAGGGCAAAGGATTCCACCCCTTCAGGTCCAGGATCTTCAATGGGATGACCACCCCGAATGAGGAGTCATTGATCCCAGAGATGATCTGGAGAGAGAGAAGCTCCAAGTTTGAGGACCCCATTGGCACAGCCACTTGGCGTTTACCACTATTGTCATTTTTCACGTTATCGTGCGTTGCTTTTGTTTTGGATTTTGTTAGTAAACGGGAAGGGCCAGTTGCTGTTGACCCTCCTTCACTCAACAGCCATACACTTTAAATGGGCTGGCAACTGTAAACTGGCTGGATGTGGGAATCCATGGGCCCTGCGTTGTATTTCTGAGGCGGCCCTGATAGACTGCTCTGTGAAGAGGATTACTTGCATTCCGTTTTGGGGGTTGCATTTACCCCATTTTTTTGACACCCATTGCAATCCCAACTTACTTGGAAGGCTCGGTTGGGTCGGGTGAGTCTCTCTCACTCTCTCCCTCTGAATTGCCTATCCCAAAATGTTATTTTCCTACAAAGTTTCTTTTTCTTATCTTCTTAGAGAGTCCAGGCTTATCTGTCAGACAACAGGGCCTGTTAGAGCCCACTGACGCATTCCTTGTGTGATTTTGGGCTATAAAAGAAATAAATTGTTGTTGCTGCTCTCTCTTTTGGATTGTGAATTTGGGCTTGTCCCCTAGCTCTCTTTGTGGAGTATCGATGTTCTCGCCATGTTCACCTTGTCACACTCGTGCGATTAGGAGGCAGTCGAAGAGCCCAAAGGTGAGTGAACTATCGCGAGATATGGAGTGGTCACGTGGTACTTACTTGAACCTCTTCTCTCCACAGAAAGCCAGAAGGAATTTAATTACCTCCACTTCCGGGTAATACAAAATGGCCGAGGCAACGTCACTTCCGGCCATCACCAATGACATCACTTCCGGTTCCTGTCTGACGTCACTTCATGCCAACTATTTCCCGCATCCATAAACCTTACTGTATAAAACCGCCATTTTCATCTCAGTAAACTGTCAATTGTACTTTTGTAATCGAAGACTTTTGATCTCTTTTTTTCATATATTGTCCAAGGGCAATATACGGGGACGGTCCCCAAACCATTGTATTTTATCACGACTTGTTTTTTCAAGGGGAAACCTTACAACCTAGAGTATGTTTGTGTCGGGTTTTCTCTGCCATTTCTGATTCTGCATACCCTTGTGGGTCCGTGGCTCCAAACAAATGGCCAGTTTTTAAAAAATAATCCGTTTGGGCCGTGTCAGTCTCTGTGGGTGCACTCACGCAACGGCGGGGAGTTAATGATGTAATTGGGGCGAGACGTACCTGCACGTGAAGGTGCAGTTGTTCTCAATTGCTTCATTCATTGGCTTCCTGCGGTGCGTGATTGAGAAACAATACCCAACGGAGCCGTATAAGTACGGGCTGGCACAAAAGATGAGGGAAATAAAGAAAGGAAGTAAAGGAAGAGAACTGAGGTTAAAGAGAGAATAGGAAGGGTGTGAGCGAGCAGGAAGAGCAAACTCGCGAGTGTGGAGGCAGGCAGCTGGGAGGAGAGCTCCCTGGAAAGAATGGTTAAGAGGAGCTGGAGTGACCGGGAGTAGGGATGGCTCACCGTATAAGGCAGAGAAGGCAGTGAGAGTGGAGAAGGCTTGGGATGTGAGCGCCCTGGTCGTTGGGGACCTGAGTCTTGGTCTGGCGAAGGAGCTGTACGTAGGCAGGGGATGGAAGGCTAGTGGACCAGTTTGAAAGGCAGCTGCACCTGCCGATAGGGCGACTCCCCTATCGCAAGGCCTTTATGGGAGAAGCAGAAAAGGCGTCGGGCTTTTTAAAAAGAGACTGTTTACAGTACGGGCGGCATGATGGCGCAGTGGTAGCACTGCTGCCTCGTAGTAAGGAGACCCGGGTTCGCTTCCCAGGTCCTCCCTGCGTGGAGTTTGCATGTTCGTGTCTGCGTGGGTTTCCTGCCACAGTCCAAAGACATGCAGGTTAGGTGCCTTGGCGATCCGAAATTGTCCCTAGTGTGTGTGTGTGTGTGTGCCCTGCCTGGTGTTTGTTTCCTGCCTTGCACCCTGTGTTGGCTGGAATTGGCTCCAGCAGACCCCCGTGACCATGTAGTTGGGATATAGCGGGTTGGATAATGGATGGATGGATGGGTAGATGGAAGTTGGGTCGAGGCATCATGTGAAAAGCACCCTATGGTTAATTATGAAATGATTTGACATGTTTCATATAGGTCTACCCTGGCTGGATTGTACACTGAGGCCTGCAAGCATTTTCATTTCTTGTTATTTTTTTTTTTTACATTTTTTCTAATAATTAGTGTTGAAGGAAATGTACACAGAAAAGAGAAAACTGGGGCCTGCGGTCACAGTGTAATTATCTTTGTAAGCCAGCGAGCAAAGCGCTTGAGCCTAGTCAGGCATGGATTGTTCTGCTCAGAATAATCAGCTCCCCATGCACAAGCATTTACTGCCAGGCAACGTCAATACTTCTGCTGCCAAGTGGGGGTTTGCCATCAAGTCAATCAGAAATTAGAATCTTTAACAGTTTGGAGGCTCAGCATCCTGTCTTGTCTGCACCCGAACCAACCAACCTGTCAATGATTTCTTGCCAACACCTGAATTCACCTGGCATTATGGGAATCCTCCCATTTACCATGAATACTAAGAGACTGGCGAGTAGGTGGGCAAAGAGGAGATGGAGGGCGAGGGCATACAGGAAGTCACTGGAAGGATTTCATGAGTCAGAACATCCTGATCATGTGGGCTTGATTTAACAGATAATGATTAGGGGCTGCGGTGGGCTGGCGCCCTGCCCGGGGTTTTTGTTTCCTGCCTTGTGCCCTGTGTTGGCTGGGACTGGCTCCAGCAGACCCCCATGACCCTGTAGTTAGGATATAGCGGATTGGATAATGGATGGATGATTATGTGGAGGGTTACGTCAGGAAGGGCATCTGGTGTAAAATTTAGCCAAATCTATATGCAGACTGATAGTTTGCTGTGGCAACCCCTATCAGGAGCAGCCAAAAGAAGAAGAAGAAGATTAAAACCACCAAAGCATGGAGTGAGACATTGTTTGGCGCTCATTTGTTCAGTTTCAGGGGAGACAGTGTGGTGGATTGCCGGCATTTCACTCCGGCCCTCAACCCCAGGCCGCCAGGAGGAGCTCTCCCGACAGCATGATCATGCCCCGAGTTCCAGCAGGGCATCATGGACTATGTAGTGTTTGTACACAGCCCTGCTGGATACCTTGGGGGCCACCAGGCGTCGCTGTAGGGGGGCTCGTAGGCTCTTATGTGCCCTATGACCCGGGAGTGCGTCACGGTCACGTGATAGGAAGAAACGACGTGCTCCCGGGTTGAAGAAAGGGATTATTTACCCTAACCCGGAAGGAATAAGGACTTGTGGACTGTTGGGCAGGAACACCTCCGGGTCAGGGAATATAAAAGGACTGTGGGAGACTCCCAGACAATGAGCTGAGTTGGGAGGCAGGGTGGCTAAGCGTCTGGGAGTGGAGGATTGTGATTTATTGGTTTATTGTATTTTTGTGATTTATTATTGGAGAATTGTGGAGAGGAGCGTGCTTTGCGCACATAATTATTATAATAAATAATTATTTGGACTTTTATCTGGTGTCTGACGTGTGGTCCGAGGGTACAAGGGTGCGAGAAAGCACTTAATTCTGTCACAACAGGAAGGTTGGTATTATCTGGTTACCCAACCAGGATCTACCACAGTGGTCTCCAAAGCACCACCAGAGCAGCTGAGTGATCCCGGCTGCTCTTTTCTGTCTACCAGTACTTGGATGGGGGGACCATCTAGGAAAAGCTTGTGCTGCTGCTGGAAGATGTGTTGGTGAGGCCAACAGGGGGCGCTTGCCCTGTGATCTGAATGTGGATCCCAATGCCCCAGTGCTGTGACAGGGACACTGCATGTATAAATGGTGCCATCCTTCAGTCAACACTTAAAATGGAGGTCCTGACTCTCTGTGGTCATACGAGATCCCTGGGTACCCTTTGTGAAGAGTATCCTGATGTCCTGACTAATTTGCCCACCATGACCTAGTCATTCTGGCCCCCTTATCACCCCCTGTCTCTAATTGGCTGTCTGTCTCACGGCCGCACCACCTAATAGCTCATGTGTGGTTAGGGTACTGGTGCAAAAATGGCTGCCATCACATCATCCAGATGGACGCCACACATTAGTGGTGGTTGTGGCTCCCCACTCATTAAGTAAAGTGCTATGAGTAGTGGGAAACTGTTTATGGTGCCCTGAAATGGGAGGACAACTTCTACATGCTGTGACCGAAATGTATGCAAATCCCCTTAAAAGAAAATCTGCAATGTCCACTTTAATTACGTCTGAATTTGTCATTTTAAACTGTGGAGCAGAAGGACAAATCAAGGCAAAAATGTATCTTTGTCTCAAACATTATGGGGGCCACTGTAAGTGATTGACTGGCATATTGATGTGGAGTTAATGTGTGAAAACGCATCCAGACAGGAACTAAATACTTTTCTTCTGGCGTGAATGGCATGGATTTGAATGTTGAATTGAAATGATGAGGTTTGCTGCAAATTCAGAACAATTTCGCTCATCACTTGACAATCATATTTCAAATACTCTATAAATATAAATACATCGATCAGCCACAACATTAAAACCACCTGCCTAATACTGAAGAAGCCCCCCTTGTACCATCCAAACAGCTCTGACCCGTCAAGACACGGACTCCACGAGACCTCATGAAGGTGTCCTGTGGTATCTGACACCAAGATGTTAGTTTTTAAAGCAGATTATGTTGATTTGTTTAAAACCTGACGTGTGTTCTATGCATACGCGACATACACGTATATGTTGTGGACACCAGGGGGTGTACAGCCCGCCAAACCCCCAGACACAACAGGCTCAGAGCCCAAGTTCAGCACACAGGACACGTTTATTGAGCTGTGGGAAATGCTTTTGTCTCGTTCCCCACAGTACCCAAGCACAGTACAACACAGCGCCCTTTTCTCTTCTTCTCTTTCTCTTCTCTCTCTCCATCTCCACTCCTTCTCTTTCAAGCTCTCGATTCTGGCTCCCTGAGTAGTGGCCGCTGGCTCCTTTTAATATGGCACCCAGAAGTGCTGCAGGTGCTTGATGTCCTCCTTCTGGGTGTGGTGCAAGTGCTGCAACACGGGGCTCCACAATCCCTACAGCACCCCCTGGTGGCACCAACACAACCCAGCAGGTTTGAACCAAACTCCAATTCCCCTGGAGCCCTGAAGGAGTCTGAGGCACTGCTGCAAACCCAGGGGGCACTGCCATCTAGCACTCAGGGGGAGATAATGCCCTAAATAAGCGCTCTTGCCCGGTCATTGATGCTGGCCATCTACCACAATGTTTAATCAGGGTCTTTTTAGACTTATTGACTGTTCATCGTAATCAGAAGCTTGCTGTCTGTCAGACCAGACTGACGAGGGCACCTCTGATCCTAGCAGTTCCAACTCCCCGCCCCTAATTTGAGCTCCGGCTTCATGGATTGGTTTAGAAATGTGACACTCTAATTGTTCCCACCCACTTTGAAGTACAATTTCCTCATGGCTGTCTCCAGACCTAAATATTAATTGTCTGGCTTCTGTGAAACTAGGGGTCCCCCAATCCTTTTTCCTGTATGGGGTGGTCCAGATCTAATTATGCAATTTTCATTACGCTATAACTTTTTAAGTTTATTACATAGAAAATCACCCGAAAAATCCCAGACCATCGAGAAGTGTGCGAACTGACGACATGAAGAATCGCCTTCGTGCCAAACTGGAATCGTCCCCCCATAAATCAAAGTCATCCAGACGATCTGGATCTGCATAATTAGATCTGGACCACCCTGTATTTGTAATTTTCTAACAAAGAACGAAGCCATGAGCGCTTTCAGCACTTGCAACAGATAACCGCTGAGACTTTTCCCTCCTGCCGCTTTCCACAGGGCTCGGTAAGCGTCATCTGGCCTGTGCTGAATGTCACTTGTATCCATCCTGTTTTGCTAAAATCGCCGGAAAAAAACAAACAAACTTGGCCGTGACCTGGCTTAAAGTTTGACACGCTGTTGCTCTCCTGACATTTGCTTTTGGAAGCTGTGTACCCTGTAGCTGAATCACGGACGACTTGGGCAAATTTCACCCATGCTTGCACTGTCTGGCTAACTCCCCGTGCTACAAATGCCAGGGGGCTGTGGAAGCGCTTAAGCTGTATTTGGCCAACATTAGCAAAATGTGTTAGCAGCAAAACAGCATCTAATTATTATCATTGGTGTGTATGTTTCATTTTCATCTGAAAGTAGTGGAAATGCAAAATAACAGGTGCAGTTATTAATGTGCAAGCAGATGCCAAGCAGCTGTTAAAAAAAAAAAAAGATTCACTTGGCATTGCAAAACCATTGAAAAAAAAAAAAAAAGAAATGTTGGATAATTTGGGCACATTCTGCTCCTCTCATGGACCTCTCTGGCCACATGCAGCCACTTTATCCAGGAGATTGTAGCACTTCTGTGTATCCGTTCTCATGCTGCCTCTCTGGAGGCTCCGTCATTGGCTCACATCTCTCGACTGCTGTGTCGTCCACCTGACCTCATGCTGTCACATGTATAATGGTGGCACCACGATGTATTCAGCACCTTGGCTCTGTTAATTTCCACCTATGGCTTCGACCGGTACTGGAGGGAACGCTAGAGGCTAAAGGCCGCTTTATACTGTACTTGGCATGATGGCACTGCGAAAACGATGTCAGGTTTTTGCTGGGCATTGCACAGGGAATGCAGCGATCACTTATTTCTGAACATGTCCATTTAATATTATTGGGTGGCTCACTGAAATTTCACATAAACGAGGTGAGATCAATAAATACGGTGAATGTTTAAATTAAAAAAAAAAAAATCATTGCAGTGCCACACATGTGTGATTGGGAGATAGCTGAAGGGCCTAAATGATAGCAGTTCAATGCTAGACCAGGGGCCGGGCGGGGGGCACTGATTGTCTCTCTCGATCTCTTGCAGACCATCCACAGGAAATCCCACATCGGCACCATTGATGATGTCACTTCTGTTTCTGGCACTAATGATGGTGTCCCTTCCAGTTCTGGTGCCAATGGTGACGTCATCTCATCTTGAGTACTGTGTGCAGTTTTGGTCTCCAGGCTACAAAAAGGACATAACAGCACTGGAAAAGGTCCAGAGAAGAGCGACGAGGCTGATTCCAGGGCTACAGGGGATGAGTTATGAGAAAAGATTAAAGGACTTAGGAGTCGTAGTGGACTCAACACGATCAACTGCCAGACAGTGTTCAGAAGCCATTCAAAAACTTAATAGAATGTCAGGTTATATAGCGCCTTGATGTGTGGAGTACAAGTCACAGGAGGTTCTGCTCAACCTTTATAACACACTGGTGAGGCCTCATCTGGTGTACTGGGTTCAGTTTGGGTCTCCAGGCTACAAAAAGGACATAACAGCACTAGAGAAAGTCCAGAGAAGAGCGACAAGGCTGATTCCAGGGCTACAGGGGATGAGTTAGGAGGAAAGATTAAAAGAGCTGAGCCTTTACAGTTTAAGCAAAAGAAGATTAAGCGAAGATCTGACTGAAGTGTTTAAAATTAAATGTTTTAAATTAGTCCAGTGGATCGAGGCTGTGACTTTAAAATGAGTTCATCAAGAACCGTTTCTTTCTCTCTACATGAACTGTGTCTGACAATAGCATTCACACAAATGAGTAAAGATTGAACCGTGCGTGCGTGGTTGTACATGTTTTAGATGTGGGCAGGACTTTTCCAAATCTCTTTGCAGAAAGTTTTGTCTCACGGGGCTTGAAATTTTCTCTTGCGGGATTTCTCTTTCACCAAACGACAAAACTTTTAATTCTCACGGATACTTCTCTTCATTGGGAAGAAACACTACTTTTCCCTGATGGCAACACGTATTAGATGATCTACAAGTCTCCGACTTAAAGTTTAAATCCAAACAATATATTCAATCTCTTTTCGCTGTTTCATTATTTCAATGAGTAATAATTCCCATTTGTTAGCGCTAATGCGATCTTTACTATCAGTTTTTTGAGACTTTCAAATTTTCATACTTCCGTTATCTCTAACCTGCTCTGCATGTGTACCACGTCAACGTTTTTGAATTCTTTACGACGTTCTACTTTGTCATCTACTCTTTGTCTTTTATTTCTGGCCCCGGGCTTGGTTAAATCTCTTGGCACAAAGTCTCGTCTCTCAGGACGTGAAAGTGTCTCTCTTCAAAAGATCACGTCTCGTCCCAGGCTGAAAAGACTTTTCTCACTACTCAGAGTGCTTTACATTCACAGAGGGAGGAGCCACCTCAACCACCACCAATGTGTAGCACTCACCTGGATGATGTGATGGCAGCCATTATTGTGCCAGTATGTGCACTACACACGAGCTATTAGGTGGCGAAGGGGTGAGAAACAGAGTCATTTGAGGACAACGAATGATTAGGATGCCAGAATGGACAAAGACATGTTGGGCATCAGGATACAACTTTATGAATGATGCCCAGGGATCTTTAATGACCACAGAGAATCAGGACCTCGGTTTTAAGTCTCATCAGAATGACAACACCATTTGTACAGCACAGTGGCATTGCACCAGTACACTTGCCACACATTCGCTATTAGGTGATGAAGGGGTGAGAGAGACAGCCACTTAGGGACGGGGGTGATTAAAGGGGCCAGAATGACCAGGCTGTGGAATGCAATTTAGCCAGGACATCAGGAAATCCCCTACTCTTTACAACAGTGGTTCTCAATCTGTGGCGTGGGCCCCCCTAGGGGGGCACGAAGTAACATAAAGGGGGGCACAAATATGTGAAAAAAAGAAAAAAGGATTGAAAATATGAAGAATACATCTATTGAAACCAAAACAAATTAACTTAAACTACATTCTGATACTAGAAAAATAAGTACAGAGTTAGATAAATGTTGATAAAAGTTAAGTAGGTATAATAAAATATGCATCTATGATATATCATTAATTAAAAAAGAACAAATTGGTATTAGGGGGCTCCTTTCAAAAAAACGTTAGGGGGGCGCGATTAAAACTGTTATGAAAACTCGGTTTGCAAATACTTAAATGTTGAGAAATGCTGCTTTACAAAGGATGCTCAGGTTCTTTTATGACCACAGAGAGTCAGGATGTTGGCTTTACGTCTCATCCGACACCATGTTCACAGCATGGGTAAGCGCCCCCTCCTGGTCTCACCAACACCTCTTCCTGCTGACACCCAGGCTTTCCCTAGATGGTCTCCAATCCAAGTGCTGGCTGGGCCTGAACATGCTCAGCTTCAGATGGGTGACCTCTTCTGAGGTGCTTGTGCTATGGATGATCAGAGACACCTGAAGGTGTGCAGACCACATTAGCGGACTCCAGGGTTTCATCTCCTAATGGGGCATTGGCATCAACATTCAGACCACAAGGTAAGCGCCCCCTCCTGGTCTCACCAACACCTCTTCCTGCTTCCTAGATGGTCTCCCATTCAAGTGCTGGCTGGGCCTGAACATGCTTAGGTTCAGGTGGGTGACCTCTTCTAAAGTGCTTGTGCTATGGCTGATCAGAGATATTTGAAGGTGTGCAGGCCACATTTCATCTCCTAATGGGGCATTGGGATCCACATTCAGACCACAAGGTAAGCGCCCTCTGCTGGCCTCACCAACACCTCTTCCTGCAGCAAACCAAGCTTTTCCTAGATGGTCTCCCATCCAAGTACTGGCTGGACCTGAACATGCTCAGCTTCAGATGGGTGACCTCTTCTGTTGCACAGGTGGTACGGCTGCTGAGTATGTGAATTTAACTGCCTGTATTCTAAATGAACAAAACAAATGTAAGTAAGTGTATTTGTACAGTGCCTTGGGATGGCGTTCACAACAGAAAAGTAAAGACTGTCTGACAACAAAGTACACGCAAGACGATCAAATGGCTGTTCACTTTAAAATTTCCTTTGATTCCCTTTTTTTTTGGTCTTTGATCCCACCAGACTCTCACTGTGGGCTCAGACAGATAAAAGTTTACCTTGCATCAAAGTTTCTTTCGGAGTACCAGAATAAAATCATGGTCCTAAACTTTTTAATTAGAAGTTTCATATGCTCTCTTTGACTTCACCAAGCGATGGCTGTATCCTGTGGTAAAGAATTTACGGGTAACTATTGACTCTGACCTAAACTTTAAATGACATATTAATCAGGTCACTAGGACGGCATTTTTTCACTTGAGAAATATAGGAAAAGTGAGATCTCTTACAACTTTGCAAAATGCTGCAAATGAGTTCACGCTTTTGTTTTAAGTCGACTAGTCGACTAACGCACTCCTCTCAGGACCACCCAAGAAAGACATCAATCGACTGCAATGAGTGTAGAATGCAGCTGCAAGAATCTTAACTAGGAAAAAAGAATCCGAGCACATCACCCCAGTCTTAGCGTCACTACACTGGTTACCCGTGTCATTTAGAATTAACTTTAAAATTCTGCTTATGGTTTACAAAAACTTCAATCATCTCACTCCATCCTATATTTCGGAATGTCTTACACCTTACACTCCAAATCATAACCTTTAGATCTTCGAATGAGGGTCTGCTTAGAATTCCAAGAGCTAAACTTAAAAGAAGTGGTGAGGCGGCCTTCTGCTGTTATGCACTTAAAATCTGGAATAGCTAAACCGATACGAATTCACCAGGCTGATACAGTGGAGCGCTTTAAAAAACTTCTGAAAACACATGGCTTTCTCATAGCTTCATCTTAGTTTAATCCTGATGCACTGTATATTCAATTAATTATCATCATTATTCATGGTGGCTCCGTACTAACCCCTACTTTCTCTGATGTTCTTTTTCCGGTTTTCTGTGGCATCGATCTGTGCAACCCCACCACCTGATCAGGGCACCATGCTGTCCCTAAATTAACGGATTGAAGTCCAGAGGTCCACATGACCAGCATCATCAAATTCTACCATGTGAAGCCTGAAAACTGTGAGGACTGATTGATGATATGTTAGGGGGGCTGGGTGGTCTTGTGGCCTTGGAACCCCTGCAGATTTTTTTTTATTTCCTCCAGCCCAGTTTTTTTTTCTTTCCCTTACTTTATTCTTTGTTACTTAGTATTGTCTAATCTTAAGTTTGTATTTTTCTTTTTTCTTTCTTCATCTTGTAAAGCAGTTTGTGCTAGAGCATTTGTATGAAAATGTGATATAGAAATGAATGTTGTTGTTCTGCAAAACTAATAGCAAACTCCAATGAAGTAAAAGTAGAAGAAGAAGTGACACAAGAAATGCACTTGACGTGCCTCAGCTCCAAGTAGCAGGCAATCAGCCGGTGACAGAGGGCCCTGATTGTAGCAGCTGGTATCTCTTCCCATCAGCCTCCTTTGGCTGTCAGTTGTAAAGATGGGATTACTGACACTTCCTTCGAAATCATGGCACACGGAACAAATTTTAATCTGGAGCAAATGTTCTCCTGAACCGGTATGCCAGATGACTGATGCATGAAATGTTTGTTTGGAAATACATTGAGAAAATGGCGACTGCCCACCTGCATGACCACTAATGTAAGTGCTGTTAGAGAATCAGCAAGAGAAATGCGAGCAGGGGGGGCAAAAGTGAACACAGACAAGTGCCCTCCATAATGTTTGGGACAAAGACACACATTTCTTTTTGATTTTTGCCCTCTGCTCAGGAATTTAAAATGACAAATCGAACATTTCAGACATCCCGATTAAAGTGCACATTGCAGACTTTCATTTAAGGGGATCTGTATACACTTTATCTACATTTCAGGGCACCATAATAATAATGGGTGGCATGGTGGTGCAGTGGGTAGCGCTGCTGCCTCGCAGTTAGGAGACCCGGATTCGCGTGGAGTTTGCATGTTCTCCCCGTGTCTGCGTGGGTTTCCTCCCACAGTCCAGAGACATGCAGGTTAGGTGGATTGGCGATTCTAAATTGGCCCTAGTGTGTGCTTGGTGTGTGGGTGTGTTTGTGTGTGTCCTGCGATGGGTTGGCACCCTGCCCAGGATTGGTTCCTGCCTTCTGCCCTGTGTTGGCTGGGATTGGCTCCAGCAGACCCCCGTGACCTTGTGTTCGGATTCAGCGGGTTAGAAAATGGATGGATGGATAATAATAATAATAATAATAACCAGCTATGTTATATGGGTTGGAGACGGTGGCACTGACCAGAAAACAGGAGACAGAGCTGGAGGTGTAAGAGTTGAAGAAGCTAAGATTTGCATTGGGCGTGATGAGGATGGACAGGAATAGGAATGAGGACATTAGAGGGTCGGCTCACATTGGACGGTTGGAAGACAAAGTCAGAGAGGTGAGATTGTGTTGGTTTGGACATGTGCAGAGGAGAGATGAAGAGTATATTGGGAGAAGGATGTTAAGGGTAGAGCTGACAGGGAAGAGGAAAAGAGGAAGACCTAAGAGGAGGGTTATGGATGTGGTGAGAGAGGACATGCAGGTGATGGGTGTAACAGAGCAGGATGCAGAAGACAGAAAGATATGGAAGTAGATGATCCGCTGTGGATACCCCTAATGGAAGTAGTTTTCACCAATCCCGGGGATTTGTTCCTACCTTGCGCCCATGTTCTGGCTGGGATTGGCTCCACAAGACCCACGTGACCCTGGGTTAGGATATAGAGGGTTGGAAAATGACTGACTGACTGCAGTAGTTTTTGTTTTTTTGTATAGTTTTTAAAGTTCATTGGCAATGCATAACATGATCAGCGTTGCAGTAATTGTGATGCTCTTTGTATGAAAAACAATGTGACCCATTAAAATTTCACTTTTTCTTTGTGAATTGTGACGTTTCCTTTAAAAGTGCAGCAAAAAAGTATTTGGCAGCCTTGCGCATTAACCCCCTCCCCCAAGTATGTGGCAGTTTAAGGGTTAAGATGGCCCTCAATTTGCCCGGCTCATCCCAATTCATGACTATTAATGAGGCCGGGTTCAAGAGGAAGCAACCAGAAAGTGTGGAGCCTACCTGGACCATCACAAGGAAAATCCTGGACCAGAATGATTGGCTGGGCCTGGAGTTGAAGCTGGTATGAAGTAGGGAGTCGGCTTATCCTATTGGTCCTGGGGGTAAATCAATTAAAATAAAGACGAGGTTTCTTTCTTTCTTTCTTTCTTTCTTTCTTTCTTTCTTTCTTTCTTTCTTTCTTTCTTTCTCCTGAAGAAGAAGAAGAAGACCATTTCCCTCTGCTATTTTCCATCCCGAGAAGACCAACTCTGTCCCGGCATCCACTTTCAGAGAAGCAGGTTGCTTGGCCCTATGCAGACGATGAGTTAGTTAAAAAGAGAACTGAGCGTAACTACAAGTTTATGTGCCGCTTGAAGCTACACATCCAGCATAATCAGGTTGTATGGTTTCGCAAAGCCACATTCTATTTGCTTTTATATGAAACCAGCTATAATAAAACGTATTATTTATAACCCACAAGTGAATGTGTAACTTTTCTCCTGCCTGTTCTGGTACTCCATCCAAACACCTGGGGTTACAGATGTGAAAGGAAGTACTGAACTGTGGTATCTGACAGTTTGGCATTGGAGGCGTTCTTTTAATAATAAATCTTCTTCTTCTTCTGTCAGCTACTCCCGTTAAGGGTCACCACAGCAGATCATCTTCTTCCATATCTTTCTGTCCTCTGCATCTTGTTCTGTTACACCCATCACCTGCATGTCCTCTCTCACCACATCCATCTTTTAATAATAAATATTAAATGGAATTAATTAACATAATAAAGAGTCTAAAATGGACATAAGGTCACCCTAGGATACTAAAAGGACAAAACATTACACATCTGGCTGCTGACCCCATCTGTCACTTCCACTTTCTGCTTTTTGGATGCTTGTCCAATGTTTTCCCTCGGTGCATGGTGGCACAGTGGTACTTTATTTGACATTTGTGTCCCTGGTCCTCGCTGTATGGAGTTCTCCTTGTGTCTGCATGGGTTTTTTCTGGGTGCTTTGGTTTTCTTCCCTGTCCAAAGATATGGAAGTTAGTACTCAAAATAGAACTGATTCAAAATGGCTGAAACTCCAGGGCAGGAAGGGGCGTAATAGAAGTAACGTCAGTAGTGGAACGGCCGTCGCTCTTCCATTCTGCAGAGGCAGGAAGAGAGAAGGCATTAGAGCACAGTGCCCTCCCGTGGTTAGGTGGGTGATCACCATCACCAGAGTGTAGCGGCTGAGAGCGTGCCGCCTCTATAAAGACACAATCCACATGCATTGCATTGTGGGAGGTGGTGGGGTGATGAGTGAACAGGCAACAGATATATTTAGTTTAATCACATTCAATACAAAAAGTCAGTAGATTTTGCTTGCATTAAGAAAACGTAGTCTGGCGGGTTTTCTTTCCTCACAGGGCACTACAAGAGCACTTAGCTTGCCTGTCATGTGCACACACGTAACATTTGCTTTAACTCATGACGCGCGATCTACGGAGACAAACTGAAATGCCATACGCTATAGCATTGAATTTGAAACTTACACAAAGATTGTGTGCTATAGTGGAAAAGAATCGATTGTTTGGTCACTATCCATCCATTATCCAACCCGCTATATCCTAACTACAGGGTCACAGGGGTCTGCTGGAGCCAATCCCAGCCAACACAGGGCGCAAGGCAGGAACAAACCTCGGGCAGGGTGCCAGCCCACCGCAGCGTTTGATTGCTATGTTTCTAATAATAATGCGGTAAAACCATGCCAAAAAAATTCATTAATAATGATAATAATACATTTTATTTATACAAGGTTCCTTTCTAAGAACTCAAGGACACCAAACAAACAATAAATAAATAAATAAAACACATTATAAACAACTTAGAACATCAGAAAATGTAAAAATTAAAACCAAACATCCATCCATCCATTATCCAACCCACTATATCCTAACTACAGGGTCACGGGGGTCTGCTGGAGCCAATCCCAGCCAACACAGGGCACAAGGCAGGAAACAAACCCTGGGCAGGGTGCCAGCCCACCGCAGGGCATACACACACACACACCAAGCACACACACTAGGGACAATTTAGAATCGCCAATGCACCTAACCTGCATGTCTTTGGACTGTGGGAGGAAACCCACACAGACATGGGGAGAACATGCAAACTCCACACAGGGAGGACCTGGGAAGCGAACCCAGGTCTCCTAACTGTGAGGCAGCAGCACTACCTCTGTGCCACTATGCCACCCTTAAAACCAAACAAAGCCACTGTAATCATAGAGAATAAGCCATTTTAAACAGATGGGTTTTAAGTTGTCATTTGAAGGTTGAAAATGATTCGATATTTCTAAGCTCAGTAGGTAGTGAGTTCCAGAGCGGCTGAATGCTTTGCTCCCCATGGTGGTTGGACGGTCAGGTGGATGGAGGAGGAGGAGGATCTAAGGTTACGGGAGGGAATGTCAACATGAAGAAGGTCAGACAGATATGGAGGGGTGAGGTTAAGAATGGCTTTAAATGTTAACAGCAGAATTTTAAAGTCAATTCGAAACTTAATCGGGAGCCAATGAAGCTGCTGCAAAACCGGAGTACAGTAATCCCTCACGACTTCGCGGTTCACTTTTCGTGGATTCACGACTTCACGGGTTTTTAAATATAGTACAGTAGTAGTATTTCCTAGTCTAAGAACAACAAAACAAGTTTGGTGGCTAAGTGCGTTGTAACACGGGCTGTGATTGGTACATGGGGAGGAGACGACAAATCACAGCTTCCCGCTTTCTAATCGGGCCCGTGATTGGTGCTTTGACTGATGCCCAGATCCCACAGCATCTCCTCTTCGCTTCAAGCTTTCTCGCCGAGCGGTTTACTTTACACTGTACTGTGTGTGATTTTTTTTGTGGTTTCTTGGTGTTGAACTTCGCTTCAATTTTCACCCCCTGCAATGGCTCCCAAACATGCTCCTTCTTCCAAGGCTGATGCTGAGCCTAAATGCCAACGAAGAATGATGACGATCTCTGAGAAGGTGAAACTTCTGGATATGTTGAAGGAAGGGAGAACGTTCGCGGATGTGGCCCACCAATATGGCGTGAACGAATCCACTGTTCACTACATCAAGAAAGAAGAGGCGACGATATGGTTCGATCTGTCCAATTTTGCAACAAGGTCGACGACGTCATGACTGCCTACAAGCTGCTCTTCGACCGGAAAAAGAAGCAGCGGCCGCAACTGCCGATCACAATGTTTTTGCAGCCTCGCAAAAAAGAGCCAGTTCCTACGACTACTACGGATACACCTTCGGAAACCGTGGAAGAGGTGCCCCAGGAAATGGCACCGCCGTGTGAAGAGACGTAAAATACAGTCATCGGCTGTGCAGTAAAAGTCATCATCACCTTCATCGTCATCATTTTTACTGCACAGCATATTCATCACCATCATCACGTCATATATACAGTAGGTACGTGTACTTCGCTATACTGTACAGTAACTGTAAACTTATCTACCGATTTCATATTGCTTAACAGTTGTCCCTGTTATTAACAGAGTAAAGGGTGGGTTGTAAACAGTACAGGGAGGGTTTAAAAACGTCCAAATAGACGTTAAATAATTAAATAAATATGGTGTCCCTACTTCGCGGAAATTCAGTTATTGCGGCCGGCCTTGGAACCTATCTCCTGCGATAAACGAGGGATTACTGTAATATGGTCAATAGATGAGGTTCGAGCAATGATGCGAGCAGCAGAATTCTGGACTAGCTAAAGCTTAAGGAGAGATTTATTAGAGAGACCAAAGAGGAGTGAATTGCAATAGTCCAGACGAGAAGTAACAAGACTGTGAACAAGAATGGCAGTGGTATGGGGAGTGAGGGAGATGGTGGATGTGATTAATATTATGTAGGTGGAAGTAAGCGGACCGGGTGATGTTATTAATGTGAGATTGGAAAAAGATAGAGTACTGTCAAGGATGACACCCAGACTCTTGACATGAGGTGTAAATGTTGTTGAACAATATTTAATGTGAAGTTCATGTTGTAGATAATTGATTTTATAATGGGCTACATAACTTTATAAATATATAGTTTAAGTTTAAATATCTACAGTGGTGTTAAAAACTATTTGCCCCTTTCCTGATTTCTTATTCTTTTGCATGTTTGTCACACAAAATGTTTCTGATCATCAAACACATTTAACCATTAGTCAAATATAACACAAGTAAACACAAAATGCAGTTTTTAAATGATGGTTTTTATTATTTAGGGAGAAAAAAAAATCCAAACCTACATGGCCCTGTGTGAAAAAGTAATTGCCCCCTGAACCTAATAACTGGTTGGGCCACCCTTAGCAGCAATAACTGCAATCAAGCGTTTGCGATAACTTGCAATGAGTCTTTAACGGCGCTCTGGAGGAATTTTGGCCCACTCATCTTTGCAGAATTGTTGTAATTCAGCTTTATTTGAGGGTTTTCTAGCATGAACCGCCTTTTTAAGGTCATGCCATAGCATCTCAATTGGATTCAGGTCAGGACTTTGACTAGGCCACTCCAAAGTCTTCATTTTGTTTTTCTTCAGCCATTCAGAGGTGGATTTGCTGGTGTGTTTTGGGTCATTGTCCTGTTGCAGCACCCAAGATCACTTCAGCTTGAGTTGACGAACAGATGGCCAGACATTCTCCTTCAGGATTTTTGGTAGACAGTAGAATTCATGGTTCCATCTATCACAGCAAGCCTTCCAGGTCCTGAAGCAGCAAAACAACCCCAGACCATCACACTACCACCACCATATTTTACTGTTGGTATGATGTTCTTTTCTGAAATGCTGTGTTCCTTTTACGCCAGATGTAATGGGACATTTGCCTTCCAAAAGTTCAACTTTTGTCTCATCAGTCCACAAGGTATTTTCCCAAAAGTCTTGGCAATCATTGAGATGTTTCTTAGCAAAATTGAGACGAGCCCTAATGTTCTTTTTGCTTAACAGTGGTTTGCGTCTTGGAAATCTGCCATGCAGGCCGTTTTGCCCAGTCTCTTTCTTATGGTGGAGTCGTGAACACTGACCTTAATTGAGGCAAGTGAGGCCTGCAGTTCTTTAGACGTTGTCCTGGGGTCTTCTGTGACCTCTCGGATGAGTCGTCTCTGTGCTCTTGGGGTAATTTTGGTCGGCCGGCCACTCCTGGGAAGGTTCACCACTGTTCCATGTTTTTGCCATTTGTGGATAATGGCTCTCACTGTGGTTCGCTGGAGTCCCAAAGCTTTAGAAATGGCTTTATAACCTTTACCAGACTGATAGATCTCAGTTACTTCTGTTCTCATTTGTTCCTGAATTTCTTTGGATCTTGGCATGATGTCTAGCTTTTGAGGTGCTTTTGGTCTACTTCTCTGTGTCAGGCAGCTCCTATTTAAGTGATTTCTTGATTGAAACAGGTGTGGCAGTAATCAGGCCTGGGGGTGGCTACGGAAATTGAACTCAGGTGTGATACACCACAGTTAGGTGATTTTTAACAAGGGGCAATTACTTTTTCACACAGGGCCATGTAGGTTTGGATTTTGTTTCTCCCTAAATAATAAAACCATCATTTAAAAACTGCATTTTGTGTTTACTTGTGTTATATTTGACTAATGGTTAAATGTGTTTGATGATCAGAAACATTTTGTGTGACAAACATGCAAAAGAATAAGAAATCAGGAAGGGGGCAAATAGTTTTTCACACCACTGTAAATTTAAAAACGTGGTGTATATAGTAAATCTACATGTTACAATTTGTTATTGTTAAGTGACTTTAAGATAATATGTACTGTATGTAAAGTAATGTGTCTCGCGGGAACGCACTTAGGAGTTATCAGGAGAACATGAGAAAGACCTGCCCCATGGACCACAGGTGGACGGATGTCTCTCGCGAGGCTCTGCCACGTTGCAGTAAAGGTTCTAAAGGTCTAAAACAGACAAAGTGATTTAAGGACCTCTTTTCATGACAAGCGGCCAATGAGGTATTTTATTTGTAAAATGTCTTTTGTTTCATGTTTGCACTAAATGTTTTGTATTTCATCGTATGTGTATGCAAGTTACTGTGTATTCGCTAATGTTTTTTGTGCTGATTACTCACCATGTAGTTCTCACGGCTCGGAGGCGTTGACGGTGTGAGTAAGAGGAGCCCAAGCTATAAACAGCCGTTTAAAAGAACCGACCTGTGTCTGTGTTGTTGTGAAGAGAGCTACATGAGGCGAAGGGGAAGCAAAGGAGTTATCAATAGCAAGTGAAAGATTATCGGCTTTGGATAACGATGATCTTGAAACAATGAGGAGAACCTCAGTTTTGTCACTGTTTAACTTAACTCTTTGAGGGCCGAGTTTTTTGAAAAGCACACAAAGCGATCGTTTCACACATAAGTCAACAGAAAACGTCCGTTGCTATGTGTTGTGGCTGCTGTTGGCACATGTTCGGCATCTCTGCCAGCAGTGGCTGCATGTGGGCACCTCGATGGTCAGCAGGAATGCATGGTGGGCCAGCTGCCTGGCTATCTTGGCACAGCAGGTGGGCGGTAGTGGCGGTGACAGTGTGACACAATCTGGTTTGTACTCCTTGTCTTCGTAAGTGGTGGTCCTCCCAGGCAAACGCTGCTGTATGTGCATCAGCTACACAAAAGTGTTCAGCGCCACTATCAACTGGCGACCAATCAGATGATGCCAGTACCTCACTTCCATCCATCCATCCATCATCCAACCCGCTATATCCTAACTACAGGGTCACGGGGGTCTGCTGGAGCCAATCCCAACCAACACAGGGCACAAGGCAGGAAAAAACCCCAGACAGGGTGCCAGCCCACCACAGGGTACCTCACTTTCGTTTTCGATATCCATCTCCAGATCACTTGCATCAAACTCGGAGTCCCACAAGTCAGAGTCCTATTCAACGAAATTACGTAAAATGTATTTTGCTTTGCATATTCGCTTTGGTCTCTCACCACATGTCGGTGCCATTTTAGAGGTTGTCTGCTCTTTGCTACTCATGCATGCGCAGGGAATCGAGGTTAAATCAACAAAGCTATGTAACTTTATCTCTAGCAAAGAGAGTCAAACTAAAGTGTAAGGATGAGTTTTGTTGCAGTTTACTGCTGATTACCATCCTCTACTCCTGAATTTTGACAAACGTCGACATCAGGCCTGAAAGGGTTAAGAAAATTTGAAGAAAACCAGGATTTAATTTCAGCAATGCAGTCAATGGGCGAAGATAGTGGAAAAGAAGAGGTGGGTTTACTAGCAAGGTAGAGCTGGGTGTCATCAGCATAACAGTGAAAATTGATGATATATTTACGAAAGATTATTGCCAAGGGGAAGAAGGTAAATAATAAAAAGAAGAGGCCCCAGGACAGAGCCCTGTGGCACACCTGAAGTAACAGCGGTGGCAGGGACAGGGGCATCCTTGTAGGGCCCCGACTTACAATTTTTTATTTTTTTTTTGTCGGGCTGTGGGCCTTGGGCCCCTGTCATGCCCCTGGCACTGCAGCCATCTGTGCCAGTCCCTCACGTTGTGTGTCACGATACCCTCCTCATCCTAAATCTTATCATTGTTTTTCGGACGTTTTATTAGAACACCTTCCTGAGCTCATCCGAGGCCTGCACATTTCTGTGCCCCCAAACTGCTAAGAACGGCCCTGGCGGTGGGTTGGGATGTGAAAGTTTTAAGCTGAATGAACTGAGAAGCTAATCGCTACACGTTGGATTGCATTTCATTTGGGCACAAACAGGCAGAGGCAAGGCCGTGCTTATAGCAATGTATCTACCATTAGAGTAAAGACATCATATAGGCGACCTCTGTAGAGTTTATGAAACAAACTTGGAACGGTGGCAGGGGATTACCGGCACCGCAGTGGCACCCACAGCAGCGATGCTATGCAATCAATGTTAGAGAGACGCTCGCCCGTTTCACGTAAATTGCTACAGCAAACAAGAGCGTGCTTATTAAAGGAGATGTCAGGAGGTTCAGCTTCCTCGTAAAAACATCTTATCAGGCTTGGCCCAGCGTAAGCTCTCGAGCTATCTACCCTGCAATGTGTATTTGGCATCAGCCTGTATTTGGAATCGGGTCTGCCCCTAATTTTAGTCGAGCGCATTGTGCGAATCATTGCAGATGTGTCCTGTGATGAAAAGGCTTTCTGCTCCTTAGCACTTGAAGATTCACTTTCGAGTGTTTTGAATGCTCTGCTCTCCCGCCGTAATGACACACCGAAGGGATCGGCGCCGAGCAATAAGGAAGCTGTAATTCCAAGTGGAGGTCGGATGATCTTATAAAAGACCTGCGTGATTGCTTTGCTAGCAGTTATGACCGTTATCACAAGGTTCAAACTTTTCCTCTTTTTTTTTTTTTCCACGGCGCCCTTTCTCGAGAAGCAATTTCAAAACAGTTTTTCGGTGTGTTATCGGTATGTTCACTTTTATATTATTTTACTCACTTTATAAAAGACATTTGGAGCCAAGTCACCAAAAGCCATCTTTCATTTCTGCTTTTTTTTTCTTCTTTTGAAACCGAAATGAGCTTCGCACCATCGTCTCTACTGCAAGCATCGTGCAAAGCGGAGAAAAAGCCACCAGGGAAAGCCAAGTAATCGAGTTTTCTGAATAACAGGCTTCCTCACAAAATCTCCCAAAGATAGAAAAAAGAAAACTTTCTCTCAATTGAGATTATCATTTTATAATCTATTTTTTTTTTCTCTCTCTCTCTCTTACACTGTTATTTGTCTGCTTTGCTCCATAAGTGGCACCGTGTGCTCCTGGCAGCCTGGAAGAAGATGGAGGAACTACAAAGTAAGCACGTCAGCACTCATCTGTCGGCCTGTGTGAACATTTTATTCCTGGAAGCGCTCCACCATTTGAGCTAAAAGTTAGATTAAGAAAACACGTTTCGTCAGCTTTGAAGATTAGCACATGTCACATGTGCGCACAATGCCATCTGCTACTGGAAAGCGGGTAACAGACACCAAAGCGCTATATTTAATGTCTCCCAATTATTAGTTTAAAGTCTTAATTACTATGCAACTGGTGCACAAAAATCCTGTTGAACAGAGCACTGCTGATGCAAACGTTCTTCTTTTCAAACATAACTTCACAATATGTCGGCTTGTTTTATGCACGTTATGTATAAGATGGGAGTAATTAAAAGAGTTATAATATTTGAACACATGAGTTCAGGTCTCAATTTGTCATTCGCTGTCAACTGTCATAGTAGAAATAGAACAAGTATTCTTGATATCATACACAGGTCAGGTCAGGTTTTTGGGAGCGTGCACTGGCACAGAGCATTGCCTTACCCATCACACAATAAAACAGATCAGGATCTTGGTTGGCAAACCCCCTTGGGGGCACTCAAAATATTAAGTCAAAAAAATTAAGGAAACACTGAAATCACACATTGGATTCTCGATGAATAAAATATTCAAGTGGAAAATCTGACTAAGTCATTGAGAACAAAATTAAGTCACAATGGTCAATGGAAACCAAAATCCCCAACCCACTGAGGGCTGATTCAACATCTCACCAAAAATCAAAAAAGTCAAAAATTGAAACCACAGGCCCATCCAACTGGTGTGAATTTTATCACGGCAGCTCCTAATGTGACTCAGTAGTGTGTGTGGCCCACCCACGTGCCAATATGCACTCCCGACAACCTCTGGTCATGCTCCTGATGGTGTCCTGGGGGATCTGGGTATCGGTGAGCTCCTGGGCGGCCTGTGGTTCTACATGGCGTTGGATGTTCCAGTACATAAAGTCCCAGAGGGCTGTCAATTGGATTCATGTCTAGGGAATGGCATCAGTGCTTCATCATTCACGAATTGCCTAAACACTCGGTGCCACATGAGGCCGAGGAATTGTCCATGAAGAAAATCTGAGCACATTTCTCCAGTTTTGATGTCACTACACTGGTTACCTGTGTCATTCAGAATTGACTTTAAAATACTGCTTATGGTTTATAAAACCTTAAATAATCTCGCCCCATCTTATATATCGGAATGTCTGACACCTTATATTCCAAATCGTAACCTCATATCCTCAAATGAGTGTCTCCTTAGAATTCCAAGAGCTAAACTTAAAAGAAGTGGTGAGGCGGGCGGCCTTCTGCTGTTAGGCACCTAAAATCTGGAATAGCCTGCTAATTATAATTCGCCAGGCTGATACGGTGGAGCACTTTAAAAAACTGCTAAAAACTCATTACTTTAACATGGCCTTCTCATAACTTCACTTTAGTTGAATCCTGATACTCTGCATATTCAATTAATTATCATTACTATTCATGGTGGCTCCATAATCTGTACTGACCCCTACTCTCTCTTCTGTTCTTTTTACGGTTTTCTGTGGTGGTGACCTGCGCCACCACCACCTGATCAAAGCACCGTGATGTTCCTACTTTAATGGATTAAAGGCCAGAAGTCCACATGACCATCATCATCAAGTCCTTCCATGAGAACCCAGAATACAATGAGGACTGATCATTCATGTTAGGGAGAATGCCTAGAGGGGGCTGGGTGGTCTCGTGGTCTGGTACCCCTGCAGATTTTATTTTTTCTCCAGCTGTCTGGAGTTTTTTTTGTTTTTTCTTTCCTCCCTGGCCATCGGACCTTACTTTTATTCTATGTTAATGAGTTTTGCCTTATTTGAATTCTTACTTTGTCTTTTTTCTCTTTTTCTTCATCATGCAAAACACTTTGAGTTACATTATTTGTATGAAAATGTGCAATAGAAATAAATGTTGTTGTTGTTGTCCTGCACCAGGAGGAACCCAGGGCTCACTGCGCCAGTGTAAGGTCTGACAATGGCTCTGAGGATTTCATCCTGGTATGTAACAGCAGTCAGGGTTCTGTTGCCTGGCATGTGGAGGTCTGTGTGACCCTCTAAGGAAATGCCTCCCCAGACCATCACTGACCCACCACCAAACCGGTCCTGCTGGATGATGATGCAGGCAGAGTAACGTTCACCATGGCATCTCTAGAATCTTTCACGTCTGTCACATGTGCTCAATGTGAAGATGCTGCCATCTGTGAAGAGAACGGGTCACCAGTGGCAGAGCTGCCAATGGTGATATTCTCTGGTAAATGCCAATCTAGCAGCATGGTGATAAGCAGTGAGCACAGGATGACGTCAATCCCTCATGCCACCCTCATGGAGTCTATTTGTGATAGTTTGGTCAGGAACATGCCAACCAGTAGCCAACTGGAGGCCCTTTTGTAGAGCTCTGGCTGTTCATCCCCATATAAAAAAATAGATAGCGGACCTGCTGCTGGGTTGATGCCCATCTGCAGCACAGTCCAGCTCTCCTCGTGTAACGGCCCATCTCCTGGTATCTTCTCCATGCTCTTGAGACAATGCTGGGAGACACCTTCTTGTGACACAGCAAGTATGGATGTGCTATCCAGGACTAACTGTGCAACCTGCAGGTGCCACCTCATGTGCTGCCAGTAGTGATAAGGACACCAGCAAAATGCAACATTAGAGAAGAATCAGTCAGGAAGGATAAGGAGAGAGTAATTGTCTTTGGCCTCCATTCTCTTTTTTGGGGGTTGTCTTGCTGGTGCACCTCCATTGTCACTTTCATTTGCTCCAAAGCAGGTGAAGTTGACTCACAATGGCTTAGGCTTCCAAACTGGACACACTGGTATCCCCGAAGCTCCATTGACTTGATGTTAGACTGGGATGACTGAGTGTGTCCGTAATATTTTTGAGCTGTGTACATTGAATTTAATATAAAAAACATCACTCTTTTCATCATTAATATTATTAAAAAGTCTGAGTCAGCAAATCAATCGATATTATAAGTAGAGATTATCACAAACTACTGACTAATTCTACCATTCCCTAAATCAGTCAGTCCTGCAATCATTTCATAAAGAGCTTTTCATCAAATCAAATCAACTCATAAAAAATACATATATATAAAATATAGATAAAATCCTAAGCCTAAAAGTTCAACAATTTTGTGCAATGATTTTATGTCACATTTTTGTCATGCTTTAAATCTGGCTTATGTTAAAACCTACATATATTTGTTTGGTATCAGAATTTATCGAACTTTAATGTGATGTTGTTAGATTTTCAGATTCTTATTCTGTTTTTAAGTTATAAACTAAAAAATATCAAGAACTCACATCCTGTGAGACGAGACTTTGTGCCAAGAGATTTAACCACGCCTTGGGTCGGAAATAAAAGACAAAGAGTTGGACAGCTGCTGTACAGGCTATTAAATGTTTGAAGTGCTGCGCGAGATGCTGATCATACGGCACGGCGGCAGCAGCAAGCCAGCAGCTGATCGAGCAAAAAGGAGGTAAAAAATAACAACAAAAAAAAACTGTATTTGTTTCCCATTGTATCACCGTTTAAGAGGGGGTTTCAGAGGAGTGGCCTCGTCTCCATGGGGTGTGTTTATCCCCACTCTTCACAACGCAAGCATAAAAAATATATTACAAAACTATAACTATTATAAAAGATGACAACCCGCGAACCCAAAGAGACATAAGAACGTCCGGCCTGGATAATAAAAGAGATGTTAATAAGAGACTTGATGGTGGCAGTGAGGTGAGGTCAGGTCTGCCCGGTGGTGCCACAGGTTTACATTAAAAAGAGTCAACACTGAACAGAGCAGCTCCAGCTTGTTGTATCCACAAATTCAACACGCTTTTAGAGATTTGCTTGTTCCAATGTTTTCCTGGTTGAACTCACACCTACTACCATGTTCTGCTAACAACAGGCGCTAGATGGCAGCCTCCCTGGATTACGGCACTTTTTTGGATTCCCAAAGGGCATATCGGGAACTATAGTTCATTGGCTCAGCACTGGTCGGTTCTGTTGGCGCACTGTGGGTGAGGGGACAAGCGAGTCCAAAGTCATCAGGCTCCAGCCTTACCTGGAAATACTCCCACGGCCACAATTTTGGGACACTGGAAATACTTCTACATGAAAGGATCAGCCTGCTTTAGTTCAGTGAGCCAGGGTCGGGATGAGGAGGAAGACGACAAAGCTTGCGAGAGGAGTGGTGGAGAAAGGGAAAGAGATGAGACAGAGATGACAGAATGGCCTAGTAGAAGAGTGTTGTTGTAGTGAGGGAAGAAAGAGTTTCACACTAATAAAAAGCCTTTGTAAATAATAAACTTATGTCCAAGCCTTTGTGTTAGGAATTTATAGAGCTGCAGTGCCCCCTGGGGGTCATGCCTTATGCTTTGCATGGGTGATACTTTACATTAACTTACATTATCAGCTACAAATCTACCCAGGCCTGTTTGCTATCCAAGTCCATCCATCCATTATCCAACCCACTATATCCTAAGAGCTCAGTAATAATTCAACTAATTGTAAGATATCTGTCAACCCACCTAGTTTGGTATCACCTGCAATTGTTTTTATAGCAGCTACTTTTTATAGCCTCTATCATGGATATCTTTAAAATACTTGTTCAGAAGTCACAAAGGGTTCTCTCTCTCTCTCTCTCTCTCTCTCTATATATATATATATATTTAGATTCTTATATATATATATATATATATATTTATATATATATATAGTGGCATTCCGGCTGGGGATGGAGCCCAGCCGGGACGCCCAGAAGGACCGGAGGAGGGCTTGTACCTCCTCCAGACCGCGAGGGCGACCGCCCTGGTTGTATTGGGGGCCACGGGTAGAGGGCTTGGAAGCCCAGCCCTGTAGGGGCCCATGGCCACCACCATGCGGCGCCCCAGTGCCTGAAGAAACCTGGAGCCCAGCACATCTGCCACTTCCACCACTGGGGCGTGTCTGCGGAGGAATGCCGGGAAGCAGCTGGAGCCCATCTGGGTTCCTATATAAGGGGCCACCTCCCCTCATTTAGTAGCGGAAGTTCCGTGGAAGAAGGACAGAGCTGGAGAGAGGACTGGAGGCGGCCAGGAGAAAGGCATTTAGACTGTGAGGCCTGGACTTTGGGGGATCGGTGCTGGAGGCACTGGGGGTGCACGTAATGTATTTGTAAATATTGTATATAATAAATAAGTGTGTTGGGTGATCAAACGATGTCTGTCTGTCTGTGTCCGGGCCATCTACCACAGTGGCGTAGCCGGCAGGATGCTCCGTCTGGTGCAAGACGGGGACCTGCATCATAAAAACATTTTTCTGTGGACGGCCCGACGCAGCAGCGGACCCCACACACTCGCCGGTCTGCAGTATGGCCATGATCCCCGGGTGCGGAGGAAGGAAACCGGGCATTGCCAGAGTGCAGCGGGCACCGAGAGTCGCGTTGTCGCGAAGGACGGCCCGGCCGGCATTGCAACGCAGAAGGCCACACCAAGGCAGGGGCATCGGAATGACGGGATCTGAGAGGTAAGTGCCCTGCCCTGCGGTAATTGGCCCTGCGGGGTCGGCTTTACCTTATTTTCCAAAGGCAGGTATGATCCAGATCCGCGTCCGTGATAGGAGCACGCCGGTCCACAGGCTGTCGGCAGCACCAGGGCGGCAGCAGAGAAGGCTGCGAAATCGGAGCCGCTGAAGCTCAAAGAATTGCAGCAGCTGCGAGGCTGCCAGGAGGCACGCCACTCCACCTGGAGAAGGGGAGACAAGATGGCCGCGGACCAGAAGTCCCACCCGCTGACAGGCACGGGATTGGCCGGTGTGTCTTGTGTGCCCGCCAATGACTGTACAGAGGTGGGACCAAGGAATGTCAGTCTCGTGACTGGAAGCGACCCGATTGAGCCAGAGGGAGTGGCCCACAGGAGGCAGACGACGAGTGGACTCAATAGCCCATAATGACAAAATTAAAACTTTTTTTTTTAAATGGTTGGTAGATTTATTAAAATGCAATTAATATATATATTATATACTGTATATATACTGTAAATATATATATATATATATCTATACTTTATTAGTATATATATATATATATATATATATATATATATATATAAAACACTAGCAGTGACCCCAGCACTGACCCCTGTGAAGCACCACTCTACTCTGGCGTCACGACAAGTCTCTGACTGTTTTTGGGTATCCCAGACTTGAACCCCATAGAAGATCAGTGGAGAGACCTACAGATGGCTTCCCATCCAATCAAATAGAGCTTGAGAGGATCTGCCATGAAGAACGGGTTAAACTGCCCCAATCGTGGTGTGTAAAGCTTGTGCAGAGTTACCCGAGAAGACTCAAAGCTGTAACTGCTGCCAAAGGGTCTTCTTCAAAGCACTGAATCAAGGTCAGAATACTTTAATGAATGAGAAATTTCAGTTTTTAGATTTTTAATAAATTTGTAAACCTTTTTAAAAAGATGTTTTCACTTTGTCATTATAAGTTATTGGGGGTAGACTGATTGAACAAAAATGATTAAATAACCCATTTAAAATGAAATCAACACAACAAAGTGTGCAGTAAGTGAAGGAGTCTGATGCACTATGCGTTATTAAATGTCTGTCCTTATATTCTTAATCATAATCATGGTTTATTTCCATAACTGCTTTTTCCTTTAGATATCTCTTCACCATTCTGCAGTGTTAATGTCTTCCTTTAATTTCTTTAATGCTCTACCTCCTCCTCCTCCTCTTCCTTCTTCTCCCTCGTCCCCTCACTCTTGCCTGGTGACACGTCCACAGATGGTGGCAGCCTTGTGCCCACTGCTGCTAGTTAAGCAGCCGGCTCCCCTTGACACCAATTTCGAGTCACCCACACCAGAGTGATATAAACTTGCTAATTAACCAAAGAAGCATCTTTGGAAAGTGGGAAGGAACTGATGCAGCGTGTGAAGCCACGTATGTGGACGCAGGGGGAATGCGTAGCCTCCACAAGTACGGCGACGGAGTTAGGATTTAAGCCAAGTCAGCAGCTCTGCCCAGTCTGTTGCCCCTTTGTTATTGCGCTCTAACAGAATTGTATGGATTCTTATCAACTTTTACTGTAAGAAGTTCAAGCTTTGCTTCATTGTGCAGTGCTTAAACACATGCAGTTATGGAATGTGTTGATTTCAACCTTATTCAGCAGAGGTCAGTGAAATAATTTGAATATCGCAATTAAAACATTAAATAAAACCTTCTTTTATTTTTCTTTTATGAATTATTCTAGATGCCTGAAGCCATCCTTCCATGTTTCTATAGCAACTTCCAGAGGCCATGTGCAGGGATCACTGGCGGTCCTGATGCCCAGCTGTTTGCCTCCAGTTGCTGACTACTGGCTGCTGCTTCACAATGACATCAATTTAACAGTCTAATTACCCCGAGCAGCAATCTCCTTTATGGACATTACGCAATCAGATGATTCCCTTTAAATGGATTCATGCCTCATAATCACCGTTATCTCAATGTGACAAAGCATTATATTTAAATGCCAGGTCATGAGAAATGAAGTCCTGAATTTCAATGCTTAAAGACGCTGTAGAATTTGAGGGACACAGCACTCTGAGAACAAGTGTCACAGGGATGGAGGATGAGCATGATTAAATATATATATATATCTATACTGTATATATATATATATATATATATATATATACATGCACGCTTTTACCGCCGTGACCTGGGGTTAGAATAAAGTCAATGTCCTGCTTGCATGTCATAAAGGGTGACCAAAGGAGGATGGCATTAGGAAGGGCATCCATGAAAATAGCCAATACACCACAAAGAGAGAGAAATACAGAAACAGAGGGCATTTAGTGTGTGATATGGAATCAGACAAAGGTTCCAAGACCAGTGCAGTGCAACTGGGGGACTAAGGGTCCGGCATCTAAGAATTCATATTCTAACATTTGTCCACTCATTTCCAAATCCTTTCATGCCAGTTCAGAGTTTAGGGTTGAACACAAAGCAGGAAGCAACACTGTGAAGGCTGCCAGTCCACTGAAGAGAAAGCAGACTCACACAGTGCCAATTTTGAGTGGCTCGGCCACCAGGCAAACACACAGAGAAAGCAAAAAGTACCCTGAGAAAGACTCACACACAGCAACATGCTGAGAGCATGGGACCTCCATACTGTCCCAATATGGGGACACACAATACCCTTCACGCCTGCCCCCAAAACCATTTGTTGTGCTGATGCTTGCCAGCCAGGTAGTTGGACCTCCATGCAGGGTTTGGTTGAGAGAGTATGTCCTGCAGAGAATCATTTATCAAACTGGTTATGGGTGCTTCCCCCAACCCTGCAATAAATTCCTAAAGACTGGCAGGGTGGGGGTTCTTAAAACATCAAAGCAGGCAGAGTGTCCCCCATGTGGGGAGAAAAACACGTGTCTGTGATATCTCTGGCAATCAGAAGCTACCCTCTAAAACGCACGTAGCTCTGATCTCTTAAACGTTACTCCTCACCAATCTGTAGATGATAATGTCTGCCGAACAAACAGGTGTCGCTAGCTAAGCAGAGGCAAGGTGTGCTCCAACACGTGGCGAGAGGTAAAGCGACTCGAATGGAGGCTGGTGTGTGAGTGAGGAGAGCCCGCCCTCCTCCCCTTATCCCGCAGCCTCCCTCGCAAATAAATCGGTACTACAAGCAAACTATGATACTTTGAGAGAAGTTGCAAAATCAACCAGAATGTTCAAGTAAATAATATATAAAAAAAAAGATCTAAATCCCTTAAATAGTTCTCTCGTGAAAAGTGAATAGACAGAAAGACACAAAGACAGACAAACATTTTCAATTTTATATATATACTAGGGGGTTCCCCCTTGCTTGCTTCACTCGCCAGCCACTTCGCGTCTCTGCCACTCGCGTTGTGAAGAGGGGGGCTGAACGCACCCCAAGGAGACGCAGTCAACCTTCCGAAACCTCTTAAACGGTGATACAATGGGAAACAAATACAGTTTTATTAGTTATTACCTCCTCTTTGCTCGATCAGCTGCTGCTGCTACTGCCGGGCTGCATGATTTGCATTTCGTGCGGCGCTTCAAACATTTAAAAGCCTGTACAGCAGCTGTCCTACTCTTTGTCTTTTATTTCTGGCCCCGGGCGTCTCGTCTCATGGGATGTGAGTTCTTGATATTTTTAAGTTAATAATTTAAAAACGGAATAAGAATCTGAAAATCTAACAACATTACATTAAAGTCCGATAGATTCTGAAAAGAATGATACTAAACATGTAGGTTTAAAAATAAGCCCAAATTAAAGCGTGACGAAAAAAGGGACATTAAAAACGTCATCGTTGCACTTCCATTTCACTTTTAGGCTTAGGATTTTATATATATATTGTCACTCGCAAGCGCATATGGAGCAGCTTAAGGACCGTGACATGTCGTGCCAGGGGACAACGGCAGGGTACTAACCTCTCTTTCTTTATTTCCTCAGAAAGAACGAAGCACCGCTGCCGTGAGTTTACCCGGACTCCTAAAGAAACCAGCCACTTCTGGTTTCCTTCCTTCCCCCTGGTCCCCTCCTGATGACGTCATTTCTCCCATCCACCACCACGATTTCTTCCCAGCATCCCATCTGTTCACTTCCGTTCGTACCTCATAAATTGTCCGCCTGTCAAACCTCCTGTGTCTATTATGTTCTACCAGAACCTGACTGATCATACTCTCTTTACAGTATACGAGGACGGAACCCCAAACCTTTATGCTTTCTTACAATATATAGAGTATATATATATATATATATATATATATATATATATATATATATATATATATATATATATATATATATATATATATAGTGGAACATGGCCCGGACACAGACAGGTAGACATGATTTTAAATCACCCAACACATATTTACAGTATTTACAATATACGATTTACAAGGTGCACACACAACCCCAAAACTCCCCCAAAGTCCAGGCCTCACAATGCCTTTGCCTCTTCAGGTCCACCTCCACTCCTCTCCACCAAGACTTCATCTTCTACGTTCCCGACTCCAGCCATCGAATGGAGAGAGACGGCCCTTTTAATAATCACCCTGATGTGCTCCAGGTGCCTTTCGATTAGCTTCCGACGGCACTCCCCAGTGTGGCTGAAGTACCGGCTGTGTCCCTGGTCTTCTTCCCCCCAGCACTTCCGGGTGTGGTGGAAGTGCTGAGGGCCAGGGCTCCTCAGGCATTGGGATGCCCCCTGGCAGTGACCATGGACCCCTACAGGGTTGAGCTTCCAAGCTCTGCTCCCATGGTCCCCAAAGCCACCAGGGCGGTCGCCCCCTCGTGGTCTGGAGGAGATGTAGTCCCTCTTCCGGTCCTTCTGGGCGTCCCGGCTGGGTACCGCCCCAGCCACTCACCTCTATATATATATATATATTGTCGGAGATGGCTTGGGCGACCCGGCCGGGATGCCCAGGAGGACCGGAGGAGGGCTTACGTCTTCCCCAGACCATGTAGGGGTGATCTCCCTGCTACATGGTACTAGTCACACAACTAATAAATGTCTCATTTTTTATTATGACAAACAGCACATTCCCTCTTCAAAACACACCAGAATAATTATAAAGAAAGAAAACTTTTGACAGCCACAGTCACCGTGAGGTATTATAAAGGCGTATGGCCGCGGGTAGCACTCCATTTCCTCCATGTGGTTAAGTACGTAAACGTCCACCCACTCCTTTCTAAGTCACCAATGCACATCTCTTGCTCCTAATAGGAAAAATACCTTAAAGTGGGAAGGTCTACCTGACAAAAAATAGAAGAGCACCCCAAGCAAAGCCTTCCACCATTGAGTAAAAGCCACGAAGCCCTGGCTCACCCATTAAGATGCCGGCAGTTAAAGCTGTGCCGTCGCTCGTCTGCATTGCACCTCCTTGGGACGCTCAAACGCCGGAGCGTCTCAGGCCGTGGGTATCTCTGCATCTTCACTGTGCTGCACACTTAACTGCTTTTTCTTTTCTTCTTTACGTGGAGGTTAATTGAGATCAACTTGCATTAAGAAGTTATGATGCGACTAAAAATAGAACAAGTTAATTGGTGCAAAGTCGCTTGCGGAAATAAACATCTAAAGTTTATCATTAAAAATAATTGGCCACATTCAACAGGCTTTCTTTTGTTTGTAATCTGCATCATTAAAAGATCTGAAGTGAGCAATAAATACATTAACTTAAAGAAAAAGGAGGGTCAATGACTACTAATAGTACGACAGAGTGACGAGCAGCGCGTTGCCATCCATCATCAATTCTGTATAATTGAACACAATGAAGAATCAACACCACCATCCACAGAGGGCCATGTATGTGGTGGGCAGTGTGGTGTATTGGCCTGGAAGAACAAAATATGAAAGCCCACCCTCTCTCAGTTAATAGAATTATACTTCACGTTAAGACAGCATATGCTCTGAAAGATGCTATCAAAGCTAAAGTTATGATACATCACTTTTAGACTAGATAAAGGATACCCTTCCCATATTGTGGACAGGATCTTCTATCAAGCCCGGTGTAGACCTCGTAACATCCACTCTAATAGGTTCACCAATAATGAAACCCGCACCTCACTCTTCCTCCTATTCCACCCTAACACACTTTGTCTCCCAAAGGTCATCAAGCAAAATTGTCATCTGGAAATGTGTCACCAACAACGCCCTTGTGTCTGGAGCCTCAAGGCAAATCCAATATTACAAAACAGACCCCTTGCCGGTCTAACAGTCCTATTTACTGCATTTCTTGTAGGAAGTGTCCAGCCATCTAAAGATTTGACACAGGAAGATGGCCATCAGGACATTTCAGGAAGTGTGTTTCATCCATTAACATGAAAGATCTCACAAAGCCCATCATAGAACACTTCACGTCTGTCGATCAAAAGTACGCTGTGTTCTTTCAGAGGGCTTCAAAGACACTTTACAAAGAAAATCAGAAGATGTTGAGCTCATTCTCAGCCTGGGATCACATATTTCTGCAAGTCTCAAAGACTAATTAGATTTTTAACCCTTAAACCGACGCAACTGGCTATAGTCGGTTTCCAATGCAATTTGCCAGCTCGACTGTGCCGAATATATTTGACAACGTGCATTCGTTGAATGCCACAGCCGGCTATAGTCGGTCCCCAGTGCAATTTGCCTTTTCAGTTGTATGCCTGATGAAGGATTTACAGCGGAAACATTGTGTCTTTAACTTCTTTCCTTTCCAGCGTAGAAATAACTTTAAGCCTTTTTTCCCTTTTAGATTACACCCAACGTGAAAGGTATGATATAAAATACAGACTGAGCAAATGACAGCAGCTCTAGGACAGTAATCTCTGTTCAAAATGCTACAATATGCACTTCAACATTAGCTGGATGGCGTTTAAGGCTTGCTGCAAGGACACGGGATACCAACCTTTATAAGGTTGAGAACCACTGCTGTAGAAAACATCCTCATACAACATTCATGAATAAAATAAAATATTTTCAAATTGATGGCATATGTCAGTAATCAGGTCTACTGCTCATTTATCACCTCCTCTTGGAAAAACTAATATCCCACCTGTGGTGTCTGTCTCAAGTAAGCCATCCATTTTGTAGAGTTCACACTCGGCATCCTGATGTAAGGCATATGTTACTCATAGTCAATAATAAATGAGTGGCTAAATATATAGCACTACATTTAATTGTGGCTAACCGAAAGCAATCACATTTATGTGATGGGAGAGTAATTGCTGCCCCTCCAGCCAACTCCGAACATTTTTCTCTGTCCACGTAAATGCCAATCCAGCTGCCTTCTGATGGCTATTCTCTGAACTGGCATATGAACGGCAGCAAACAGATTCACTCACAGGACCAAGCCAGATGAAGATGGATGCGTGTGTCTTAGACAAAGTGATATTTTCCAAAATGATAAATGATTATAAGGATATGGCAGATGCAAAGTTTTTTACTAAAATGCGAATAAACTTTAGATGGTTATAATTTTCATATGAGAGGGAGTTTTATACTAACATGTGACAATACATCAGACCATCACATAAATAAGGTTCCATTGATCAAACTATCTATCTATCTATCACACCTTTTATAGCTAGCTGTTATATAGTGCCTTTCACATCTATCTATCTATAGCACATTTCATATGTATCTGTTACACAGTGTCTTCCCTATCTATCTATCTATCTATCTATCTATCTATCTATCTATCTATCTATCTATCTATCTATCTATCTATTTTATAGTGCCTTTCATATCTATCTATCTATCTATCTATCGCACCTTTTATAGCTATTTGTTATATAGTGCCTTTCACATCTATCTATCTATAGCACCTTTCATATTTATCTGTTATACTGTCTCTTCCCTATCTATCTATCTATCTATCTATCTATCTATCTATCTATCTATCTATCTATCTATCTATCTATCTATCTATTATATAGTGCCTTTCACATCTATCTATCTATAGCACCTTTCATATTTATCTGTTATACTGTCTCTTCCCTATCTATCTATCTATTATGTAGTGCCTTTCATATCTATCTATCTATCTATCTATCTATCTATCTATCTATCTATCTATCTATCTATCTATCTATCTATCTATCTATCTATCTATCTATCTATCTGTTATATAGTGCCTTTCATATCTATCTATCTATCTATCTATCTATCTATCTATCTATCTATCTATCTATCTATCTATCTATCTATCTATCTATCTATCACTTTGCCACTGAGATTAACATTATAATATTAATTTATTTAAAAGCCATTTTCATTTTTCCCTTTCTGTTTCATGCCAGTAATGTAATCTCAGGAGAATTAGGAGCATGCTAACTCTAAGCGGGGTGTCAGTTCACTGCAGAGCACAGTAAACAACCTGAGACCAAAGCAGACAGTCAGGAGTGAAAATGACACATTTGTTCATCAAATATTATTGATAATGCGAGTGTTGGCAAAATCTTGTTAATAGCATAACAATAAAACTGGATAATAATGTGTTTATCTTCCTTTGACTTCTAGGTGGCTCTGTGTCTGAGTATTCTGGTCTTTACTCCTTCATGGCCTTTGAATAAAGAGGCAGAAACAAGTAGCATGGTGTGTCCTCCACTTCTCAGGGTGGAAAATGGTGGAGAGAGAGAGAGAGCGAGAGAGAGAGAGCGACTGAGAGAACTCGACTTTGCAGGCCTCATTTATCGAGCTCTAATGCTCCTTGGCACACCTTTTGCGTGAATGGGAGTGTGTAGCTCCAAATGACTCCACTCAGGCAGATTCAGACCCCAATAACCCATCTATATGGCTCATGCATTGTTTTTGTCAGCACTGTGTCTAATTTTCTTTGCACAATGTCTTGTCTTGTTTGTGTTTTAAATTATAAATTTTTAAATTTTAATTCTATTTTTAATTTATTATTTGCACATCATTTTGTTACACTGTGGAGCCCGAGCTTTGCAATTTCGTCTATCTGTATACTTGTATACAGTATGGTTGAGATGACAATAAAGTTCACTTTGACTTTGACTTTGAATTTTAAAGGATGCACAAGTGTAGTTTCAAACAAACAAGGAAGAAAAGGACATACAGGTAATTAAGTTGTAAACTACTTTCTAACTCGTTTTTTGATTCTGGACCTCCTAAAAAGTAACCTTATTACAAACAGATCACTGCAAAGCCTTCAGCTGCTCCACAACTCAGTTGCTGGCCTCTTACTGTCCTAGACACCTGTATTCTCCCAGGCTAGATGGCCAGTCAATTCTTATCTGATATACGTAGGCTACATTAAAATTTAAAATAAACATGTAATGACATTTAAATTAAAACTATCTATCATGCTAGAATGTTACCATTTCCCTGTTTCAAAGTCCATCAATGGAATCTGAAAAGCCAGTCTTACTTAAGGATGGGCAGGTGAGTAGCGAATGAGCGTACGCCAAGGCACTGGACAATAATCAATTACAGCGGTGACTGAAGGCCTACTACAAGTCTCATCTTTTTGTGTTCTTTCTCTAGGTAGATGGTAGTGATGAGAAGTTCGGATCATTTTACTGACTCGTACCTTTGAGTCTCGTTCAGCAAAATGAATGAATCATTTTTCGAGTCATTTCGTTCAGTTCTCTTTCCGGCTCAGAGTGCATACTGGGTTAAGCTTATCGGGCTGTCACTTGATGAATGAACAACTCGAACCCGAAGACTCGAGAGATGAACTAATCAATTCTGTTTCCGGCTCAGACTGAGTTGGTTAAGCTTATGGGGCTGTCACGTGATGAACGAACGACTCGAAAAACCCAAAGACTCAAAACAGGTGAATCAATTCCAATACAGAAACTATAGGAAGTTGCGCAAATGCACGAGACGACTCGTTCTTCCCGAGTCACATTAAAGATTCGTTCAAAATGAACGAATCGTTCAAGAACGACCCATCACTAGTAGATGGTAGACATTTTTAGGAACTCATTTGTACTGAAGACACGTAGTCTAGTTCAGGACAGTTGAATGCTGGGATTGTTAGCATATGGCCAAATAATGAACGTTATCGTTACAAACGTACATAATAGCATTTGCTTCGTTTTATTCTGACACTGGATTAAAGTGAATTCAGGAAATAGAGAGATAGATAATTGCTTTGTAATTATTTTACATTGAGATAAGAGTTAAGAACACCAAAGGGATATTGGCGAGAGGCGGATATGCTTTGTTTTAGGCACCCTCTTCATTTTCATTGAATTTGCACGGGCTGTACAGTACATTCTGTGCTATGAAACAGCATGTCTGGAGTAGAAAGCATTGCATTTATAACAATTAGAGCAGAGCGTAACATTTGTAGCGCTAGTGTTCAATACGAAGCAGCAGAGTGCTTAATTCGGCCTCCTGGGCTCAGTTCCCAGTCCCGGTGGCGTCTGTGTGGAGTTTATCGCGGTGTCCTTTGGATCCACCTCACATCCCAAAGATTCTGTATAATTAACTGTCTCTTTTGACTTTTCTGCAGCTGTCTCATGTCTCTTTTTTTGGCACCATTTACATCCTTTCAGGTGTTTTCTACCTCAAGGAATTCAAATTTAGCATCAATGTATTTGTTGCATTTGCTATTTAAATGTTCTGAATTCTTTTCATGGTGTGTCGCTACACCATTTTGTTAAGGTGTGTTGTCCAGGTTTGCTGCAGTTGGCACACTTCCTTGAACGTGGGGCATCGATGGACATAAACTAGCCACATAATAGCAAAGGTGGTACAAATGTCAGGGTGGCGCAGTGGTAGCGCTGCTGCCTCACAGTTGGGAGACCCGGGTTCACTTCCCGGGTCCTCCCTGCGTGGAGTTTGCATGTTCTCCCCGTGTCTGCGTGGGTTTCCTCCCACAGTCCAGGTTAGGTGCATTGGCGATTCTAAAATTTCCCCTAGTGTGTGCTTGGTGTGTGTGTCCTGCAGTGGGTTGGCACCCTGCCCAGGATTGGTTCCTGCCTTGCACCCTATGTTTGCTGGGATTGGCTGCAGCAGACCACCGTGACCCTGTGTTCGGATTCAACGGGTTGGAGAATGGATGGATGGTACAAATGTCAGTCAGTCAGGGTCACGGGGGTCTGCTGGAGCCTATCCCAGCAAGCACAGGGGGCAATGTAAGAACAAGCCCAAGAGAGAGTGCCAGTCCATCTCAGGGCAAACCCACAAATACACACACAGAGGCGGCCTTAGGGGGTATGCGGGGCCTAGGACTGACCAAACTCACGAGGTGCCGGTTACGTCAAACATGGCGAATTGAATTAAAACAATGTTAACATACACCGGATTTTCTCATTACAGTATTCAGGTAAATTTTTCCGCGATAACACGCAGACTTTATCAAAATATAACGATATAATCTATTAAAAAAGTGCAATTCATAATTTTTTTTTAATCTATTTATTGATTTTATTTATTGATTGGTTTCAGCTTCCTGACCTTGCTACTGATTTTACGGATTATTTATTGAAGACCCAAAGTAGGCCACGCACTTTGGATGCGCTTTGTTTGCTTTAATGAAATGCGCTGTGTGCTTTGCACCAGAACTTGTGGTCTGTGTCCTTTTTCACTTTATTCCACCCTTGGTTATGACAATCGATATCCTGGGAAATAAAAGGAGCCCAAGGCGGCAGGCACCTGGGGGAGCATTCATGGGTTCTGTTCAAATCTGAATAATCACCTTCATACCTGTGATCACATTGAAATAATACCAAAATGTCTCACTTAGTCAAAAGGTGAAACCGCTACAATAATCATCCATCCATTATCCAACCTGCTATATCCTAACTACAGGGGTCTGCTGGAGCCAATCCCAGCCAACACAGGGTGCAAGGCAGGAAACATACCCTGGGCAGGGCACCAACCCACCGCAGGGCACACACACACACACCAATCACACACTAGGGACAATTTAGGATCACCAATGCACCTAACCTGAATGTCTGTGGACTGTTGGAGGAAACCCACGCAGACACAGGGAGAACATGCAAACTCCACACAGGGAGGACCCGAGAAGTGAATCCGGGTCTCCTAACTGTGAGGCAGCAGCGCTACTCACTGCGCCACCGTGCTGTCCCTTACTATAACCGTTATTATTAATAACAATAAATGGGCAAGATACACACTCAGTTATGAGGTGTTAAGGTAATGTAAGTCCATTGTCCTGTAGTCCCTGTCTGTCCTCTTATGTGTTCCCCAATCCTTTTTTTGTTCAGAGCTACAACACACATAAATGCATTCTCTTATTTATTTAAGCCTAATTATTCCAGCTCAAGGCCAAAGAGATCACAGCCTATTAGAGCAGCATTCAGTATAAGGCAGGAGCCAAAAGACGGAGCCGTTGTTAAGATACACTCAGACACAAATGCACACATTTACACAGAAACCTGTAAAGTGACTGAAATGAAGCATCTCGACATATTATATAGCTCTGCATGCCCTAAGAGCTCCATTATCAAGAGGACAATACAGGCAGTCCCCGGGTTACGTACGAGATAGGGACTGCAGGTTTGTACTTAAGTTGAATTTGTATGTAAGTCGGAACAGGTACATTATTTTAATAAATGCTATTGTTGACCAACTGTAACCAAGTGCTCTGCCAATGAATGATGGAGTTTCACCTCTCTCTGACCTTTTTATTATTTCTACTTTATTTTCCATGGTGATGGTTTTTCTCTTCTTTACTGTATCACCATCACTTGCATCAGATTTGTGTTTCAGAGACATTGTTGATGGGTGAAGACAAAAGGATAAGATGAGCTCTTCTGCACTGCACTGTCCAGGCTATCACAGCAGGAAGGCACCCGTCATCAACACGTCTGATGTACTGACGAGAGACAACTTCCTGCTATGTGCGTAGCAGTACAAGCGGGCTTGCTATTGAGAATGAATGGGAGCGGCGAGGGAGGTTCATCACCAGCCCACCACACAGTCACCTCCACTACAATATGCTGCCTGCAGCGTCCGCCCACTGAGAGTGAACAGGGTGAGGCCAAAGGTGGGTAGTGAATTGCCCACCACCGCCCCCATTCAACAGGCAGCAATACGAGGCACACTACAAAGCTACCCCCCCTGCCACCCCATTCACCCTCAATCGCCTCCATTCAGCCACAACCGGTTCACCACTTGAAGCATCACCAGCTGCTCACCAAGAACGAACAGGGCAGTTGTGTGTGGTGGGCGGGCAGTGAAATGCCCCCCTCCTCTCCATCCAGCCTGCGTCCAGTCAGGAGCATTAGCTGCGGAGGCGTAGTGGGCGGGCAGCGAACCCCCCCATCAAGCCTCCGTCCTGCACACGAGTGATAGCTGTGGCCTCGGTGACTATGGACCACGGGTCACCGATTGTCACTGGTAGCTGCCCGAGGGACACTACACTGCGCGAGCAGCCAAATTGCCCCCCTCCAGCCTCCGTCCAGCCACGGCTTGCAGTGTCCCTTTGCCGGCAGTTACTGAGGCGCATGCGATGCAGCTGTGGCCCCGTTCGTAAGTCGTAGGTGGGATGTCCATAACTTGGGGACTACCTGTACTAAGGAATACCGTATTATTAAGTTTCGCTCCACTGATGCACACACAGTCGGTTTTTAGCAAGGTGACAGGGGAGGTCTGTCAATCTGCGAATAAGAGCGGTAGTTTGCGTCGGTATTTATTTTGAGGGGCATACAGACTGGATAAACGGGCGTGGATGTCTCTGATCTCTTTATGTTGTCCTGGCTTTCATCACGGGTAGATACATAAATTGGACTCTCTTTGGGACCCGTGGCATTCTCGTTCTGCTTTATGTGGGCCTGCGCTCACAAAGGGAAGGCATTCCACATTTTACTGGCGGGCGCATGCACTTGAGAGAGGTACAAGTGGGCTTCCACTCACGTCCGCTGATTAGTTGAACAAGCTAGAAAAGTCGAATTTACGCCAAATTATTTTTGAGTGAAAAGTCAGGAAGCAACTTTTAAAGAAGGTGGCCGCTTCTGATGTATTTGGTTATGATAAGCCTGTAGTCCCTTCTTTTTATTTTTTATTTTGCAGAAGAAAAGAGGAATTAGAGTAGAATGTGTTAAGGTACATTACACCAAAGAAAACCTCAGTGGACTGACTGTATGAATCTTCCTAATTATTCATACAATGATGGCATGTGTGCAATTTATTTTAGTTTCTCACTCATTTTCAACACGGTGATACTTTTGTCACCAAATTTTATGACACCAGAATGATGTTACTGTATTTAGTTTCACTGAAGAAAAGGAAATGCACTTCAGAACTGACTGTTTGTTTTAAGAATTTAAAGTGTCTATTTATAAATTGCTTAAAATTTGAACAATAAAAGTTGTGTTTTTTTTTTTTTTTTTTTTGCACTAACCACTTTTCTGTGTCCACCTGCCTCATTACTGCACTGGCCCCTCTGTCCCATTTACTTCATGACCCAGATGTTTTGCTGTGACCTTTTCTAAGGTCGAGGACACTGGGTCTTGCCAATGACCAATTAATCAAACCATCCTCCTTAATTAAATAATAAGTGTCAGTGTGTCTGTCTGGTTGCTATGTTTCTGTTATTCTATAAGGTACCACATTACAAACATTTGTAGTAATAAAATACATTTCATTTTCCATTCCAACAGATGGTGCATCACCAACATTAACACTGCTTTTAAAAATCCCTTACCAAATGGCATATAACAGAGATATACACATTGCATGGTGCACTGCGAATATTAACACTGATGTCCACATTGATCACTTAGATTTCAACCCATCTTAGATTAGTAAAATAGCTAATATAATATTTACCTTAATTAAAGGACAAGTGTCTGTGTGTGCACCTGATTGCTATGTCATTCCATCAGATGGCTCTTCACAAGCATTTGTAGTAATAAAATGCACTGCATTTTTCATTCCAACAGATGGCGCATCACAAACATGAACACTGCTTTTACAAAACACATGGCTTATAACAGAGACATATGCATTGCATGATGCACTGCAGACGTAAATACTGAAGACTTTGTTGATTACTTAGATTTCAACCTATCATAGATGGGTAGAATAGCTAATATAATATAATATAATATAATATAATATAATATAATATAATATAATATGGGCGGTATGGTGGCGCAGTGGTAGCACTGCTGCCTCGCAGTTAGGAGACCCGAGTTCGCTTCCTGGGTCCTCCCTGCGTGGAGTTTGCATGTTCTCCCCGTGTCTGCGTGGGTTTACTCCCACAGTCCAAAGACATGCAAGTCAGGTGGATTGGCGATTCTAAATTGGCCTTGGTATGTGTTTGTGTGTGTCCTGCGGTGTGTTGGCACCCTGCCCAGTTTTGGTTCCTGCCTTGTGCCCTGTGTTGGCTGGGATTGGCTCCAGCAGACCCTCGTGACCCTGTGTTCGGATTCAGCGGGTTGGAACATGGAGGGATGGATAATATACTATGATATAATATAATATCCACCTGTGTGTATGCCTGGTTGCTATGTCTCTGTCATTCTAACAGATGGCTCTTCACAAGCATTTGTAGTAATAAAATGCATAGTATTTTTCATTCCAACAGATGGCGCATCACAAACATGAACACTGCTTTTACACATCACATAACCAAATGGCTTGTAATAGACATATTCATTGCATGGTGCACTGCAGACATTAATGCTGAGGTTGTTGTTGATTACATAGATTTCAACCCATCGCAGATGGGGAGAATAGCTAATATAATATAATATAATATAATATAATATAATATAATATCTGCGGTGGGCTGGTGCCCCACCCGGGATTTGTTTCCTGCCTTGCACCCTATGTTGGCTGGGATTGGCTCCAGCAGACCCCCGTAGCCCTGTAGTTAGGATATAGTGGGTTGGATAATGGATGGATGGATAATATAATATAATATAATATAATATAATATAATATAATATAATATAATATAATATAATATAATATAATATAATAAAAGGACAAATGTCTTTGTGACTGTGGATCAGAGTGTCCGCCCTAGTGCTATGTCTGTCATTCCAACAGATAGCTTGTCACAAATATTTGTAGTAATAAACACGTTACATTTGTCATTCCAACAGATGGCACATCGCATAGATGAACACTGCTTTTACAAACCCCAAACCAAGTGGCACAACACAGAGACATATGCATTTCGTGGTGCATTGCAAAGGTTAACACTGAGGTCTACGCTTATTATGTTTATTTCAAACCATCTTAGATGGGTAGCAGAGCTAGTACTTCATATTTGTCATTAATTTAAACAACTTTGTAAAGATCTATTTTCACTTTGACATTAAAAGGCTCCTCTTCTGCCGAATAGTGTCATAAAAGCTAAATTAACTTTACTGTGATCGAATATTGTATAATAATAAAATGCGAACATTTCCAAGGTGGTGAATGCTTTTATGGGCACTGTACACTGGCAGCAAAGGGCACAAAGGGTTCCCGGGACACACTCATACATATCAGGCTGGTTAGGAGTTACCAATGACTCAAATATCAAGTCCTCGAGTCCTGTAGTTGTTTCCAGAGGTGAATGAAAAAGACCAAATAAATCATTTCAGGGAACTTCACAGCAAGGATTTGAACCAGGGGTCCAGATTTAGTAAATTGGTAATGCTGCATACCACAATGCCACGGCCCCTGCTACATTACACGAGTGTTGTGCATTTTCCACATGTAATGTCAGCCGATGCCCTTGATGAGGTTTCAGCAGATGATCACCTCTTGCTTTTTTTTCTTTCTTTCTTTCTTCTGTTCCAACATGTTCCAGATGTCACTGAAGTGACACTCCTTAGAGTGCAGCCAACTAAGTGACGGATGGCTTGATTATGTGGCCAGTAAGGCTGACAGAAGTGTGTTGGAATTAGAAGCCAATACCGGAATTTACTGAAGCTAAAACTCTGGTTCTCAAAAGCAGCCCCAGTACGGTGATGGCATCCTGCTGACAGAACTGAAAAGCTGCGAGATAATTACTTCACACCTCCCCTGTACCTAACACTGACTTCCTCTCCCCACCTGATGTCCTGCAATTTTCTCTTTCTACCACTTGCTGAGCCTCATCGCCTCACGAACAAAAATAATCCAGTTGAACATAACCCGGATAGATAGCAGATAGCCTTACGGTGGCTGGAGATAAGCAGAGTGAAGATTTCCTGTCATCTTAACCTTCAGCAAGGTGACAGGGGAGAAACAGGAGCCTGTCCTGTCTCAGCTTCCACAGCCTCTTGGCTTTTTGAACAATTTAGCAAGGTGTGAATACAGACGTGGGCTTTGGGCCCGTATGACCAGGCCTGGCCAGAAAGGTCTTGACGGGTGTTAGCTGAAGTCAGACAGGACTGTTATTAGTAGGAGGACGTGCTCTTATGATGCAGTAGCCTCCAAAATGTTTGTGACAAAATCATTTTTTTCCTTGATTAACCCCTCTGCACCACAGTTTAAAATGACAAATCAAACAATTCAGACATTGTGATTAAAGTGCACATTGCAAACTTTCATTTAAGGGGATTTGCATACATTTCGGTCACACAACAGAGATTCTACATCTCCTTTCCTCCGTTATCACTTATCTATCTATATAAAAGCGGTCCCGTGAGTGCTACGCAGGCGCAGAGTTTCACACACGCCCCATCCATTTTGCAATGCACGTTGGATTTGGGGTTTAAAAGGGCGACCTCAATATAGAAAAAAAGTTTAAATTTCATCACAAAAATAACAGAAACTACGAGTATTAAAGTAATACCGCTCAAATGCAATATAACCAAATTAATGAGTTTGTATAAAATATCAAATTGATCTGCATATTGAATTGCCTTCAGAAGTGGTCAACTTAAAAGTCGGTCGCCTTAAAAGGCGGGTCAGCCTAGTATTCCATGAATTTCTGTATCTATCATATTTTCCAGAATAATACAGTGTCACACACATGCATATGGGGGACAGTTTACAGGCTCAGTCGTCAGCCAGACCAGGGGTAGGCGCTCTCATCTGATCACCTCTCCTCTTGTTCCTCTGCAGTTCAGCCGAAGGCACAGCCTCTCCATGACATCACCACTGGTCCACCCACTGTTGACATCACTTCCCACAAACCCTGATGACATCATTTCCTGTACCTTGAATCCACCTTCCTGCCATATCAGTTCCTGTTCTGGTCACCCTGACTCCACCCCTTTCTCTTATCCACCATATTTATAAGAGCCGACTCAACCTGTTAAGTCAGTTCAGTTATGAACTCCCCTTAAGCAAAGATGTGCTTAAGATTTTCAGTATACAGGGCGGCCATCCACAAACATGTTTCTGTCTACTGCCCGATTGTTTACTACAATAGTCATATAAGGCTGATGTTCATGAAATTGTGTTGAATAAGATATCTTAAATAATCACTACAAACAAAATACTTTCTACAAAAATAAATTAGGGATGATCAAACTTCACTCATTAGTCTTTATATGCATAGAGCCTTTAAGTTAGAAACATCCATTCATCCATGTTCTGAAAGTTATCAGGGGGCTAATGGGGCTGTAGGAGGAAAATGGGGACATGACATACAATAAAGATAGGACAAGATGATGAGCCAAGTGCATCTTACACTCCTCTGTCAGTTTTCTCATCCTTGGACATTAATGGGGGACACAACCTTCTCTCTGTTTCTGTTACACTATCTATCTATCTATCTATCTATCTATCTATCTATCTATCTATTATATATGCCTTTCATATCTATCTATCTATCTATCTATCTATCTATCTATCTATCTATCTATCTATCTATCTATCTATCTATCTATCTATCTATCTAGCTAATCATTTATTGCCTTTAATATTTATCCTAAACACTTTCTGTAGAAATCCAATGTTGCAATAGGTCACCCTACTCAGTAGCAGCTCATTTCATTTCTCACCTTATTTTTCCAAATTATCACCTTTGCTCAACAAACTAAATGACTGTGAAAGAGCGAGTCCCAAAACAATGAAGACACGTGTTACTACACTGCACTCAAAATGGAAACTTGTGTTAAACTCCTGGTGTAGGTAATGATCTTAGAAAAGAAAGTGCAGCATTCCCGAGTCTGAACAGGGAGGATGACTAGACACAAACAGATGCTTATAGTGGAGTAAAATGTTTCAAACCTTGTGCTAGATCATCTCATTCACAACTATCAGTAATGAAAACTAGGCACAGACTAAAGGACTGGTCATAGTGAATAAACTGTGCCACTGAAAACCTTGAATAAAGATAAGATTTCTGCTATGAGGCCAAGGCGAGAGTTAAATCTTTTCCAGCTTGAAGGCAGAAGGATGAGTGGGAGAATAGCAGGGATCTTTTAAGAGGTTTAGTACATCAAAACAGATGGAGAATAAATCCAGGGGCTGACAAATACTAAAGGAAAAAAAAAATCATCTAGGACAATGCAGGTAGAACCTTATCCGCAAAAAAGAATTTCAAAACACATGGAGTTGTTCTATGTATTCTCTGAAGAATTAAAGGAAATGTCATGGATACAAGGTTAGCAGAGCATTTGTGTATTGAATCAATTATCTGTATATTTGAGGAATACATTACAACATAGCTAGCTAGATGGATATAGATAGATAGATAGATAGATAGATAGATAGATAGATAGATAGATAGATAGATAGATAGATAGATAGATAGATATGAAAGGCAATAGATAGATAGATAGATAGATAGATAGATAGATAGATAGATATGAAAGGCAATATATAATAGATATAGATAGATAGATAGATAGATAGATAGATAGATAGATAGATAGATAGATAGATAGATAGATAGTAAAATGGCAGGCCATTCAGGTTTTTTATTGCGTTGATCTGAATGCTGACTGAAGTGGATTACTAGATGAGTGGACGATTAAACGAAGGCCAAAAAATAAACATTGATAAACCAACATTAATCATTTTCTTTGATGTATCTCTTTGCGTTACTCTTCCTTATTTATTACTTCAAATGCCGGTTTTCATGCAGATTATAACAAGAAAGCTTTTGAATGGTAATACTAACGACATTGAAGTACCTGAAAATTTAAAAAATTGAGAGTGAATAAGATGCCATTCCTTCTGTTCATTGTTATAGAATCGATTGCGTAAGCCTTTTCACAATCCGACTTTAACGGGAATGAACAGACAGTTGTTAACCGTGAAGATCTGAATGGCTGACTGTTAACGGAAGGCTAACCCTGAAACTCACAATGTTTGCTTGCGTGTGTGCTACTTCCCAGCGACAGTGCGTGCATGTTACTGTTTTCTTTTCTTTTTGTTTCTACAGACAGATGTCAGGTCAATAATATGATGCCGCTAAGGAGATGTTTCATGTTTTCAGCGTGTTTTAGAATTAAAGGTTGTTGTTGTTACTGTGTGTTGTGCTACTTACCCTTCTGGAGCAGATTGTGTATTAACCCTAACCAAAAGGTCTTGCAGATCTTAAATATATGACAGAATAAGAATCCCCTATAAAATAATTTAATTATGATTGGAATATGTGTACCAATGCGCACCGCAAGGCTTTCATCCCCTTCCCTAAACCTAACTCTAACCCAACTGCAGTTGGAATTCTGCATGCGCTGGCATATGGTAACGAGTTTCATTACAGTTTAGAGATTAAACCCCCTGGCTGGCGATGATGCCCTCTCTTCAAGGATTTTTACACTAATGTGTGCAAACTCTACAGTTCAGAGTATACATTTCTGGTCGTGTGGTCTGGCGTGTAAAGAGATCTTTTCGTAAATTATATGAAAACACAAGTGTGGACGCAGGTCCTTAACGGTTAAAATCCATCCATTATCCAACCCGCTATATCCTAACTACAGGGTCACGGGGTCTGCTGGTGCCAATCCCAGCCAACACAGGGCACAAGGCAGGAAACAAACCCCGGGCAGGGCACCAGCCCACCAATTATTTATTCCTCACAATATTTTTTTGTTTATCTTTGATTTTTTTCTCATAAACTTTCCAATTTTCTTGATGTGTGGGACAGGATAGGAGAAAATGACCTGTTGACACCAAGCTAACTCAACACCTCTGCTCCATTGATGTCCGGCTGTTTCGGTAGCTGGTTACTCTCCATGTCTGCGTGGACATTTAGAAATAAACCGCTCAAAAAAAATTATAGGAACACTTTGGAAACACATCTCAATGGGGAAAAAAAAATCCTGCTGGCTATCTCTACTGCTATGGACTGGTAATGTGTTAGGAAAGGATGGCACATCGTTTGATGGAAATGAAGAGGGCTGAATTCAATTTCATTGTTCTTTTGTAAAAGTGACAATGACAATAAAGATCTATCTATCTATCTATCTATCTATTATATAGTGCCTTTCATATCTATCTATCTATCTATTATATAGTGCCTTTCATATCTATCTATCTATTATATAGTGCCTTTCATATCTATCTATCTATCTATCTATCTATCTATCTATCTATCTATCTATCTATCTATCTATCTATCTATCTATCTATCTATTATATAGTGCCTTTCCTATCTATCTATCTATCTATCTATCTATCTATCTATCTATTATATAGTGCCCTTCCTATCTATCGATCTATCTATCTATTATATAGTGCCCTTCCTATCTATTTATCTATCTATCTATCTATCGATCTATCTATCTATTATATAGTGCCTTTCATATCTATCTATCTATCTATCTATCTATCTATCTATTATATAGTGCCCTTCCTATCTATCTATCTATCGATCTATCTATCTATCTATCTATTATATAGTGCCTTTCCTATCTATCTATCTATCTATCTATCTATCTATCTATCTATCTATTATATAGTGCCCTTCCTATCTATCTATCTATCTATCTATCTATCTATCTATCTATCTATCTATCTATCTATCTATCTATCTATTATATAGTGCCCTTCCTATCTATCGATCTATCTATCTATTATATAGTGCCTTTCATATCTATCTATCTATTATGTAGAAAAACAATAAAAAAGCAAATCTTTGATGTTCAGCAGGCTACCATAATGGGACAGTAATGGATTAAGAAAACCTGCACTCAGCCTGTGTTATTTACTTGTCCATAGGAGGAAATTTGTCTTTTGATGGAAGTTCATCAAATCAATCAATAAATAAACAGACAGATAGTGTCACACATGTGTGTAAGAGGGTCACCTTTTGGGCTCATCAGAGGAATACTACCATGCTGGGACATGAAGGGTAGGTATTGTCTTTTTTTCCACTCCCAGCTCTGAGAAGATGCCCAATGTGGGCAGCTGACTCCGCCCCTTCCAGTCTGAGGACTATACACTGAGTTGCCCCCTTTGCGACAGAGCAGACCACCAGATGGAGCTCCTATCTGACTCTTCAGAGCTACTCAGCAGCGTTTCTTGAGGGGGCCTCACATGCTGTTCATTGTTTTCTTTGGTTTGTGCCACAGTATGCTTGTTTATTTTGTTACAGTTATTAAAAGGGGAGACCTGGTTGCACGCCAACATTAATTTTGGACTTTTGTCCTCTTGCTTGACCCCAATAGATACACACACACACACTATGGTCTGTATACACACCTGGTCTGTGAATGGAATCAAACAGGTTCACAAAATTGAAGGATGGATGGATGAATGATAACTTAAAACAAAATAAAAAAAGTTAACATTGAATTACGTCTCAGCAACAAACTAATTTTCCATATTTACAAATTCATTGATTTTTTTAAATGATTTTTAAAATAATTTTGTATTTTCGATGCGCTTATCTGTATTCTGAAGCTCACATTGCATTCATCTCTACTTTCCACTTAGCTTCATTTCATGACGGCCTGTTCTTCCTAAAACCAAGATGCAAATCAGTTAAATAAAGCAAAATAAGTAAAAAAAAATGTCCACTTTTTCATTTATTCCTCCCTGTCACCCCATTATATTGTTTATGCCAGAAATTCTTTTTGACAGAACTCAAAAGTAATTAGCTTGAATGTAAATTTAAAAAAAAAAAATACAATTTTAAAACCATATCTGCTATCACCCATCTTGGCCCATCTGTAGGTGTGAAGACAACTCCAGCTGTAATTGCTTCATTTATTTGATTTTAATTGGATTTTGAGCTAACATATAAAGGCAACGTCTCTGCTATGCCGCACAAGTTTCTAATTAATAAGACTCCTGTTTTGTGTTTTGCGGGTGCCAGTGCTCAGGTAGCAGCTCATTTGGCATTGCGCACTTGATAATTGGCCCAGGGTGTCACTCTTACACCTAAACGCCGCACTTCTGGCAGATCGAGGGCACACATCGATGAGCTTTTCATACCTGTGAAAGCCCGGGCCATTTGTTTACTCCTCATCAGGTGCAAGTTATCTGCTTTCTTCCGATTCCACAATTAAGGTCTTGAATAACACAACCCTGAACACACTAAGTGCCAACCCTAAAAACTGGCAGTGAGAAGTGATTGAGCCTGGCATGATTATGTGCTTTCTGGGCAGAAGACAAGCACAGAGAAAAGTGCTGATGCAATAGCTAAACACTCGTATAGTATTGTGTATACACCTTGGAGCTGTGCTAGCCGGCTTTATGTGGGACATTTCCTAAGACAACGGACCTCGGTTATAGTGCCTTCGGTTAACCGGATGTATTATGAAGAGCTTTGTAACTTAGTAACTAACTACTGTACTGTATATGATATTTCTTATTCTTCTACCAGGAGCTAACATTATCAGTTCACAGAGCTCCTTACTCTGGAATATGCTGCAAGGTCAGGTTGCTCTGCATTGTGCTTCTAATAATAATAATTATTATTATTATTATTATTATTATTATTAATTGTAGTAATCTTGGGCACAGCCATCAACAGTGTGTATGTCTGCAGAGAGAGTGTCGACCTCTTTGAGAGGTTTACTGACCTCGGCAGTGACAGTCATGTCTCTGGTGACTCTTCCTATGAAATCAGTAAACGGATTAGGAGACTATTGGGGGTCATGAGGTCACCGGTAAGGGGTGTGTGGCGCTCCTGATATCTCTACAAATGAACAAAGGTCCAAGTCTTTAGAGTCCTGGTGCTTCCTATCTTGCTATATGGTTGTGAGACATTGACGCTATCCAGTGACCTGAGATGAAGACTGGACTCCTTCGGTACTCTGTCTCTTCAGAGAATCCTTGAGTACCGTTGGTTTGACTTTGTGTTGCTCACGGAGCCCCAAATGAGGCTCATTACCTGCATTGTGAGGGAGCGTCAGTTACGGCACTATGCCCATGTGGCACGATTCCCCTGAGGGTCACAGGATCCTCACTGTTGAGGACCCGAGGGGCTGGACCAGGCCAAGGGGACGCCCACGTAACACCTGACTGTGGCAGATTTCTGGGGGGGTGGGACTGGACCGGGTGTCTATCTGGGGTGTGGCCAACTGGGATCCTGAGGTGTTTCGTTGTGTGTTGGGTGCGGCAACGTGCTGTATCAGTGCATGCTCCCCAACCTGACCTGACCTAAATAATAATAAAAGTTATTGTTAAATCCATCAAGTGATACACTGAAAAGATCTCACCCAACATCAGCATCTCTGTTCTACAAAAGCAAGTGGTGATATGCATGGTGTCCATCATTAGCAGAGTCCTTGCTACAGTGAGCAGATATTAACTCTTTCAAGGTGGAGGGGGTAAAGGAGGGTAATCAGCTGTAAATCAGCTGAGACAAAACTCGCTGTTACGTTTTAGTTCAAATCTCTTTGCTAGAAGGTACGTTAGTTTTCGTTGATTTGACCTCGATTCTATGTGCGTGAGTGAGTAGTAAAGAGCCAGTAGGCTCGAAAGTGGCATCGAGATCTGGTGAGAGACCAAAACGAACACGCAAAACGAAATACTCTGTGGATGACGTTGTGCGTATTATCACTGAAACAGACTCGGATTTGTCACATTCCGATTTGGCTGCAAGTGATCTGGAGATCAAAAACGAAACTGATGGCAGTGCTGAACACGCTCGTGTAGCTGATGCACCTGGGAGGACCGCCACTTATGATGACAAGAGGTACAAAGCAGATTGTGTCACACTGCGACTGCCACCGCCATGCAAAGACAACCAGACTGTCCTGCCGCATATTGCTGCTGGCCATCAAGCTGCCCCACACAGTCGCAGCTGCTGGCAGAGACACCAAAACAAGTGTAGCAACAGACATTTTACGTGGGAAACCTTTGCTTTTTGTGCTTTGCATAAAACTGAGATTTTTGGGAAAAAAATAGTTAATACCAGACATTTTCCAATGAGATGACCCTGACTATCCACCCTAACCCTAACTTGACTTAAAACCCAAGAATTTTAACTATGGCCTTTCTCAAGAAGTCTCTTTAGTGGGCATAGTCTTCATACCAGATAAAAGGCTGTGAGATCCAAGGAACTGAAATATAACAATAAGAATAATAACAATAATTAATTACATTTATGTAGCACTTTTCTCGCTACTCAAAACACTTAGAAACAGCGGAACCATTTCAGCCACTACCAAAGTGTATCCCCCACCTGGATGATGCAACGACAGCCATTATTGCACCAGTATGCCCACCACACATTATCTATTAGGTGGTGAAGTGGTGAGAGGTAGTTACTGTAGCTAGTTAGCAACAGAGGATGACTAGGGGGGAAGAATGGACAGGGCCGTGATGGACAGTTTAGCCAGGATTCACATTAGCCCTTAGGCCCAGGGATCTTTAATGACCATGGAGAGTCAGGACCTCGATTTTACGTCTCATCTAAAGGACGGAGACATTTTTACAGTACAGTGTCCCCATCACACACTCCACAGGGTAAGCGCCCCCTGCTGGCCTCACCAACACCTCTTCCAGTATCAACCCAAGCTTTTCCTAGATGGTCTCCCATCCAAGTGCTGGCCAGGCCTAAATGTGCTTAGCTTCAGGTGGATGACCTCTTCTGAAGTGCTTGTGGTATGACTGCTAATCTGGCGTAGTCCCCAGATGGGATCAAGAATAAGAGAGGAACCTAGAGCTCCTGAAGAGCCTTGTGTTGATCCTCTTACATCCTCTTAGATCTGAGTGCTGCATTTGACACCATTGATCACAACATTCTTAGAAATCGCCTTAGTCAATGGGTGGGCCTCTGCGGCAGGGTCTTAAATTGGTTTGATTCCTACCTGACAGGGAGAAACTTTTTTGTTAGTTGTGGGAATTACAACTCGAAGACACATGATATCCGATATGGTGTTCCACAAGGCTCTATCCTGGGTCCGCTGCTCTTCTCAATCTACATGCTTCCGTTAGGTCAGATTATCTCAGGACACAACGTGAGCTACCAGAGCTATGCTGATGACACACAGCTGTACTTATCAATAGCACCTGATGACCCTGATTCTATTGATTCATTAACAAAATGTCTGACTTGTATCTCAGAATGGATGAATAGTAATTTTCTCAAGGTAAATAAAGAGAAAACTGAAATTTTAGTGATCAGCAATAATGGATACAATGAGGCTATTAGAAAAAAACTGGATACATTAGGAATAAAAGTCAAGACGGAGGTAAAAAGCTTAGGGGTGATTGTTGACTGTAATCTGAATTTTAAATCACATATTAATTAGATCATTAGGACAGCATTTTTTCACTTAAGAAACATAAGTAAAGTTAGACCTCTTATATCACTGAAAGATGCTGAGAAATTAGTTCACGCGTTTGTTTTCAGTCGACTAGATTACTGCAACGCACTCCTCTCAGGACCACCCAAAAAAGATATAAATCGTTTGCAACGAGTGCAGAATGCAGCTGCTAGAATCCTAACTAGGAAAAGAAAATCCGAGCACATTTCTCCAGTTTTAATGTCACTACACTAGTTACTGTGCCATTCAGGATTGACTTTAAAATTCTGCTTATGGTTTATAAAGCCTTAAATAATCTCGCCCCATCTTATATATCGGAATGTCTGACACCTTATATTCCAAATCGTAACCTCAGATCCTCAAATGAGTGTCTCCTTAGAATTCCAAGAACAAAACTTAAAAGAAGTGGTGAGGCGGCCTTCTGCTGTTATGCACCTAAAATCTGGAATAGCCTGCCAATAGGAATTCATCAGGCTAATACAGTGGAGCACTTTAAAACACTGCTGAAAACACATTACTTTAACATGGCCTTTTTATAACTTCATTTTAATCGTAATTTAACTTAATCCTGATACTCTATATGTTCAATTTCCTCATAATAACTATTCATGGTGGCTCTAAAATCGCTACTGACCCCTACTCTCTTTTCTGTTTCTTTTTCCGGTTTCTTTGTGGTGCGGCCTGCGCCACCTCCACCTACTCCAAGCTTCATGATGCTCCAACATTGATGGACTGAAAGCCAGAAGTCTACATGACCATCATCATCATCAAGCCCTTCCGTGAGAATCCTAAATCCAAAGAGGACTGTTTCATTTATATTAGGTAGAATGCCCAGTGGGGACTGGGCGGTCTCATGGTCTGGAATCTCTACAGATTTTATTTTTTTCTCCAGCCGTCTGGAGTTTATTTTTGTTTTTTCTGTCCCCCCTGGCCATTGAACCTTACTCTTATTCGATGTTAATGTTGATTTATTTTGTTTTATAATTGTGTCTTTCATTTTTCTATTCTTTAATATGTAAAGCACTTTGAGCTACTGTTTGTATGAAAATGTGCTATAGAAATAAATGTTGTTGTTGTTGTGTTTATGCCTGTCTTGAGCTTACTTATTGTACCCCTTGGACCAGAACTATTAGGACCTTGTAGTTTAGCGGTCAACTCCTCTGCCACCAGTCCTGATTAGGCACAACCTATTCTCTACCAATCCATGTTCTACCTGTGGCCTTGGGAAAAAGATGTCATTTGTTCTTGCAGACCCCAACCTATGGTTGATGTGTCCGTTCAGACAACCCCAAGTTCCCGTTTTAACTGGCTCTGACCTGTTATGCAGTAAGCAGAACACGCAATGACTTTATTATTCTTGGAAAACTTGAAAAGTTACAGTACAAACCTTAAAGTTTTTGCCAGTACATACTTTATCGCTACAAGAATATTAAAATATAAAAGCAGATTCACCAAACAATTGTTCCAAAGGTGTTATATAAATAAAATGTATCATTTTTAAGTTCAGAAGTCCATCTTCATGGAGATGGCACAGAGGCCCGGCCGTGTCCTGAGTCAGATGAGGCTGGTACAGGCATTTCTCCCAGGGTTTTGAAATATGTGTGGAATGAAGTGAATCAAACAGATGCTTTATTAATAGTTCTGTTTATGTGAGCTTGAAAGAAAGAAGGAGAAAAAAAAAGAAGAAGAACGTGCAAAAGCCGACTAAAAGACACAGGGAGAGATCAAACCCGTTAAAATGCACTTAGTGAATCCCTGGTCAGGAAGTGGCAAGGGGCCAATAAAATTCTAATTCCAATTTATGAGGTCCTTTAAAAAATTAAAATGAAATCCTCATACGACTTCCCGTTAATTAATTTTTCTTTCTTTTCTTGGTGAACTCAGCATACTAATAGGTTATGAATAATTCTGTTTCAGCTTAGCCGGCAATTAGCCACAATGCTATGGGCCATTATTCTTTCCCTTTGAAAGTGGAGATGTCCAAACCAACAAGACAAGATTTGTAGATGACCCCCCCCCTACCACCACCAGCACCCCACCCTCATGTTTTTTTTTTCAAATCCAAATAGATTATAGTTAAGGCAAATTAAATATTACGCATGGGATGTGTTAGTTCTGCCATGTCTTGCTATCCTCTGATAGACCACTGCCTTCTACAATCCATCTGGTTATACCTAAATTATGAAGTGAGACAAAATTGAGCAGCCTGCCATAGATATGACCTCTCAGGATTCGTGACTCTTATTTTGTGTTGCATCAATAAGAAAATCCAAGAATGAAATCAACTCAGTGCTGGTTGAAGCTCATATGGAGCTCTAGACTTACCAAAACGGCTCCCCTCTGCATCCATACCGAGGATGGAGAGAGGGAGAGGCAGAAAGGTGTGGAGTGTGCCCTGCTTGGGCTACATAAACGACGTTCCTCTGCCCACGGTGCGATTTCAGTATTATTATAACTTTAAGGACCTTGTCCCACTTTCTGTCCGTCACACACTCTCCTTGACTTTGAAAACTAGCACCCCTAACTGTCAATTGTGCAGACATAATGGAAAAGGTTAGGAGCGCACACCACTTGAGCTACATCTGTGTTCATTGCGCACTTTCAGAAATATTACACTTCTAGGACCTTGTCCCACTCAGTGTCCATCACACACACCCCTTGACTTTAAAAAACAGCACCCCTTACTGTCTATGGTGCGGATGTAATGGTAAGGTCTAAAGCACCCACCACTTAATTTACATTGGTGTCCACAGAGCACTTTCACTAACATTGGACTTTGAGGACCTGATCCCACTCAGTGTCCGTCACACACACTCCTTGACTTTAAAAACATCACATCTCTTAGTGTCTATGGCGCAGACATAATGGTAAGGTTAAGAGCGCGCACCACTTGAGCTACAGCAGTGTCCATAGCACACTTTAATTAATATTAGATTTTGAGGACCTTGTCCCACTCAGTGTCCGTCACACATAACCCTTGACTTTAAAAAATAGCACCCCTTACTGTCTATGGCGCAGACGTAATGGTAAGGTCTAAAGCACCCACCACTTAATTTACATTGGCGTCCACAGCGCACTTTCACTAATATTGGACTTTGAGGACCTTGTCCCACTCAGTGTCCGTCACACACACCCCTTGACTTTAAAAACATAGCACCCCTTACTGTCTATGGTGCAGACGTAATGGTAAGGTCTAAATCGCGCACCACTTGAGCTACAGCAGTGTCCATAGCACACTTTAATTAATATTACACTTTGAGGACCTTGTCCCACTCAGTGTCCGTCACACACACCCCTTGACTTTAAAAAATAGCACCCCTTACTGTCTATGGCGCAGACGTAATGGTAAGGTCTAAATCGCGCACCACTTGAGTTGCATGGATGTCCATAGCACACCTTCATTAATATTATGCTTTGAGCATCTTGTCCCCACTTGGGGTCTGCAGCACATGCCTCTTTACTTTCCTAGATGTTACCCCGTCACTGCCTATAACACAGACGTATTGTAAAGGTATGGATTCCTCGTCTCGTGAGTTACATAAATGGTGCCCCTCACTGTCTGAAGCACACACCCCTTAACATTCATCAACAATGCCCTGTGTGTCCGCCCATGTCGCCTAATGGATTTGCCACCTCTGATTTTCGGGCTTGTGTGCTGCTGTTTGGCCATGGAAGCCCATTTCATACAGTTCTTGTGCTGAGTCTTAAACTCCATTGTGAGTGATGTGACAGTTGATATGTAATTTCCTACACGTGATGTGCTCCAGCACTTGGCAGCCTTGCTTTGTGACTTTGCATGGTCTACCGCTTTATGGCTGACATATCGTTGCTCATTGTCACTTCCCCTTCACAATAGCAACACTTACAGTTGTCCAGGACAAATCTAGCAGAGCAAAAATTCCTCATACTGACTTGTGCCAAAGCTGGCATCCCATGACAGTGCCATGTTTAAAGTCACTGAGCTCTTCAGCATGACCCATTCTACTGCCCGTGGAGATTACGCGGGCTCTGTGCCCGTTTTGATGCACCTGTTAACAATGAATTTGCAGGGCTGTCCACTTACTTTGGAACAAAAGAGCTGTATTTTGATGTTTGCTCAATTCACCTTTAACATTATTAAGTAACACTGGGACACTGAGCTTCAGTTTGGTATCCCAAACTGCCACACCATTAAAGGCCATGTCACATTATGCAGCTTTTCCAGCAATTTCCGGTCCCCGTCTTCATTTACATCATCTTAATGAGTCAGAGGCAGTCGGTTGTGTGCTCCCGTGAAGCCTAATGTGAAACTTACCTGTTTCGACAACCACTGCATGGATTACATTACCCAGCAGAGTGGTACAGAATAGGACTTTAGGGACTGTCAAATATTAACTGGTTATTATTTTGGAGAATCTTTGTGAATCGGACTGGCATGTTGTTGGGCTGAACGGACTGTTCTTGAAGACATTTTATCAAAAGTTCTAATGTTCAGTCTCACAATATGGGCACTATACACTCACCTAAAGGATTATTAGGAACACCTGTTCAATTTCTCATTAATGCAATTATCTAATCAACCAATCACATGGCAGTTGCTTCAATGCATTTAGGGGTGTGGTCCTGGTCAAGACAATCTCCTGAACTCCAAACTGAATGTCAGAATGGCAAAGAAAGGTGATTTAAGCAATTTGGAGCGTGGCATGGTTGTTGGTGCCAGACGGGCCGGTCTGAGTATTTCACAATCTGCTCAGTTACTGGGATTTTCGCGCACAACCATTTCTAGGGTTTACAAAGAATGGTGTGAAAAGGGAAAAACATCCAGTATGCGGCAGTCCTGTGGGCGAAAATGCCTTGTTGATGCTAGAGGTCAGAGGAGAATGGGCCGACTGATTCAAGCTGATAGAAGAGCAACTTTGACTGAAATAACCTCTCGTTACAACCGAGGTATGCAGCAAAGCATTTGTGAAGCCACAACATGCACAACCTTGATGCGGATGGGCTACAACAGCAGAAGACCCCACCGGGTACCACTCATCTCCACTACAAATAGGAAAAAGAGGCTACAATTTGCACGAGCTCACCAAAATTGGACAGTTGAAGACTGGAAAAATGTTGCCTGGTCTGATGAGTCTCGATTTCTGTTGAGACATTCAAATGGTAGAGTCAGAATTTGGCGTAAATAGAATGAGAACATGGATCCATCATGTCTTGTTACCACTGTGCAGGCTGCTGGTGGTGGTGTAATGGTGTGGGTGATGTTTTCTTGGCACACTTTAGGCCCCTTAGTGCCAATTGGGCATCGTTTAAATGCCACGGGCTACCTGAGCATTGTTTCTGACCATGTCCATCCCTTCATGACCACCATGTACCCATCCTCTGATGGCTACTTCCAGCAGGATAATGCACCATGTCACAAAGCTCGAATCATTTCAAATTGGTTTCTTGAACATGACAATGAGTTCACTGTACTAAAATGGCCCCCACAGTCACCAGATCTCAACCTAATAGAGCATCTTTGGGATGTGGTGGAACGGGAGCTTCGTGCCCTGGATGTGCATCCCACAAATCTCCATCAACTGCAAGATGCTATCCTATCAATATGGGCCAACATTTCTAAAGAATGCTTTCAGCACCTTGTTGAATCAATGCCACGTAGAATTAAGGCAGTTCTGAAGGCGAAAGGGGGTCAAACACCGTATTAGTATGGTGGTCCTAATAATCCTTTAGGTGAGTGTATAGCAGATCCAACTAAAACTGCAGTTCAACTCATCAGATGTGCCTCAAACCATAAATCATACACCTTCATAAGTGGATAAATTCTATGTATCTGTCTGTGTGTCCGCCTATGTTATTCTAAAAGATGGCACATCATTTTGTAATAAAATGCATTACAACTTTCATTCCAAAAGATGGTGCATCACTGCTTTTAAAAACGCCTGTAGCAGAGACATATGCATTGCATGGTGCACTTGTAATGTTAACGCCAAGGTCTACATCCATCCATCCATTATCCAACCCGCTATTTCCTAACTGCAGGGTCACGGGGGTCTGCTGGAGCCAATCCCAGCCAACACAGGGCACAAGGCAGGAAACAAACCCTGGGCAGGGCGCCACACATACACACACCCCCACACACCAAGCAATACAATACAATACAATATAGTTTATTTTTGTATAGCCCAAAATCACACAGGAAGTGCCGCAATGGGCTTTAACAGGCCCAGCCTTTTGACAGCCCCTCAGCTGTAACTCTCTGATAAGACAAGGAAAAACTCCCAAAAAAAACCTTGTTGGGAAAAAATGGAAGAAACCTTGGGAAAGGCAGTTCAAAGAGAGACCCCTTTCCAGGTAGGTTGGGCATGCAGTGGGTGTCAAAAGTAGGGGGTCAATACAATACAAGCACACACTGGGGACAATTTAGGATCGCCAATGCACCTAATCTGCATGTCTTTGGACTGTGGGAGGAAACCCAAGCAGACACGGGGAGAACATACAGGGAGGACCCGGGAAGGGAACCCAGATCTCATAACTGCGAGGCAGCAGCGCTACCCACTGCATAAATTATTTCAATTTTAACATATCTTAGACGGGTAGCTGAGCTAGCCCAAACATATAAAAGGATAAGAGTCTGTGTGTCTATCTGAGTGTACGTCTAGTTGCTGTGTCTCTGTTATTCCAATAGATGACACATCACAAACATTTTTAGTCATAACATTTTTCATTCCAACAGGTGGCCCATCACAAACATTAACACTGCTTTTGCGAATCCCATACCAAATGGCATATAACAGAGGTAAATGCATTGCATGGTACACTGCAAATGTTGACAAAGAGGCCTACGCTGATTACTTAGACATTTCAACCCTTTGTCTTAGACAAATAGCACAGCTAGCCTTGTGTAAAGGAGCGTAAAACCACCATCAGAAGATGTCAGAGAAAACATGAAAATACAATCAGAGCTGCTGTTGTGAAATGTCTTTTTGTTGACTTTCTGTATGTCGACCTGATGTTTTTTTTGGAAGAAATAGGTGGACTGGCGAGCTTTGTTGGGCTGAATGGCCTGTTCTCGTCTAATGACTTTCTTTGTGTCTTTCACTAAGTTTATATTATCAACGGGTTTTTTTTTTTATAGTCCGGGATTTTCAGCATTTGCATTTATTGTATTGTTCATTCTATGAATTTTCATTTTGAATCATTTCTGATGTCGCTTTCTTTATAACGGGTCTAAGAGCCAATCTTAGAAAGTAATGTTAAAGTTAAACCTATTCAAGTGTTTGCTCACGTTCAGTAATAGAATATCAGTTTCTTATAGCTACCTAGAATGTGGTATAGTCCTCTACTCCATGTAAGCTAACATGAAACAGAACTCTCACTGTAAAGCAGAGTGTTAATGAAGAAAGTGAGGAAAAAGTCTTACCGCTAGCATGGACGACTGTTAGATATGTTTGCAAACAGGAGATGGCATACAGTTTTCTGACTGTGCTTAGTCTGCTTCAAGTACAACTGTGTGACCAAACTTAGAGAAATTAAACAAGGTATACAGTGGTGTTAAAAACTATTTGCCCCCTTCCTGATTTCTTATTCTTTTGCATGTTTGTCACACAAAATGTTTCTGACCATCAAACACACTTAACCATTAGTCAAATATAACACAAGTAAACACAAAATGCAGTTTTTAAATGATGGTTTTATTATTTAGGGAGAAAAAATCCAAACCTACATGGCCCTGTGTGAAAAAGTAATTGCCCCCTGAACCTAATAACTGGTTGGCCCACCCTTAGCAGCAATAACTGCAATCAAGCGTTTGCGATAACTTGCAATGAGTCTTTTACAGCGCTCTGGAGGAATTTTGGCCCACTCATCTTTGCAGAATTGTTGTAATTCAGCTTTATTTGAGGGTTTTCTAGCATGAACCGCCTTTTTAAGGTCATGCCATAGCATCTCAATTGGATTCAGGTCAGGACTTTGACTAGGCCACTCCAAAGTCTTCATTTTGTTTTTCTTCAGCCATTCAGAGGTGGATTTGCTGGTGTGTTTTGGGTCATTGTCCTGTTGCAGCACCCAAGATCACTTCAGCCTGAGTTGACAGACAGATGGCCGGACATTCTCCTTCAGGATTTTTTGGTAGACAGTAGAATTCATGGTTCCATCTATCACAGCAAGCCTTCCAGGTCCTGAAGCAGCAAAACAACCCCAGACCATCACACTACCACCACCACCATATTTTACTGTTGGTATGATGTTCTTTTTCTGAAATGCTGTGTTCCTTTTACGCCAGATGTAACGGGACATTTGCCTTCCAAAAAGTTCAAGTTTTGTCTCATCAGTCCACAAGGTATTTTCCCAAAAGTCCTGGCAATCATTGAGATGTTTCTTAGCAAAATTGAGACGAGCCCTAATGTTCTTTTTGCTTAACAGTGGTTTGCGTCTTGGAAATCTGCCATGCAGGCCGTTTTTGCCCAGTCTCTTTCTCATGGTGGAGTCGTGAACACTGACCTTAATTGAGGCAAGTGAGGCCTGCAGTTCTTTAGACGTTGTCCTGGGGTCTTTTGTGACCTCTCAGATGAGTCGTCTCTGCGCTCTTGGGGTCATTTTGGTCGGCTGGCCACTCCTGGGAAGGTTCACCACTGTTCCATGTTTTTGCCATTTGTGGATAATGGCTCTCACTGTGGTTCGCTGGAGTCCCAAAGCTTTAGAAATGGCTTTATAACCTTTACCAGACTGATAGATCTCAATGACTTCTGTTCTCATTTGTTCCTGAATTTCTTTGGATCTTGGCATGATGTCTAGCTTTTGAGGTGCTTTTGGTCTACTTCTCTGTGTCAGGCAGCTCCTATTGAAGTGATTTCTTGATTGAAACAGGTGTGGCAGTAATCAGGCCTGGGGGTGGCTACGGAAATTGAACTCAGGTGTGATACACCACAGTGAGGTTATTTTTAACAAGGGGCAATTACTTTTCACACAGGGCCATGTAGGTTTGGATTTTTTTTCTCCCTAAATAATAAAAACCATCATTTTGTGTTTACTTGTGTTTATATTTGACTAATGGTTAAATGTGTTTGATGATCAGAAACATTTTGTGTGACAAACATGCAAAAGAATAAGAAATCAGGAAGGGGGCAAATAGTTTTTCACACCACTGTAAGCAATAAACCAGGGGTGCTCAACATGTGGGGCGGGCAAGAACAAGAACAAGAAACCAAAACAAATTAACTTAAACTACATTCTGATACTAGAACAATAAATATAGAGTTAGATAAATGTCGATAACAGTTAAGTAGGTATAATAAAATATGCATATTCAAAAAAATGTTAGGGGAGGCGCGATTAAAACTGTTATGAAAACTCGGGTCGCAAATACTTAAAGGTTGACAAACGCTGCCATGAACATTTTTTTTCTTTTCTTTAATATCAAACTTTTTTGCTATTTTTATGTAAACGTTTTCGCTATGAATTTTACGAAAACTTTTAAAATGAAGTTATTGAGTCTGTGGAATTACTTGAAGACACAACACATCAAGCTATTGCCAGAATCATCCTGTTGAAGCAAACTAAAAGCTGCAGAACTTTGGTGATTTTGGATCAACGCAGCTACAGTGGGTGTTATGATTGACAAAACAAATCTCGAGCCCCCGTCAGAAGTCTGATGATGCAAACCAAAGAGGTCTTCATTTGAAGATACGCAGACAGAAGGGAGCAATGCCCTCGGAGATACTGTGCCTACCAAACCTTGGCATTGAGCTGATTATATGCAGACCGGGGTGACTGAGACCCCTCGTGACTGTCACACAGGAGGCTTGCGGACAATAGATGCTTAAGCTGGAGCACTTTAAAAAACTGCTAAAAACACATTACTTTAACATGGCTTTCTCGTAACTTCATTTTAAATTAATCCTGATGCTCTGCATATTCAATTAATTATTATTACTATTGTGGTGTATGGCCGGCCGTTTATCCCGGCCAATACCTCCAAACTGCCAGGTGGAGCCCTCCCTGCAGTATGGTGGTGCCCCGAAGACCAGCAGGGCATCATGGACATTGGAGTCTTTATGCACAGCCCTACTGGATACCGTGGGGGCCAATTAGATGATGCTGCAGGGAGGAACAACGGTTATTTACCATACAACAGGGTGAAGAAAAGGACTTTTAATCTGACCCGGAAGTGATAAGGGTCACATGAACTGGGGATTGGAACACTTCCGGGTCATGGAACTATAAAAGGACTGTGACAGCTCCCAGAAGGTGAGCTGAGCTGGGTGGAAGGGTGGCAACACGTCTGGGAGTGGTGGAGAGTCTATTGATTTGTGTATTGGTTTGTTTAATGAGTATTGTGGAGGAGAGAGTGCTCTGTGCACTGTTGATTAATAAAAAGTCATATTTTTGGACTTTTATCTGGTGTCTGGCATCTTGGAGAAGGGTTCAAAGGAGCAATAGTGCCCCCTATCTGTCACACTATTCAAGGTGGCTCCAAAATCAGTAGTAACCCCTACTCTCTCTTCTGTTCTATTTCCGGTTTTTCTGTGGTGACGATCTGCGCCACCACCACCTAATCAAAGCACCATGATGTCCCTACATTGATGGGTTAAAGGCCAGAAGTCCACGTGACCGTCATCATCAAGTCCCTCCATGAGAACCCTGAATACAATGAGGACAGATCATTTATGTTAGGTAGAATGCCTAGAGGGGGCTGGGTGGTCTTGTGGCCTCAGAACCCCTGCAGATTTAATTTTTTCTCCAGCCATCTGGAGTGTTTTTTTTGTTTTTTCTGTCCTCATTGGCCATCGGACCTTCCTTTTATTCTATGTTAATTAGTGTTCTCTGATTTTAATGCTTACTTTGTCTTATTTATATCTTTCTTCATCATGTAAAGCACTTTGAGCTACATTATTTGTATGAAAATGTGCTATAGAAATAAATGTTGTTGTTGTTGTTAAATTACACTTTTAGCCGTGGCATTTGACACTGCTTTTTAGTATTTTAGTAAAAGGCTCCAAACAAGGAACAGGGAAGCTTGATTAATGGCCTAATGTCTAACGTTCTCTTTTGGCAGTATGCATAGGTTTAACTTCTTCTTCCTTGTGGTTTTAACTGAGCTGAAAATAAATCATAAAGAATACCATTCTTCAGAACATTGGGTCAAAAGTGAACCCACTGCTGCTTCAGTCTTATACTTAATGTGCTATATTAGTACAAATCAATGCAAAATAATAAGACAAAACCCACCAATCTTGACGTCAATCACGTAACGGGTTAAGAGGTCAGCAATCACAGCACTTCCTCATCGGAGTTTGCGGATAAAGAAATAACCTTTTTTTTGCATTCTTCTTTTGTTACTAACTAATCATTTTCTCAGGTAACCTTTGTGCTGAACTTTTTATCTTGATATTTTGGGTCCCGTCTAGGTAAAGGCATGAAGCGGAGTCAGGAGTATAGACAGACAGGGTGTGAGGCCTCACCCAGACAGACCTCACCCCAACTATATTAACCTGTATTAAGGGTAGCTCTTAAAAATATACTTAAAATGACCGCAAAAATCAGGAAAAGAAACTGTAAAAAACATTGGCTTGCTGGGACCAATCCATCAAATAGTCCTAATAAACAAGCTATGTATTTAACCAAGAGGGGAAAATATGCAAATTGATCAGAAAAAGGGTAAAAGAAGGCACCCACAAGGCAAACTGAAAGGAGCAAACCTCAATATGTGATCCAACAGAATAAAAATCCAAGAAGCAAAGCAGAACAATCGAAGCCAGTGTATCAAGAACAATAAAAACACGACACTTACACGTCGCTCTATAAAACGTCGCCGGGCCACACCTGAGCTCTCTCAGCTCTGACTGATCTTCTCATATAATAAGCTAATATGGCTGGCTGTCTGTCTGTCCAGGTGTTTAAATCACCCATAGCTTGCAAACCGTTTCACCTATTGACCTGAAATTTGTTACACATATACTACAAGACCTCTACTGTCTGCTTTCAGAGTGATAATTTTTATTACTCTTTTTATTTTTGATTATTTAATTGTAGAATCAACTCTCTGCAGTGGCCAGCAAGGACGGCAGTGTGGCACATGTGTACGGGCACCGTTCTCATGCCTACCACCTTCGCCGTCACTTCCTCTGCCTCTTCATGTCTTGAAATCATTTTCAGGCAGATTGAAGACTGAAGTGCCGGCTTAAGTGAAAAACTAAGGAAAAGATACCAAGTAATTGCAACACAAACACCGACTTTATCCGTTTTATCGCGAAAAGATGCTGACGAAAGAAGAGAAGAAGCGGGCCACTAGGGTGGTGAAAAGAAGAGCTGCTCAGGAAGCAGCAAGCGTATCAACCTCTGAGCAAACGAATGGTAAACATACAGAGAAAGAAGATGAAAACTATAAGTCAAGTGTATTCACTGCACGTTATCATGCAGTACGCAATTACTGGTTGTATATACTCGCATATAAGTCGGGTCTTGAAACCTGAAAAATCGTTCATGAAATCAGACCCCAACTTATATATCTTCTTACTTCCTCCAATCTCACACCAGTTTCTCAGACACATCATATTTTGTCGCAGCGGCGCAGTTACCAATTTCTTTCGCCACTTCAACAACTTTTAATTTAAAACCAGCTTCATATTTTCTTCTGCTTTTATGATAAAGGTGTATGAGAGTTTGAGATATAAAAAACACACAACAGTGCAAACATTGCTTTGGAATAGTTTGGGTATTACCGTGTGGTCACGTAGGCACAATACATAGAACAAAAGGCAGTGTGCTCCGTGGTTACTCTCTCAGATCGGTGTTAACATATCATAATCTATTGGATCAATAGTGTGAGTTTTCCACATTCGACTTATATGACCGACATTATAAAATACTGGAAATTATATGGTAAAATCAAGCTCCGACTTATCCACGGGAGAACTTAAACACGAGAATATACGGTAAATAGCTGGGAGAAATGGTTTAAGAGTGGCGGCCCCACCTCCTAGGGCTCCATCCACAAAGAATAAGGAACAGAAGCTATAGAACATTAGAAAATAAGAAACAAAACTGATGAAATTGACATAACAAAGATGACAAAACAGTTATACAAAAACTATACTAAAACACATTGTTATGAAATGGAGACACAAACATTGCCAAAGGGGCTTTAAAGTCTCCAAAATTACCATAAAGCAGACCAGGAACCTTCCCAGGCCAGCCCAGGAGAGGCTTACCTCAGACCAGCTTGGCCCAGAAAGCTACCTGCTGGTTTCTAGTCTAGCAGGTCCCACAAAAGGGAAGCTGGCTCTGAAATTTTAAAAAAAGTTTATAAAAGTCCAAGAAAATGCAAAAATGCTGTAAATTGTAAAACCATAAAAATTAAAAGCTAAAGACTCATAGAGATAAGACCTACACAGAATCTTTAGAATGTAAATATAACAAAATGCTCAAGTAGGGAAAAAGGATTTTCCTACAAAGGCGATCCAAAGTCAACAAGTTCCAATATGAAGTCCCCAATCAAAATTCAAAAGCAGAAACAAAAATCCAGAACAAGGGAACATCAAAAGTGTCCAAACAACAACAAGTGCTGATGATCCAGTGGCTGGGTCTCTCACTTTGGTCTCCAGATAAATGCAGAGGGCGGAGCCAGCAACTGTGATGTCAGAGTTGACCCCGCCTTATAGGAGCTCCACCCGCAAAGAAACAGAGAGTAACCTCACATTTAAAGACACAGTGCATAAATACAAACACAACAGAAAAACAATAAAATATATAAAAAAAAAACATAAATACAAATAAATACAGATCCTACGTAAACATTCTTTAATACATAACAGCTACGTTTGTTTGACGTTTTTTGCACTCCCACTTTGATTTTCGCTATGTTCTGTGTTTGTCTCTGTCAAATAACACTACCTGTGCTTGTCTTAAACACAAGAGCAGGTCAAGATTTGGTTTTATGCTGATTATTTAGTCAGTTTTTGTAATTGTATTGGTGTGGTGGTGGTGGTGTGTGGGGGGTTTGAGGTTGAGGGTTCTGTTCCTTTTATTGATTGCTTGAAATTTTTAATGGCTTAGATATGCGTTTTGTTGGATGCCATTATAGGACCTCAATCGGCAACATTTTGAGTTTCCGTCTTTAGGTCTGCTCTATCACGTTTTTAGGGGCGTGGCCTCAGAGGCCGTGATCTGCGCTTAATCGAAACGAGATAAAAGGACGACGAGGAATTAATTTCCTTTATCCGATCTGCGGACACCAAAACTCCCAAAAAGCCTTCTACAAACTCTACCCTCGTGTTGTTTAGTCGTCTAGTTTTTACCTCTTTATTATTCTCTCAGTCTTGAATTTTGTTCCTCATACTGGCTGAGGTTTTTATTCACGATACTATTATTTTTTTTATTTATTTTGTTTCTCTACATGCATCTTCTGGTCATGCTCATAAAGTTTATCTGCCAGTTCGCTGACAGGACAGCAAGTTCGTATTGCAAATCACAACTGTAGCTGAAGCAAATCTCATAATATGAAAATGACGACCTGATCCAAAAAATACAGCTGACCTGCAGACTGGCTCATCACGTTTGTTTAAAACTGTAACCCACCGACTATCGTAATTAAACACTAAGGTCTATGTTTCCAGTTCCACAGAGCAATCTGATTGGACAATTTGGCTTTGGGGTGATTCGTCACTTTTTTGGGTGACAAGACAAGAGAGGAAGTGCAAGTGTGAGACGCACAAGGAGGAGTAAAGGCGCAACACGAGAGAGTTGCCTACAAAGATGGAAAGTGTAACTCTGGACAGAAATTTGCCTGGAAAATAATGGCAGAATCTGAGAAAGCAGGCAGAAGGAGAACACACTCAAGAAAAGGGAGTGCGGTTGAAGAGACGCCCACACTGCCAGTGAATACAGAGGAAAGGCCCTGAAAGTTCACGTGCGACAAGAGTGAGGGAATATTTTTAACTTATTCTATTACGTGTCTTCGATAAGCTCCGTGGCTGGTATTATTTAACCGCAACCCACCCTGTCAGGTCAGGGTCGGCTCCCGTGTTTTCGCTGCTCTATGCAAAAATTAAAATGTTGTGTTCAAATCACAAAGCCTTGAAAGCAATTGCTATTAACATAACTGCAGATCGTGGAGCCGTGAGGTGTGGAAATCCACTTTTTAGACTTTGCATGAGTCTCACATGAATGTCATATCGAAGATCGAGATGGAGGGTCAGGGTTAGGGTTAGGGTCTGTGATTTTGGTGCATGGACACTTGATCTTCTCATCAATTTGATTAGCAAATGCTGACCCCAAAAAGCTTGTGGTGGCTCTGAGGCTAAAGCTCAATGGGACACCCCACTGGGAGGTGGGAGGTTAGTGGGCTCACAAAGCAAGCAGGGGGCAAAGCCCCCTAGTAAACAAATAAATAATGAAAAAACTTCATTATGTTGTACCAGTACAATGACAATAAAGTTGAATCATGACCCTAGGTGACTGCCTGCTGTGCCTATATGGTGAAGCCAGCCCTGCATAAGGTACGGGTGAAACGGCAACATGAGATAAAACTTGCAATTCAAAAGAAACCATAATCTGTCTTGTAAGAAGCAACTGAGACTATAACCCATTTCATTTGAAACTGCTGAAAAAAGGCAGGCTGGCACATAATTCAAGATTGAAATAGCAGCCGGTTTCGTAAGATGAAAATTATATAGTAATCTGTGTTATAAGATGTAGCTGAAGCAGCAGTATGTCTTGTATGAAATGCCTGCAAATAAAGCCCATCTTATATGAAAAAGCAGAAAAGGAACAACATCCCATAAGACTCAACTTAAATTGCCCTTCACCTTAGATGTAAACTGTCGAAGAAAATGATGGCCACTGTGTTCATACTCAATGGGGTGCACATGATGTAAGGTGATTTCACAACCACTGTGTCCAGACAGCAAAATTCCATCCACCCATCCATTTTCTAACCCGCTGAATCCAAATACAGGGTCACGGGGGTCCGCTGGAGCCAATCCCAGCCAACACAGGGCACAAGGCAGGAACCAATCCTGGGCAGGGTGCCAACCCACCACAGGACACACACAAACACACCAAGCACACACTAGGGCCAATTTAGAATCGCCAATCCACCTAGCCTGCATGTCTTTGGATTGTGGGAGGAAACCGGAGCGCCCGGAGGAAACCCACGCAGACACGGGGAGAACATGCAAACTCCACGCAGGGAGGACCCGGGAAGCGAACCTGGGTCTCCCAACTGCGAGGCAGCAGCGCTACCACTGCGCCACCGTGCCGCCCGACAGCAAAATTGCTGGTGTTAAATTAACATTTAAAGTGTGCATATGGAAAAACTCTTTCTATATATATATATATATATATATATATATATATATATATATATATACATATATATATATATATATAGAGTAGGAGGCAGCTAAAGGGCCTGAGTACCTGATTAACTGTAATAAAACATCCGACCAGGGGGGCGGCGGAGTGCGCTGGCTGTCTTTCTCAGTTCCCTACAGACCTTTTCCCGGGTAACCCTGCAAGGTTCTGGCGCCTCAGAAGACATCACTTCCAGCACCGGCCCTGTTGCTGACTTCATTTCCGGTCCAGATGACATCACTTCTGATTCCGGTCCTTTTGATGATATCACTTCCTATATGAGCCTTTAAAGACTCCATCTTTGTTTTTTTTGTGATCAGTTCTGTTTTGGACCCTGTTCTATGCTCATCGTGCTACTTAATTCAATATACTGGTGGCTACCCCAAATCTTTATGATGTCATGGAATCTTTATTATCAATCCCTGACTCCTCTCCTCTATCAATACACCCCATAAGTGCAGAATCATCTGAGAATTCCTGCTGACCTGCTGTTATATTTTTAGTCAGAGGTGTACAGAGTGATGAGACAGGCCTGCTCCTTGTGGCGCCCCAGTGTTGCTCACACAGTCCTTGAGTCTCACAAATAGCGGTCCGCCTGACAGATAGTCCATTACCCAGGACCCCATAGGCTCATCCACCTCCATATCTCTGAGTTTACCTTTTAACAGGGATGGCTTGGATAGCACGGAGGAAATTTGAAAACGTCATCCTCACAGTGCTACTTAGAGGGTGGTGTTTTACAAAATGGAGTGTTTGTTTCAGACTGTGCTGGCCACAGGGACTTTCACTGAGACGTCCAGGGCATCGTGACTCAGCACGCCGGCCAGCTCAGACAGAACTAAAACTTTACTTATTTTGGGATGACGGATCATCAAAATACAGTGCCTTTTCTCCACCAGGAGCTGGAAATGCAATTATGAAGGCCCACAAACTACCATCTTAAACCTGGCACAACTAGAAAAAAACATACATGAATAAAAAAAGAGAACAGCAAGTATGGAGCCAAGCTGAGAATCAAAAAGAAAAAAAATAATCAAAATCAACAAGCCAGAGAACACCCAACTCCGATGAAACAAGCCATCAATCTGGCACACGCTGGCGGAAAAGTGAGAAATTGTTCCAGTGAAACAATAGATGGACAGAGGAGGTAGGAGAGAGGAGAAGCTGAGGAGAATAAAAAAGTGCTGTGTGAGCTACAGAATTAAAACCCCAAAAGAATCAATCACGCAGAATCCATGAGTAATGGAATGAGACGGCGCATTTTAGAAGGTCGACGTGGCAGGCTGGCGAGGCTAAAAAGAGTGAGATTACCTTGCAAGATGGGACTCATGCTGCTGTGATAGGATCCCCGAATGAAAGACACTATACCGAAGTGGAGTGGTTTTATTAACCCGCTCAGGACATCTGATGTCGATATTTTAGATTCATCAAACCCAAGCCTGGAGCAAACCCTAAATGGGGTGTCAGTCCATCGGAGGGCACACTCGGATACACAGTGACAGTTTAGACTCAGGCTAATAAGAGTCTGGCAGGCATGACTAAGGGGTGTGCCAGGAGTACAAGAACACCTGGAGAAAAACTCCACACTGGGATAACATGCAGATTACACATGGAGGGGGACAGTGGAGTCAAAAAGTATTCAGACCCCTTCCACTTTCTGTACACTTTATTGGGTTGTAGATTTCATTTTAAATGAATACATTTGACATTTTTTGTCCATCAATACACACTCAATAACCCATAATGACAAAATGAAAAGATATTTTCAGAAAGGTCTACAAATTTATAAAAAATGACAAATTGAACCTTCTAATACCTTTAAGTATTTAGAACCTTACTTTAGCACTTTGTACAAGACCCTTTGTCTTAATTTCAGCTTTGTGTCATCTTGGCTAAGTCTCCACAAGCTTTGCACACCGGGATTTCGGTGGTTTATCCCCTAGTCCCTGGTAGAACCTCTCAAGCACCATTAAATTACAAGGGAGGCGTCCATATCTGCCATCATCAGGTCTCTCCACAGGGGTTTAAGTCTAGACATTGGCCGGGCAACTCAAGGACTCTCAGAGACATGTGCCTAAGCCACTCCAGTGTTGTATTGGTTGTGTGCTTTTGGGACAGTGTCGTGATGAAAGGTGAACCATTGTCCTAGACTGAGGTGGAGTGTACTCTGGGGCAGGATTTCTTCAAGGACCTCTCTGGATTTGGCTGCATTCATCCTTTTCCTCAATTCCAACCAGAGTCCCTGTCTCTGCTGCTTAGAAGCACCCCAATAACGTGATGATGCTACCACCATTCTTCACATCAGAGATCATATTAGGCCGGTGATGAGTAGTGCCAGGTCTTCACCAGATACAGTGCAGGAGTTCTGCTCAACCAGTTCCATTTTCATCTCAGTTCCTAAATTGCCATTTCACAAACACCAAGCCTACTGTCACATACCCTCTACTCAAAAATACTCCCATCTCAGCAGAAGACTTCTGAAGTTATGTAAGAGTGACCAGTGGGCTTATGGTCACCTCTCTGAGAAAGGCCCCCGAGGACTATCTATCTATCTATCTATCTATCTATCTATCTATCTATCTATCTATCTATCTATCTATCTATCTATCTATCTATCTATCAAGGTGGCTGTCTGTTTGGCTGCCCAGGATTTTAAATCACCTGTAGCTAGCAAACTGCTTGACCTATGGACCTGAAATTTGGTACACATTGTGGCAGATTGCCGGGGTCATTACCTGGCTGGGATGCCTGGAGGAACCGGAAAGAGATATTTATAGCTTCTGGGTCATGAGAGGGCAACAGCCCTGGATAAAAAGAGGACCACGGGAAAGAGACAAAAAGATTTTATCCCGTTGGGACCCATGGCCACCACCAGGGGGCGCCGTAAGCCTTATCAGACCGTGAGAATGGCCACTTTCGCCACACCAGGCAAGATGGCGGATGAACCTGCCAGGAACGCCCGGAATGCTTCCGGGGCAAAGGGCAGCACTTCCGCCACACCAGGAAGTGATGCCGGAAGATTGTTTCCAGCCACCTGGAATGCATCCAGGTGGGAATAAAAGGTGCCGCCTCCTAACAGTTGACGAGCTAGAGTCCGGAGTGGGAGCAGGACAAAGCTCCCAGGAGGAGATTGGCGGCTAAGGACTGAGTTATAGAAGGGTTCATTGTGGGAGATTATTGCTGTGTGCTTTGTGTCGTGTTTGGGACTGTGTTTATTTATGTTTAATAAACGTGTGACTTTTATAAAGATGTGGTTTCCGACTGGTGGTGTCTGGGCAAGTCTCACAACATATACTATGTGACATCTACTATCTGCTTTCGGGGTGATGACTGACCTCCAAGGTTATTCCTCTATTTATTTTATTCTATTTTATTGTAGAATCAACTCTCGGCAGTGGACAGCAGGGCAGCCGTGCGGCACATGTGTACGGGAGCCATTCTCATCGCTACCACCTTCGCCATCACTTCCCCTACCTCTTTATATCTTAAATCATTCTTGAGGCAGATTGAAAACTTAAATGCCAGCTTAAGTGAAAAATTAAAGAAAACGCACTAAGTAATTGCAGCACAAACACTGACTTAATCAGTTTTAAAGTGAAAAGATGCCGACAGAAGAAGAGAAGCAGCGGGTTGCTAGGGTGGAGAAAACAAGAGCTGCTCAGGAAGCAGCAAGCGCATCAACCTCTGAACAAACGAATGATAAACGTACAGAGAAACAGGATGAAAACTATGAACGCTCAAGTCAAGTGTATCCCGTGCAGTGCGCCATTACTTGTCTTACTGTATATATAAACGTCTACGCGTGGAATTGTGTCTGTCTGTCTGTCCGGCCCGGATGTGCGAGGTTACAGCATGAATCTCAAAGAAAGCAACTCTGTCGCCAAAGTGAAACCACCGAGAAAAGAGAACCTTGCTTAGCCGCTAATGCCCAACCGATGCGATTGATTGATTAAAATGTCAGAGTTCATGGTTTCTAGGAGCCCAGGCTTTTTACACCATGGGCTTATACAGCTAGTTAAATATAAAAGCATATAAGACTGATTATTTTGTGAAGGAGCACACAATGAAAGGAGCTACGCAAGGGGGTTCACCGACCAAAGCTTGATAGACAAATGAGCGCCGACAAACCCGCTAACTGGTTTTCGATAAATGCGCGCCGACAAAACCGCCAAGACAAAATCACAAGAGAGGCCAAGAGAGTGGGATGCGTACGTGCACATTATGTACACATTATGTCCTAGGTTATAACTGTTATAACTGCTGATGGCATGCCGCGAACAAATAACTCAGTTGTGGGTTGGCATAACGCGTCGTATACAAAGCGGAATTACCAGCAACTATCAAGACGTCTTGCTGCGATTCTTCCTACATATGCAGGACGTGATCTTAAGGACAATCTGCGTGCCATGCTGATGGCATGCCACGTCTCATAATATTGACTTCTAAAATAAACATTATTATATATGCTTTAAACTAGTGATTCATATTTAATAAAACTTTCGCGATTTTGTCGGTCTGATTTTAATCGGCGCTATTTTGTCGGCGCTCATATGTCTATCGCGCAAATGTTGGGTCACACGCACGGGTATATGCTTTCATTGTATGCAGTGTGTAGTAGTGGCGATTATTCCATTCAGTCCGATACAAGTTTGTATTTGTATGAACGTTCTTTACTGAATGCTGCGCCAAGTTCTCCGCTTAAAGGCAAGTACGATCTTCACAAATTATTAATTACATAAGGAGTGCACATCGACCCGCGTGGGCGACTTGGGACATTCCGTGTGGCATTACGGAGAGTAAGCACACAGGTGCCAGCATCAGTTACAGCCCCTCTCCTGGAGGACAAAGCCCACTGATGTCACTTCTGACTCGGCCCTGCAGGTCCCACGGCGTCCACCCAGTGGCCTATTTAAAGAACCGTATTGGGGTTCGAACGAAGAGCACTGAGCTCCACAATAAAGAAACACCCATAAGAGTTTAAAAAGAGAGCCACTCTAAGATACGCCACATCCATGATAATTCATTTGCAACTTTTTTTTTGCTCTTTTCTACAATGTTTAGTTTGTATTTAGCGGAGTACCGGATGGTCTCCAACACTTTATTCTCCCCATTCAATCCTTTCACGTTATAACATAAAAACACCGATTTATTTTAACAGCCAAGAAAACTAAACACTTTGAATGAAAATGATTAACATAAATAGAGCCCTGCAATATCTATCCATTATCCATTATCCATCTATCCATACATAAAATATGCACCACCTTGGAGGTTTTCCCATTTTATTATTATCCAACATTGAATCACAAAGGATTTCATTTGGCTTCTTGAAATTGATCAACAGAAGAAGACCCTTTCAGGCTGATTCATCCTCCTGTGTTTCGCCTACGCCATAGCTATGGTGTCACCTCCTCAAAAATGTCAAGACAAGTCAAGTGGCTTTATTGTCATACCATCCACACAGCGTATTGCAGCACACAGTGGCACAAAATAACAAACCACAGAACTGTGGTGCACACAGGACACATGCAAGACAGGTAAAGAGCTGCCCTGTACTCTAATAGATAAATAAATGAATTTATTAAAAACAATTAATACGCAAGTGAATAGACCACCCTACTGAAGATGTCCATATTGACTGCTCTCCATCTGGCCCAGTCCCATTTGGACAAAAGTGGCACCTTGATATCAATACAATATTATTATCTGTCTATCATAATAAAAAAGGTTTACGTCGTGTTTCAGCCTTGACCACGCCCCTCTACACCGCTCGCCCAATTGCCACTCTTGCTGCGCACATCCTCTCTCCATCCCACCCCGCGACACTCTCAGTGCTGCTAACTCATCCTTCGACACAGTCGGTTTATAATGGGAAGGCAGAAAAGCAAATTATCTATTCAAGAACGGCGACATTTACATAACAATTGAAAAAGAGCAGCAAGAGCTGATAATGAAAGTTGAAAAAACGCAAAGATGCAATGTAAAATAATTTATAACATTGTTTTTGACGAGGCGTTAATGTAATTTAGTTTTTTATTACACTCCTTATTACGTTTTACTTTTTTACTTTTTTGACTACATTTTGTTATTTACTACTGTTTGTTGATTGATTTTTTAAGTGTGTCCTGTTTCACTACTACGTGGGCAGAGCCGCGGGTTTTGGCTAGTCGGGTATATGAGAGCAACAGTTAAAAAGGATTTTAGGAAGGCTGTGACACATACCAGGCAAGAACTTCCTCTCTATCCCGGTCGGGATGCCCATTTGTCTTCCATGGCGTTTACTGCCGTCATGGTTGACAATCATGCATTTACAAAATAGGGACTTTACAGGGTGGTCAACGCTTATAATATCTTGTGTTTTATGTCTAGCATTAATTTAAAGCAATTTGCTGTTTCTTTTTTGACGTTAAAGAGTCTTTTTCTGTTGATCAAAGTCAAAAAAAGTCCCAAAGAAATCCATTGAGATTCAATATAGAATAACAACAAAATGTGACAACTTCCAATGGGGTGAAAACTTTTCATTGGCATTCCCACGTCAGACATCTCATATGAAACGACTCTGCTTGAACATAAATTAACCTTTGTAAAACTTTGAGCATTGAACAATCGCATATTCATCAGACCACTAGGAAAGCATTTTTTCACCTAATAAATATATCTAAAGTTAGACCTCTTATATCACTGAAAGATGCTGAGAAATTAGTTCACGCGTTTGTTTTCAGTCGACTAGATTACTGTAACGCACTCCTCTCAGGACTACCCAAGAAAGATATAAATCGACTGCAATGAGTGCAGAATGCAGCTGCTAGAATCCTAACTAGGAAAAGAAAATCCGAACACATTTCTCCAGTTTTGATGTCACTACACTGGTTACCTGTGTCATTCAGGATTGACTTTAAAATTCTGCTTATGGTTTATAAAGCCTTAAATAATCTCGCCCCATCTTATATATCGGAATGTCTGACACCTTATATTCCAAATCGTAACCTCAGATCCTCAAATGAGTGTCTCCTTAAATTCCAAGAACAAAACTTAAAAGAAGTGGTGAGGCGGGCGGCCTTCTGCTGCTATGCACCTAAAATCTGGAATAGCCTGCCAATAGGAATTCGCCAGGCTGATACAGTAGAGCACTTTAAAACACTGCTGAAAACACATTACTGTAACATGGCCTTCTCATAACTTCACTGTTATTAAAATCCAGACACTCTGTATGTTCAATTCATCATAATAACTACTCATGGTGGCTCTAAAATCGCTACTGACCCCTACTCTCTCTTCTGTTTCTTTTTCCGGTTTCTTTGTGGTGGTGGCCTGCGCCACCTCCACCTACTCAAAGCATCATGATGCACCAACAATGATGGATGGATTAAAAGGCAGAAGTCTACGTGACCATCATCTTAAAGTCCTTCCGTGAGAACCCTAAATCCAAAGAGGACTGTTTCATTTATGTTAGGTAGTTTGCCCAGAGGGGACTGGGCGGTCTCATGGTCTGGAATCCCTACAGATTTTATTTTTTCCTCCAGCTGTCTGCAGTTTTTTTTTTTTTGTTTTTTCTGTCCCCCCCTGGCCATTGGACCTTACTCTTATTCTATGTTAATAGATAGATAGATAGATAGATAGATAGATAGATAGATAGATATGAAAGGCACTATATAATAGATAGATAGATAGATAGATAGATAGATAGATAGATAGATAGATAGATAGATAGATAGATAGATAGATAGATACTTTATTAATCCCAAGGGGAAATTCACATAATCCAGCAGCAGTATACTGATACAAAGAAACAATATTAAATTAAATAGTAATAAAAATGAAAAAAAAAATGAAAATAAAATTAATGTTCGCATTTACTCCCCCGGGTGGAATTGAAGAGTCGCATAGTGTGGGGGAGGAACGGTCTCCTCATTCTGTCAGTGGAGTAGGACGGTGACAAAAGTCTGTCACTGAAGCTACTCCTCTGCCTGGAGATGATCCTGTTCAGTGGATGCAGTGGATTCTTCATGATTGACAGGAGTTTGCTTAGTGCCCGTCACTCTGCCACAGATGTTAAACTGTCCAACTTTACTCCTACAATGGAGCCTGCCTTCTTAACAAGTTTGTCCAGGTGTGAGGCGTCTTTCATTTTTATGTTGCCACCCCAGCACACCACCGCGTAGAAGAGGGCACTCGCCACAACCGTCTGGTAGAACATCTGCAGCATCTTACTGCAGATGTTGAAGGATGCCAACCTTCTCAGAAAGTATAGTCTGCTCTGACCATTCTTACATAGAGCATCAGTATTGGCAGTCCAGTCCAATTTGTCATCCAGCTGCACTTGTTCACTTATTTTATTTTCTTATTGTGTCTTTTATTTTTCTATTCTTTATTATGTAAAGCACTCTGAGCTACTGTGTGTATGAAAATGTGCTATATAAATAAATGTTGTTGTTGTTGAAAGACTTTTGTAATTCAATTTGCCATAAAAGGCGCTATATAACATCAGGTTCAACGACAGTTATAACTCCCGACTTGTTTAATGCCCAATAAGCAGGTAGTGGTCGCCGTGATTGTGTTTTACGGCGCTTTCAGATCAAGTTTTCAATGAAATGCGTTACAGGAGACACCCTGCAATAAACGACTACTGGCAAGCAGCCCAGCCTAATGGCCAAAAAATTGCACTGAAAGTCAAAAGGCGGCAGACTCAATCCCTGTCTGTGCTGGCCCCCTCTCTGGGCTCGAAGAACATCAAAATGGATTTCTGTTAAGTATGCTATTTATGAATTCATTGAGGAAATGGTGTTGCCCTTTAAGGTTCTACATTAAATAAAGATCATTTTTTTTCCCTCGGATGGGCTGGGAGATTTAATAATGAATGCCATTTCAGCTTGAGATTCCCCTAGAAACCCCCACCCATCACCCAGTCGTCGTCCCCCCCAAACTCGAAGAGCGGCGACTCACACATAACATTGAGGAATATATTCCCAGATGCCAGGACCACTTTTTCTCTTGTCGCTCGATCATAGATTCCCACGTGACATTCATAGGGGCCGTTATCTGAAATCCGTACTTCTGGAAGTCTGCAAAGAATAAAAATGAAAAAGAAGTCAACGGTTAAGAAATCCCCAAGTGCTGTAGGCTGTCAGGAGCTGAAAAGACATCTGTGAGGACAACTCTTTTCAATCAAGATACATGCGCCTGCAGCTGTTTTTAAAGCCCGGGGGGAGCCTCGGGGAGAGAGAGGCATTTTGTACACTGAGCCAACGGCTTCCTTGTTATTACTAACGTAGCCTTGCGTCTATGGCTTCCGACAGTTCCGGGCAAAGGTGAAAAGTTCCCCGCAGCATTAAGCGGTTTCTGCTGCGCTTCCATTTGAACTGGGAAGTCAGAATTTCCGAGTTCCCAGTAGGAAGTTTTGAATCCCACAAGTCGGATTTCCTCCTCGGGGAAAAGTCACGGGAGCCTCGTGCTGCATTCGTCTTAAACTCGGAACTCACAATGTCCCGACTTCTCAATCGGACAATGGGCCTCAAACTCGAAATGACTCCTCACCAACTTGGACCTAGTCTCTCCAGTCTGACTTAATGCTTCATTCGTCATACGGCAGAGCTGGGAAGCCAAAAGTCACAATTGTATCATTGGTGACCCCCATATTGGGGAGTAAACATGGACGTCCCCATGAAAGCTGGTGTTTCAGTAGCAGATACTGGTAGTTTGGATCAAAGAAGAAATCAATGAGCAAGAAATGCACAAAAAGTGTGTTGTCATGTGCATGGGAGTGGCAATGACTGACTCCAATATTGTGAATTTTTAGGACACTAATCGGGTCGTCCCCTTTATCCAACCAAGGTCTCGAGATGATGCAAAACAGCATAAATAGCATGTCTTTGCACTTGGTCTGACTTGTTCTGCAGTTTGCTCGAGATAAAAGTGACACCTCCTTCTGGGACACCCAGCATTTATGTCAGCAGGACCGGAAAGGGGCGGAGCTACTTGCCCTCACTGGGCGGGTCCTCAGCACTGTAAGAGGAAGAAAAGAGAAGATGGTGTTAGCAGGCGGCGCCCCCTCTTGTGCTGGCGGGTTATTACACACCACAACAGAGCCTGTGAGGGAGTCCTCCGACGCACATGCGTGACACGTGCCTAATAAAGATTTGTGTGCTCTTGGCCATGATGAATGGTGCTATTTCTACTTAGAAGCGGCAATGAAAAAACTGAACAAGTGCAACGGTCGAACGCAATGTATGAACAGGAGTGCGCATTAAGCTAACATCGGTCAGGTTAACATTTATCTTCTCAGAATTCAGTATTATGGACGGACGTGATTAATTCATAACAAATTCTTCTAATAAACTAGGGGGCTTTGCCACCCTGCTCTTCGCTCGCCAACCCCTGGGTCTGCGCTAGGCACTAGCCACTTTGCGGTTCTGCATCTCACGTATAGCGATGTGAATGTACAATTTAAACAGATTTTAATTTTCATGTGAAGTGTTACATTTGCATCTACGTGACGTATAACTGCCCGTGATTGAATTTCGTTTCTTTCTTTCTATTAAATAAAACGACTTTTTCGAATGTTTGGCTCTGAGATTTGTTAATTGTCAAAAGCTATTCTAACGGGAAACTGTTAACATTTACACGTGAATGGCATATCAAGATCTCCTTTGTTGTGTGATGTTATCCCCTGAAGATGTACCACATTACCTTTCTTAGATACGTCCTTCTTTCTACATTGATTCGTGCGGACGGTGTTAACGGTTGTAGATATCCTTCGTGATATTGTAAGTTAATAATTTCATCTTCCACACCATCACCACCAACTGTTTCAGCGTAGTCTATTGATACGCATTTAACCAATTTGCTGTGTAACTGATTGACAATTTTCACGTTAATTCGTTTGACTTCATCATTTCTCTGTGCTAGGATTGCCCATGTACACATTTTCACTGTTGATAACCCTATTCTTCAATAAGATTTGGACATAATACGTCTTCTTGAATTGGAAACTCAAAGTGATGAAAATGTTACATTTTACAAGAGCTGAGAGCGCAGGAACTGTGTCTGACAAAAGCATTCACAAGACTGAGAGGTGAGAGGACCGTGCTCCTTCTGAAAATCGTTGTAAGTAGGCCGTGATTTGAAAGAATCTCATGGCAAAAGTCCCCTTCTTGCGGGTTTTGCTTTCCAAAGGTTGTAAGTATGACCAGGGCCGGATTTAGACTTGATAAGGCCCTAAGCTATTTGAGACATGGGGCCCTTTATAAGTCCAGATATTCTATGTAAGTGCCAAATATGATTTGTTTTGGGGGCCCTAAGCTATAGCTTGTGTAGCTTATACGTCAATCCTGCACTGAGTATGACGTTACTTGAAAGAATCTCATGTTAATAGTCTCCATCTCACCGAACTTCATTCCAAAAAGTCTCTTCAAAAGAAGTCTTGTTTCCCAAGGTTTTTTTTATGTTAATAGAGAGAGAAATGAATTCTATAAAAGTGTGCTTCCTGTTAATGGAGGATGTTGCTATTTTAGTTCTCACTCTGTTCTGGCAGAGTCAGGTCATGTCACATTCTAACCTACTTAATCCAGACCAGGGTCGCAGGGTGGGCTGCAGCCTGTCCCTCCAAGGATAGGGTGCAAGGCAGGAACAAACCGGGGACAGGATGCCAGTCCATCACAGGGCAAACACACTCATCTGTGCACATACCAAACACACATGAGGGCCAATTTAGCATTGGTGATTCAACCAACATGGATGTCTATGGCCGGTGGGGGGGTACCAGAGCAAACCACCCAGACACAGGGAGACTCCACACAGGGAGGACCCGGGATTCAAACCCTGGTCTCTTTACTGCAATTCAGCTGCGCCAACACAGCGCCACCATGATGCCCATTTTGAGTGCATTTTCTACAATACAAACGGTTAAAGTTAATTTTCTTTGGGCAAACTTTGAGCAGATGCATCTAAGCCACAATAAGATAAATAGGGATAAGTGTGGAGACAGTTAAGAAGAGGTGGGGCTGGTTTAAAAGTGCTTTACATTGTGAAAGGATTCAGACAAAACAGGAAAAGGTTTGGGGGGCAGCCGCTCGGATACTTGAAACCGGCTGCCGAATGGGAAGGGTTTGGTTCAAAACTGACACGGCATTGACAGACTTCAGTCCAAAAATAGAACAGTGTAGACAGGCAAACATAGAGGTTTGAAAGTCGGACAGGGGAAGTGATGCCATCGGGGCTGGAACCGGAAATGTGATGTCATCAGGGGCAGGGACAAGGAGAATGGTGAGAACTGAAGGAAGGATGAATGCAGGGAGGTTCTTCACCTTTGACCATTCGTTATGACCCAAAGCACACAGTCAAGACAATGCTGGAGTGGCTTCAGGACAAGTCATGGACTGTCCATGAGTGACCCAGCCAAAGGCTAGAATTTAAACCCCATAGGACATCTGTGGAGAAACCTGAAGATGGCAGTTTACAGACACTTCCCATCCAGTTTAACAAGGCTTGTAAAGAGCAGCCAAATTCGGGTGTGCAAAACTTGAAGAGACTTCGCAAAGAAGCCTCAGAGCTGTAATTCCTGCCCAAGGAGCTTCTACAGAGTTAGGGATTAAGGGTGGCACACTCGTGCTCATGGGTGGCAGCTAAAGGGTACTAATAGTGACAATTCCATGCCTGACCAGGGCATGCTGAGCTGCACTGACTTTTTCTCTCAATGCTCTGCAGACCATTCAATGGAAATCCCACAGGGTTTCCGACGCCCGTGATGACGTCACTTCCAGTTCTGGCACCAACAAGGACATCACTTCCTGTCCCGATGACATCACTTCCAGTCCAGACCTTTAAAGTCGCTATCTTTGTTCTGTTTTGAACTTTGAACCAGACACAACTCCTAGAATCAAACCCTTTTGCATCCAGGACATAATATACGGGTGGCTGACCCAAACCTTTTAATGTCTCCTGTTCCTTCTTGTGACAAGGGTCTCAATACTTCTATTTTTAAATTGAAAAGAAAATAGCAAAGCTTCCAGAAAACATGATTTCACATTGTCATTAGCCTACGGGTTACTGAGTGTAGATTAGTGGGCACAAATGGCAAATTTATCCATTTAAAGTTAAATCTCCAAAACAGTAAAGTATGCAGAAAGTGAAGGGGTCCATGACATACAGACCAGACACGGCGGCGAGCAAATGCCAGTCCATCAAAGTCATACAAGCTAATCTCACACCTGCCTATTCAGTTGCTTTATTATCACTAAATGGTTGCTCCCCACATGTGACGAGTGACTGATGTCCTATCTAAGTGATAGCCAGCGCTTTTTGGGTTTTTGCCCAGAAAGGAGTCAAGGCTGCGCTGATGGTCTCCATGTTATACATAACTTTAAAGAGCAAGCAACAAAAAACAAAAAGAAATTCTTTCATTAAGTTCCTCTCTTGGCATGGCACACTCATGAAACCATTGGCAGCCAAGTGTAAGTGTAGCTTTGCCAGCTGAACAGGATGACTAGCAAGTGTTGGCAGTGGGTTTTTTTTTTGGGGTGGGGGGCGGTCTTTACAATTAGTTATTTTCCCAAAGTTGCTGCAGTATCCAGGAGTAGGGGGTATCTTTTAAAGTGCCAATGGGCAATGCCCCCAGTCTTTCGGGTAAGGTGGAAGACAACCGAGTTTAAAAGAGGTGCACTCGGTATTCAGTGCAGAGAAGCAGCAATCTGCTTACGTGGACCCTGACAGACAAAAGCATCGCTGTGATGTATTCCTAACAAGAGCAGTCGTCCTTGGCGGCAGCTCACTTCATTTGTCTACTTAAAAACAACTCAGCAGGGCTTTGTGGCATTCAGGTAATGAAATGTGTCCAGAGCCCAGAGACAATAACCCTGAAAATGCTGAATTTACAGGCTCATTAACAATGAAACGCCATCATTCCAGCAAAGAGGTTGAGATAAATGCCAACTGATGAGAAAGACTTGTGACTGAGGGCCTGTGGCTCCCACGCAGCTCTGGCACACAGGCAGTTTGGCCGCTACACTGCCAGGCTCAGTTAGACATGCTGTTGTCTTGTTGATTTCTAGAGTAAAAGCCACAACACGCAGGGAAAAAGAGGCCTTGTTACCAAGAGCAGGGCAAGTTATGGGGGGTTTCTAAACACGGAACCTCACCACATCTAAAATATGAAGTGAAGTTAAGTGCCAGTCACTTAGCAGAAGGGATTTCTTCATTTCAAGGCATTTGAATTCAGGGCTCCATATTTGTGATTGCATGTGGGTGGAGCCCCTTGTAGAATCTGTGTGACAACAGATAGATAAATCTGTGTAATGTGCAGCACTGGTGCACATCCTTATTGGTCATGCCTGCTAGTCTGGACCACTCAGTTAATGGCATGCCCATTTATCATCTGCTGCAGGGCTTTGCAGGCTCTGGTCAACTGGAAAAGCATTAATGGCATGAAGAATAGATAATGGAGATAATCGGGTGCTGTAATGATGCTGCGTCTTGGAGACGACATGGAGGTGCCTTATCTATCTATCTATCTATCTATCTATCTATCTATCTATCTATCTATCTATCTATCTATCTATCTATCTATCTATCTATCTATTTATCTATCTATCTATCTATCTATCTATCTATCTATCTATCTATCTATTATATAGTGCCTTTCAAATCTATCTATCTATCTATCTATCTATCTATCTATCTATCTATCTATCTATCTATCTATCTATCTATCTATCTATCTATCTATCTATCCTTGTAATATTTCTATTGCACTATTATATCATATTGAGAATTACTTGTGTTTTGTTCTGTGTATTGTATTGTATTGTATTGACCCCCTTTTTTTGACACCCACTGCACACCCACCCTACCTAGAAAAGGGTCTTTCTTTGAACTGCCTTTCCTTTTTTCCCTACAAGGGTTTTTTTTTGGGTTTTCCTTGTCTTCTTAGAGAGTCAAGGCTTTGGGGGGGGTTGTCAAGAGGCAGGGCCTGTTAAAGTCATTTGCGGCACTTCTTGTGTGATTTTGGGCTATACAAAAATAAATTGTATTGTATTGTATTATATCTATTATATAGTGCCTTTCATTATCTATCTATCTATGATATATTATGCCAGGCAGGATTATCCAGCTTCCCATCTAGGAGAAAGGGGTGATCCTTGCCAAGAAGGGAAGCCAGAATGGTAGGACAGTGATGGGCTGGCATCTCATTTGGGATGGGTATGGGTTCCTTACCTGGACACGAGGACAAACAAAGGAGCAGTGGGTGAAGGCTCCTATTTCAGAAAATGCCCATCTCCCATCTGCTAGATGGCAGCTCTTCAGGACCTCAATAACCATGTAGACACCTGCAGGGCATGATGGGTGCTGTAGTGCCATGAATCACCCTTGTTGGGACTCATGGCTGCCACCAGGGGTTGCTGCATTAATTCGTGATCAAAATCCTGTTTTTTTGGACTTGCATTTGACTTGGAGCCTTCCAGCCTCCTCCAGCTGACTCAGAGTTGAGAAGAAGGAAGGGAAGGAAATGAGGAAGGCAGGGTGGAAGGAAGGAAGACAAATTTATTTGTTATTATGCTTGTGGAACCTTGGAAAAAAGTTTGTGAAGAATGTTGATAATAAAATCCTCTGTTTTGAACCCGTGACTGTATTTGTGTTGGTCATGTGCAGGGTTTGGGGCTTGGTGGAGCTCCTTACCTCTCACAATATATACAGTATTAATATCCTCCTTAATAAAATGGTAAGTGTCTTTGTGTTTGTCTAGTTGCTTGCCAGGTTGCTATGTCTCTGAATTGAATTCAGCACTCTGTAGGTTGATCATTTTCATTTCCATCAAACGCTGTGGCATCCTTTCGTTCCTAACACATTACCATATCAGTCCATATCAGCAGAGATAGCCAGCAGGATTTTTTACCTCATTGAGATCTGATGGATTTTCAAAGTCTCTTTAATTTTTTGAGCAGTGTATATATATACAGTATATACATATATATATATATATATATATATATCATGTCATGCACAAGCGCATCTCTTTATTTCTTCAGAAAAGACGGAGCACCACCGGCGTAACTTTACCTGGATGCCTAAAAAAACACACCACTTCCGGGTTCCTTTCCACCGTCTGGTCTCTTCTTGATGACATCATTTACCCATCCACCACCACGATTTTCCCAGCATCACAACGTCTCATTTCCGGACGCACCCTATAAGTTGTCCGTCTACCAACCCTCATGTGTCTGATGATTTTGTGGAGAAAAAACAGTCTGACCTTTTTTTTTGTTTACAGTATATGGGGCTAAAAACCCCAAACCTTTATGAATTTGTCTTTTGCTTTATTGCTATATATATATATATATATATATATATATATATATATATATATATATATATATATATATATATAGTGGTCTATGGCCGGCTTGTCGCCCCGGCCAGTACCCCCAGGCCGCCAGATGGAGCCCTCCCTGCAGCATGGAGGTGCCCCGAAGACCAGCAGGGAGTCCTGGACAGTGGAGTTTTCATCCACAGGCCTGCTGGATGCCCCAGGGGCCGCTAGATGGAGCTGCAGGGAGGAGCAAAGAATATTATTTGCCCTACACCCCGGAAGTACGTCTGAGTCACAGGGACAAGGGGAATGACGTGCTTCCGGGATGAAGAAAAAGAAGAGTTTGATCTGACCCGGAAGTGCTAAGAAGTCACATGGATCGAGGGTTCAGAAGCACTTCCAGGTCACGGACTATGGTGGCAGCTCCCAGACGGTGAGTTGAGCTGGGTGGAAGGGAGGCAACGCGTCTGGGAGTGGAGGATTGTTTATTATTGTGTATTTGTGTGATTTGATGAGTATGGTGGAGAGGAGGGTGCTTTGTGCACTGTGCTGTGTTAATAAAGTCAACATTTGGACTTTTACTTGGTGTCTGGAGTCTTGGACAGGGGTTTAAGGGAGCGATAGCGCCCCCTATCTGTCACTATATATATATATTTATATATTTTATATATATATATATATATATATATATATATATATATATATATATATATATACTGTATATGCTAACTTGAGCATGATTTTGGAGAGCTCACAAGCTGTTTTAATGTGCTGGGGGCTTCCAGAAGATAGCATTCAGGAAAAGATTGGCAAACACTTTTTAGGACATTCTGAATCTTTTAGAACAGCAGTGAAGTCATGAGAAGATATCTGTTTGATAGAGATGGAATCTTATGTGTAGCAAATCTTCTATGTTACGTGATTTATCTATCTATACAGAGAAGCCATGTAGTGTCGGCCAAAAATGTCAGTAATAATTGCTTCTTTGCAATAGTGATAATTTTGGTGTATCACAACCAACCATTTCTCAAAAATTGCACCAAACTTTGGATGCCCTTACAACGCACGAGGTAATACGCAGATTTATATGTTTCCTGACTACTCAACGTGAGGTGTATTCATGAAAAGCGCCACGCGCGTAAAGTCTGCCTCAAGTTTGGATGAGCAGACATGTATGAATCACAAGTGATATCACAGTCTCAACACACAGATGGTCATGGATGCCAACCATGCCATAGTAGCAAGCATATCACCCTGAAGATTGATGGAGCTGGATGGGAGTCTAACAACGAAATGTCGCACAGGTACATCGTGCTCCGTATCCCATGAACCCCAGGAATGTTCCCACTAAATTTTACAAGCTCGGAAAGGTTCAAGAAGGCAGGCGGGAACTCTCAGGGCTTTGGATAAATAGAGCTTTGTAGAAGATAAAGAGGGGTCATGAAGATACGCACTGTATGGGACACTGGAAGAGTGAATGTGACTTCAGAAACAGTGCAAGAATAGCTGTAGCTCAATTCTGTATGAGACATTGCAAAAACAGTGGGAAGTTGATTCAACTGAAATTACAGCGGTTCATCATCCATCCATCCATCCAGCCATTCAGCCAACCTTCCATCCTTCCATCCATCCAACCATTCAGCCATCCATCCATCGATCAATCCATCTAATTTCTAAACCAGCTTTATCCTCAGCAGGGTTGTGGGCAGACTGGAGTCTATCCCACCTAGCGCAGGACAAAAGGCATGAACAATCCTCGGTGCATTCATTTTTAAACAATTTCTGGCTTTACTCTTATTCAGTTTGTGTGTCGTGGTCTTTCCATCTGGGTGTTCATTATGGTATTACTCTTTATGTCGTTGTGTGGAGCTTAGTGTGATATCCGACCTTTTTATGGGGTGTCATAAAATCATGATGACATCATTCATTCTCACACATGGCCTCCTACACCATTGCTGGGAGTGGACATAGGATAACTACTCATCCTCTACTACGTCATACCTACTTCTCATGTTGTAGTCTGGGGAAAGGACAAACTTTCATCCCATTTTGACTTTAAGTGCAATTCTTAGGACCAGTTCTGAGATGTGGAATCAAAACGTGCCCTGGTTTGCAATCCACCCAAAGTCACATATGGTTTCCTCGTGAACTAGCTTGTGAATTGTGTCCTTCTCGCTTCAGACGAGAACCGCTTTGTCAGGAATTTCAGCACATCAATTAAGAATCCAGAAATGCAAGGGATGGAAACGACAACTGAACAGTTCCCCACAAGAAAAGTCGTAAAGGTCGGAAATGGCCTTCTCCACTCGCTCGCTGCAGAAAAACAAGTTTTCCATCCGCCTGAGAAATAATTAGAGTATACAGCTTGTGCCCTCCTAATGGGCCCGACCTGCCCCCAGCCTCAGGGTATTAAGACATATTGGCTCTGACTACTGGACTATGAGCCCTGAGCAGCGTGGACAGATGTGTCTTAAGCACTCTTCTTCTCGCACTCGCAGCGGCCTTCAGATCGATATGTTAGCTCTGGAAGAGCGCAAAGAACTAACAGCAGCCAACAATCAATAAGCCATTTAGATCAGTTTTTCAGTATTAACTCTTAACTGAAGCTTTGGGAATGGAATGAAGGCATCTGAAAAGGCGATAGGTTAAGAAGAAATCAAAAAATAAAAAAAGTGCGACCAGCATGACAAACATGAGAGACTTGTAGGGACACCTTGTAATCTTCAGGTGACATGATGAGGACGGACTGCCCATCTGCTTGAGCTGGTTGCCAAAAGCAGATTACAGAAAGTCTCTTTGGATTTATATCCTCACTAGCTATGCTACCCATCTAAGATGGGTTGAAATCTAAATAATCAATGTAGACCTCAGTGTTAATGTTTGAAATGTACCCTCTGTTGGAATGTATTTTGTAATGCCTGTAGTAATAAAAAGCTTACAATTTTTCAATCCAACAGATGATGCATCACAAACATTTATACTAAATAAATGCATTACTATGAATGAGCCATCTGTTGGAATGACAAATGCAATGTATTAAATTACTAAACTTTTGTGTCATGAGTCATCTGCTGGAATGACACATGCAATGCATTGCATTACTACAAATGTTTGTGATAAGCCATCTGTTGGAATGGCACATGCAATGCATTAAAGTACTACAAATGTTTGTGATTAGCCATTTATTGAAATGACACACACAATGCATTAAATTACTACAAATGTTTTTGATGAGCCATCTGTTGGAATGGCAAATGCAATGTATTATATTACTAAACTTTTTTGTCATGAGTCATCTGTTGGAATGACACATGCAATGCATTGCATTACTACAAATGTTTGTGATAAGCAAACTGGTGGAATGGCCATCTGTTGGAATGACACGTGCAATGCATTAAATTACTATTAATGTTTGTGATGAGCCATTTATTGGAATGACACACACAATGCATTCAATTACTACAATTGTTTTTGATGAGCCATCTGTTGCAAAGACAAATGCAATGCATTATATTACTAAAATTTTTTTGTCATGAGCCATCTGTTGGAATGACACAATGCAATGCCTTATGTTTCTGTTACATGCCATGTGGTAGGAGGTTTTGTAAAGGTAGCTGCATCAACCCCAAACGTGACTTGGACTTCTGTGTAATTACGGTTATTCCTGTGTTAGACTCAAGAGTGATGGGTAATGATCTGCTTTACTGTTTTAAGCCCAAATATCTTGGGAGAGTATTCTTCTGCCATTTAGTAGATGAAATAACATCATGTTGCAAAAAAAAATCATGATTTTGTTTCTAGGCATTCTTGCCCTCTGTGGTAACTCAATTATATTCATGAGTGGGTTGGTGTCTTTCAAGCAAAACAACAATGGTGTGTAAATGCACTAGACATTGACAAGGATTGTCAAAACTGTTGCATATGGCACTGTATAGCAGAGCTACCATGATATGCCCGGTGATTTCAGTCACATAACGCTGCAGTGGGGTGCATGTAGGTGGTGGCAAAACGACAAAATGTTTGCGATCAAGTAGAATAACAAGAAAGGCATTAGTTCCCTAAGCAGCACTGTTCATAATGAAGCAACTGTAGTTTGGGTGAGGGAAATCTGGACATTACTAAGCTTTGCACTGTGGTAGCCTCCAATAACAGAAGGGGCACGTCACTTGTGCAGATCAGACACTGACATTCCTACCCTCTCGTGCTCAAACAATCAAAAAATATTATAAGAAAAGTGTGCAAAGAAACCCGCTTCTACTGTGCCAGTTGCAATGTTGGGGTCTGTTTCAAAGCATTTCACATGAAGAACGTCATCAGTACTACCAGCTTAAGCCCATTTGAGTTACTGTTTGGCAGACGTCCGTGAGGTGTCTTGGATATTATTTGTGAAGAGTGTGTGAGGGATTGAAATTTGTGGATCGGGTCATTTCACTGCAGGAGCAAATTTCTAAATTATCCTCTATTGCCGTGGAGCATCAGCAACGCAAGCAGGAGGCGCAGAAACATAATAACGATAAGAAATTTCAAACTCTATGAATTCAAAAAGGGCAATCAGGTACTTCTGATTTCATATGATCCACATAAGATATTGGCAAAATGTCAGGGTCCTGCTGTAGCAGAAGAGCGGATGTAAATTCTAAGGTTAGAATACTGGGTGAAAGCCGGTTCAAATTTCACATGGTAATTTCATGTTCTCTTGAACGAATGGTATGAACCAGATGAGGGGATAACCTCTACGGTTTCAGTCTCTTAGACTGATGTTACTATTGGTGACAATTTGACAGACACTCAGAAAATGGATGCTGTCTTTGATCAAAAGAAACACCAATGTATTTTCCCCATTGCCTGGCCCTATTAAACTTGATGAGCATAAAATCGTAACGGAGCCTGGTCTTAAAGATCAAATGCATCCGTATTGGATACCAGAGGCAAGGAAGAATGTGGTGCATGATGAGGTGAAGTAGATGCTCAAGTTAGGTGAAATTTTCAAAAGCAAAAGTGAATGGCGGAGCCCAATCGTATTAGTCCCCAAACCGGATGGCTCCATTCAGTTCAGCACTGATTTTAGGCACTTAATTAAGGTTTCCAAATCTGATGCCTATCCAATGCCGTATATTAATCAATTACTGGAAGAATGAGGTCAAGCCTCATACATCTCTACACTCGATCTGACTTCAGAAGAACCTTTCATCAGATCTCAAAATGCAAACAAAATACGAACGGAAATTCGAGACCAGAAATTCCAAAGAACATTTGTTGCTAAAAGTAAACGGTCGCTATCCGTCAAGCTCAGATAGTCCAGTTGAATTTTCTATTGTCTCTAGATTGATGTCACTAATCAGTGAGTCCTGGGGATTTCTTCAATAGCTTTCCAAGGCAATGAATGACCAGCACAATCCTCAGCACCGGTGGGGGAGTTGGATGACATCATATGTCATAAAACATAAAAACAGATCTCAGATTTAGACAACCTATAGTGGATACACTCTACACTCTACCAATGATATTCATTTACATTGTCAACACGTGTATCAGAGGACCTCCGTACAGGCTCTGTTCAGGTATGCAATAACACACCGGGATGAGACTGGAGGATGCTATCACTAACAGTGTCATCTCCTTCTCTCCCCACAACGTCAAGAAACCTCGCAGTGAGGGCAATTGACTCCGCCCCTTCCTATTCAGTCTCCATAAAAAGCCAAGACTCCAAGAAAGAGGCGTCATTTCTCCCACCAGCAACCTGCCAGACGAAGCTCGGCTACCGTAATGACCCGAAACAGTGGCTAACCAGCCTGGATGGCACTGTTTTTTGGTTTTGACTCCCTGCATAGCAGGAAGTGTGCACCGAAGAGTGTTTTTTTTATTTCTTTTAGAACAATAAATGGAACTTTTCTAGTTCATGGAGCTGTCATTCCTGCTCCTGGCCACACCGTTCTGGATAAAAACTCGAATTAGCACAAAAATGTATAAATATCAGAGATCATAATAGTATGACAATGGTAAAATGCTACCGAGTCTGTGCTGGCAGCATTGGAGAAGACAAAGAATAAAGGTAATGCAGTGGTTCTCAACCTGTGGGGCAGGCCGCCCTAGGCACGAAGTAACGAAAAGGGGGCCGTGAAGATGTGAAAAAAAGAAAACAAGAATCAAAAATATGAATAAAACGTCTGTTGAAACCAAAACAAATTAACTTAAACTACATTCTGATACTAGAACAATAAATAGAGTTAGATAAATGTTGATAAAAGTTAAGTAGGTATAATAAAATATGCATCTACATTTCTAAAAAATCTGCGGTGGGTTGGCACCCTGCCCAGGATTGGTTCCTGCCTTGTGCCCTGTGTTGGCTGGGATTGGCTCCAGCAGACCCCCGTGACCCTGTATTCGGATTCAGCGGGTTAGAAACTGGATGGATGGATGGATTTCTAAAAAATGGTGGGGGCGTGATTAAAACTGTTATGAAAACTCGGGTCGCAAATACTTAAAGGTTGAGAAACGCTGAGGTAACGGATTTAGTGCTTGCAGAACGTGACTCTGTGGCCTGAAAGAGTGCAACGATAAAACATCCAACAAATTTGGAGTCCAGGGTCCCCAAGGCATTGGGGCACCCCCTGGCGGTGACCACGGGCCCCAACAAGGTTGAGCTTCAAAGCCCTGCACCCATGGCCACCAAAGCAACCAGGGCGGTCGCCCCACTCTAATATAAAAAGGAGTACGGTGCTCTTTTACGGGGGTTTTGGTGAGGCTTCATCGAGAGTGGAAGTGCAGGCGCAACACAAAGGAGAATCAAAGGGTTATTTCTTAACTCTTGCTTTGCTGGCTTTTCTTCATTGTTGAAGTTGAATTTGAACCCTTGTTCGATGTGCACCTAGTATGGGGTATAGAAACCACCTTCATTGACTTGCTGGGTTTGTGCTGCGTCTCTTATTCTTCTGAGCTTATGCTTAAAGGCTGAAGATGTTATTCTGATATTTGATATGATAAAGATTTGAATTATTAAGAAAAAGAGTTTTAAGTGACGTAAAGGTTGAGAAACGCTGAGGTAACGGATTTAGTGCTTGCAGAACGTGACTCTGTGGCCTGAAAGAGTGCAACGATAAAACATCCAACAAATTTGGAGTTGTGGAAATAATTATGCAATGTGAATGACTTCAAAACAGATGGGGTTTGATGGACTAAAAATTAATTGACTGATAAACTCAGGCAATTTGACTGGCCAAAAAAAAACCAAAACAATTACATGCTATAATTGGGCGAAACAAATGAGACAATCTGATTGTCCGTCCGTTTCCTGAGCCAGCTTTATCCAAGAGAGGGTGTGAGGGCAGATGAAGCCAATCCTAGCAGGCATTGGGTGTGAACTTGAGCATGGGAAAGGTGCTATATAAATAAAATTCATTATTTATTATTAAAGGGAAATATCATAATTGTGTGGTACATGAAAGCAGAGAAACGCACTGAAAATAATCTGAGGATTACATCCAATTAAAAAGCCCCTGCCGACTGTTTTCCAGCAGCAATTTATCTGCAAGTTACAAAATGTTTTTCACTTCAAAAGGTTTTAACCTTTTTAAATATTAAAACATTGTCCTTAGCAAAGACTGCTGTGGGTGAAAATGAAACCAAAAGGTTAAGTAAAATATACTTAAGGATTATGGAAAGAAAGCAGCTAGAAGTGTTGTCTGATTTTGGAAGTCCTAAATTTGTTTTGCAGTCTTGTATTAGTTTACGTGTTATCTTCAAGTCGGTGTGGCGTAGTAGGAAGGATCATAAGGATAAAGACATGGTGTAATAAGAGTATAAGTTTAATGTGGCACTGTACTCTGTGCAAATGTATCTTATAAATTGGCCTTTTTCTACTCGCATGCACAGTTGACACAGAGCCTGATTTAGCACAGGGGTTCACCTTATAGAACTGCTAGCCAAGCATTATGATATAAGACAAGACAGATAGAGACAACTGGGCAATGGGCAGTCAGACTGATGACTGTTGTATACTATTTTTGCCAGTCAAAGTCAGCATGTCCTCTGTCCTCTTTGGCTTGTTTGTAATTGCACGATTCACCTAAGTGTGGGCCTGCACATGAAGAAAGAGTATAAAGGTTTGGAACATTGCCCGGCACACCTTTGAAACCGACAGACAGATGGGAGATAACGTCATCCGATCCTGAAAATCCTTCCACTGCAACACATCAGGCCCCCACTCCCAAACTGGGTCCCTGCCATGTCTGTTATGCAGCGTAAGCCGTCATTAACTCTTTTAGGGCGGGTGTCGACTTTTGTCGACAGGAGGGGCTGAGGGCGGATGTCGACAAAAGTCGACATCCAGGGATAGAGGGCGACAATCAGCTGTTAATGGCGACAAAACCCATTGTCACGTCACAGGCATTCCCTCTCTGCTTGGAGGACTGTTAATCTCGTTGGCTCAGCAACTAATCCTTGCGTGTGCGCGAGTTGCGATATGTAAACAAATAGAAACAAAGGCAAGATGGCATCAACATCTCATGCGGGAGCGAAGCGAGTTCAAAAAAGAAAATACTTGGCCGAAGAAACTTTGCGCATTATCGCGGAGTCGGACTCTGATTTGTCAGATTCCGATTTCTTTGATAGTGATCAGGAGATCGAGGAAGAAATTGCGGAGCAGGCATCAGCCGATCGGAGACCAGCCGATGCCACCGCAGCTGCTCGGCTGGCAGCTGAGCGCATTCGCGCTGTCGGTGCACCTACGGCAAGGTTCGCTTGGGAGGAATACCCAGACATTGATCCTTGGGAGCCGAACTGGCTACCGGACTTTACAAAAAGGCACGGCTTGCTGCTGGACACCACCGATCACACGCCGCTGGACTATTTCAGGCTGTTTTTTCCTGAGGCAGTTTTTCAACTGATAGCGGATGAGACGAACAGGTACGCAGAGCAATTTTTTGAATCGCGGGAGGCGCTTGCTCCGCATTCTCGTTTTTCAAGTGGAAACCCACAACCAAAGACGAGATCAAGGGCTTTGTGGCATTGCAGATAGAGATGGGACTGGACTGGCGATATAATTTCAGGGAGCACTGGTCCAAACGTACTTTGTCACCTGGTGGCTTTGGACAGGTTATGCCCGTGATCGGACGTGCTGCTGCAAAGCTTCATTCACTTTTGTGATAACAAGAAGCAAATCCCGAGGGTGAGCAGGGCTATAACCCGATGTATAAAGTTCAGCCCCTGCTTGACATAGTGGAGCCAACTTATAAACAATTTTATCAGCCTGGCCGTGATTTGTCTGTGGATGAGTCCATGATAAAATATAAGGGACGGCTTTTTTTCCATCAATATATGCCAGATAAGCCCACCAAGTATGGCATCAAGGATTTTGTATTGGCTGAAGCAAGCACTGGTTTCTGCCTAAAAGTAATTACTTACACTGGTAAGCATTCTTTTCAGAGGAGAACTGTCCTTTGACAACTCAGGTTGTGCTGGAGCTGCTTCAGGGCTATGAACATTTTGGACATGTTGTGTACATGGACAATTTTTATAGTTCACCAGAATTGTTCATAGAGCTACAGAGCAGGGGAATTGGAGCTTGTGGCACAGTGAGGGTGAGCAGGAGACACATGCCTTTACAGTTGAAGCCAGAGAGGCTGAAAATGAAAAAGGTGACAATCCTGTTTTTATGCGGGCGGATAACTTGGTGGCATTGACATGGCATGATGTCAAACGGGTGACTTGTATTACTACAGTTCACACCAACAATTTGTGTGAGAAGGTAATTCGTTCTAAGGGAAACCCAGAAGGTAGAAAGCTGGACAAGTCTGTTGCACTTGAAGAGTACAACTGCAAAATGGCTGGAGTTGATCGACTGGATCAGATGCTGGGGTCATATGCTTATGGCCATAAGTCCACCAAGTGGTACCACACTGTGTACCATCGCATCCGTGAGATTGCACTCACAAATGGATATATATTATTCAAGCAGGCAAACAGTGACAGTACTATGACTGCGGCAGATTTCCGCAAGAAGGTGGTGGACAACTTGCTGGCAGAATATGTTGGAGTGCCTTTGGCAAAGCGAGGAAGGCCATTACAAAGAGCAGTGCCAGACAGGCTGACCGAGCGCCACTTTCCTGCAAATTATGAGGACAAAAAGTACAAGCCTGACTGTGTTGTGTGCAGCAACAGACTATTGAAAAAGAGGCACCAGTGCAACACATATTGCAAGCAGTGCAACGTGGCATGCACGCAATTGGATGCTTTGAGCGTTACCACACTTTGCAGGACTTTGCCTTGTGAAATTTACAATATGTGAAATAATAATATGTTAAATTATATAGTATGCAGGCTCATACAAAATGCAAAACAGTTATGTTGTTCAAAAATAAATATTTTTTGTTTCTTTGATAAGTTAAACAATTGTTTTGTGTTCTTTTTGTAAAAAAAAAGGTTTTTAGAAAAATATTCAGCCCTGGGAGAAAAGAAAAAAAAAAAAAAATTAGCCCTAAAAGAGTTAAACAAAGCTGTTATTTCTCCTATGTGATTTCTTACCGCAGTATCACTAAGGGAGGGGTTTCACCTTTTTATATTATATATGTATAGATTCGGGTTATGTAACGCCACAATTACAAAAGAACTCATTCCCAGGGAGCTAACGCCCCCTGTTGGATACAGACGGGTGGGGACACCAACATACAATGGATTCAGAAAGACTTCAGACCCCTTCACTTTCTGCTCACTTTACTGAGTTGTAGGTTTAATCTGAAATGTAAAAATGTGCCATTTTCTGCCAATCAATCTATACTCACTCGATATCTCTACATATAAAAGGAAAAGCCCTCACCGACTCCTCACTAATTCTTCCACTTTCCATATCGATGGGAAGCTGAAATTTCACGTGCTCATTCCTTGCAGTGTACTTACAAAAGTTAACTTTTCATGTCCTATTGCAACACCCAAGGGGGGAAACAGGTATACCCCCTAAACTGTATATATAAACAGGGGAAACCCGTCCTCACTATTTCTGCGACTTCCAATATATGTAGGAAGCTCAGATTTCCCATTCTCATCCTTTACACTGTACTTTCATATGTTAAGTATGTTTCATTTCGCGCCGTGCCCTGTGACGAACTTTCGAAAATAACGTCTTCTTTGTGGCGGTTCTCACCATTATGCCGTAGGGAACTTTCGGAACTGACCTCTCCTTTTGCTGTTTCTATTGTGGAACGAGCCTCAGACACAGACAGGAAGTCATGATAAATTCACCGCCACACCTTTATTTACAGTCTATTTACAAGTCAAGGGCCACACAACCCACAGACTCCCCCAAAGTCCAGGCCAACACCACACTATGCCTCTTCTTCAGGCCGCCTCCTTCTCTCTCCTCCAGACCTTGTCCTCTTCCACCCGACTCTAGCCCAGAATGAAGGGAGGCGGCCCCTTTTATAATCACCCGGATGTGCTCCAGATGTTTCCCGGCAATCTTCCGGAGTGCCGGCTGCATCCCCAAAAGTGCTCCGGGTGTCCCTGCTATTTTTCCCCCCGAGCACTTCCGGGTGTGGCGTTGGGGCATTGGGGCACCCCCTGGCGGTGACCACGGGCCCCTACAAGGTTGAGCTTCAAAGCCCTGCACCCATGGTCACCAAAGCAAGCAGGGCGGTCACCCCACTCTAATATAAAAAGGAGTACGGTGCTCTTTTACGGGGGTTTTGGTGAGGCTTCATCGAGAGGACACAAAGGAGAATCAAAGGGTTATTTCTTAACTCTTGCTTTGCTGGCTTTTCTTCATTGTTGAAGTTGAATTTGAACCCTTGTTCGATGTGCACCTAGTATGGGGTATAGAAACCACCTTCATTGACTTGCTGGGTTTGTGCTGCGTCTCTTATTCTTCTGAGCTTATGCTTAAAGGCTGAAGATGTTATTCTGATATTTGATATGATAAAGATTTGAATTATTAAGAAAAAGAGTTTTAAGTGACTTAACAACTAAAAAATAAAATAAATAAGGCTCTGTTGTTATGCTTAGGCTAAGTTTCCTGTTGACAGACATGGCTGAACTAAGAAGGAAACATATAGTCATGCGGAGGGTTCAGAACGACTCCTAAATACCTAAAAAGTCACATACTCCTGAGGCAATCAGTTTAATGTTTCCAGCAGGGGGCGCTTGTTCCCAGGGATTGTCTCCTTTTTTGATGCAGAACTTACTAGAGCCAATACCTATCCCTTTTGTAACCATGTGGGAAAAAATCAGACGAGAGAAATAAGGTACAAAAAGCCCTTCTTTCTCTTTCAAGACCTCTGCAATTCACTCTGGCAGGCTGTCCATCAACTTCTGGGCCCAATCCTGACTGATGGCAGCCCATTCTTGTATCATCAATGCTTGGAGTTTGTCAGAATTGGTGGGTTTTTGTTTGTCCACCTGCCTCTTGAGGACTGACCACACGTTCTCAATGGGATTAAAGGTCTGGGGAGTTTCCTGGTCATGGACTCCAAATTTTGATGTTTTGTTCCCAGAGCCACTTAGTTCTCACTTTTGCCTTATGGCTCGGTGCTCCATCATGTTGGTCACCAAACTGTTCTCGGATGGTTGGGAGAAGTTGCTCTCGGATGATGTTTTGATCACATTCTTTATTCATGGCTAGGGATTGGGGTGGCACCACCAGTACAGAGTGTGCTCAGGAATGGCAGCAGGCAGGTGTGAGTGAGGTGAAGACTTTTGGAGGATGGCCTGGTGCGTGTCAAGAAGGGCAGCAAAGAAGCCAAGAAAAACTTCAGGGACAGACTGATATTCTGCAAAAGGTGCAGGGACTGGACTGATGAGGACTGCTGAGGGAAATTCATTTTCTCTGATGAATCGCCTTTCTGATTGTTTGGGGCATCCAGATAAGAAAAGGTGAGCACTGCCATCAGTCCTGTGACATGCCAACAGTAAAGCATCCAGTGACCATTCATGTGTGGGGTTGCTTCTCAGCCGAGGCAGTGGGCTCACTCACAATTTTACCTAAGAACACAGCCGTGAATAAAGAATGGGACCAAAACATCCTCTGAGAACAACTTCTCTCAACCATCCAAAAACAGTTTGATCACCCAAAATGAACAATCCAGCATGACGGAGCACCATAAGGCAAAAGTGAGAACTAAGTGGCTCGGGGAACAAAACTCCCCAGACCTTAATCCCATTGAGTACTTGTGGTCAATCCTCAAGAGGTGGGTGGACAGGCAAAAACCCACCAATTCTGACAAACTCCAAGCATTGATGATGCAAGAATGGCTGCCATCAGTCAGGATTTCGCCCAGAAGTTGATTGACAGAATGCCAGAGAGGTCTTGAAAAAGAAAGAAGGGCCAACACTGCAAATATGGACTGTTTGCATAAACTAAATGTAATCTATGTATATAATTCACTAAGGTCATGCAAGACACCGAGCGCACGCAAGACACTGAGGGCAAGCAAAACAGTGAGCGCAAGCAAGACAGAGCCCCCCCCTGGCAACTCTAACCCTCCTACCGCGTCATGGGATACGCACGACAGAGCCACACATGCCAACTGTAACCTTCCTCCCGAGTCCAGCGTCGCTCTCGAGGCACGCAACAACTCACCAAACACAGCCTCAGTCGCTTTCGTCTGTGCAAAAGTCCACATGCACCTCTGAGCCACATTGACTTTACACCGCACGCAAGACAGAGAGCCACGATCGCCAACTCAAGGAGCCCTGCCCACCAACTCTAACTAAGAGCAAGAAAGACAGAGAGCGCGCGCAAGACTAGAACCACGCCCACCAGCTCACAGAGCCCCGCCCGCCAACTCTAACTGAGGGCAAGCAAGACAGAGAGCGCGCGCAAGACAGAGAGCCACGCCCACCAACTCACAGAGCCCTGCCCACCAACTCTAAGACCATGGGATACGAACGCATTTAGTGTATAAATGGATATAAATAATTTCATGTAAACGATTCGCCAAAATCTGTTGTATGTAAACGATACTGTTTAAAACGTTTTTTTCATCAGGAAACTTGGTTTCCATGTCTACCTGTATTAGTTTAAATGGCACTTTTACGCTCACAATAGGACGGACGCGCTGACGTATCGTGTCGACTGGGCAACACAGTGAATGCCGCGTCTATCTATATATGTCTATGTTTTCCGTATCCTGCTACAGGAAGGTACTCTCTCGACCATTGGCATTGGTTTCGCTCCTTGCTATTTTCGTTATACTGCTATGGTGGTTTCCTAAGCCTTTGTTATACTGAATTCCTTTCTCACCGTTTTCCGTTCTTATTCTTACATTGCCGTATGCTATGGCGGGCTTCGGCTAATTGTTAATAAAAGCCTTTGAAACTTCTAATTCAATATACCTTAGACACATCTGACAAAAAGATCTAAAAACACTGAAGCAGCAAACTTTGTGAAAATCAATACTTATGTCATTTGCAAAACTGTACAACTGTACATACCGTATATCTTCTAGTAGTGGCTGGCTTCTTATTGACGCCCGTTTCCAATAAACGCCGGGTTTGAAGAGATGTTGCGGCAAATAGACGCCGGTCTAATTTTAAGCGCCGGTCTGTAGTAAATGCCAATCTCCAATGACCCACCGCCTTTTTCGTACTCTAATCCTCTTTTCGTACCACCTGGGCTACCGCCCTCCTGCAGTGAATCATACGGTAAGTACCTTTTCGTGTCAAAAATGATTTGTCGTCGGATGCTATCGAGGAAGCGAGAAAGTCAAAAAGAAATTTCTTTGTGTACATTTTGCCCTTTCGTCTTCACTTCAATCATAACCCCACAGGGAGGGCAGAGGTGGCAGGAAGAACATGAAAATGCCATCTTCGACACGTTAATCCTGATAAAACTGATTACTGCGCGACAACAAGCAATGGGAGTACCTGTATTGCCATCACAAGAAGAGGAAGATGAAGAAGAACTCGCAAATAACGAAGCAATCATTACCTATTCAGACGACAAGTAGATGGTAAGTACTGTACTTTATTGTATCTTATCCAGTCTCATGTCGTAATGTATACGTATATGCGTGAGTTTGGAGCTTATTGCATTTCCTTATGTTCCGCAGGGACTTGTCGGGCTGATGAGCTTTCGTGCAAAATTCGACTGGTGCAGGCCAGTGCTGGTGGCATCATTGGCAAGAAAATTGACGTCTACCGTACCTGTTTTTCATGCTTACGGTAGTACCGTACTGTATACTGCTTTAATAAGACCGTACTGCTGTACTGATAATTTCATTAAATCCTGAAATGTTCATCCAGTGTTGTTGCCTACATTTTGTGACCGTAAATACGGTACCATACCGTATTTTACTGCCAAATGAACCCCATTTACCCATCACCATTCCATCTACGAGGCGAATAATAGCCGGTCTCCAACAACCGCCGGTCTCTTTTAAACGCCGGGCCGTCCGAATAATTTTTTGAATAAACGCCGTGGCTACTATTGGAAGATATACGGTATGCACAGAATTCTTGTCAGATTTGGACAACTGCCAGCAGGGCCTTCCATGTTACTTTTGGAGTATGCCCAAATAACGCCTTCCCCTGTTTTAATGGTTGGTCACTGTGGCCATATATTTTTTGCATGGCTCAGACTTAACCCCCATAGAACATCTGTGGAGAGACCTGAAGGCATCAAACCAATTCAGTCTAATGGAGCTTCTGACAGCAAGAATGGATAAAGTGCCCAAATCCAGATGTGCAAAACTTATAGAGACTTACCAAGGAGAATCAGAGCTGGAATTGCTGCCAAAGGGGCTCCAAAGAAGTACTGAATGAAGGGTCTGAATACTCCTATGAATGAGAGATTTCAGTTTTTTGATTTTTAAAATATTTGCAGAACTTTCTGAGTCTGTGTGGGTTCCCTCTGGGTGCTCCTGTTTCCTTCCACTATCCAAAGACATGCATATTAGGTGAATTGGTGAGGCTAAATTGGCCTTTGTGAGTGGATGGGAGTGTGTGTGTTCGCCTTGTGATGGACTGGCACCCTGGCCTGGGTTTGTTCCTGCCTTGTGTCCTATAGACACCAGCAATCCCTGCAACCCTGGTCTGGATTAAGCGGGTTAGAAAATGACATGACATGACCTTTCTGAAAACATATTATGTGTTAATGAGTGTAGATTGATGGGTAAAAATGGCAAATGTGTCCATTTAAAATTAAATCTGCTATTCAAAAAGGTGTAAAGAAAGTGAGGGGGGTCTGAATCCTGTCTGAATCCACTGCACTTTCCTTGGCTTTACTAAGTGGTTTGATGTTGTTAAAGGGACCCTTTTATGTCGGTGAAGATTTTTGTCCACGTTCTCGAAGTTGGGTGGCATGGTTGCACGGTGGTAGTGCTGCTGCCTCGCAGTTAGGAGACCCGGGTTCGCTTCCCCGGTCCTCCCTGTGTGGAGTTTGCATGTTCTCCCCGTGTCTGCGTGGGTTTCCCCCCACAGTCCAAAGACATGCAGGTTAGGTGCATTGGTGATTCTAAATTGTCCCTAGCGTGTGCTTGGTGTATGTGCACCGTTGGGTGTGTGTGTACACCCTGCGGTGGGTTTGTTCCTGCCTTGCACCCTGTGTTGGCTGGGATTGGCTCCAGCAGACCCCCGTGACCCTGTAGGTAGGATATAGCGGGTTGGATAATGGATGGATGGATGGGTTCTCGAAGTTTCCTCCACCTCCAAAGACGTAGTTCCACTTGGTGACCCTAAACTGTCCTGGTGAGTGCCAGTGTGCCCGGTGATAGAATGGTTTCTACTTTTCTCTAAAAATGCTGAGATGCTCTCCCGTTTGTCTAAATCAGTTCACCATCTTTCAATGAATGGGATCAAAGTCAATGGGTTGTCTAGAATCTAAGGGCATTTTAATTTTTTGTATTACTAACTGTTGTTCTCGGGCTCTGCCCGAGTAATAGTGAATCAGGACAAACTTTAAAAATGAATAAACAAACAGGATTCGCTAGCTAAGTGGAGGCAAGATACATGTCAAAATGCAGAGGTAGAGCGACTCGAACGAAGGCTGAGGTGTGAGTGAAGATGGTCCCACCCAGCTCCCCACTCCTGACGTCACGCTTCCACCTCCCCTCGGCCCACAGCCTCTGTCTCGAATTAGCATGAATATATTGCCCCTTTCAAGCGAAGTATAATTCTTATGGCGATGAGAGAAGTTGCAAAATCAACCGGAATGTTTAAGCAAATTCTTGAAAAAAACCCGATCTAAATCCGTTAAGTAGTTCTCTCATCCGATAACTAAGTGGAGGTAAGGTACGCCCCGAGGCTGAATTGTGAGTGAGGAAGGCCTGGCCCCCCTTCCCCTCGGTCTCCTGCGTCTCTGTCGGATTTGCGTAAATAAATCGGTACCGCAAATTAACTATGACACTTAGCGCGATGGGAGAAGTTACAAAATCAACCAGAATGTTCAAGCAAATTATAGAAAAAAAACCCGATTTAAATCCGTTAAGTAGTTCTCTCGTGAAAAGCGGACATACAGACAGACAAACAGATGTTGCATTTTATATATATATAGAGATGTAAGTTTATTTATTTTTTGTCTCTTATGATATTTAGTGTACTTTTTAAGTAACACGCAAGCGACTTGGAGGACCTCCTCACAAGTTTGATTGAGGTTTGTAATAACCTGCCGGGGCAGGAGGTGGCACTGTTGCTAACATTCCCTTCTCGTAACCGCCCAGTGAGGTCACTTAGCCCCTCCCCTTTCGGTTTGTGAGATATATGAAGCCCAGCTGCCAAGAATCTTTTAGACTTAGAGTGACCCGCCAGACGGAGCTCCAGTGACAGACCCCTTATCCCATGGCACAATAAGAGCCGAATACTTTTGTTGTTTTATCCGAGAGGCTATTTATACTGAAGCTAAGATGTGTGATTTTTTTTGTTTGGACTGCTGTCATTAAACGGAATGTCCAACTTTTCATTTGTGCGGCTACCTGTCATTCCTGCAAACCAGCCGCACCATCTGTTCATGTCTTTGATTACTTTTGTCCTTGAGAGTGGTGGATTATTTTGTAAAATAAGGGAGAAAAATACAAAAAAGGGGGCGAGGGTATGACCTCTGTAGGGAAAGCAAAAAGTCTTTCACTTACCGAACTGTTGATTGATACACGAGGTCCTCCCGCCTCCGATAATCTTCCATGTGAGAGTAGTTGGTGTTGAACATGGCGTCATATGTAAATATTTTTTGCTTGATTGTGCCGCCATCTGTGACCTAGGAAACAAGAAAGGGAATTCTGCGGTCATGGAACTGGATCACGGAGAACAACAACAACAACATTTATTTCTATAGCACATTTTCATACAAACAATGTAGCTCAAATTGCTTTACATGATGGAGAAAGAGGAAAAAGACAGAATAAATAATTCAAATGAGGGAATACTAATTAAAAATAGAATAAAAGTAAGGTCCGATGGCCAGGGAGGACAGAAGAAACAACAACAAAAAAAAAAAACTCCAGACAAAAAATAAAATCTGTAGGGGTTCCGAGGCCACGAGACCCCCTCTAGGCATTCTACCTAACATAAATGACCTCAATCAGTTCTCATTGTATTCAGGGTTCTCATGGAAGAACTTGATGATGACGGTCACATGGACTTCTAGCCTTTAATCCATCAGTGTAGGGACATTATAGTGCATAGATCAAGTGGTGGTGCGGATCGCCACCACAGAAAACCGAAAGAGAAAGTTGGGGTTAGTACGGATTATGGAGCCACCATGAATAATAATGATAATTAATTGAATATACAGAGCATCAGCGGTGGCACGGTGGCGCAGTGGGTAGCGTTGCTGCCTCACAGTTAGGTGACCCGGATTCGCCTCCCTGTGTGGAGTTTGCATGTTCTCCCCGTGTCTGTGTGGGTTTCCTCCCACAGTCCAAAGACATGCAGGTTAGGTGCATTGGCGATTCTAAATTGTCCTTGGTGTGTGTGTGTGAGTGTGTGTGCGTGCCCTGCCCAGGGTTTGTTTCCTGCCTTGTGCCCTGTGTTGGCTGGGATTGGCTCCAGCAGACCCCCGTGACCCTCTAGTTAGGATATAGCGGGTGGGATAATGGATGGAGCATCAGGATTTAACTAAGATGAAGCTATAAGAACACCATGTTAAAGTAATGTGTTTTTAGCAGTTTTTTAAAGTGCTCCACCGTATCAGCCTGGTGAATTCCTATCGGTCAGCTATTCCAGATTTTAGGTGCATAACAGCAGATGGCCGCCCGCCTCACCAATTCTTTTGAGTTTAACTCTTGGAATTCTAAGTAGACACTCATTTGAAGATCTAAGGTTACAATTTGGAGTGTAAGGTATAAGACATTCTGAAATATAAGATGGAGTTGAGATTATTGAAGGTTTTGTAAACCATAAGCAGAATTTTAAAGTCAATTCTAAATGACACAGGTAACCAGTGTAGTGATGCTAAGACTGGTGTGATGTGCTCAGATTTTCTTTTCCTAGTTAAGATTCTGGCAGCTGCATTCTGCACTCATTGCAATCGATTGATGTCTTTTTTGGGTGGTCCTGAGAAGAGTGAATTACAGTAATCTAGCCGACTGAAAGTGTGAACTAATTTTTCAGCATCTTACAGTGTTATAAGGGGTCTAACTTTTGCTATATTCCTTAAGAGAAAAAATTGTTTTCAATAATCTGATTAATATGTCATTTAAAATTCAGGTCAATAGTTAACCCTAAAAGCGGATGGAGACTGGTAAGGAGAGAAAAGCAGATGTCATTCGGTGCCTCATATCTATAACCAATAGCTTTCCCCTTCCCCTTTTCCCCAAGAGTGGCCACTGGAATGATACACCCCTGCGTTTTCAAATTTTTTGTACCATCTCACAGCTGGCAAAACAGGAAGAAGAAAATTTGGTTGTTTGATTTTCTCAGTGTGTAGGTATATCATAAATTTTAAAAGAAATGAACGAGAGGAAAAAAGTGCTCTTGCAACCCCAAATCCGTTTGACTCGACTCACACACTTAAACAGGGCTTTAGAGCCAGGAGCCATCTGACATGAAATGGAGCTCAGCTAGTGTGCACTCTTCTCCATTATGCATGCGGCTGTCTGGGATCATCTCTCGTCTTTCAAGTCTCACATCTTTGGCTTCCGGCAATTCCACTGCAATGCTTCCAATTGCTTTAGCGCTCGCACAATATTTCTAGGCACTCTGCTCCGAGGAAGGCGACACGATTGTGATATGTCATTAACGACTGGGCTGAGGTCTCTTCTGCGATTCATGGTCTACACCTAGCGTCTTCAAGTCTACCAAGATACTGAGGGATTTTATTATGCCTACAGGCAAATTTCACTATTATGGATAATGCAAGAAACCAGTTAGCACTTTAAAAAGCATTTAGAGGAAACTGGTCAATCAATACGAACATTCAGGAGCTGGTCTGAGTCTTTTGGGCAAGTAAACATCAATAAGTTAATCCATTAATGTGTGAGAATACACTCACCGGCCATTTTATTACATACACCTTGCCAGTACCCATTTGGACCCACTTTTGCCATCAGGACTGCCGCAATTCTTCATGGCACAGGTTGAACAAGGTGCTGAAAACATTCCCTGGGGATTTTGGTCCAAATTGACATGATAGCATCATAAAGTTGCTGCAGATTTGCCAGCTGCACATACATGATGCCAATATCCCGCTCCACCACATCCCAATGGATTGAGATCGGGTGACTGTGGAGGCCATTTGAGTCCAGTGAACTCATTGTCTTGTTCAACAAACCAGTTTGAGATGATCTGAGCTTTGTGATATGGTGTGTTATTCTGCTGGAAGTAGAAGATATGGACACTGCAGTCATAAAGGGGTGGATCTGGTCAGCAACAAGACTCAGGCAGGCTGTGGCATTTAAATGATGCTCGATTAGTACTAAGGAGCCCAAAGTGTCAGGTCAGGTGAGGTTGGGGAGCATGCACTGGTACACCCACTACACAATGAAACAGCTTGGGATCTTGGTTGGCAGCCCCCCTGGCAGACACGCGATCCAGTCCCACCCCCTGTAAATGACCCCCTATCTGATGCCAGGCCTTTTCCAGCCACCTGGGTACTCAACAACGAGGATCCTGTGTGCCAGATCACCCTCGAGGAATCGCGCCACATGTCCATAGTGCCATAACTGACGCTTCCTCACAATGCAGGTAATGAGCCTCCTTTGGGATTCCATGAACAACACAAAGTCAAACCAGTGGCACCCAAGGATTCTCCGAAGAGACACAGTACTGAAGGAGTTCAGTCTTCGTCTCAGGTCACTGGATAGCGTCCATGTCTCACAACTCATGGCATAACTCTAAAGACTTAGATCTTCGTCCTTTAGCAGAGAGTGGCACACACCCCTTTCCAGTGATCTCATGATCCCCCCATGCTCTCCCAATCTGTCTTCTGACTTCATAAGAAGAGTCCCCACAGACCTGAATGTAACTGCCGAGGTAAGTAAACCTCTCGACAAGGTCTACACTCTCTCCGCAGACAGACACACTGCTGATGGCTGTGCCCAGGAGGTCATTAAAGGCCTGGATCTTGGTTTTTAATCGCAAGCCCAGACATTCAGACTTCTCGCTCAGTCGCTCGAGAGCCTTGATCAGAGTCTCCATTGAATCCACAAAGTATACCACAGTATCATCAGCAAAGTCAAGATCAGTGAACCTCTCTTCACCAACAGATGTCCCACAGCTGCTGGACTCCACGACCCTGACCAACACCCAGTCCTTGCAGGCAATGAACAGAATAGGAGCAGAACACACCCCTGACAAACCCCAGAATCAACTGGGAAAAATGCCCAAAGTATGCCAAGAAAATATCCACCACCAGCGGCCTGAACCGTTGATATAAGATTGACGCCAAATTTTGACCCTACCATCTGAATGTAACAGCAGAAATTGAGACTCATCAGACCAGGTGACATTTTTCCAATCTTCCATTGTCCAATTTTGGCGAGTCCGTGTGAATTGTAGCCTCAGTTCCCTGTTCTTAGCTGACAAGAGTGGCACCAGTTGTGTTCTCATACTGATGTAGCCCACCTGCTTCAAAGTTTGATATGTTGTGTGTTCAGAGATGCTCTTCTGCATACCTCGGTTGTAACAACTGCTTATTTGAGTTACTGTTACCTTTCTGTCAGCTCGAACCAGTCTGGCCATTCTCCTCTGACCTCTCACTCTCAGCTGCACTATGAATTTCTGGGAATTTGATGGTGACATCAGAAAATTGTCTTGTGAGACTACTCACACTACAAGACAGCTGACAGAATTTTTTGACATAACAGAAATTTGACACCCAAATCGTGACTTGCAATCGGGCATTGCAACCCCTCTCATACTGCACATGAAACAACGGTTAATGAAGATGAAATTTGAGCCAACTCGAAGCATCATCTGTAAATGGAAATTACAATCATGCTAAAATTGAACACCAGTTTAAGACGTCCATACTGCTCTAAGGAGAGTCCTGTTGGCTCAAAAAGTCTTCCGTTTCAAAACGATTGAGACCCCTGCGTTCCTGGGAACACTCAAAGGTTTAGAAATGGTAATATCCCCTTTCCCTGATCTACACCTCTCCATAATTTGATCGCAGAGGTCTACCGAGAGTTTCTTAGACTTCATGGTTTTCGTCATGACATGCAGTGTGAATTGTTAGACCTTCTATTACATGGGTGCAATTCAGTTTGCTACAGGTGGACTCCAATCAAGTTCTAAAAACATCTCAATGAGAACACCCAAAGCTTTGGAAATTGTTGCATCACTTTGTCCTGATTTATGTCTCCCCTCAGTTGGATCGTGGAGATCTACAGGGGGTTCCTTAGACTTCAAAGTTTGGTTTTTGTCCTGAGATACAGTGTGAATTGTTAGACCTTCTATTACATGGGTGCAATTCAGTTTGCTACAGGTTGACTCCAATCAAGTTCTAGAAACAGCTCAATGAGAACACCCAAAGCTTTGGAAATGGTTGCATCACTTTGTCCTGATTTATGTCTCACCTCAGTTTGATCGTGGAGATCTACAGGGGGTTCCTTAGACTTCAAAGTTAGGTTTTTCTCCTGACGTGCAGTGTGAATTGTGAGATCTTGTATACACGGGTACATGTGTGCATTTCTAAATGATGTCCGTTCAATTTAATTTGCCACAGATAAGCTCCAATCAAGTTCTAGAAACATCTCAAGGAGATGAAAACAGAATATGCCTGACCTCATTTAGGAGTACCACAACCAAGGGCCCGAATATTGATGAAAATTAGAAATTTCAGTTTAGATTTTTAATACATTTGCAAGCCTTTCTGGAAACGTGTTTTCACTTTGTCGTTATGGGTTATTGGGTGTAGATTGATGGACAAAAAAATGGCAAATGTATCCATTTAAAATTTAATCATCAACAAAATAAAGTGTGTAGAAGGTGAAGAGGCCTGAATACTTCCTGAATCCACTCTACAACGCTGACATTTTTTTGAGTCCTGTTGTTAGGACGCTGCTCCCGGTTCCCTATGAGGGGAGTGTGGTCAACGAAGTCACAATTTCCGATGTCCTGGACGCGATGACTTAAAATGTTGAGATTGCATATAACACATCGCTTTGCTACGAAATACGAGTGTAGATTGATGGGCAAAAATGGCAACTGTATCCATTCAAATGAAATCTCCAACACAATAAAGAGTACAGAAAGTGACCAGGTCTCCATACTTTGTGAATCCAGTGTATCTGTTCTTGAGTTATAAAGTAAGGTGGGCATCTTCATTATCGCAGAGGTCAGCGCCACTGGCCTGTCATCATTTAGACAGGAAATGTTTAAATTCTTAGGCACAGGGATGATTCTAGATTCAGTAAAATGGGACTTTGCATTGAGCCAAGGTCGGAGTGAAAATGTCTGTAAAAGCTGGTGGATTTGTAACCAGGAGTCATTTGTGAAGCAAATTCTATTCCAGCCTGACCCTATACCTGCATCTTTAATGGCATCATAATATGTGCAGGAAAACGCATCTCTGACATTGTGAGTCATCTGTGCAGCACTGCATCAAATCCCTTCTTAAAACTAATGAAACAGACGCTCTGCTATTACTAGTGATAATAAACAGTCCTCATCTTCCTCCACCGCTCCTTCCTCACCTTATCTCATCTCATTTTCTTACTGAGACACACCTTGGTCACCTTTCATTTTCTTTACCTGACTAAAGTCCTTCCTAGCCGTGTTTCCAGCCTTCACTATTCTAAAAGCCATTCTGTCTCCCTCTTTAGTCTCCAGATTCAGATACGCCTCGTCCAAAGCCTGTGCTTTGGCTCTTGTGGGTCCACCTATACATTTCTCCTCCTTCCTCCCTATCCCTCCGTGTCTTCTTTGCCATGATATTCTGTCTGTGAAAAACACAAATAGGAGTGTTGACAAGACACAGCCGTGATGGAGCCCGACATGCGGATGTCAGAGCCCCCCCCGTTCCTCTTTTTCCTTTTATTTCTAATAATAATCCAACCTCCCCCTCTCTCTGCCACAACTAACATTACTTCTCCTAATAAAAGTCCTCCTCTTCCTCTTGTTCTTTTAATTTCTAACAATAATCTAACTACTCCTACTCTTTATCCTCCTCCTTGTGTTTCTATTACTGTAATAATAATAATCACACTACACCTCCTTCCCCCTCAATCCTCCTGAAATAATGCTCATATTATAACAGCTAAAGCTAATAATGATATTAATAATAAAAGCACACATAAAGAATTTAACACAGAGCAGAACACTGCAAACTTCCATTAAAAATTTAGATCTTTTACAGCAAAGTTTTTCCGGCGGAGTTTCAGATTCAAACTTATGATTAAACACACACACACATATACATATATACATAGATATGTGTGTGTGTGTGTGTGTGCATGTGTTTATTTTATATATGTGTGTGTGTGTATATATATATATATATATATATTGTAATAAATGGAGCAGGAGAAAGCAAAGAGGTTTGGGGTTCTCCGGCCCGGTATATTGTCTGGATTCCACTGCAGACAAAATAACACAAAACAGGTCAGGTTAACAAACATAAACGTTCATAAGCGTGACGCCGAACCATGGCGTCCGCGGCCATTTTATAAGGGAGGAGCCGGAAGTGGAGGAATGCTGGGAAGGACCGTGAGGGAGGACGGGAAGGATGACGTCAGGGCAAGATGGCGGAGGAAGGGCGGAAGTGCCGTACTGCGGTCAACCGTCAGCTATGGCGGAGGGAGGTCTTTTTTCCTATGAGGAAGCAGAGGGAGAAAGTTAGTACCCCGCCATTCCCTGCCGGCGAACACGTTCCCAGGTGCGCTCGAATCCATCCGCGGCCTCCTACTCGCGCGTGCGTGACAATATATATATAAAATCAAATGACTGTCTGTCTCTCCATTTTTCACAAGAGAACTACTTAACGGATTTAGATCTGTTTTCTTTTCTATAATTTGCTTGAATATTTTGGTTGATTTTGCGACTTCTCTTATTGTGCTAAGTGTCATACTTCGCTTGTGGCAGCGATTTAGTGGCGTGAATCCGAAAGAGATGCTGCAGTTTGAGTGGAGGTTGGGCAGTGCCCTCCTCACTCACGCGCCATTCTCCATTCGAGTCGTTCTGCCTCTCACCATGTGTTAAGAGGAAGTGGAGGAGGCCAAGGTGGGGGTGGATGGATAAAGTTAAAGAAGACCTGAAGGTATTGGGCTCGAATGGCAAGGTGGTGCAGGACTGAAATGTTTGGAGAAGGTTGACCAAGCACATCAACCTCACATAGAAGTGGAAGAAGAAGCAAATGGCAGCCCAAGTTGAAGAGTTAGATTCAAATGTAGTATTGTGTGACTGAAGAATCAAGGCAAGGGTTAAAGTTAAGCTTTTTAAGACACTGGTAAGACCTGCAATGATGTATGGAGCTGAGATCTGGGCAGTAAAGGGAGTGCAGGACAAGAAATTAGATACGACAGAAACACAAATGTTGAGAAGTTACAAAGAGAGACGGAGTAAGAAAGAGACAATCAGAGGTAACACCAAAAATGGGAGAGAGGTATCTAAGAAACTACAGGAAAGTCGGATGGAGTGGTATGAACATGTGATTGTCAGAGACAATGAATATGTGGTGTGAAATAAACAGCTGGACACAGACAATGAAGGTTTGGGGCAGCCACCCATGCACTGTCCCTGGCTGCAAAACATTGAGGTTTAGTACAAATGTGTCCAAGTTTGAGTCCAACATATAACTGACTAATATAGAGAAGATGATGGGTTTTTAAGGTGGGTCAGGGGAGAGGATGTCATTGGGACCAGAACCGGAAGTGACATCTGCGTGACTGGGACCGGAAGGGATGTCGTTGGACCAAAACCGAAAGTGATATCCTCGTAGCCGGAAACGGAAGTGATGTCATTGGAGTGAAACCAGAAGTGATGTCCTTGAGGCCAGGACTGGAAGTGATGTTGTAGGACCAAAACCAGAAGTGACATCCTCGGGCCGGGGAAAGGAAGTGATGTTGTCAGACCGAAACCGGAAGTGGCATCCTTGGATTCAGGTGGAATTTCCCATGTCTGGTCTGTAGATAGTAAAAAGGGAGGTTTAGTGCAAAGCCCCCTGGTCTGGCATGGAATTACCGTCTTTTGATCCCTTTGACTGTCTCCCATACACACGTGTGTGACAGTGGGCAAAAGACTGATGGGAATGGAAGTCCAGGGGAAGAAATAGCAATGGAGGCCAAAGTGGAGGTGAATGGATAAAGTCAAAGAAGATCTGAAGGAACAGGGCAAGGAAGTGCAGGACTGAGCTATTTGGAGAAGGTTGATCAAGTACATCAACCCCAACATAGAAGAAGAAGAAGAAGAAGAAGAAGAAGAAGAAGAAGAAGAAGAAGAAGAAGTACATACAAAATTTAATGAGTTTTTACTACTTAATTTCTGGAGGTTCCATTTCCTACAGTCGCCATATGTAATATTGATAGTGAAACAGCATGCACGTTTAAGTAAAAACTGTTTGAAACCACAGAGTAATTATGCTAAGCTATTAATGCAGAAACTGCTTTCCCAAAAACAATCAAAGTTTCCGAGTTCATTTTTAATATCTCTTGCCTAGTCACTTTGCTGCACTCATCTGAGATTTTAACTGATGTCTCACTGATTCTGACAATAATTTCACTCAAGACTAACTCCATTTGTCTACTGTATTATGGAACCTTTAATTACCATTAGCGTGTGATTGAAATGTGTCTCTTAATTATATCTGTTTGGTGCACTGATGTGGAACAAACATGTGTTAATTCCTGGTCTGCTTTGTACGACAGACAAATGATAAAACAGTGCCCAACATTGTATATGCAAATGCAGCGAAACGTGGGCATCAGATCCAGACAGTGCCAACTGTTGCCCACATACTGAACGATGAGATCTAAATCGAATCCCTGTGCGAAGAAGCCCGACTTGTGGGTCTTAGTGTCTGACAGCACAGCTTCACGGTTGAAGTTTCAGTGCTCGGTTGTCCTTGTGTTTATCAGACTTCTTTTTGTCAATGAAGAATGGTTACGTTTACATTACCAGGCTGAAGTGACTCAGATCGGATTTTTTGTTTGCCCTTAATGTTGGACATCTACATTTTTTTTTTTTTTTTTTTTTATTTCGCCTTTTACAATTTATCGTATTCTGAATTTGTTAGTTTTCACATACCCCTTGGGGTCAGAGCGCAGGGTCAGCCATTGTACAGCGCCCCTGGAGCAATTACAGGTTAAGGGCCTTGCTCAAGGGCCCAGCAGTGTAGGATCTCTTTTTGGCAGTGACGGGGATTCGAACCGGCAATCTTCTAAGATACCATAGCAGATCCTTAGCCTCAGAGCCAGGAAAATTTTTCAGGAAAATGTGGATACAGAAAACCAATCTTTTCAAATCAGATTTGAGTCTGGTGGTTCTCTACAACAACAACAACAACATTTATTTATATAGCACATTTTCACACAAAAAAATGTAGCTCAAAGTGCTTTACAAAATGAAGAATAGAAAAATAAAAGACACAATAAAAAATGAAATAAGTCAACATTAATTAACATAGAATACGTAAGGTCCGATGGCCAGGGTGGACAGGAAAAACAAAAAAAAAACTCCAGACGGCTGGAGAAAAAAAAAATAAAATCTGCAGGGATTCCAGACCACGAGACCACCCAGTCCCTTCTGGGCATTCTACGTAAATCAGTTAAGTATCCAATTCGGGGCCGTGTGACGTGAACAAGAATGGCCAGTTCGTAATTCATGCGTGTTTTTTATGCCTATACGCGTGGGGCTGAGCCAGTACCGGCACCGCAGCAAAACAACAATGGAGGAGAGCTACAGCTGTAACAATGACAAGGCTCTAAATCAAGAGTTCACAAACTTTTTTTGTCCGTAGACCCCTTTACGAAAAACCTTTAAAACCGTCGACCCCCTAAGTTATTTACTTTACTTACTCAAATTAATAAATTTGTACAGTACTCGATATTAAATATTTCACTAGATATCAAACTTGTCCTGCGGTGGGTTGGCACCCTGCCCAGGATTGGTTCCTGCCTTGTGCCCTGTGTTGGCTGGGATTGGCTCCAGCAGACCCCCGTGACCCTGTATTCGGATTCAGCGGGTTAGAAAATGGATGGGATGGATATCAAACTTTTCATTTTAATCACTTGTAATTAATGACTGAAAAAGATAAAAGGACTATGGAATATGGCATTATCTTGTGCAACATTTGATATCGAAACCTGTATTAACGAAATTTAAAAAAAAAAATTTTACATTTTTGACATTTATGAAATAAATATGTACATTGAAAATAAGTATAAATAGTCCAAGCTATACTGTTTGAATTTTTTTTTGGTTCAGTCATATTACCTGAAGAAATAAAAACTTTTATTAACAAACAATTTCGACAGCTCCTGTGATAAAAAAAAAAAAAACCAATAAAGTATGTACTTACTTGAAACAAAAGATTTTTGTTCAAACTCAAATAAATAAACTGTTTCCTCTGATTTTCTTTTTCGTAGTACTGCTCCTCAATAAATAATTATATTCAAAGTTCAAATCACAAATACAGTAAGTACATGTCACATCAAACGAACCAATTTATCGTGTTTTATGAAAGCAGGACCGTACAAGACTGATCGATTCTGCTAATATCGAATATCCGTCGTCTCACCCCACCGCGAGCAAGTGTAGACGTGCAACGGTTTTTCATGTCCGCACTTGCTTTGATATGTTCGATAAGACAATGCACAGACATGTTTGTGCCACATGTATTTTCATGCATTCTTACGTGTGACTCTTTTAATGACACATTTTACCTTTTCGTTCACAAGTTTGGTATGTAATGAGTTTTTATCAAAAAAGTGTTTTTTTTTTAATCATTTTACTTCTTAATTAGGTACCTATTGGAATCATAGATATTTTGAAGTAACAAACAAATAGCAGTCAGTAGTAAGGGGGTCTATTTTTGCTGTTGTCGACCCCCAAATTTTTTTATTGAAACTATCGACCCCTAGAAAGTTCAAATCGACCCCAGGGGGTCGATATCGACCACTTTGGGAACTCTTGCTCTAATTGCAGCACCGTCATTCAGGAACTCCGCTGAACAGCCAATACGATTGCATGCTTATGTCACATGGTTCATTTGACAGTCATCACTATCTGAGTACAATGACCCTCCCAAGAACCCTAATCGTAACCTTAGTGTAACCGGGTGTAGCGTCTATCACCACTGATGTACAATGCAAGGCGATAAACCCCTCAACAGGGCGGCACACTGGAGGTCTGCAGCTAAAGTGTATTATTGACAACACTCATTGTCCCAACATTGCCGGCTCCTTTCTCACACCCTCACATCTCTTGGTGTAGCAGAGCTGCGAAAACAGAAGATGTTAGCCATCTGTTTTTTGTTCGCTTTCTCGGCCTAATCATCTATAGCTGATGAACTGTTTGCCGTCCTCCAGGACAAATGAGACGCATATACTAGCTAATAGCGCGTCCATTTTGTCAGTTTTAATACTGCAAGTATTGAAAGTATTTTTTGGTGGTGGTGATGCAGAAACACATCAGTGTGCCTAACATCTTGCAGGACAGACGCCTTCACATTACAGTGAGATACAGCAGGTCACTTGTACTTATGATTATAAAACCATCAAGACGGGCAAATCCGATCTGAGCAAAAAATCGGAACTGAGCAATGAAGCTTCTAATGGGAACACAGCATCAGTTACCGACTATAGTGCTGCCATCTAGTGGATAGCCAAAGAATTTCCTTTTTATGGTGGCTACAGCTTATGAAAACTATTATGGTAAATATCCATTATGTCGTCATGAAAAAGGTATAAAGCTACCGATGTTCTGAAACAGCAAGATGGGTCATCCTCTTTAATAAAACCCTGTGTGCGTCCAGGTGTCCATGTGTGTGTGTCTTCTGGTGAAGTGCGTATGTGCGGGGCTGCGCCGCGCAAAGCACCATGCCCCGCGCATGCGCATGGCACGTTGGACGTACACACACTGGAAGCTGGGCACACAGTGAATGGCCTAGCCACGCATGATAAGCAAATAAAGGACATCATTGCTGGGGAGAGTGCTGATTGGGTAGTCGCGGCCGCGCACATAAAATCCGTTGTTGGGGAGACAAGACTTACAGTAATCAGCTGCACGCCAGCACGGATTCAAATACTTGCTGCCGAGCTGAACAGTACTTGCTGGGGAGACGTCACAGGCTACATCAGCTGCTGCATGCCACACATTAAATGACTTGCTGGGGAGACACCACAGGCACGATTATCAGCTGCACGCCACACATTACATCAGTTGCTCGTGAGACTCTGCTGATTGCCGACTGTTGTGACTGTTCCTACTAATCTTTATGCACTACTGTTCTAGTGCCCGTTATTGTAACGGGCTTAATGTCTAGTAAGATAAATATTTTGATGATAAATGACAATGATCAAGACAGTCATCATCCATTGGATGGTCACCACATGCACTTCAGATGAGGTCATCCACCATGTATGGACCTGGCCAGCAACTTGGATGGGAGAACATCTAGGAAAAGCTTCAGTTGCTACTGGAAGGGGTGTTGGTGAGTCCAGCTGGGCGCGCTTACCCTGTGGTCTGACTGTGGATCCCAATGAGGGGACACTAACATGTTAAAATGAGACGAGACTTAAACCTCAGTCCTGACTCTCTGTGGTCAAAAAAGATCTCTAGGTATCCTTCATAAAGAGTAGGATTTAGGCTAAACTGCCCACCGTGGCCTAGACATTCTGGTCCCCTAATCATCCCCTATCTCTATTTGTCTCTCTATCTCTCACCCCTACACCATGTGGTGTGAGCGTACTGGTGAAAAATGGCTGCCATCGCATTATTCAGGCAGAAGCTACACATTAGGAGTGAAAAATGGTTTTGTGTAATAAAAAAAAGATATACGGTGGCCCAAATTTATGTATATGACGTTTCACAGGCGGTAGCATTTAAACGTACTGAAAATGGAATCACTGTGTAGCGTGAGAAGGGGACTAATGATGTGCTGGTTACCTAAAAGACAAGGGGTATCAACATCGCCTCCACAATCTGGAAGAATTTCAGAGGATACAGTGCAGATATGCCGGGCCACCGGTGACAACTTAAAAACTTCGTTTTCAGGTGTGTATCGATCTGAATGGAGCATTGGTGGACCATGCCATGGAGAATGAAAAACATCTGAGGTTCTTAATGTTCCTGTTCCATTATATTACTTGATAATAACATTGGTAGTTTCCTGACAATAACACCTTTTCAATCATATACATAAATATGGACACCTTATACATGTGGAATTATCATGTTGTTGTAAGCACTTTTACCATGAGTAAGGTGCTATATAAATAAAATTAATAATAATAATTATTATTATTATTTCTATTATTACTATTATTATTATTTCTATTATTATTACTACTACTACTACTATTACTATTACTATTATTATTACTATTACTATATACACTCACCTAAAGGATTATTAGGAACACCTGTTCAATTTCTCATTAATGCAATTATCTAATCAACCAATCACGTGGCAGTTGCTTCAATGCATTTAGGGGTGTAGTCCTGGTCAAGACAATCTCCTGAACTCCAAACTGAATGGCAGAATGGCAAAGAAAGGTGATTTAAGCAAATTGGAGCGTGGCATGGTTGTTGGTGCCAGACGGGCCGGTCTGAGTATTTCACAATCTGCTCAGTTGCTGGGATTTTCACGCACAACCATTTCTAGGGTTTACAAAGAATGGTGTGAAAAGGGAAAAACATCCAGTATGCGGCAGTCCTGTGGGCGCATATGCCTTGTTGATGCTAGAGGTCAGAGGAGAATGGGCCGACTGATTCAAGCTGATAGAAGAGCAACTTTGACTGAAATAACCACTCATTACAACCGAGGTATGCAGCAAAGCATTTGTGAAGCCACAACACGCACAACCTTGAGGCGGATGGGCTACAACAGCAGAAGACCCCACCGGGTACCACTCATCTCCACTACAAATAGGAAAAGAGGCTACAATTTGCACGAGCTCACCAAAATTGGACAGTTGAAGACTGGAAAAATGTTGCCTGGTCTGATGAGTCTCGATTTCTGTTGAGACATTCAAATGGTAGAGTCAGAATTTGGCGTAAACAGAATGAGAACATGGATCCATCATGCCTTGTTACCACTGTGCAGGCTGGTGGTGGTGTAATGGTGTGGGGGATGTTTTCTTGGCACACTTTAGGCCCCTTAGTGCCAATTGGGCATCGTTTAAATGCCACGGGCTACCTGAGCATTGTTTCTGACCATGTCCATCCCTTCATGACCACCATGTACCCATCCTCTGATGGCTACTTCCAGCAGGATAATGCACCATGTCACAAAGCTCGAATCATTTCAAATTGGTTTCTTGAACATGACAATGAGTTCACTGTACTAAAATGGCCCCCACAGTCACCAGATCTCAACCCAATAGAGCATCTTTGGGATGTGGTGGAACGGGAGCTTCGTGCCCTGGATGTGCATCCCACAAATCTCCATCAACTGCAAGATGCTATCCTATCAATATGGGCCAACATTTCTAAAGAATGCTTTCAGCACCTTGTTGAATCAATGCCACGTAGAATTAAGGCAGTTCTGAAGGCGAAAGGGGGTCAAACACCGTATTAGTATGGTGTTCCTAATAATCCTTTAGGTGAGTGTAGGTTGTAGTGAGCTAAAGTAATGCTGTTGGCTCTGTACCTTTGAGGTTTCAACATGGCCTTGGAGTTTTACAGCTTCTCCTTGTTAAGATTACATGTTACATTAATGCTAGGAAAAGCGTGGAGCTCTAGTCAGGTGCCACTCTTCTGTCTGTCAGGTCACTGTGTCGATCACCACACTTTCGTATTACTGAGATTTTGCCTCTCGCTTTGGTATGTGCTGCACTGTCCTGTCATCTCATCGTTTCTCCTTCCTCTTTCATGAAACGTCTCATCGTTTTGGCGTGACGCTGAGCTGCTTCAACTCCTTCAATAAAGTCAAATGGGAAAGTGCAGGAACAGAGTGGTGGTGACATGAACGATTTAATTTGTAATTTACATTATTTACTATACAACTATAGTTAGATTGGTGTCCTGGGTCGGATCACATTCATGCTGTATGTATAACCGCTCCAGGATTCGCTTGGCACAATACTGAGACCACGCTTTTCAAAGACTCTCGCTTTTGGTCTGCACCAGAATGCGATGGGAGGGTTCACATCTACCTAAATGAAGCAAACTATGGGGGGAATCCATAAATCGCACTAATTGTGAAAATGTCCTTAGAACTACTACAACAGCAACAATTTATTTTTTTCTACAGCGCAAAATCACACAAGGAATGCCTTAATGGGCTTTAATGGGCCCTGCTTTTTGACAAAAGCCTTGACTCCCTAAGAAGTCAAGAAAAAAAACTCCCCCCCCACCAAAAAAAAATAAACCTTTGCAACACATGGGTCTCTGAGGATCATCTTCTAGGCTCTAATAAGGTATGCAATAACCTGCTGAAACAAAAGGGGGCGCCAAAGCTGAATGAGTCATCTCTTTTTCGTCTCATCCCTAGCTCAGAGAAGCCGCCCAAGAAGTGCACATCAGCCACGCCCCCCACTCAATTAAGACACACCCCTTATGCTCAGGACACTATAAAGGTGCTGTCTCAGTCCCGTATGAATAAGCTCCCAGACACATTGAAGATAAAGAGGCACTCCTATGCACCTATTTTCTGTTGCACCACCGTGTGCCCACTTTAGTTAAAATTTTTTGGACACTTGCAGCTGGCACCCTAAATTTTCAGTTCTCTAGTTTCTTATTTGCCTTTCACACCTTGTAGGGAAAATAAAAATAAAAGAAATCACGGGAAAGGCAATTCAGAGAGAGAAACCCCATCCCAGGTAGCTCTGGGCGTGCAACGGGTTTCACATAAAACAGAACACAAGTAGTTCTCTTTACAGAGCTAGATGGCTGATCTATCCTGGCTACATCAGGAATACAATACAATAATACAAAGCACTTTGTTCTTGCACAGCACTACTCATCAAGTCTTCACTCCACACATCTCCAGATCTTTAAGGAAGGTAACCAGAGTGCTCAGTAAAAATCAACATGGACACCAGCAGAAGCTACACACTTGGCCTGGAACTGAACGGCAGTCCCTAAAGCTGCAAAGCAGCTGCACTAACCACCGTCCCGCTTTTAATTTCTTTGTGATGGAGCTCTTCTGGCCATTCATTCCTCTAATGTCAAGCGCCAGATAATTCCTACTGCAGAAGCCACGAGACTCGCACGCCAGGCCTCTTCTATTTGAGAGAGCAGTCCAGCAGCCGGAGCAGCAGCAGCAGCCGTCGCTAGACATTTATCTCTGGAGGCTAAAGCTATGATTATAGGTGCTCAGTGTGGATTTGCTGGCCTGGTTTTTTTTTTTTTTTTTAGGGCTAAAGCTTTCTGCAATATTTTATTTTTGAATAACCGCAGATGGCAGAAGCAAAGGAGCAACTGGAGAAATGAGTTCTTGAGTGCCGCCTGAGTCGATCAGTTCTGAGCTCTGAGCCTAATGAGGCTTCCACAGATCTCATGGACGGACTTTGCAAGCTGCTTTGGCGAATTGAAAGCAATCTGGAATTGCTGAACTCTGCTTATCGGAGTGAGCGGGGAGCCGCTTCGGCCGAGTAGGTGGAAACCGTGACAAAAGAAGGATTATTCTGTTTGGGTAAGGGGGCTACGAAGTGGCACTGAATGGAGGTCTTTAGTTAGACTCTGTCACTATGCAGGCTTCCCAGGGATTCACATCATCCATCAAAGTAGAATGAAACTTTTACAAGCACATTTACGTATGAATATATTGCATACCAGTTTTGGTGAAATTTTAGAACAAAATGATTAGGCTATGGAATTAGAACATTAGAACAATCTGGACAAGAAGAGGCCATTCAGCCCAACAAGCCCTCCATCCACTTAATTCTTCTAAAATAGTTCCTAAAATCCAAATGTCTACTACACAACCTGATTGCTTATTCCATGGCATGTTTAAAGATGAAATGTATAGAATCTGCATTTCTACGGTCGCACCAATCACTCGATACAACAACTGGCAAATTTCAGTTCAAATGTAGTTTTGCAAAAGAGGTGGGCACGTTGCTGAACCCACCACACACCTGGATTGGGACCCGAGTGCAGCGGGTGACACATCAGAATCAAACTGGACCAGTGTGGGGTGGCTGGAGTGTCAATCCTGGCATCAACCCCCCCAAATTGTCCCTCTAAGTTGGAGGTTGGATGCAGAGTAACGTCATACCCAGGATGGAGCAATTGCAGGTTAAGGGCCCAATGGAGTAGAGTCACTTTATGGGATTCGAACTGGCAACCTTCTTACAGCCGGCACAGATCCCTAGCCTTAGAGCCACCACTCTGCCCTCCGCAAAACCACCCCTGCAAGTTTTGCAAATCTGACACTAAAACTTTTGGTTTCGCAATTACAAAATGCAAGACCAGAATCAGAATCAGAATATCTTTATTGTCATTGTAACGAATGCAACAAAATTAGGTGCAGTCCCTGTGGTGTTAAATTATAAATAAATATAATTACAAAAGTATAAGATGAGAAATGAGGTAGAACACAAACATTCAACATAAGACCTTTTTGCACAAGACTGCTGCATTGGAGGTGATTAGGTGGCATTCAGTGCCCTAATAGCTACAGGGTACAAACTGCTATTCAGTCTATTAGTCTTTGTTTTGATGCTCCCATATCTTTTGCCTGATGGCAACAGTTGGAACATATAATGAGTGGGGTGTGAGGAGCCTTGTAAAACGTAAAATGTACTTAAGTAAAGATCCTTAAATAACGATGTTGGTGTTTGGAACCATGCTGAAAGGCAACTGACAACAGGACTCATAGCATAATAAAACAAAACAGTGTCGTGGTAACAGAAAAATTCGAACAAAACAGTTAATACTAATTTACAGAGGCATACAAAAGTATATACAAAAAAAACCCTAAACCCAAACAACAAAAAAATTAATGAACATTTTAAAGTGCAATGCTCATTACAGCTGGAAGGCAAGCACCAACTCTCGATGAGGCCTCCCTGCTTCTGCGGCCTAATCAGAATAACATCAGAGCTGCTTTAGCCACCTCCCGGCTCTCAGTTCCAGATATCCAGCTTTTAAATTGGGATCCAATTTATTTTAAAGCACCCAACGCCACAAACCCCTCTCATCACACGTCCAGGACTTCAGTTCCCAGCCTGCCTTTATAGGGTTGTGGGGCGGTCTCTAAATATTGATAGATGGGTGGCTCCGCCTCTGGATCCACACGCCAGAACAATAACATAAGAGAAGGGCAAAGCACACAAAGACAGTGCATTATAATTAAATAGAACAAATTAACAGATAATGAATAATTAGACTGGTTTGCTTTAGCAGCATCAAAATGGTGTGGGCCTTTAAGTTTGCCCATTAGGATGGGTAAAACTGTCAAAATCTGGCTAGTAATACGGCTAAATATGGAATCTTTATAAATAAAGTATTTATTCGTCAAAAATCCCCATGGAGAAGAAAGCCAAAAAGGAGTTGCCCACAAGGCAATTCAAGGGAAACAAAACCCTAATATGGTACCCAAAGAGAGTGGGTTGAAAAACAGAGCAAGAAGGTCAAAATCCAGAAAATCACATTAGTAAACCAAGCACAGAAACAAAGCCTTGGGAAGAAGACCACCATACGGGAGGAGCAGTTTAGCTTTTTGCCATTTAGAGGAACAACTGATGCAGTCTTTCGTATGAGAAAACTTTGAGAAGAATCAGGAAGACCAGAAAGGTTTGGTGATTGATTTGGAGAAGGTCTATGATAAAGTGCCACGTCAAGAGGTCTGCAGGTGCATGAGAGAGAAAGGAGGACCAGAGGAGTGTGTGAGGATTGTTTGAGGAAGTGAGGACTTGGGTTAAGAGCAGTGTGGGGGTAACAGACGAGACCGTTAAAGAAGGTCTGCACCAGGGATGTTCTTGAACCTCTTTGAGCTGGTCATGGATGCATTGAGTCATGGGAAAAAAGACCAGTTCCCCTGTTGCAGGCTTTTTCCTGATGACATTGTGTTGTGTAGAACCACTAAAGAGACATCTGGAGGAATGGAGAAGGGCATTGGAAGATAGGGGATTGAAATTAAATCCCTGCGGTGGGCTGGCACCCTGCCCGGGGTTTGTTTCCTGCCTTGCGCCCTGTGTTGGCTGGGATTGGCTCCAGCAGACCTCCGTGACCCTGTAGTTAGGATATAGCAGGTTGGATAATGGATGGATGGATGGCTTGAAGATAAATAGGAAGAAGATGGAATATCTGTGGTTTGATGATTATTGAAGTTAGCTTGCAGGAAGAGTTTTTGAAAAGAGTGGGGAAATATCTAGGATCAGATGGAAACTGCATGCAAAGGTAACCCATGGAGTTCAGTGTGAGAAGGAATCAGGAGTGTTTGAAGAATAAGGGAGAAGGTTAAAGGTCAGGTTTTAAAGACAGTGGTAAGACCAGCAATGATGTATGGAGCTGAGATATGGACAGCAAAAGGAGCACAAGAGAAGAAGTTGGATGTTGCAGAAATGAGAATTTGAGATGGATCTGTGAAGTTACTAAAAAGGACAGCATAAGAAAGGAGACAATCAGAGGGGAGATATCTAAGAAAAGACAGGAAAGTAGGTTAAAGTAGTATGGACATGTGATGAGGAAAGGCAAGGAATATGTGGGCAAAATGCTGATTGGAATGGAAGTCCAGGGGAAGAGAAAGCGGAGAGGTGGATGAATAAAGGAAAACAAGATCTGAAGGTAAAGGACCTGACTGAGAATGAGGTGCGGGACCGAGCTGTATGGTGAAGGATGATCACGCACATCAACCCCAACACAGAAGAAGGAAAAGATCAAGAGAAAGAAAATAGAAGAAGGAACAAAGCACAGAAAATGCAGGGGGAAATAAGGTGCCAGGAACTGTGGGAGACCCTCTGCTTTTATAGGGCTGTGGGAAGTTCCTAGCGGTGACGGGCAGGCGATCCCGCCTCTTGGGGAACCACCCACAAAACACAAGGCACATAAGAAAAGGTGTAGACACAAAATAGGGACTTGCAAATAATTAACATATGCGTAAATGAAATAATCAAAAATTTGCATAACAGACATCACCCAAAAATTGGAAATCCAGCCAGGGAGGGGGGTTCTGGCTGAAATGTAACTTATAAAAAAAGAAATGAACAGAATAATAATGTAAGAAACAATGGAAAACAAAAGAAAATGAGATGTCCACAAAGACGACAACAGACCCAAATTAAAGATAAGTGAAGGGAGGAAGCCTGGCGCGACCATAACACTGGCTTAAAGATCTTCTAAGAAGAAAAACTCAAGACAGGCAGAAACCAGCCTCTCCTCTCCTCTTCTCAAAATGTCTCGACGGTAAGAAGAAAAGACTTCCGGATTTCAGATCGACAACATAAAAAGATTTTTTGGACTGCAAGTACAGAAACAGCTTTTTTAAAAGGATTCCTTGATGTGCAGAAAACGGCAACAGTAGAGAAAAGAGGATTTGCTCCAGGGCTGCCACAGCAAGGGGTCACCTGGCATTAAATTGGAGAAGAAGGCTGGGTGATTTTGCGAGTCACATCATTCTTGAGGATGTCTTTCTGACTGACAGCAAAATAATGAGAGGTCGGAACGATGGGGCGGAAGCAGGGCAGCTCTGCTCGCGCCATTAGAGAGGCTGCCAGTGCAGCCGCACATGTGTTGCATCTTCTGGCGTCAAAGCGTCGTGAACAAATCCTCTGACACTTCATAATAAGTGTCAGTGTTTTTAATTAATTTACATATTGGGTGACAATGCACTTAATTTGAAATTTATATGCAGGAATAATTAATTTAGGCGTGCTTCCTTTTGACGCTCTGTGTTAAGGCTACACAGAGTTAGCTTGTGGAGTGTTTATGCAATGGAATAAATGAATTGAGTTTTTATTAATGGACACCAGGATATTTGACTGTGGCAAGTGGAGTGGCATCATGGTCAAGGCTTTGGACTTTCAGCCTCAAATCCCACTTCTGACACCACGTGACCACGAGCAAGTCACTCTATCTGCCTGTACTCCAATTGAAAAAAACAAAAGAAGTGTTACTGATTAGGTCTCAAGTGTTGCAAGTCACCTTAGATAAAGGCATCAGTCAAATCTCTCTCTCTTTAGATATATATATATAATCCGGCGTCTGTTTGTCTGTATGTCTGTCCACTTTTCACGAGAGAACTACTTAACAGATTTAGATCAGGTTTTTTCTAGAATTTACTTGAACATTCACTTCTCTCATAGTTCACTTGCGCTACTGATTTATTTGCGTGAATCTGAGAGAGACGCAGCTGGCCAAGGGGAGGGGGGCTTGCCCTCTTCACTCACATGCCAGCCTCGGAGCGCACCTTATATCCGCTTAGCTGGCGAATGAGAGAACTACTTAACAGATTTAGATCGTTTTTTTTTCTAGAATTTGCTTGAACATTCCAGTGGATTTTGCGACTTCTCTCATTGCGCTAAGAATCATAGTTCTCTTGCAGGAATGATATATTCGCGTGACAGAGACTGTGGGCCAAGGGGAAGGTGAAGTGTGACATCAGGAGTGGGGAGTCGGTCTACCTCTGCATTTTGCAGCGTAAAGTAAAGTTTGAGACGTGAATAAATATAAAGGCACCAGTCTGCGACTCTCTGCATGTCGAGGGCTGCTAGATTAGTGGCATCACTTGTCATTTCAAGACGCATCTAGACTCGTGTATAGATAGGCCTGTCCGCCCGTAAGCAAACATCAGAATTCAAGTTACAATTCATCCCTCTCTCTTACCGTTATAGGTAACTTCTGTACTCGCTAATATGTCAGTTATTGTTCTTAGAAATAACAGGTGATAGTATTCTGATGAGTATTTATAATATTTGTAATTTAATTACTATTATTATAGAACGGAATAATTTAAAATGTGGAATTATTAAAATTACTAAAAAATTTCATGAAATTTAATTAAAACTGAAGAAACGTTTGAATTGTACAGATACTTAATCACATGGATTTTAATTTTAAATGTGTCACATGTGTGACTGTATATTTTGATGATAAAAAAATATTAGCAATGCCCCAGTCTAATCCAGGCTTGAGTACTTCTGCCAATAGTGCATTCCCAAATTAAAACTTAGCGTTGTTGGGTGGATCTTAATATAATCAAAAATCCGAAACCGTGCATAAAAAGTTTAGTGGGGGGGGGGGCACCACAAAAATATGAAAAAAGTAGCTGTGCTAAGCCCGTGCTGTAAAAAGCCTGGGGTCCTAGAAACTATTGAAATCGCTCACATCGTTTGTGCGTTAGCGGCTAAGCGTCTTTCTTCAGAGGTTTCATTTTGCCAACATGCTGCCTGAATTCTGTATTAGCAGCGGGTGGAAAAGTTAAAGGGATACCGTTTTGCCGATGGGCTCGTCTCGCTCCTGTATTAGCGGCTAAGCGAGTGACTATTTCTTCGGAGGTTTTGTTTTGCCAACTTGCTCGCATCGTTTGTACAGTATATTAGTGGCGGATGGAAAAGTTAAAGGGATACTGTTTTGCTGAGGGGCTTGCATTGTTTATGCATTAGCGGCTAAGCGGCTTTGTCTTTCTTCAGAGGTTTCATTTTGCCAACATGCTGCCTGTATTCTGTATTAGTGGCGGGTGGAAAAATTAAAGGGATACCGTTTTGCCGATGGACTCGCCTCGCTTCTGTATTAGCGGCTAAGCGAGTGACTCTTCCTTCGGAGGTTTCGTTTTGCCGATGTGCTCACATCGTTTGTGTATTAGTGCCAGGCGAACAAGTAAAAGGGATGCCGTTTTGCCATTGGGCTCACCTCGTTTCTGTATTAGTGGCTAAGCGAGTGACTCTTTCGTTTTGCTGACATGCTCGCCTCGCTTGTGTATCCTCATAGGTGGAGCCCTTACCCCAACTCCACCTCTCACTTCCAGGCCGGACAGACAGACGCACACACTTCCATGCATAGATGCTGTGGACTATGACTGGGCATTCATCCCGGCCTATACTCCCGGGCCTCCATAGGGAGCCATCCCTCCAACATCGAGATGTCCCGAATTCCAGCAGGTCATCATGGACATTGGAGTTTTCCTGTACAGCCCTGCTGGATAACGTCGGGGGCCACCAGGGGACACTGAAGGTAGGCTCGGAGACCTCTATGTCACCTCTAACCCGGAAGTACGTCTTAATTTCAGCGACAGAAGAAATGACGTACTTCCGGGATGAAGAAAAGAAGAGTTTTTGATCTGACCCGGAAGTGCTAAGAAGTCACATGGACTAAGGGTTCAGGAGCACTTCCGGGTCACGGACTATTAAGTACTCTAGGAAATCCCAGACAGGCGAGCTGAGCTGGGTGGTAGGGTGGCAATGCGTCTGGGAGAGAAGTGGATTATTGTTATTGTGGATTTGTTTATTATTTATGAGAATTGTGGAGTGGGGGGTGCTTTGTGCACTATTGTGTTTTAATAAAACAAATTATTTAACTTTTTCATGGTGTCTGGCATCTAGTCTGAGGGTTCAAGGGTACGACAGCAGCCCCAATCTGTCACAACGCATATATATAAGATGAGGCATACATGGAAAAAATTGAGAAACACTGTATGTAAGGATTCACTGAGCTGGATACGTGACTCTGCCAACCTGGTGTCACACACGTGTGAATAGGAGGACGTTGTGTGGACCAAGTAATGGTAATTCCACGCCAGGCCAGGGAGGGGGGTGCAATAAACCTTCTCTTGCTATCTCTGCAGACCGGCCGCAGGAAAGCCTATCTGAATCAGGAACATCACTTCCAGTTCCGGCGCCCAGAAGAACGTCACTTCCAGTTCCGGCACCCAGGAAAACGTCACTTCCAGTTCCGGCGCCCAGAAGATTGTCACTTGCTGTCCCGACTCCCAGACTGATGTCAGAGAGACATCACTTCCAGACAACCAACATCACTTCCTGTTAACATGTCACTTCCTGTTTGACCATTTAAAACCGCCATCTTTTCAACCCTTGATCAGTTCTGTTTTGGACTCCGTACTGATAACGTCAGTGCTGAAACTTAAAAGACTCCTTTGCAGCTAGGAATATTATATGGGTGGCTGCCCCAAACCTTTTATACGTGTGTCGAGTGGCTTCATTTCACACTGGGCATCCAAGTCCAGTTTGCTAGCCCCCTGGGGTATATTCTGTGTGTTTACGTTCACGTCGTTCCCCGTGCAGAAGCTCCTCTTAGCTGACCCAGACAGAATGCCTTGGCAGGCTAACCTCAAATAAACCTCTGAAGTTTCACCTTCTAAGCCATTCAAAGTCCTCCACGTGTGTCTGTGTGAGAGCATTCAGCCCGTTTCATGCCACCCACGTTCTGCTCATCAGGCTCTTTTGATTGTTACATTCAAATCAAAATTAATTGACCCTAATGCCACTACTGCATTCAGATGCTAACATTATTCAACTCTCCTTTATCCACAACCTCATTTAAATGCTTCCTTTGTTTAATTTACTGACCTGTGTAAATTTTACCTCTAATTTTTGAACAGATGGTTGTTTTGTCTCTTCCATTCATTCCATTTCTGAACTCTTTTTTTTTTTTTTTTAAGATGCTTTCAGGCACAAAGACATACTGATCCTCAGACAAGAGGACATCTCGGTTTTTGAATATTTATCGGCGACAAATGCGACGTTCACGAGTTACTTTGCGTGTCCACGCACGTCTCAATTCACTCTGTCCGTTTCCAGTCAGAGGTTTGAGAGAATGATGAAGATGAAGGTGCATTTGATTGTTCAATCGACTTAAGAAACCATTAAAGGTTAGCTCCGATTTTTTTCATGACAATTCAAAAGCAAATGAAGCTCATTCACCGGGTATCACACTGATCAAAATGTGGCGGTCAAATGGTATTACTGGCTGTGATTGTTAGTTTAAATACACTGCTGTTGTGGTATGAAATTTTGTATGTCTTTATTTGTAACTTATAACACTAATGTCTGTCATTGATAAGAACAGCAATAGTTTGATGGTTAAGAACCCCCCCCCTCACCTTCGGACTGAGTCTCTTTGTAATTTTACGACAGGGTTGGGAGAAACCTGTCTGAAACCAGTTTGGCCAGTGATTCTCTCAACCAACCCCCCATGGGAAAGCCAAACTATCTAGCTGGCAAGCATCAGTTGAACAAATGGTTTTGGGGGCAGGCGTGAAAGATATTGTGTGCCCCTATTGGTCTGGAGTATGGCTGTTTGGGATTGGCCTGAATCAGAGGCTATTCTGTAGCACGACACCCTATTGGTGTAAGGGTTTGGACAGAGAATACATAAATTTGGTTGCGTTGCCCCTCCCTATCTCTGTCTCTCTCTCTCTTATACAATCTGACGAAAGAGCATTTCGCACACCATGAATGGCAGCCATATTGAGACAGGCATGCGGCCTGATCTGAAGAAAGCTGACCAAAAATGTCACCTAACTAGAGACAAACAAGTCAGTGTGCCGCCTGAAACTACACATCAGCATTTATCAGGTTGTATGGTTCCATCCCCAATGTTTAAATGTACTTTGCTTATTGTTATTATTTATAAACCACTAATGGCGCACTGCACAAATACACTTGACTTGATCATTCATAATCTTCAGACTCTTTCTCTGTACGTTCATCATTCATTTGCTCAGAGGCTGATGCGCTTGCTGCTTCCTCAGCAGCTCTTCTTCTCTTTCGTTTTGTCGATGTGCTTGCATCTTTGTATATCAGTGGCGGGTGGAAAAGTTAAAGCGGCCTGCTTCTTCTCTTCTTTCGTCGGCATCTTTCCGCGTTAAAACTCATTTTTCACTTAAGCTGGCACTTAAGTCTTCAACCTGCCTGAAGAATAATTTAAGATATGAAGAGGTAGGGGAAGTGACGGTGAAGGTGGTAGGGATGAGAACAGCGCCCGTACACATGCGCTACACGGCGGCCCTGCTGCCCACTGCCGAGATTTGATTCTACAATAAAATAAAATAAAAATAAAAAGAGGAATAACTTTGGAGGTCAATCATCACACGAAAAGCAGACAGTAGACGTCACGCAGTATATGTGTACCAAATTTCAGGTCAATTGGTCAAACGGTTTATGAGCTACAGGTGATTTAAAATCCTGGACTGACAAACAGACAGCCACGGTAGCGTATTATATATAAAGATATTATCAATAATACATTATTTAAGTTGAAACTTAGCTCCTGCTTGTCCTTTATTACACCTACCATATATAGTATACTCACGGATAAGTTCTCCCGCGGATAAGCCGGGACTTCAATCAATCAATCAACATTTATTTATATAGCACATATTCATACAAAAAAATGTAGCTCAAAGTGCTTTACAAAATGAATAGAAAAATTGAAGACACAATAAAAAATAAACATAAATCAACATTAATTAACATAGAATAAGTAAGGTCCGATGGCCAGGGTGGACAGAAAAAACAAAAAAACTCCAAAAGCTGGAGAAAAAAATAAAATCTGTAGGGGTTCCAGACCACGAGACCGCCCAGTCCCCTCTGGGCAATCTACCTAACATAAGTCAAACAGTCCTCTTTGTATTTAGGGTTTTCATGGATGATGGTCACGTAGACTTCTGCCTTTTAAACCATCCATTATTGTTGGAGCATCATGATGCTTTGAGTAGGTGGTGGTGGCGCAGGCCACCACCACAAAGAAACCGGAAAAAGAAACAGAAGAGAGAGTCGGGGTCAGTACGGATTTTAGAGCCACTATGAATAGTTATTATGATGAATTGAACATACAGAGTATCAGGATTAAGTTAAATTGAAGTTGTGAGAAGGCCATGTTACAGTAATGTGTTTTCAGCAGTGTTTTAAAGTGCTCTACTGTATCAGCCTGGCGAATTCCTATTGGCAGGCTATTCCAGATTTTAGGTGCATAACAGCAGAAGGCCACCCGCCTCACCACTTCTTTTAAGCTTTGCTTTTGGAATTGTAAGGAGACACTCATTTGAAGATCTAAGGTTACGATTTGGAGTGTAAGATGTCAGACATTCCGATATATAAGATGGAGCGAGATTATTTAAGGCTTTATAAACCATAAGCAGTATTTTAAAGTCAATCCTGAATGACACAGGCAACCAGTATCATTTCTGTTATTTTATAATGTCGGTCATATAAGTCAAATGTGGAAAACTCACGCTATTGGTCCAAGAGATTATGATATGCTAACGCCTGCCCACCTGAAAGAGTAACCACGGAGCACACGGCCTTTGCTTTCTATGTGGGTTGCTGTATCAGCGTGTGCTCCTAACCTCTCACTCTCTCTCTCTATTGTGCCTATGTGACCACACGGTAATAACCAAACTATTCTAAAGCAACGTTTCTCACACCCTCATACACGTTTATCGTATGAGCAACCCTTATCTACGATGGGGCGTTCGATCAGAAGAAAATATGAAGCTGGTTTGAAATTAAAAGTCACTGAAGTAGCAAAAGAAATTGGTAAATGAGCTGCTGCAACAAAATTCAATGTGTCTGAGAAACTGGTGTGAGATTGGAGGAGGCAAGAAGATGTAAATTAAAAAAAACGGTGTAAATGGTAACAAAACCCGCCATTGAGTGTTAGTTGGACTCTCTTTGTTAGAAAAGGTTAGTTTCATTTTTCTTGCCCGAGACTCCCGTCACTTGTGTAAACAATGACAAAGATGGAAATCAAAGCGAACGTGCAAATAAAAATACTCCTTGGACGACGTTTTGCTTGTTATTGCTGAATTGGACACTGACTTGTCAGACTGCGATTTTGATACAAGTGATTGAAACTGAATGTGAGGTACCAGCATCAGCTGATCGTGTAGCTGACGCGCCTACTGCAATATTTGCCTATGAGGATCGCCACTTACAATGACCGGGACCACTGCTGCTACCTCCCATCAAACGAAGACAGCCTGACAACCAGACAGCTGCACATTCATGATGTACTGGTGGCCACAGTATGCAGCAACAGACATTTTATGTTGATTTCTGGGTGAACCCATTGGTTTGTGTGCTTTTCAGAAAAATGTGCTCTATGGAAAAATAATCAGCCCTCAAAAAGTTAATGCAATATTTTGCAGAAGTTCCTCGGGTAGCAATTACAGATTTGGCCCTTCCTGGCTGTCTCTACAAGCATTGCACACCTGGATCTGGGAAGTTTGCCCCATTCTTCTTGGCAGATCCTCTCCAGCTCAGTAGCTTGGCTGAGAAATGTCTGTAAATGGCCATCTTCAGTTCTCTCCAAAGATGTTCAATGATATTTAAATCTGGGCCACTGAAGCACACTCAGAGAATTCTTCCAAAGCCACTCCAGCATTGCCTTGGCTGTAAACTCCATGTCACTGGAAGTGTGCACTCTGGATCAGTTTTTTCCTTTATGGTCTTCTCTGTATTTGGCTCCATTCATTCATTATTCCCTCAATTCTGACCAGTTTCCCTGTCTCTGCTGCTGAGAAGTACCCCTAAAGCATGATGTCTCCACCGTGCTTTACCATAGGGATGGTTATACAGGCACATTTCCTTATGTGGCTTAGGCCTTTATCCAAGGTGACTTACAATATTTAGAATACAATTAGTTACATTAGTGTTTCTCAACCTTTTTCCATGTGTGCCCCATGTTTTAGTGGCGCCCCTCTGAAGTTTTCATGCACATTTTCAGATTTTTAATTATATTGAGATCTGCCCAACAACACTAAATTTTCATTTGGGAATGCACTATTGGCAGAAATGCTCAAGTCTGGATCAGATTGGGGCATCACTAATATTTTTTTATCATCAAAATATACAGTAACACATGTGACACATTTAAAATTAAAATCCATGTGATAGAAAATCTGTAAAATTCAAACATTTCTTTGGTTTTATTAAATTTCATGAATTTTTAAAATAATTTTAATAATTCCACATTTTAAATTATTCCATCCATCCATCCAACCCACAATATCCTAACTACAGGGTCACGGGGGTCTGCTGGAGCCAATCCCAGCCAACACAGGGTGCAAGGCTGGAAGAAACCCTGGGCAGGGTGCCAGCCCACCGCAGGGCACACACACACACACCAAGCACACACTAGAGACAATTTTAGGATCACCAATGCACCTAACCTGCATGTCTTTGGACTGTGGGAGGAAACCCAGGCAGACACGGGGAGAACACGCAAACTCCACGCAGGGAGGACCCGGGAAGTGAACCCAGGTCTCCTAACTGCCGCCCTTCTATAATACTAGTAATTAAATTACAAATATTATAAATACTCATCAGAATACTATCACTTCTAATTTCTAAAAACAATAACTGACATATTAGCAAGTACATATAACGGTAAGAGACAGGGGTGAGTTGTAACTTGAATTCTGATGTTTGCTTATGGGCAGACAGGCCTATCTATACACGAGTCTAGATCCGTCTTGAAATGACAAGTGACGACGCCGCTAATGGTGGCAGTCCTCGACACACAGAGTGTCACAGACTGGTGCCTTTATCTTTATTCACGTCTCAAACTTTACATTCTTTATTAACGTCGTTACACCGTCACAAGCACCATGAAAACTATAAAGAAAAAATCTAAACATGCATTTTTTAACATTTTACAAAGCTACAGAATAAATGAAACAACATAGAATCAATTGCGTACTTCACTCCTTTAGAGATCAGCATTTCTCTTCTCTTATTTCCTCACAGTTTCTCCACACTTCCAGTATTCTACATCATTACGTCCCCTACGTGCGGAATGATTTTGCGGTCATTTACACGAATACCACAGAGCCGACAGTCGACATACTCTGTGTAATTTTTCTACCATGAACAGTTGCAATAAAAGAGTTTGTTTCGATAAATACCTTCTACTTTGATTTCTATTTTTTTTTCCCACCTCCGCGTGTAGATATCTCGCACACCTCCAGGTTGAGGAACACTGGGTTACATGTCTTTTAGTTACCAATTGAAACACAGGCAGGTTCAGTGACTTGCTTATGCTCACATAGTGGGAGTAGTGGGAGTTAAACCACAACCTCAGGATTTGAAGTCCAAAGCCTTAACCACTACACCACACTGCCTGTTATGGGAAGGTGATGATGAACACACCTGGTCTTCACCAGACATACTGCTGGGAGTTCTGCCTAAAGAGTTCACTTTTTGTCTCATCAGACCTGAGAATCTTTTCCCTCATCCTCTCACAATCTAAGGCCGGGTTTATACTTCATGCTTACTGTGTAAACTTGCGCGCGTGCTTTACGGAAATCTGGAGGAATCCACCAGGTGGCAGTGCGAGATATTATCACGGTGAGAACAGGTTGTGAATTGCCTGAAACATCCATTAAATTCTGAGGACACCTTACCACAATATCTCTGAAAAGGATGCTTAATGATTAATCTATCAATCCAGGGATTTGTCCATTCCAGCTAGCATTGGGCACGAGGCAGAAACAATCCCTGGATGGGCATCAGCTCATCGCAAGGTGAATACAAACACTCACGTACAGTGGCGTCATTTTAGTGTCACCGAATCTGCATATCTTTGGAAGGAAACCTGAGCTCACTGTGGAAACTCAGCGGGAAAACATGGAAACTCCAGACAGAGAACACCAGCGACGTGACTCCCTGCGAGACAGCAGTGCTACCGCTCCGTGTCACCCCCATGTGTGTAATTATTAACAGTATTCCTTATTTAAATGAAATTAACGATTTATCTGTAAAATGTAACAGACATTCTTGAATGCATTTCATCATGAAAATGACATTAAGTATACATCTAAGGATTCTAAATTTGCAGAGTTGGACTGTCATACATTTAATGTGTCCTGTGTGATAATCTATTGCTGTTTACCGCTGCCGTCAGGTCAGGAGGAAGCCCCAGAAAAAAAGACGGCACAGTATGTGAAACTTTTAAAATGTATCGTGTCATTACGAAGGGGAATATGCAACGCTTGAATATAAAAGCACCACGAATGCATTTGAATGTCGGCATTTTGCTTCACCACATCGAACCGTTCATCAAACATCGAAGTGCTCACATCAATCCCGTAGGATCCGCACAGCAGCTTTCTGTCACATGTAGATAGTAAACAGAGACTCTGGCGTCACATTTCAACTTTTAGCACACTGCGCCCCCCGACTTTTTGCTGGTACTGCAACTCGGACACGCATCGCGTTCATTTCTGAGGACCTGCTCAGAGGACGTGTCAAATGAAGGCTGAGAACGCGTGGCAGCCATGAGCGTGAAGTATAAACTAAGGCTCTTATATGCCTGTTAGTCAAGAGAGGTTTCCATTTAGCCATTCTACCATCAACGAACGCCTCATTGACAAAGGCCTGCTGAGATGATTGGCCTTCCTTCTGACAGGTTCTCCATCTCATCCGAGAACTTCTAAAGTGACCCTGGGGTTCTTGGTATCCTCCTTGACTAAGGGCCTTCTTGCCTATTTATTCAGTTTTGACAGATGGTCAACTCTAGGAGAAGTCCTGGGGTTTCCAAATTTCTTCCATTCCACAATTAATTAAGCTCATCAGGACATTCAAAGCTTTAGAAATGGCTTTATCCTCTTATCTTGATCTCTGGCTCAGCGCGAACTGATCGCGGAGGTCTACAGTGAGTTCCTTGGACTTTGTTGATTGGTTTTAAACCTGAAATGCAGTGTGAATTGTGAGACCTTTGTGGTGATGGCCGGCTTTATATTCCGGTCCTCACCCCCAGGCCACCAGGAGGAGCTCTCCCGACAGGCCCCGAGATCCAGCAGGGTCTTATGGACTATGTAGTTTTTATGCACAGCCCTGCTGGATACCTTGGGGGCCACTGGGAGTCGCTGTCAGATGACCCGTGGACTCGTATATGCCCTATAACCCGGAAGTACGTCATAATCCCGGGACAGGAAGAGACGACGTGCTTCCGGGATGAAGATATGGACTGTTTACCCTGACCCGGAAGGAGTAAGGACTTGTGGACTGTTGGGCAGGAACACCTCCAGGTCAGGGGGTATAAAGGGACACTGGGAAAGCCCAGACACTGAGCTGAGCTGGGAGGAAAGGTAGCTAAGTGTCTGGGAGAGGAGGTTGGTTATTGTAGTGTTTATTAAAGAGTAGCGTGGAAGGTGCTTGGTGCACTGTGCTAAAACAAAATAAAAGAGTCTTGGACTTGTACCTGGTGTTTGGAGTGGTACCTGGGGTTCAAGAGGTGGGTCAGAACCTCTACTGCCACACCTTCAATACACAGGTACACCTGTGCCTTTCTAAATGATGTCCAGTCAGTTCAGGTGGCCACAGGTAGACTCCACTCAAGTTCTAGAAACAGCAAACAGGATGCACCTGAGGACAATATGGTGTGCCGCAGCAAAAGCTCAGAATACTTAAATGAATGAGACATTTCAGCTTTTGAATACATTTGCTAACCACTCTAAAAATGCACTCACTTTCTCATTTTGAGTTATTAAGTGTAGATTGGTGGGCAAAAAAAGGCAAATGTATCCATTTCAAATGAAATCTGCAATACAGTAAAGTGTACAGAAAGTGAAGGGGTCTCAATGATTTCTAAATCCACCGCATATTGAAATAAGGTGACAAGTCAGGGTCCCATCAGAACATGGATAATTCAGGTTCCCGCTGGCAGATATTATTAGGAAGGCTGTTTGTAGAAAATGTTCCCCTGAGAAGCCCACATTTCCAATATTTCTCAAAGCACATGAATGCAGCCAAAGTGCTATGTACAAAAATCACAAATTTTGCTTTTAAATGGGTCAACTGCATGGAATCAGGTCATGAAAATTCTCAGATGAGTCACTCCTTCAGATGGGTTGAACCCTCATTTTTAGAAATCAATTCCAGTCAAATTTCTAGACTGTAATTTGTGGTGGGCTTGACAGGCAGCACTTTCCACAAGACTCTGAAATGCGACGCGTTTCCAAGCACACAATAAAGAGAAGGTGTTTGAGCAGACAAATAGGCTTGGGGCTGGACAACTGTCAGCATTTCATGGCAAAAAGGAGCGTACTGAAAGGCAAGTGCGGAGCCATAACTTTTCAAAAATAAATGAACAGCAAGAGTGACGCTTTTCAAAAGACACTAATTGCAGACAATTTTTCAATTTTGTGTTTAGATCTGAAAGTTGACACTGCTGATTAATTAGCAATTTAGATCAACTCTAACTTGTCTTTAGGCATTCTTTATGAAAACTACAGCATACACGCTGTAATACTCCTTGTGGGGAGGGAAATCAACAGTTTGAGAAAATAGAGTGTAAGAGAAAAATGAACACTGCCTGAAGATGGCAATTCTGTGTGGACTAAACAGTTTAGCTCTACGTACACACCACCTGGGGCCATCATGTTGTACTGGCCTCCTCTGCAGCACCAGCTCTAAAGTGTGGGTCCCTGTTTGTGGGGATAAGGAGTCAAAGACAATGTGAAAGGATGTGTGGTCTCCTAAAATGTCCCACAAAGCAGACCAGGACCTTCACCAACCTGCTCAGATGTAGTCTCACTACAGGCAGCCACTTCCCAAACTATGATCTGCAGGGTTTAGCCTGCCCAGGCCTAAAGTGGGAAGCTGGCTTTTAAAGTTCAAAAAGACCTGAAAGGTTCAAAGATATATGAAAATATGCCTTACAGAGAGAGGATAACTGTAAACCTCTGGCTTGATATATACAGACAAAGTAAGAATGTGTTCAAGAATGATAGATAGATAGATAGATAGATAGATAGATAGATAGATAGATAGATAGATAGATAGATAGATAGATAGATAGATAGATAGATAGATATGAAAGGCACTATATAATAGATAGATAGATAGATAGATAGATAGATAGATAGATAGATAGATAGATAGATAGATAAGAAAGGCAGTATATAACTGATAGATAGATAGATAGATAGATAGATAGATAGATAGATAGATTTCATGACTAAGAACTCAGTGATCTCCAGAGGTCCTCTGATGAATTGGCAAACCTGTGGGGGAATTGATCATCTTCATGAGTTAATGGCTTCAGGGTATGCCTTGGGTTCAAAGTATTCAAGCATCTTGTTTTCTTAATACACCACCACTACTGTTATTTCCTACATGTAACTATTTTCCTAAGATAAATGTAATATAAATAATTATCCAAAAGTTTTTTACACTCAAATGCACGTTATATATATATATATATATATATATATATATATATATATATATATATATATATATATATATATATATATATATATATATATATATATATATAAAACCTCACAGGCTCTTTCTAAAAAATAATAAACAATAAGATGCTATTAAGAAATTTCAGCCCCCACCCCACCTCTGCCGCCCACTTGCCACCATTAAAAAGTTTTAACTAACACATAATTATCAGTAAGAAAGAAAAAATCTCAATTGTAACTTCTACTCACCTGAAAGAAGTTGTATTTTCTGTTGTTAACGGCATAACCTGTGGCTAAATTTTGTTTTCTCACTTGAATATGTTCATATTAATTAGATTTCGGACATTATCTATGCACGCACACACGCATGTATTTATTAATTTCTTATCTTACTGTTTTTATTTTGTGTGCCTGCTGTGTAATTTTTGTGTCGAGTATGGAAACACTGACATTGTCTTCATAAGGATTACTTCTGAAAGCTTATAAATCACTTCAGCTTTTATTGTCCGGCACCTCCTGACTGAACAATAAGAGAAACGCCACACATATGACATATTGTTTGACTTGTCTTGATATCTAGTTACGAGAAACCATATTTTTAGCTCTTTATACCTAAAAATCCCTCATTTACAGGCCACTTTTGTACCATTTTAGGTGCAGGAAATTACACCCTTATGATAAAGAGCAAAACAAATTGGTGTCTAATTAGAAGGACTTGAAGTTATGCATCTCTCTATATATAGCGCCTTTCACAACCATCTATCTAGCTAATGTATATTACCTTTCATATCTATCTATCTATCTATCTATCTATCTATCTATCTATCTATCTATCTATCTATCTATCTATTATATAGTGCCTTTCATATCTATCTATCTATCTATCTATCTATCATATAGTGCCTTTCATATCTATCTATCTATCTATCTATCTATCTATCTATCTATCTATCTATCTATCTATCTATCTATCTACAGCACCTGTCTGTCTGTCTGTCACTGTACCACCCATCTTTTTTATTTTGTACTTTTTTTTAAACTGTTACATTTATTTTGCACTTCTCTCTCAATGCCATTTTCTTTATTTTAACCCTTCAGTTTCAGGCCCGTCATGTAATGTCGGCAGAATGAGGAGCAGGAAGGACCCAAATCTGATTGGGGTGCCAGTCCATTGCAGGGCACATTAAACCACCTGAGACCAGAGTAGATTTGCTAGTTCAATTAACACACACACTTTGGAAATGGCAACAGAAATCTGGACTATCACTACAATACAATAAAAAAAGCAAAGCTGATTATTCTTTTATTGTAAACACTAACAACTCAGGCAGAAATCAGGGGGCCTTTTTTATTTCGGTGCCTAGCCTGACCTTCTCCTGTCATGGCCCCCAATGGCAGAGGGTGCTAGCTCTCTCATGCTGTTGAACGGGATGCTGACGAGTGAATTGTCTTCTATAAGAAAAGCTTCACCCTTCTTTCTGTTCATGGCGGCTTCAAACAAGCCCACTCCCCACTTCCCCCAAAGGATGGCTCAGATCGCAGGTACATTTCATAAATAACTCTGTCAGCCGTCGCTTAGAGCAGGTCAAACAGAACTACAGTAAGTGCAATTTATAGCTTTTCTGGCAAGATGGCATTCAGATATTGTTATTATGAATGTCATTCAAAGCGATGGGAATGCGAAAGCAAGATCACCTCCACTGGCATAAAAAACGACCTGGGGTGATGAAAAAAAGGACTCTGTTCCTTACAAAGTGTTTCAAGAAAAAAAAAAAACATCCAAATATGTCAACAGAGGCTGTAGATTTTCAGAGACTGGCTTGCTTTTTGATGTTTGGTTATTGCTATAATAATACTAATAACAAGAAGAAGATGTTATGGAGCTGAAAGGATGGCACTGCCACCTCATGGCTCCAGAATCCCAGTATAGAAATTCAGCACAGGATGTGTCTGCTTGGTGTCTACATGTCTTACCCATGATTCTCTGGCTAAGGGGTGGGCAGCGTCAGTCCTGGAGGGCCGTTGTGGCTCCTGGCTTTTGTTCCAACCCCGTTTCTTAATGAGATCAGAATTATTGCTGATGAAGTGACGTTTTGATGTTTCATTTTAGTGGTCTCGTTAATTGCTTACTTCAGTCTTAATCAGCTGCTCTTCACTGTTTTTAACAGCTCCTTATTAGCAATATAAGATGCAAATGACAAAGAAGGAGCCAGCAGTTCTCCATCTAACTTGTTTCCATTTCCGCCCGTGTGGGTTCATCCTGCACTATTTGGTTTAAGAGAAAAATGTGGCAGAATGAAAATGACCCATTCTTTTTTTTTCATATCTTTGGAAAGGAAAAAATCTACGACATAAGAACCTAACTTTGCAGGATAACAAGCCATAAAATTAAATAAAGTCTGAGACTGGCAAGGACTGGTTTCTGGGTAAGCAACTGGGTTGGAACAAAAAACCTGCAGCCAATGCGGTGCCCCCCAGGACCGACACTGCCCACCCCTGCTGTAGGCCTACTTCAGTTATTCCTTTGATATTCCAAAGACGTGCCTTTTAGGTTGACTGACAGTTCCAAATTGGACTCGTGTCACTTTGTATGAGTGTCTCCTGTGTGTTATGTCGAGCCGAGGCACAACAACCAGAAGGATAATTAAGGATAGGCATGAATGGGCAGGAACATGCTTGGTGAAAACTGAAATCTGATGTCACATCATGAGACTTCTAGTCACAGTCACAGGGTATGTCACCTCGTCATCTTGTTCTGTGACACCCATCACCTGCATGTCCTCTCTCACCACATCCATAAACCTTCTCTTAGGCCTTCCCCTTCTCCTCTTCCCTGGCAGCTCTATCCTTAACACCCTTCTCCCAATATACCCAGTATCTCTTCTCTGCACATGTCCAAACCAACACAATCTCACCTTTCTGACTTTGTGTCTCAACCGTCCAACCTGAGCTGACCCTCTAATGTTCCTAATCCTGTCCATCCATCTTGTTACCAAGACCACGTCAATTTATATTGTTGAAAATTGCTGGGTTGTGTCAAATTTAGTGACCGAAGGCCGATTTTCCAGCACAGTCTTGCTCACCCCTTTTTTTCTGAACTTAGCCGCCTGATGGAGCCGGTGTTGTACGAAGGGTTAACAGATACAGCAAGTTCAGCCACACTTTCAGCTCATTTTTTTTGTTCTTTTCTTCATGCTGATGTGGAATTTAAAACATGGGAGGACACCAGGCAGATGAGTTTTCCTCATTGCTGCATCATATGAATTGAACTTCTGCATGAGCATTCATTGGTTGTCTGCTCTCGTTCACTCAAAGCTGCCACTACGACTAACGATCTGACCTGTTTGATTATGTCGGTGGAGAGTCATGGACCAGTTGTACTGAGACATTAGGTATGTCAGATGGGATGACTGGCCTTCACAGGATCATGCTGCCGACTGCCTCCAACCCGTTAACATCCTGAAGGCTGTTACTAAAAATCGCTGGAAAAGTTGTCCAATTTGACACGGCCTAAAGTCAAAGTCGAACACATAGACGTGTGGAAACCAGGGGCTGCCCCAACCCCAACTCAGACAGGCACATGCCAAAGTGCAAAACAACATAAGCCTTTATTATTACAGTGTGAGGACATTGCCCCGGACACAGACAGGCAGACACGCTCATGTCACCCAACACACGTTTATTTTCATTGATTTTTACAAAAGTCAATGGTCACTAGTCCCAATACCCCTCAGTCCAGGCCAACACAATGCCTTCTCTCTCTTTTCTTCTTCAGGCCGCCTCCTGCCTCCTCCAGAGACCTTGTCCACTCTTCCACCCGACTCTTGCCCTCTTCTGAAGGGAGGCGGCCCCTTTAAATAAGCACCCGGATGTGCTCCAGGTGCGTTCCCGGCAATCTCCCACCGAGACGCCCCAGTGTGGCAGAAGTGCCGGCTGTCTCCCCGGAAGCACTCCAGGTGTCCCTGTTCCTCTTCCCCCCGGCACTTCTTGGTGTGGCGGAAGTGCTGAGGTCCAGGGTCTTCCAGGTATTGGGGTCCCCCTGGCGGTAACCCCGGTTCCCTACAGGGTTGAGCTTCCCAGCTCTTTACCCGCGGCCCCCAGGGTGGTCGCCCCCTCGAGGTCTGGAGGTAGCACAACCCCTCCTCTGGTCTTCTCGGGCGTCCCGGCTGGGTACCACTTCCATCCAAGTACCACAAGTGGGAAACACTTTTCACTCGTTTCCCACCTGCAGTGCTCAGTACACAGCCCAGTAAGACACAGTCCCATACACACAGTACTCCGTCTCCTGTCTGTCTGTCTGTCTCCTTCCGCCTTCACTCCTCCGGCAAGCATCATCCCTCTTCCTCTCAACTCTGGTGTGAGGCGGCTCCTTTTAAGCTGCTTCTAGGAGGGTCCCAGGTGGTTCATTAATCAGACCTGGAATCCCTCCCAGGTATGGTGAAAGCTTAACATACTGCAGGGCTCTGCCACTCCCTGGGCAGCCCCCACGGAACCCAACAGGGTTGTACCAAATTCCAACTCCCAGCATGCCTTGTGGGAACCCTTGGTGCCACAACCAGCCAGTAGGGCGGCCCTCTAGTGTCCCTGGAGGAGGGTAGTGCCTTGTTGATGCTCTATCCCTAGGTCTTTTCTTCATCCAGCTGGCACCCCGGCCAGGTAATGCCCATGGCCGCCCGTCACACAGGCTAAATTCTTAAATCGGAAAGAAGTCCAAATAACATGCAATGCTTTTTCAATTTTCTCCTTTTTTAGTTTTTCCTAAACTTGGTGGGAGATGTCATGCAGTGTGACCTTCGAAGACAGGACCCCAGATACCCACGTGGCAAGTCCTGCCCAAAAAGGCGTGTAAATAATATGACCAGATAGCATCATTGTAACTTTCCAAATAAAATGTAAAAAAAAAAAATGAATAAATAATATTCCTCAAAAAAAATAATGACCAACCCAGAATTTCTTTAACAATTCGAGTAAAGAATAAGCCTTACAAAATCTCTAAAAAAAAGTATTGATGGAGAAAACATGATAATAGTTAGTGGAACCCAACCATTACTTTGTGATGTACTGGTATCCAAAAATGGCCAGGAGGCCCTTAAAAAGTTCTCTTTAAGTGCTGTGTCTGCACCTCCAAAACTCGAGGTCAACTTCTCCTAGTATCTCTTCCCCTGCTGACATGTTTGTGGCTACATCTCCTTCTTAGGTTTGGACCCAAGGGTACTACACCACCCACCTCTCGGGACCTTCATCATCAAGGGTAGCATAAAACTCTCACCACTGAGACATTAGTGGGATGTGAGGTGATCACTGTGCTCAGCCTCAGGCAAACTCTCTTGAGTGATGTCAAGGGGTCTACCAGCATTTGTGTTAAATCAACCCTTCAGCTCTTATCCCACTACTGACACCAATGTGATGAGCTTGGGGTGCATGTGAGGGAAGGAGGAATAGTTTTAGCACTCTGAGGAAAGCTAGTGGCAGTTAGTCGTGAAAGGGACCATTGGTTTCTTCAGTGGCTGGCGCTGTTACCGCTTTCCTCGGCCGCTCCTCCATGCCACACAGAGCCACGCAGGTTAGGCTCACATCCAAGACTGGCAGGTGGCCATGCGTCCAGGTTGATAGGCTTTAGCAGCATGGAGATGCCTAAGAAATGCTCTTTAAGTGCTGTGTCTGTGACCCTCTTGTGCACACTCTCAGGTGCTGTTTTTATGACCAGGTGTCCCCATACCCTTCCGACATGTCCTTGACCACCTGAGAAACATGTTTTTCTCAGGTTCGGACCCCAGGGGCGGTACACTGACCCCCTTCTAAGAACACTTATCCTCGAGTGTAGCATGAATTATATGTGAGGGGATATCCAAGGGCTGCAAGGTGCTCTGGTGTGGTCTGACTGAAGCAAGCCCTCAGGAGTGTGGTCCTTTTCTTCCATTTGATCTTTTGGGGGTCTCACCCTTTCAACTCAGACTCCTTTAATCCCTGTGGACACAGAAGCCTCAATTGGAAACCCCAGAGTGCTGAACTGCAAGTGTGTGCAATTGGATCTCCCCAATAACAGCCATTTGATCACGTTACCGTGTGCCCGGAGTCTGAGCGCTCTGTCACAGATGTGTGACATCACTGCGGCTGCTTTATGTCACATTTCTGGACATCGGCCGGTGTGTATGACGTTTGATAATACCTGAAAGGAATGGAGGGTGTTTAACTCCTGTGACTTTGCCTGTTATGAAGGACTGCGGACCCCCAGAGGTTTATTCTCTCCTGGAGTACTTCTAACTGAGGGTTTCATCTCCATTGTCATTTGGCCACATCTCAATTCTTTTGAAGATAGGAGTTTCTATTAGCATAACCTTGTTGATTTGTAACCATTTAAATTCATTACTGTTTTTCCCTTTGTTTACCTTGATATGCATATTTTGTAGGTAACTGTAATCAGGTTTTGTAAATTACCATTACCATATTATATTTTTGAAATATGTGTGAACGCTCTGAGCCTGCATGCACTGAAGAGCTTTAGAGAAGAATAAATTGAATTGAATTACAAAGAGTTCCATTCATTGCTTCCCGAAGGCTATGGCTTTGAATTGTGCATCTCCATGTACTTTTCTTTACGAGATCAACTGTCTCTATTGAGGGACCGCTCTTATTTCTTATTTATTAACACCGGGCCCACCCACAGGGGCTAATGTCCTAAAAAGCCTGGGGTGAAGAGCACAGCAATATTTCACACCTGGTTACAAGTGTCAATTGAAACAATGGCAGAACGGCTGTGTCCCCCATGAGCTGTTTTTACAGGGTGAGCCAACAAGAAGTACCACGTTACAAATGTTTATTCTACAGAAACGCTACAAGATAAAATAAATGTCATTACGACACAAGAAAGGGTATACGAAATGTATTAAAAATGATGTCTTCAAGGTGGGCGGCCATCATTAGCAATACACTCCTTGAGACGATTTCTGAACGCTCGCATGACTCGTCCGGCCATTTCAAGGGGAATAACGGCGATTTTGTGGTGAATAGCATCCTTGAGGGTTTCAAGGTTTTGAGGTCAGTGTGTGTATACCTTCAACTTGAGATAGCTCCCACAAGAAGAAATCGCACTGGTCGAGATCAGGCAAATATGAAGGCCGCGCAGGGAGATCAGCTCCCGCAAAACTTGCATGGACCTCCGCGCCTTATGAGCTGTTGCTCCATCCTGTTGAAACCAGGCATCATCCACCACATCCATTTCTTCCATTTGGGTCCGCAAAAAATTCTCTAAGATTTCAATGTAACGTTCTGAAGCGACGGTGACTGTTGCTCCTCCCTCCTCAAAAAAGTAAGGGCCTACAATGCCAAATACTGCAATGGTGCACCAAACTGTAACACATGTGCTCACTGTGCAGGGGTCTCTGATGAAGTTCACCAGGGTTGGTTTCAGCCCAATAACGAAAGTTTTACTTATTTATGCAACCATTTAAATGGAAATGTGCCTCGTCGTTGATGTCACGTGACGATGGCATCTCGATGAACGGTTTGCAGAATGTGCGCACACAACTCTTTATGGCTCTCCCAGTCTCTCTTAGTGAGCTCCTGCACTGCCGTCATTTCGTGTGGATGGAAATTAAGGTCCTCATGTTAAATCCTCCTCAGAGACGTGTTGGAAATCCAAAAAGGCAGAAGCGCGCTGAACGTCTAGGAGACTACAAAATTGAAGCCCTTACAGCTTGGATGTTTTCAGTCTGAAGATGACCTGGAGATTTTCTGTTCAATTTTGTACCCGTCTGTCTAAATTTAACCACTGTGACAGATTAAAGGGCTTGCTCGCACCCTTGTACCCTCAGACCACACGTCAGACACCAGATAAAAGTCCAATTATTATTTATTATAATAATTATGTGCACAAAGCACGCTCCTCTCCACAATTCTCTAATAAACCAACAATTTTCAAATAAACCAATCCTCCAAACTCCCAGACGCTTAGCCACCTTGCCTCCCAACTCAGCTCGTCGTCTGGGAGTTCCCATAGTCCTTTTATACTCCCTGACCCGGAGGTGTTTCTGCCCAACAGTCCACAAGTCTTTACTCCTTCCGGGTCAGGGTAAATAGTCCTTTTCTTCAACCCGGAAGTCCGTCGCTCTTCCTATGACGAACCTCCGGGTCACAGGGCATGAAGAAGCCCTCGGTCCTCCCTGCAGCTCCCTCCTGTGGCCCCCATGGCATCCAGCAGGGCTGTGCATAAAAACCACATTGTCCATGATGCCCTGCTGGTCTTCTGGGGACCTCCATGCTGCAAGGTTTGGGGGTATTGGCTGGGATGAATGGCCGGCCATATCTTACACCACCCACTGAAGATTGTTTTTCCGATTTGAGACATCACCGTTAGGAGGAATGCTGAAGTGCGTTCAGAAGGCACGTTGCGAAGTGATGATGGATACGTTGTTTTTGAAGAATGCTTTGACAGCGAAAGCACTGTGTGCACCGGCAGTGGTGTAGCTTCAAGGGGGGGTAACAGCGCCAGCCACTGAAGAAACCAATGGTCCCTTTCACGACTAACTGCCACTAGCTTTCCTCAGAGTGCTAAAACTATTCCTCCTTCCCTCACATGCACCCCAAGCTCATCACATTGGTGTCAGTAGTGGGATAAGAGCTGAAGGGTTGATTTAACACAAATGCTGGTAGACCCCTTGACATCACTCAAGAGAGTTTGCCTGAGGCTGAGCACAGTGATCACCTCACATCCCACTAATGTCTCAGTGGTGAGAGTTTTATGCTACCCTTGATGATGAAGGTCCCGAGAGGTGGGTGGTGTAGTACCCTTGGGTCCAAACCTAAGAAGGAGATGTAGCCACAAACATGTCAGCAGGGGAAGAGATACTAGGAGAAGTTGACCATCCAGGGGGCGCCAAATTGATGTTACAAAATTTTAGAATGAAATGTTTTCCATTCTTAAATGCACTAAAAAGTAAATAAAAAACATTTGCATACTCAGTCCATCACTCCATCAGTATGAGGATATCTTTTTCCTATATTTTTTGTCTCTTTCTGATTTCGCTTTATTCTACAGTATGGGGAAGATGTATTTCCAAATCTGTGAGTTGGTCTTCAGATTTTACTGACTGTTGGAACCTCCATCGCCAGTTGTGAAAGATCTCTCAGTAAATTAAAACTTATCTTGTCCTACCTGAGATCATCCATGGCACAGGAAAGATTGTCAGCCTTGGCTTTGCTGAATGTGGAGCGGGAGGTTACCGACAGCAGACATTTTGATGAACTAATCGATACATTTGCAGCAGCAAAGGCTAGGAAAATTCCTCTTTGAATTTAATAATTACATTTAAAGCATTATACATAGTTTTTTTACTTTATACTAACTTCATTTTCAGGTTATTATATTATTATATCCAATGTAATGTTTACATTTTTGCAATGTTATCCTCTTTAATAAAACTCCTGTGTGCGTCCAGGTGTCCGTGTGTGTGTCTTCTGGTGAAGTGCGCATGCGCGGGGCCTCACGTGTTCAGTCTCTCCCTGTGCATTCCCTGTGCAGAGAGAGAGAGAGAAAGAGAGAGAGAGACACACACAGGCGCGTGCGCAAGAGAGACACACACACACACACAGGCGCACGAAAGAGACACACACTCACAGGCACGCGAGAGAGACACACACACACACAGGCACGAGAGAGAGAGACACACAGGCGCATGAGAGAGACACACACACACACAGGCACGCGAGAGAGACACACACACACACAGGGGTGAGAGAGAGACACACAGGCACGCGAGAGAGACACACACACACACACAGGCACGCGAGAGAGACACACACACACACACAGGCGCGAGAGAGAGACACACAGGCACGCGAGAGAGACACACACACACATAGGGGCGAGAGAGACACACACACACACAGGGGTGAGAGAGAGACACACAGGCACGCGAGAGAGACACACACACACACACAGGCACGCGAGAGAGACACACACACACACACAGCGCGAGAGAGAGACACACAGGCACGCGAGAGAGACACACACACACACAGGCGCGAGAGAGAGACACACAGGCACGCGAGAGAGAGAGACACACACACAGGCACGCGAGAGAGACACACACACACACAGGCGCGAGAGAGAGACACACAGGCACGCGAGAGAGACACACACACACATAGGGGCGAGAGAGAGACACACAGGGGTGAGAGAGACACACAGGCACGCGAGAAAGACACACACACACAAAGGCGCGCGAAAGAGACACACAGGCACGCGAGAGAGACACACACACACACACAGGGGCGAGAGAGAGACACACACACACACACACACAGTCGTGCGCGTGCATTGTTGCAATGTTACTTTTCTTGGTTGTTTATTAAATTACAGATTTTTCAAATGTTCATTTTTTTCCCTGTGCTTAAAACTCATTAAAAAAAGTTTTTTTATCGAGCAGTTCCTAGCACTATAGTACGAACTATTGCAGTGTTAGTTTTGTCTGTTGTTCAAGGTTTTCTCAGTGTTATTCAATGTTTTTATATTTAGTTTACTATTACGCCGTGCATTCTATGGTTTAATTAATTATATTTGTGCTTAAAAACTAAAAAAAATATATATTTACATAAAGTTAATACGGTCTGGAATGGATTAATTGTGTTTACATACAATCCTATGGTGGAAATTACTTTGGAGTTTTGGAATGAATTATGGTCGTGAACCGAGGTTCCACTGTATTACTGTCAGAGAAATTTACAGGCATTTTACAGAAATACAAACCAGTATTACTGCGAGAGAAAAGTAAAGGCACACAATACAGGGACACATATTACAGCCACATACAAGGTCCCTTGTCATTTAATATGGACTGTTCCTACTAATGTTTATGCACTACTGTTCTAGCGTCCATTATTGTAACGGGCTTAATGTGTAGTATTTGAATAATATTTTAGAATAATTATATTTTCGAACTACCATTGTTGTCTTAATTATTTTACTTGGTTCTATCTTTATAAATTTAGCAAAACCTTGAAAATATAAGCATAAATGTGCTTTAAAAAATTAAAATATTTAAAAATGTTAAACTATTTAAAATAAAAAATATGAATTTTTTTTCTTAAAATATTATTATTTTAAATACATTTTTTAAAATTTTCTTTCCCTTCCCCATTGCATTTTAGCAAACAGGAGGGGGCGCGAAATCTTCAGTTGTCCCCGGGTGCTGAAAATCCTAGCTATGCCTCACCGGTGCACCGGACCAAGGCATGTGGCCAACTGAAATCTACAAGGGATCACCTCAAAGAAAACCCACTTGGTTGCCTGTACCTTAGCACTGTACCATTTCGGCTCACCCTGGCACCGGGCTTCTTTCATTCTCTACCCTGTCGTGAGTTCCCTGTGTAAAGCTAGGGAGGAACCCATGGCAAAATTCGAAATAAAGAAGAGACGTACAGGGAAAATTCTAAAGTCAGAAACTGGGTTGTCAAAAATAACTGTCATCAAGGCCAACGTATTCAACAAAATTTGAGTCAAGATTCAATGTGAAAGGAACAAAATGACTTTCACAAAGAATTTCATAGCAAAGTGTCGTATTATACGCAATCTCAATGATTGCATCCAGGACATCAGAAATTGTGACTTCATTGACCACAATCCCCTCATGGGGAACCGGGAGCAGCGTCCTAACAATGAAACTCAAAAAACGGCAGCGTTCTCTAGTGGATTCAGAAAGTATTTAGGCCCCTTCGTTTTATGCACTCTTTATTGTGTTGTAGATTTAATCTTAAGTGGATACATTTGCCATTATGGCCCATTAATCTACACCCAATAACCCATAATGACAAATTAAAAACATGTTTCCAGAAAGGTTTGCCAATGTATTAAAAATAAAAAACTATAAAACTAAAATAAATAAAATAATAATAATAAAGTATTACATGTAGAAAGTGAAAATGTTACGTTTGAATACACAATGGTTGCTCTGAAAATTGAGAGTACACCTTATGAGAAGGATCTAGGAGTCGTAGTGGACTCGACACCATCAACTGCCAGACAGTGTTCAGAAGCCATGAAGAAGTAGTGGTGACTCTGAGGCTAAGGATCTGCGCTGGTGTCCAAAAGGTTGCCAGTTCTTGCCAAAGGCGATCCAACTCTGCTGGGTCCTTGAGCAAAGACCCTTAACCTGCAACTACTCCAGGGGTGCTCTACAATGGCTGACCCAGTGCTCTGACCTCAAGGGGTTTGTGAAAACTAAGAAACTCCTAATACAAGAAATTGTATAAGACAAAAGGAAAAGAATGTCAGCTTATATAGCGCCCTGATGTGTGGAGTACAAGTCACAGGAGGTTCTGCTCAAGCTTTATAACACACTGGTGAGGCCTCATCTGGAGTACTGGGTGCAGGTTTGGTCTCCAGGCTACAAAAAGGACATAACAGCACTAGAGAAAGTCCAGAGAAGAGCGACTAGGCTGATTCAAGGGCTACACGAGATGAGTTATGACTAAAGATTAAAAGAGCGGAGCCTTTACAGTTTAAGCAAAAAGAGATGGAGAGGAGACCTGAGTGAAGTGTTTAAAATTAAAAAAGGGAATTAATCCAGCGGATTGAGACAGTGACTTGATGAGTTCATCAAGAACACGGGGACACAGTTGGAAACTTGCAAAGAGAAAAATTCATACAAGCATTACAAAGTTTTTCTTTACACACAGAACCACAGACATTAGTGGTAAGTGACCAAGTAGTGTGGTAGACAGTAGGACTTTAGGGACGTTCAAAACTCGACTTGATGTTATTTTAGAAGAATGAAGTGGATAGAACTGGCGAGTTTTGTTGGACTAATGGCCTCTTCCTGTCCAGATTGTTCTGATGTTCTAAAAAAAAAAAAAGCAAGTCCAAGGAAATCTTTGTAGACCTCCATGATCAGACTGTGGTGAGAAATAGAGGGATAAAACAATTTCTAAAGCTTTGCGTGTCGTGTACCCAGCAGCACACACATACCACCTGTGTATAGAAGGTCCCACAATTTACACTGCATGTCAGTCCAAAAACAAGGTCAAGAAACTCCCCGTAGACCTCTGTGATTAAATTGTGCATAAGGCAGATGAGATCAGGATAAGGGGATAAAATCATTTCTAAAGCTTTGAGTGTCCTCAGGAGCACAGAGGACACAATAATTATGAAATGGATGAAGCTTGAAACCACCAGGACTCTTTCTAGAGTTGGCCATCTGGCCAGACTGAGTAACTGGACAGGTAGATAGAAAAGGCACTATATAATCAAAAGATAGATAGATAGAAAAGGCACTATATAATAGATAGATAGATAGATAGATAGATAGATAGATAGATAGATAGATAGATAGGCACTATATGATAGATAGATAGATAGATAGATAGATAGATAGATAGATAGATAGATAGATAGATAGATAGATAGATAGATAGATAGATCATGGTGTGATTCCACAACAAAACACTTGGCGTAGTCGGCAGGATTTGCATTGTAAGTGGGTGGAGTGTTGTGTTGTGTAGAAGGTGGGGGCTGAACAGGAGAGAGAAAGAAAGAGCTCATTGGACATCACCAGGATGTACTCCACTTGCAGGACTTAGAGGTAGTGCCTGTATGCTCAAGCATAAGAGTTCACTTATTGCTCTCATTGTAAAAGAACTGGTTCTGAGGTTTTTTTTTTTATTTCAAGTTTATGGATGACCACTGGCAGATACTAAAATGGAAAATATAATTCAAATTAATATTCTAAATAGTTAGATAGATAGATAGATAGATAGATAGATAGATAGATAGATAGATAGATAGATAGATAGATAGATAGATAGATAGATAGATAGATAGATTTCATGACTAAGAACTCAGTGATCTCCAGAGGTCCTCTGATGAATTGGCAAACCTGTGGGAAGGACAACCATCTCTACCTGCCGATCACATACAAAGAAAACTACAAACTTTTCATACAGAAAGTCACTTTGTTATTTACGTAGCATATTTCTGGTACACCCGATAAACTGACGGCACCGTAACTGGCGCCCATTGTCCCGGTGCAAGTCGGTTGGCACAGCCAGTCCCACATATACCTCCATTTGTTGAGTGTAAATGAGGCCTGCCTCTTGTTTGTCTGATTGTCCCCTGTGCTGGACTGGCATCACGTTCAGGGGTGGCTGCTACTTTGTGCTCAGTGCTTCTGGGAAAGCCTCCCTGCAACATTAAAATTTAATTAAAAGTGTCAGAAAATGGATGAAAAAATAAGAAAGAGCTGCAAAGAATTCACCAGATGTCAGGGTACCGGAGTCTCCTTGTGGATGTTAAAAGCCTCATGTTCTCTGGTGCTCACCATCGCTCCCATGCATTAATTTGTTGTAATTCATTTCATTTTTCACAACATGGCAGTGTGTCCAAAATTCACCAAAAATGATAAATGTATTTCGAATGAAAAACTAATTTATTTATGACAATAAATGCACAGCAAATTGGATTACATTAAATTATTCTGTTAAGATTTAAATTTGGTGATTCTGAAGTGAACAGATGGCTCCACACTCAATGGCTGCAAAACTAACATTTTAATTTCCAGTATGGATAAAAAATGGCCCACGAGTGTGTAAGTCGACACCAGGAGTGATTATGTACATCTTCCAGCGAAGGCCTCTAGTTTCTCGAAACTCAGAGATAGAGCTAAGTTTTTTTCTTTTAAAGAAATAAGAGAAAATAAACAAATATTTGCTCTGCTGGATTTGAAAAAATGCAAAATATTTGCTTGCACGCTGCTCATCTTCCATTGCCATAAAGACTTCACTTTGTAATAAATTCTAGCAGACACCAATACTGCAGTATTTCAAATGAATTGGTCAGTTACCTTGCTTAGTCTTTTGTCATTTGCCATCAAAACTTACCTTACCAGTCAAGAAGTTCAGAAAAGCCAAGAAATTTTCTCATTTTGATGAAAATTGAACCCTTTTTTATCAAGATACCATTAAATTCATTTAAAAATACTGTAGAACCGTGACATTATTAGTGTTTCTATTGGTTACTATCAGTGGCATCATGGGGGGTGGAAGGTGGAGGGAGTGAGAGGTCTACCCTCCACCAGTTCAGTGCATGTATGCCTGGTGGTTGTCATTTCAACAGAAGGTATATCACAAGCATTTCATGTAATAAAATGCATTACTGCAAATATCCATGATGTGCCATCTCTTGAAATGAAAAATGCAATGCATATATCTCTGTCATATGCCATTTGGCATGGGATCAATGAAAAGCAGTGTTAATGTTTGTGATGCACTATCTGTTGGAATGAAAAATGCAATGCTCATGTCTCTGTTATATGCCATTTGGTATAGGATCTGTAAAAGCAGTGTTCATTTTTTTAAAGCACCACCTATTGGAATGACAAATGCAATGCACGTGTCTCTATTATATGCCTTCTTTATGTTATTCATAAAACTAGTGTTCATGTTTGTGATGCACCATCTGTTGGAATGACAAATGCAATGCAAAATGTCTCTGCTATATGCCATTTGGTATAGGATCTGTAAAAGCAGTGTTCATTTTTTTAAAGCACCACCTATTGGAATGACAAATGCAATGCACATGTCTCTATTATATGCCTTCTTTATGTTATTCATAAAACTAGTGTTCATGTTTGTGATGCACCATCTGTTGGAATGAAAAATGCAATGCTCATGTCTCTGTTATATGCCATTTGGTATAGGATCTGTAAAAGCAGTGTTCATTTTTTTAAAGCACCATCTGTTGGAATGACAAATACAATGCTCATGTCTCTGTTATATACCATTTTTTATGTTATTCGTAAAGCCAATGTTAATTTTGTGATACACCATCTATTGGAATGATGAATGTAATGCTTATGTCTCTTTTACATGCCATTTGATAAGGGATTTGTAAAAGCAGTGTTAATGTTTGTGATGTACATCTATTAGAATGACAAATGCAATGCATTTTTGTACTACAGACATATGTGATGAGCCATCTGTTGGAATGACAGAGACATAGTAACCGGAACAAACACACAGATATACAGACACACATCCACGTGTCTTTTTATTAAGGTGGATTCTTAGAAGAGAGCTGCACTACAATTTGTCGATTTAATGGACACTGAATGTTTAAATAAAACCGCACCGATTTGCACCAACCTTTGTTGGGTATGTATCCTCTTTATCCTGGCTATCCTGATTATGACTATTGATGTCCGGGTTCAAGACGATGATGGCAAGGGTGCAGGCAACCAGGGCATTAGAAACATACAAGAGATGGCAGCATTTGAATACATCACAACTAAAAGATACCTGAGGAAGCTTAGTAACAAACAAGCCAGAAAAACCCACAAAGATGAAAGCTTAGTTTGTCACTAATTATGGACGACATCTGGACAAGGTGCTCACCCGTCAAAGGCTGGACACACACACACACCCCCGGTCCAGCTAACCTGCATGTCTCCAGTCAACTCATTTATCATAAGTAACTCAAAGTACTGCAGACGCAGCTCATGCACCTGAAGCTTGTTCCCCTGTTTCATCTGTTGAGGTGTATTCCAGGTGACTGCCATGCCACACGAGCTCCGATCACTCACTCTGAGCTGCAGAAATGGAGAGGCAGCCATAGAGTGAATGAAGGGGCATTGCAAGGCCCCGGTTAGCAGGCGCTGTATTTTGTGCTGAGCTGACAAATATGATGCAGTGCAGCAGGCATGTTTGTCTCTAGTGTGATGGAAAGTCATCATTTTCCTGTTTTCTCCAAATTGCATGCTCATCCATCCCTGTCAATTTGTTTCATGTGATAGATGGCAGACTCCCTCCACTTAAATGAGGCCACTTTACTATTTGCTAATTAGGCGACAAAATAAAATGCAAGGCCCTCGGAAAACCGTCTCAAATAATAAGCGGGCAGAGAAACGAAGGATTTGTTCTATCAGTGTCCAATAACCAGAATTACATAGCAGCAACTAGTGAACCTGTTCAATCCAGTTCAGGGTCAGAGGGACCAGAGCCTATCCTGACAGCATGCAGCACAAGGTAAACCTGGAGTGTACAGGTCAGACACAAAGGTCCAGTAACAACTTACTATAAAAGATCCATTTAGGTGTTTGTTGCGGTGTGAAATTTTGCATACAAGTTGATAAATATTTTGGGTGTCTTTATTTGTAACTTAG